>NW_027362762.1:741000443-742200443 GCF_046119375.1 Phyllobates terribilis
TAGTCGACTAGGTGAAGTTGACGGGAAAAGACATTTATTTTATTTCCAACGTAGAAGTCTTCTTTCCGCAATGTGTCATACTTAGTTCGCCTCAGGAAGACACGATGATTCTTTACATCATACTGTGATAAATAAAAAATATATATTTTAGTTTTGAGGGGTATATAAAAGGGATAAGAAATGCAAGAAGCAGGTTGCTACTGGAATCATCACAACCTTTGAACAAGGGCCAGGAGGTGCTTAGGGCTCATTCACACGTCGCTTTTTCACATACCAGTGCTATTCGTGTTTTTCACGGACAACCGTGTTTTTCACGGATAACACTTGTGCCTGTGATAGTCTGTGGGGCTGTTCACATGTCAGTGATTTTTTGCGGAACGAGGGGTCTGTGCAAAATTTTGGGACATGACTAATATTTATCCAAATGCTGGATCAAACTCGGCAATGAAAGTCTATGAGTCAGTGAAAAAATTGGGCAGTATTCGGACGCAATCCCACTAAGGCCTCATTCACACGACCGTATTCTGCATCAGTGTTTGTAAGCCAAAACCAGGAGTGGAACTTACAGAAACAAACTACAATTGAAAGACTGAAACAGGCTCTGTGTTTTGGAGACACTCCTGTTTTTGACATACAAATAAGGATGAAATACTGATCAAAAATACTGACATGTGAAGAAAGCCTAATAGATAGGAGAAGATGGAGGAACATTTTTTTTCTCATCAGTGAAAAAACTTCTGAAACTCTGACCAAACTCTGATTAAAATCTGATGAAAATCACTGATGAAACTTGGTCCATTTTTCTCCTAAGTCAAAAAACTGAAGCCTGAATGAGGGTCAAGTGACCGTCCACATTAAAGGAGTATTCCCATCTCCAAGATCCTATTCCAAAATGTAGTAGATGTAATAATAAAAATAATAATAATAATAATAGCAAATACCTCCAGTTAGAAATTTAGTATAGTTTTTGTGATTTGCTATGTTTCTTTCCTCGTGTGCAGGCATTGCAGGACCTTAGGTATCCATGGTTACGACAACTGATACAGTGACAGCTAGTTGCTAGTGGTCATAACCACAGATACCTAAGGTCCTGCAATGTCTGCACATGAGGAAAGAGACATAGCGAATCAGAAAAACTATACCAAATTTCTAACTGGAAGTATTTGCTAATATTATTATTATTATTACTACACCTATTATATATTGGGATAGGATCTTGGAGATGGGAATACCCCTTTAATGCTCATTCAGATGGCTTTTTTTTTTCTTTTTTTTTTTACAAGAAATGTGTTAATTTAGAAAAACTCATCTTCATATACCGTAGGATGTTTCCGAGAGGTTGATTTGGCTAGGACTCATTTGGCTAGGCATTCATGAATGTGGACTGGGCACACTAAATGGTGTGATGGTTTATTTCATGGTTCATAGCATATGAATGAAAAGCGCTTTACAAATGCAGACGATAACTCCATTTACAGGGGATGAAACGGAATAGATTCCACTAGATCTTCTGCTGGGACTTCTAACAATCCAGCAATCATCAATATCAAACAGTCAGGTATAAGTATATAAGAAAGGAAGCAGGGAACTAAAAAGCAAACGTTTAATCAGATTGTATCATTCTAGAGCAAATTACACAAGAAAAATAAGAAATTACCTAGTTGGCTTGTCTGGCAAAGCAGCCCTCCATATGTAGCAATGGCCCGATCAAACATTTTAATCTTAGACACTGACATCTTGCCAACTCATTACAACCACAGGTAGTGCTACATCTCTTCCCATCGTAATTTGTATATAAACCTATCACAATTATTCACCCCTTGGAAACCTCAGCCTTCACCATAACATTGTAATTAAAGAATAGTTCTCATCTTCAGCATACAAGTAAAAAAAAAATTCCATTAAGGCTCTAACCCCAGCTTTCCAAATAAGATTGTTGAAATGATTTGAAAATTCACCTTTTTGAACAGTTTTTCAATGGTGGCACTAGTTATTTCAGCAGGCATTATTATATCAATACAATCAAAAAACTGCAGCCATGCATATCAACAACATAAAAACAGAATTTGCATGCTGAAAATAAGAAACCAGATACATTTTTAGGCAACATTAGCATATTATTAGGGGACAGGAAATTAAAACGGAGGCGCATTAATCAGCCTGATCATCACATTATATACTGGAACAATTGAAAAATAATAGTAATCAAATAAAGTTATATTTAACATTTATGTTGATTAAAAAATGTTATATCGTAGTAGGTCATAGATAAGATGTAAAAAAAGTGCAGTGTTTCCCGACCGGTTCTGTAGTTGAAAATGGAAAAAGTTTTCCTGTACTTGGGACTGTTCACAATAACAGTAATTTTGACGAGGGGAGCCCAAACTTTTACATACCACTGTAAGTAGAAAACCAGCTCACCAAAGCTCTAGGTGTGTAGAAGCACAGATTCCATGGGACCACATATGGAGGTAAATGAGTAAGAGAGAAAGAAAAAGTCCGACCATAAAGTCCCAAACATCAGGTGCAGTGGAAAAATATATATTTTATTTATTACAGGTGACAAAAATGGATAGCAAACAATATCAATAATTACAAAACATTAAAAACATCTAAAAACAGGGGCGCATGTCCGGGTTATGTATGAAAAAATTCATGGTGGGAACAGCCAATTAATAAATAGAAAATCTAATCAATAGACAGCAAGTTATATAGATACACATATACATATGACCGTCACATACAATAGAATATAATATATATTATATACATGTGTATATTGGCATATCGGTGGTATAACCACAATAAAATCGCATGGAAGGTAAATAGAATATAACAATATATAATGTGCCAGTGCATATATATATATATATATATATCTCACTCCCAAAATGTGCAAAATTGCAATATATATCTCTCTCTCCCAAAATGTGCAAAATTGCAACATGTATATAGAGGGGGGAGGGAAGGCTATGTGACGGCCAAATATAACAAAAAATATATTAGCAAAAATAGTAGTCAAAAAATCATTATATTGAGGTACACTCCAAGGCAAAATGTGCACAAGGAATGTTCCTTAACCAATAGACCACATAATTGGAATGTATCGTAATTATAGGATACTTACAATCAATCAACAAGGTTCCCAATCCCAGGCTGCGTCCACCCCGACGCGCGTTTTGGCAAGCGCCTTCGTCAAAAAAATATTTTAAAAGATTCCATGTTATGATTAGATGAGCAACACCTTTTGAAAATCAAGCTGCATCCTTAGTCATAGCTAGCTTTGGCTAAGAATGCAGTTTGCATTCACAACGTGTTGCTCGTCCTATCATGGCATGGAATCTTTTAAAATATTTTTTTCAATAAAATTTTGCAATTTTTATGAAGCTGGAAGCTTCTTTCCTCATTTACCTCCACATTCTGTCTCATGGAATCTGTGCTTCTACACACCTAGAGCTTTGGTGAGGTGGTTTTCTACTTACAGTGGCATGTAAAAGTTTGGGCACCCCTGGTCAAAATTACTGTTGTTGTGAACAGTTAAAGCAAGTTGAAGATGAAATGATCTCTAAAAGGCCTAAAGTTAAAGATGACACATATCCAAGTGTCACAGCTTGTAAACGCTTTTTTTAGTCAGACAAGAGTCTTTCAATTCTTGTTTGATATGTTTTCATTCATTCTTCCTTGGAAAATTCCTCCAGTTCTGTGAGATTCCTGGGTCGTCTTGCATGCATTGCTATTCTGAGGTCTAGCCACAGATTTTCAATGATGTTCAGATCAGTGGACTGTGAGGGCTATTGTAAAACCTTTAGCTTGCGCCTTTTGAGGAAGTCTATCGTGATTTTGACTTGTGATTAGGATCATTATCCTTTTGTAGAAGCCAACTTCAGCTTTTTTACAGATGGTGGTATGTTTGCATCAAGAATTGGTTGAAATTACATTGAATCCAGTCTTCCCTCTACCCATGAAATGTTCGCAGTGCCATTGGCTGCAACACAACCACAAAGCATGATTGATCCACCCCATGCTTAATGGTTGGCGAGATGTTCTTTTCCTGAAATTCTGTGCCCTTTTTTCTCCACACATACCTTTGATCATTGTGGCCAAAGGGTTCTATTTTAACCTCATTGGTCCACAGGACTTGTTTCCAAAATGCATCAGGCTTGTTTAGATGTTTTTGCATATGTCTGACACTGAATTTTATAGTGAGGACACAGGAGTGTTTTTTTTCTGATAACTCTTCCATGAAGGTCATATTTGAGCAGGTGTCTCTGAACAATAGAACAATGTACCACAACTCCAGAGTCTGCTAAATCATTCTGAAGGTTTTTTGCAGTCAAGGGGAAATTCTGATTTGCCTATCTAGCAATCAACAAGCAGATCTCACTGAAATTTTGCTCGGTGTTCCAGACCTTATCTTGACCTCTGATGTTCCTGCTAACAGCCATTGCTTAATTACATTTCAAACTGAGGAAAGTGCAACTGCTGCTTCTTTGTGGACCTCCACCATTTTCAGAGTGCTAGGCAGCTGCTTAGAAGAACCCATGGCTGCTGCTTTTTGGCACAAAGTTAGAGGAGGCTGGATTTTTATTAAGCTGGGAAATTTGCATCACCTGGCCTTTCCTAACGATTATAGTGAACAAGCCATAACCCTAACAGGTTAATTAAGGTCTGAAACCTTGATCAACGTTATTTGAGCACACAAATCTTCAAGTGTTCCCAAACTTTTTGTTACGGATCCGGGTGGTGGAACATCTGTGCTGTGGTGCAAGGAGGGACCAGAGGGGCGTAACTAGGTATCAACTCGGACTGACCAAGGTCGTATGGCAGCTCAATTGACTCCGTGACCAGGGAAGGACCGAGCAGAGGGACCAGGTGCTACTCTGGGCCAGACCTTGTATGAGAGCAGGTGACTCCCATGGGTCAGAAGGCAGGGAATGACCGGTACGGCAGATGAGCACGGCAGGCAGGCTGACGGGTGATCCGGGTGGCAGACACGGCAGGTAACAAGCAGGAGCCTCCAGGTAGGCTGGCTGGTAGGCACGGCAGGTAACAAGCAGGAGCCTCCAGGTAGACTGGCAGGTAGGCACGGCAGGTAACAGGCAGGTGCTTCCAGGTAAGCAGGCGGGCAGGGCCCATAGACAGACTGGCGGACTGGACTGTAGACAGACTGTCGGGCTGGAGAATAGACAAGCTGGCGGACAGGACTGGTAGTCAGGCTGGCGGACAGGACTGGTAGTCAGGCTGGCGGACAGGACTGGTAGTCAGGCTGGCGGACTGGACTGATAGTCAGGCTGGCGGACGGGACGGGTAGTCAGGCTGGCGGACTGGACGGGTAGTCAGGCTGGCGGACAGAACTAGTAGTCAGGCTGGCGGACTGGACTGGTAGTCAGGCTGGCAGCGGGACGTGAGGGCTGAAGCAGAGTTTAACACACAAAGCTACAACCTTGCACGGGCACCTCCATTTTAGAGGAGGTGCCTTTTATATGAGAGGTCCTCCGGCCATTGGCCGGGGACTCCTTAGGACGGCGCGCGCGGCCCCTTTAAGAGGGAGGGAGCACGCACGCGCCCCCTAAGTACAGTGCCCGGGAAGCTGCGCGCACCGACAGCAGCAGGAGCGCCGGAGGACGCCGGGCGGGCAGCGCGGCGATAAGAGGGACGGCGTCTCTGCCTGTCAGAGGGCAGAAACGCCGATACTACAGTACCCCCCCTTTAAGCCCCCTCTTTTTTAGGCCTGAAAGAATTTTTTTAAGGAGAAGAGGGGCGTGGATGTTCTCCCTGGGTTCCCAAGTTCTCTCCTCTGGGCCAAACCCCTTCCAATCCACCAGAAAAAAAGGTTTTTCCTCTTACCCTCTTGGTTGCCAGAATGCTCTCTACCTCATAGACATCCTCAGCGGAGACCGGAGCTGGGGAGGTACCTGGATTGTCGGAAAAAGAATTAAGCACAACTGGTTTGAGGAGAGATACGTGGAAGGAGTTGGGAATCCGTAAGGTGGCCGGGAGTTTTAACTTGTAGGCTACTGGCTTGATTCGCTTGAGGACTTCAAATGGACCGATGAACCGTGGACCCAACTTATAGGAGGGTATTTTGAGACGAACATGTTTGGAGGAGAGCCAAACCTTGTCTCCCGGACGGAATTGAGGCGGATCCAGACGTCTCTTATCAGCATGTTTCTTCATCCGCTCGGAGGATTGAAGAAGTGTGGATCTAGTGTCCTCCAAAATAGTGGAAAATTCGCTGACCAGAGACTCCGCGGCAGGGTTGTCCACTGAAGCGGAAACGGGAAACGGAATCTGGGGATGTTGACTGTAGACCACAAAGAACGGGGACTTGGAAGAAGATTCGCTCTCATGGTTGTTATAGGAGAACTCGGCCCATGGTAGGAGCTCCACCCAATCGGTATGGTGAGCGTTGCCGAAGTGCCGTGGGAAGCTGGTAAGGATCTGGTTGAAACGTTCCACTTGGCCATTGGACTGCGGATGGTAAGCAGAGGAGAAATCCAGGGTGACATCCAGCAGCTTACACGTAGATCTCCAGAAGCGCAAAGTGAACTGGACCCCTCGATCAGGCACAATGTGGAGGGGTAGGCCGTGGAGACGAAAGATGTGATGGATGAAGTCCTTAGCCAGCACAGATGCAGACGGGAGACCAGGCAGAGGGATGAAGTGGGCCATTTTAGAAAAGCGGTCAGCGACCACCCAAATGACCGTACAACCGACAGAAACAGGGAGATCAGTAATAAAGTCCATAGCAATGTGTTGCCACAGGGCAGCAGGCACGGGAAGAGGCAAGAGACGGCCGGCTGGAAGACGTCTGGGAACCTTGTTGCGGGCACAGGACGAACAGGCCGTGATGAAGTCTACCACATCCTGGCGCAGGGTAGGCCACCAGTAATGCCGGGTAATGAGCAGGAAGGTCTTCTTCTGGCCAGCATGGCCGGCTAGTTTGGATGAATGACCCCAGTGAAGAACCTTCTTACGATTCGGAACCGCTACAAAAGTCTTAACGGGTGGGAGACGAGACAGGTCCAAGGGGGCCACATTCCTCACTTTGGAGGGATCGATGATATGCATAGGCTCCTCCTCTTGATCGGAAGACAGGAAGGATCGGGACAAGGCGTCGGCTTTAACGTTCTTGTCCGCCGGGCGGTAATGTAGGGTAAAGTTGAAGCAGACGAAGAACAAAGACCACCGGGCCTGGCGCGGATTGAGTCTTTGGGCATTCTGTAGATATGCCAGGTTTTTGTGGTCAGTATAGATGACCACCGGGTGCAGAGTCCCCTCGAGCAGGTAACGCCACTCCTCCAGCACCAATTTGATGGCTAGCAGTTCTCGGTCTCCTATGGAGTAGATGCGCTCAAACGAGGAGAAGAGCTTGGAGAAGAAGCCGCAGGTTACCATTCTCCCGGATGGAGAATTCTGGGTGAGCACCGCTCCGGCTCCGGAAGAGGAAGCATCAACCTCCAGAAAGAACTGTTTGTTGCTATCCGGACGGTGCAGCACAGGGGCAGAAGAGAAGGCTTGTTTTAAGGAGAGGAAGGCCATTCCTTAGGATTTGCTCCCTTTCGGGTGAGCGCAGAGATGGGAGCAGTCCGGGAAGAGAAATGTGGGATGAAGAGACAGTAATAGTTGGCAAAGCCCAGGAATCGCTGAATCGCCTTCAACCCCTCCGGATGGGGCCACTTTAAGACGGCAGAGACCTTCTCGGGTCCATCCGTAGACCTGTCTTAGAGAAAATACAGCCCAGGAACGGAAGAGAGGTCTGCTCGAAGAGGCATTTCTCAAATTTTGCATATAGGTGATTCTGCCTGAGCCTAAGCAGGACCTGACGAACATCCCTCCGGTATGTAGGAAGATCCGGAGAGAAGACCAAGATGTCGTCCAGGTACACCACCACGCAAGAATATAAGAGGTCACGGAAGATGTCGTTAACTAATTCTTGGAAGACAGCGGGAGCATTACAGAGACCGAAGGGCATCACATGGTATTAATAGTGACCGTCCCGGGTATTGAATGCCGTCTTCCACTCGTCTCCTTGGAGGATCCGGACCAAGTTATACGCCCCACGAAGATCGAGCTTGGTGAAGATCTTCGCGCCTTTAAGGCGGTCAAACAGCTCAGAGATGAGCGGCAGGGGGTATTTGTTTTTGATAGTAATTGGGTTGAGTCCTCTATAATCGATACAGGGGCGTAGTGAACCGTCTTTCTTTTTTACAAAGAAGAACCTGGCTCCAGCCAGGGAGGAAGATTTCCGGATGATTCCCCTAGCCAGATTTTCTTTGATGTACTCCGACATGGCCCGGGTTTCGGCCAACGACAACGGGTAAATACGCCCACAGGGTGGAGTGGCACCGGGTACCAGGTCGATAGGGCAATCATATGGCCTATGAGGTGGCAGTGCCTCTGCCTCCTCCTTGTCGAAGACATCAGCATAGGACAAGTAAGGTGCCGGTAGACCAGGTAAATTAGCGGGAGTAGATGGAGGTCGAGCCGGGCGAACTGGAACCAGGCAGGCCTCATGGCAATCCTGCCCCCAACGGAGCACCTCACCGGATTGCCAATTCAGAACGGGTTCATGTCTCTCTAACCAGGGTAGACCTAGCAAAAGGGGGTAAGAGAATCCGGAAAGCACATGGAAGGAGATCCTCTCTGAGTGCAGCATTCCCACCTGCAGGGTTACGGGCTCTGTGACGAGCAAGATGGTCACCGGAAGGAGTCTTCCATCCATGGAAGAGACTGCCAATGGTTCAGCCAGAAGTTTGGTAGGAATCTGATACTTCTTTACAAGGGACTGGGAAAGGAGATTCCCAGCGGCTCCGGAATCCAGATGTGCAGTTTCAAAGAAGCGGTTCTCTCCACAGAAGATAGAAACGGACAAAGTCAAGAACGGAGAGGATTTACTCTTGCCTAGGACGACCTCTCCGAGCGGTCCTAGACACTGGAGTTTCCCGGCTTCACCGGACAGGAACGGATCAGGTGCTCCTTACTAACACAGTAGAAACAGCTCCCCTCGGCTCGGCGTGTTTCTTGGAAAGACTTGACCATCTTGGTCTGGTCGATCTGCATAGGTTCGGGCGAGCGTGCCCAGGGAGTTGCTGGTTGGGAAGCCGGTTTCTGGAAAACAGGAGCAAGACGAGGAAATCTTCTCTCCCGGGTAGTCTCCTTAGCACGTTCTAGGAAACGGATGTCAATCCGGGTAGCTAGTGACACCAGGTCATCCAGGGTGGTAGCAATGTCCCGGCCGGCTAACTCGTCCTTAATTCAACTGGAAAGACCCTCCCAGAAGGTAGACACCAGGGTCTCGTTGTCCCAGGCAAGCTCAGAAGCAAGGGTACGGAACCGTATGGCATACTGGCCCACGGTGAGACTCCCTTGGCGGAGACTGAGCAATGAGGAGGCAGTAGAAATCCTTCGTCCAAGTTCATCGAAGACCCTCCGGAAGGCAGTGAGGAAAGCCGGAAGATGGGACACCAGGGAATCCCCTCTCTCCCATAGAGGGTTTAGCCATGCCAATGCTTCCCCGGTGAGGTGAGACATGATGAACGCCACCTTGGCCCGGTCAGAGGGAAACTGATGTGCCAGAAGTTCACGTGCACTGGTTCAGAAAGCCCCGACATAAGACGGGGTCACCTCCAAAATGAGGAGGCGCAGAAAGCTGGGGTCCTAGACTGGATGCCATGGTATTGGTAGGCAGCGGCGCTGCGGGAGCGGGTGTCGCTCGACTCGAGGCGGGCACAGGTGGGACAGACAGCGTGTCCAGACGAGAGTTGACAGACCGCAGGTAGGTCAGGATGGTTTCCTGTTGGGATCTCTGACGAGAAACCTCCTGGTACAGGTCAGCAAGCGAAGGGGCCTGGGGGCCACCGGGTTCCATGGCCCGTGCAAACTGTTACGGATCCGGGTGGTGGAACCTCTGTGCTGCGGTGCAACGAGGGACCAGAGGGGCGTAACTAGGTATCAACTCGGACTGACCAAGGTCGTACGGCGGCTCAATCGACTCCGTGACCAGGGAAGGACCGAGCAGAGGGACCAGGTGCTTCTCTGGGCCAGACCTTGTATGAGAGCAGGTGACTCCCACGGGTCAGAAGGCAGGGAATGACCGGTACGGCAGATGAGCACGGCAGGCAGGCTGACGGGTGATCCAGGTAGACGGACTGGCAGACACGGCAGGTAACAAGCAGGAGCCTCCAGTTAGTCTGGCTGGTAGGCACGGCAGGTAACAAGCAGGAGCTTCCAGGTAGGCTGGCTGGTAGGCACGGCAGGTAACAGGCAGGTGCTTCCAGGTAAGCAGGCGGGCAGGGCCCATAGACAGACTGGCGGACTGGACTGTAGACAGACTGTCGGGCTGGAGAGTAGACAAGCTGGCTGACAGGACTGGTAGTCAGGCTGGAGGACTGGACTGGTAGTCAGGCTGGCGGACTGGACTGGTAGTCAGGCTGGCGGACTGGAAGGGTAGTCAGGCTGGCGGGCTGGACGGATAGTCAAGCTGGCGGACAGAACTAGTAGTCAGGCTGGAGGACTGGACTGGTAGTCAGGCTGGCGGACTGGACTGGTAGTCAGGCTGGCGGACTGAACGTCAGGCTGGCGAACTGGACTGGTAGTCAGGCTGGCAGTGGGACCTGAGGGCTGAAGCAGAGTTTAACACCCAAAGCTACAACCTTGCACGTGCACCTCCATTTTGGAGGAGGTGCCTTTTATATGAGAGGTCCTCCGGCCATTGGCCGGGGACTCCTTAGGACGGCGCGCGCGGCCCCTTTAAGAGGGAGGGAGCGAGCGCCCTAAGTACAGTGCCCAGGAAGCTGTGCGCGCCGGCAGCAGCAGAAGCAGGAGCGCCAGAAGACGCCGGGCGGGGAGCGCGGCGGTAAGAGGGACGGCGTCTCTGCCCCCTGACACTACACTTTTGCATCGGCCCATTATCCTTTTTGTAATTTTTAAAATGTAGAAGATGTGCTGTCTGCTGGGTGTTCGGGTTCAACATATTGCGGATCGAACAGACAGATTGCTGGGTGGGGGTGGGGAAAACCCAGCGGTCATGGTACTCATCGGTACCAATGACAAAGTTAGAGGGAGGTAAAAGGTCCTTAAAAATGATTAGAGGGAACTAGGAGAGAACTGAAGGCTAGGACCTCCAAGGTGGTGTCATGAGCGTCACTAGAAACACAGTGGAAGCTTAGGGAGATAAATAAGTGGCTTAGAAATTGGTTCAGGAAGGAAGAGTCTGGGTTCATGGATAACTGGGCCGACTTCGCTGTCAGTTACAGGCTCTACGGTAAGGACGGGCTGCACCTCACTGGGGAGGGTGCAGCTATGCTGGGGGAAAAAAATGGTCAGATGGATGGAGGAGCTTTTAAACTAGGATCTGGGGGGAAGGAGAGTCGTCCTGCTAATAAGGGAATAGATAGAGTAGACAGAGAGAGTGAGACAGTAGGGGTTAATGAGGATTTAGGGGGGGGTATGCAAGGAAAGTAGAGAGCTGAGTATGAGTAATAAATGTGCTGATGGTATTAAATGTCAGCTGGCAAATGCAAAAAGTCTCGCAACCAAAATGAATGAACTGGAGACTCTTATATCAGTCACAGAATACTACGTGGTGGGCATTAAAGAAACCTGGCTGGATGAAAGCCAAGATTGGGTGAAAAACAGAGGGATACACTACATTTAGAAAGGGCAGGAAAGACAAAAAAGGTGGAGGGTGTGTATTTTCGGAAGAGCCAACTTAAAACCTGTGCTCAATGACGACATTGGGAGTAGCAACAACAATGTAGAGTCAGTATGGGTGAATGTATATGGGGATGGCAATAATGGAAAGCTGATAATTGGAGTTTGTTACAAGCCCCTAATATAGCTGAACAGGTAGAGGATGAAATGCTGCAACAAATTAAAAATGCAGCAAATAATAATAGGGTCCTTATTATGGGGGGTTTTATCTATCCAGATTTTCAATGGGACATAGAATCTTCCAGTTGTGCTAAAAGCCGCAAGTTCTTATCCACAGCTCAGGACAATTACCTCTCTCAGCTGGTAGATGAACCAACCAGGGGAGGTAATCTGTTGGATCTGGTGCTGTCAAATAGACCAGATACAATTTCAGATCTACAGGTCAGGAAGCATTTGGGAAGCCGTGACCATATATGGTAAGTTTCAATGTAATTTTTAATCAAACATTCAAAAGGGGAAATGCAAAAAACTGGATCTTTAGGAAAGCTGATTTCAAAAAATTAAGGGAAGAGCTTAATCGGCTAGAGGGTAAACTGGGACCACGTCATGGCAACTGGGGATACCGAACATAAATGGGGCATGTTTAAGGAAATACTACTAGAATTCTGTAGAGAATTTATACCCTCTGGTAATAAAATGTCCAGGAATAAAAAGAAACCATTATGGATAAATAAGACAGTACTAAGTTTAATAAGACAAAAACAAAGGGCATTCAAAATCTTGAAGGCTGAGAATACAGAAATAGCTCTTCAAGAGTATAAAGACCTAAATAAGAAATGTAAAAAAGAAATCAAGCTAGCAAAATTATCTACAGAGAAACAATTCGCCAGCGACTTTAAAATAAATCCCAAAAATTTTTATAAATACATCAATGCCAAAAAGAAAAAAACAGATGATACTGGCCCCTTAAAAGACGATAACATAATTATAGAGGACAAAGAAAAGGCTGAGATATTAAACAGGCACTTTTCATCCATGTTCACCAACAAACCGTCTGTTCCAGGGATCTTTCAACAGGGCAAAAATCAAAGTTCACCACCTGATATAACTAGTTTAACACAAAAAGAAGTACGCCTGCGTCTGAGCAAATTAAACATTGACAAATCCTCCAGCACAGATGGCATTCATCCACAGATACTGAGGGAATTGAGCTCAGCAATTGACAAACTGCTGTATTCATATGCTTAGACTCTCTGGTAACAGGTGTAGTGCCACAGGATTGGAGGATAGCCAATGTGGTACCGATATTTAAGAAAGGTAAAAAGGTGGATCCAGGTAACTACTGTACAGTAAGTATGACATCAGTAGTGTGCAAAGTTTTTGAGGGCATCATAAGAGATTACCTGCAGAGTTACATCACAGAGAATAATATAATATATCATAATAAGCACAGATTCATGAAAGATAGGTCATGTTTAACCAACATGTTGGGGTTCTATGAGGAGGTAAGTGCAAATCTGGATGTTGGAAATGCGGCGGATGTGATTTATCTGGACTTTGCAAAGGAATTTGATACTGTATCATATAGCAGCCTTATACTGAAGCTACAGAAGCAAGGACTTGGGGGAACTATGCGCAGATGAGTAAGGAATTAGATAAATGATAGGAAACAAAGAGTCGTCATAAATGGTACATTCTCTAAATGGGATATAGCCAGCAGTGGGGGCCGCAGGGATCTGTGCTAGGACTGGTTCTTTTTAACCTTTTTATTAATGATCTTGTGGATGGGATTGAAAGTAAAGTGTCAGTATTCGCTGACGACACCAAACTTTAATATTTTACATAATCTGATCTTGACATTACGATATAGCAGAACGATCTGGATAAGATGACTGAATGGGCAAACACTTGGCAGATGAGGTTCAATGTAGATAAATGTAGAGTAATGCACCTAGGACAGAGTAATCCTATTGCTACATATACATTAAATGGGAGTATACTCGGGACAACAGAACAGGAGAAGGACTTGGGCATTCTGGTTACAAGTAAGCTGAGCAGCAGTACTCAATGTCAAGCAGCTGCCGCAAAAGCAAACAAGATTTTAGGATGTATAAAAAAGATCCTAGTTACTTACCGGTAACGGGATTTTACAGAGCCCATGACAGCACCACCTGAGAGAGGGTATCCGCCCACCAAGGACAGGAACCTACTGAATAAAAAGGCGGTACCTCTCCTCCGCATCAGTTTTGTTTCAGAGCATGAGAGGGCCTCCGAAGACAGGTTAATACATAACCACCACCTCAACATTTGTACTAAACACCTTAAAAAGTGCACACCACAGTGATAAAGGGGAGGGAATTAATAGGGTGCTGTCATGGGCTCTGTAAAATCCCGTTACCGGTAAGTAACTAGGATCTTTTCCCCTTCTCCCATGACAGCACCACCTGAGAGATTTATAGAGATCAAATACCAGAGGGAGGGATCACCGCTTGCAACACCCTTCTACCAAAGGACAGATCAGTAGAAGAGGAAAGGTCAAGACGGTAATGTTTGTAAAATGTAGCGGGGGATGACCAAGTTGCCGCCTTACATATGATGTCGATGGGCACATCCGCCTTCTCAGCCCAGGAAGCAGCTACCGCTCTGATGGAATGGGCCTTCAGGTTCTCAAGAACCGGCAGATTGCTAGAATAGTAGGCTAAGCTAATAGTATCCCTGACCCATCTAGCTATGGTCCCCCTTGTAACCTTAAGTCCTTTCCTAGCCCCCTGAAAGGATATAAATAAAGCGTCACTCTTTCTCCAGGCTTTTGTCACTTCCAAATACTGGACTAACACCCTCCTAACATCTAAGGTGTGAAGCTTATGTTCCTCAGAATCTCTAGGATTAGGATAGAAGGAAGGGAGAGTGATTACTTGCGTCCTATGGAACTTGGAGGCTACCTTTGGAAGATAGGCCGGGTCTGGTCTTAAGATTACTCTATCCATACATACTTGAGTGAATGGATGGTTAACGGATAGTGCGTGTAAGTCACTGACTCTACGAGCTGATGTCAGGGCCACCAGTAGAGCAGTCTTTAAAGTTAAGATTTTTTCTGAAACCTTCTCTAAGGGCTCGAAGGGAGGTTTGGTTAATGCTTCCAGAACTAAATTAAGGTCCCAAGGAGGCATTCTTGGAACAGGAATAGGTCTGGATCTATGACAGGCTTTAATAAATCTAATGATCCATCTATTTGCTGCCAAGTCATAATTATAGTGCCCCCAGAGCTGATACCTGTACCTTAAGAGTACTGGTGGCTAGTCCCATGTTTAACCCCTTCTGGAGGAATTCTAGTATGGCCTCAATAGGAATCCTCCCTTTGGCGGACTGACCCGAGGTAGACAAGAACTTAGCCCAGGTTCTACCATAGATTCTAGTTGTTATCGGTTTTCTACTTGCTAGAAGGGTAGTAACAAGATCCAGAGAAAACCCCCTTTGCGTCAATAGCGACCTCTCAAAATCCAAGCTGTCAAATGCAGGCCCGCTCTTTGGGGATGACAGACTGGGCCCTGTCTGAGGAGATCCGGGATGTCCGGAAGAACCCATGGATCTGCTTGGGACATTCTCTTCATCCAAGTGAACCATGGTCTCTTGGGCCAGAACGGGGCGATCAATATAACCCTCGCCCGTTCCTCTCGGATCTTCCTCAGGATAGTAGGGATCAGTACTAAAGGGGGAAAGGCATAAGCTAGAGTGAAATCCCACGGAATCTGCAGCGCGTCCACCGCAAAAGCCCCCTCTTTTGGATTCAGGGAGCAAAAGGTTTCGGTCTTCCGATTGTGTCTGTTTGCAAATAGATCTATCTGGGGCTGTCCCCACCGATCCACAATCTGCTGAAAAACGGCTGGATTCAACTCCCACTCTCCTTGTTTCAGGATGTGACGACTCAAGAAAAAGGCCTTTATGTTCTCTTCCCCTTTTATATGCAGTGCGTAACCAGCCGACTCTCGGCAAACCTGAAGATCTGATCCGCTATTAACATCAGAGGGAGAGACCTGGTACTCCCCTGATGATTGATGTAGGCGACTGTTGATCTGTTGTCTGACATTATCCTGATGTGAGGACCCTGAAGAACAGAACTGAATTCTTTTAGAGCGTTTCTGGCTGCCAACAGCTCTTTCATGTTGGAAGAGAGACTTGTCTCGCTGTCCGACCAGAGGCCTTGTACAGAACGATCCCTTAGGTAAGCTCCCCAACCTTCCGCACTTGCGTCTGTTGTAATTGTATCCGACACCTGGGAGGTCCAAGGAACCCCCAAAGATAGGTTGACCGGAGATGTCCACCAGTCCAGGGAGTTGATCACGATATCTGGAAGAGATATTTTCCCATTCAGGCGACCTTTGAGCCGCCTGTCCGCTGCCAGAATCTCCTGTTGAAGACATCTGGAATGGTGCTGGGCCCACTGAACCGCCGGGATGCAAGATGTCATTGTACCCAACAGAGACATTGCACTCCTCAGGGTCATGGTCGGATTGCTGACAACCTGAGATATTAGGGATCTGATCTTCAGCTTCTTTTCCTCTGGCAGAAGACAGGTTTGGTTTTCTGAGTCCAGAATGAGACCCAGGAAAGACTGAACCCTCTTTGGTTCCAGCCTTGACTTCTCCAGATTTAACAGCCAACCTAGGCGCCTTAGACTGGCCATGACGTCCGCCAGGGCTAGAGCACAGAGTTGACTTGATCTGCCCACTACTAAGAAGTCGTCCAGATAAGGGATGACCAGAATATCTCTTTCCCTCAAGTGCGCCGTGACCTCCAGAATAATTTTTGTGAAGACTCTCGGCGCCATGGAAATGCCAAAGGGAAGAGCTGCGAACTGAAAATGCCTTACGTGCCTGCCGAATTGTACAGCTACTCTTAGAAACTGTTGATGATCTGGCAAAATCGGGACGTGGTAGTAGGCGTCCTTCAGATTGAGGACGCACATAAAACAGTCCGGAAATAACATCTTTATGGCCGATTTTATTGTTTCCATCTTAAACGGCCTGTAGATTAAATGGTCGTTCAGCCTCTTTAAGTTCGCAATGGTCCTGAAGGAGCCGTCCGGCTTCTTTATTAGGAAGAGAGTCGAATAGAATCCTCTTCCTTGCTCGGGTGCAGGTGTTTCCACCAGAACTCCTTTCATGAGCAGAGAGAGAACTTCCGGCTGTAAGGCTATCTGTTCCGCTAAACCTCTGGGGGCTGATATTTTGACAGTGTTCTTGGGCCTGCTTTTGAACTCCAATGTGAGCCCCCTCCTGATTATCCCTAAATTTCCTTCCAGGCAGGCAGGAAGTGGGACAATCTTCCTCCCACCTGGGGGGAACTGTCACTTAGGGGCTTTCTTATTCTCGGAGGAGGGACCCCCGAACATGAAGCCTCTGTTATACGGCTTTCGGTCTTTCCAGTTACCTTGGTCTCTGGGAGCTTTACTGCGGCAGTATTTTCTCTTCCGAAAGGAACTGTTAAATCGGGAACCAGACACCGTGGGAAATCCATGTTTTTTGTCTGCGGCTTTATCTAGGATGTCATCTAGACCTTTGCCGAACAAGAAGTCCCCCTCACAAGGGATTGAGCACAGTTTAGACTTTGACTGCACATCCCCTGGCCAGCTCTTGAGCCATAGCGCCCTACGGGCTGCATTAGAGAGATTTGCAGACCGGGCAGCCAGCCTAACTGAATCTGCCGATGCATCTGCCAGGAATGCAGCCGCTCCCTGCACAAGAGGAAGGTTTGATAGAATTTTCTCCCTGGACACATTCCCCCTGATCTGGTCTTCCAATTGTTGAAGCCAGATCATCATAGATCTAGCTGTGCAGGTGGCTGCTACTGCCGGTTTAAGGGCCCCTGCTGACGACTCCCAGGCTTGTTTAAGGAAGGACTCCGCTTTTTTATCCAGTGGGTCTTTTAAGGCTCCTAAATCCTCAAAGGGCAGAGTGGATTTTTTTGAAGATTTTGAAATGGCCACGTCAATCTTAGGGGTTTTGTCCCATTTAGCCGCATCCTCATCCTCATCCTCAAAGGGGTACCTCCGCTTGGAGGATGACGGCAGCTGACCCTTCCTCTCCAGTTTCTTCTATTCCCTTTCTATCAGAGATTTAATCCTGTCATTGACCGGGAATGAGCGTCTCCTCCTTTGGTCTAAGCCCCCGAACATAACATCCTGGATTGTTCTGGGCACCTTGGTATCGGTAATACCCATAGTCCCTCTGACGGCTTTAACTAGTTTCTCAGTATTATCAACCGAAAAACAAGGTCTGCCCCCCCCCATCATCATCCGAAGACTCCGATGACGATGAGGAGTGATTAGAGGAGGAAGGCAGTTCTCTCGTAAAACGGGACTCCACTGATTCCTCTGATTCTGAAGAAACTAGTTTTCGCTTCTTCTTTTTGAGTGAGGTTAAGCCTCTTAAAGACTCTCTGACCTCTGTCTGGATTAGATTCTTTAATTCTAAAGAAAACCTGGGGGACTCCTCTGCAATGGTTTTCTGAATACAGTCCGAGCAAAGGTTTTTGGCATAGGAGGTGGGAAGACCGATTTTGCATAAAGCACACTCCCTGTTTTTACTTTTAGCACTACACTTCTTCGCCTCCTGCCCCAAGAAATGAAAGGAGAAGAAGGAGGAAAAGAGAGAGAGAAGAGCACATTATTCAGGGTGAGACTTTCACGAAGATCACTCACCACACTGCCGTTCAGACTAGGGTACCGGAGGCGGTGGTTGCCATTCACATGAGGGCTCCCATCTGGCGGAGGTGGACTGACGAAGTCTTTTCTGACCAGTCTTGCCGGAACTTGTACGCCCTCCACTGCTGTGACTTTGTCGATGGGAAGATTCTCGTTCCATTTGTTTGAGATGCTTGCGCTGCTTTGATGGCTGTGGCTGCTGCTGTACTTCCTGTGGCGGTGACAGCTGCTGCCCAGGTGACTGCGGCTCCTCATCCATCATGGCGGGGATGCAGACACCGCCATCCGGATTGCTCCCCATCCTTAAAAAGCAGTAGGGCTCCACCTCCTTTAGGCTCCTCCCCTTCCGGCAGCGTGCTCATTTCAATCTCTCTTCTTTTTTTTTTTTTTTTTTTTTAATTTTAGCCAGCTGGCGCGCTACCCGCAGATCCACTCGCTTCTGCGCGTGCGCAGCCCAGCGGCACCCGGCGCGCTTGCAGCGGGATGACAGCTTCCCACCCGCGCATGCGCAGACCCGGCTTAAGGCGCACTCCGTGATAGGGCGCGTCAGCACCCCGCGCGTGCGCAGCGAGGACTTCCGGCGCGCTCCGTCACAGGGTGCGACGCGACCCCCACGTGCGCAGCCCGGAAGACCTGCCAGCCGGCACGCTCAGTTCGTCTTTGCGAGGCGCAGACCCGGCCGCAGGCCCCGGCGCACGCGGGGAGGAATCCAAAAAAGCAGCACCTCCTCCCCACACGCAGACCCGGGCAGCAGCCAGATGGGCTGGGAACAGGGACCATCTGCTGCTTCCATGGCCTCCAGGCCGCACCGTCCATAATCCAGGTACGTGAGGTACCATCTGGTGAGGCTCCCATCAGGTACAGGAACCAAAAAACTGATGCGGAGGAGAGGTACCGCCTTTTTATTCAGTAGGTTCCTGTCCTTGGTGGGCGGATACCCTCTCTCAGGTGGTGCTGTCATGGAAGAAGGGGAAAAAAATAATAAAATCCTGCGATCATAAAATATTGGTACCACTGGTGAGGTCACATCTAGAACATGGGTTCCAGCTTTGGGCTCCACATTTTAAAAAGGATATTCATATTACAAGGGATAGAAGGCCTCTCATATGATGAGAGGTTGGAAAAGTTGAGCTTGTTTAGCTTAGAAAAAGGACGCTTCAGAGGAGATCTAATTTACGGTACATGTACAAATACATGTGTGGTCAGTACAAAGTACTGGCACATGACTTATTCCTTCCAAAAACCATACTAAGGACCAGGGGGCACTCATCACGGGGGAGAGGAAAGGCGATCCGGCAGCTAAATAGGAAAGGGTTCTTTACAGTCAGAGCAGTCAGGCTGTGGAATTCCCTACCACAAGAGGTAGTAATGGCAGACACTATAACAGCTTTCAAAAAAGGGCTGGATGATTTCCTCGACACACGTAACATTGTTGTTAATTTATTAGTTAAATTACACAAAACGTACAATTGGGGTCTTTATTCAACCTACGTTACTATGAAAAATATATTTTTTTGTCTAAAATACAAAGGAAATGTGTCATCTTTAACTTTAGCCCTTTTAGAGATCATTTCATCTTCAACTTACTTAAATGTTCACAATAACATTAATTTTGACCAGGAGTGCCCAAACTTTTACATGCCACTTTATACTATTTCCCATCATTGACACTGATTAAAGAGCAACAAGCTATGCAATCGATGTACACCAGGGGAATATAATGGATGGGAATCCAACAATGCCTAGAACCACAGTGCTAGATGGGAACTGAGTCATTTCAACCCTGGTGCAGTTTAGAAGAAGAGCGGCGTCAGAGAAAAGTCAGGCAGCCCTCTGTTCTAGGCATCTGTGACTGTCCCAATGATTCCCATACTTTGATGGCTTATACCAGTGGTGGCGAACCTATGGCACGCGTGACAGAGGGGGCACTCAGAGGCCTGTCTGTGGGCAAGCACGCCAGGCTGGAGAGAGGCCGCTCCCTTCTTCCCATATTCAAATGTATTCACATTTGAACCGAGCTGCGCTGGGACTGGGGCATAGAGAGCCCCTGTCAGCCTCAGGTCCGACATGCAGCAGTGTGATGACGTCATCACACTACTGACTTCATCACACTGCTGCCTGCGCCGGGGCCGCAGAGGAGTAGAGGCAGCGCGGGCACTGGTAAGAGCTCCAGGAGGAGCCGAACATTAAATGTATCATTGTGGATGGAGTGGAGGGGACAATTGTGAAAAAAGGGGGCACAGTTTTGGGCAGTGTGTGGGGAATGTGGGGCTGCTTTATTCATATGGGCAGTGTGTGTGTGTGTATATTTTGCAGAGGGGCAGTGTGTGTGTGTGTGTGTGTGTGTGTGTGTGCACGTGTGTGTGGAGGGGTGAGTATTTTGGATTTCTCCTATGATGTCCGCACCAGCCCCAATGCCTCCTGCGATGTCCGCACCAGCCCCAATGCCTCCTGCGATGTCCGCACCAGCCCCAATGCCTCCTGCGATGTCCGCAACAGCCCCAATGCCTCCTGCGATGTCCGCACCAGCCCCAATGCCTCCTGCGATGTCCGCACCAGCCCCACGCTTCCTGCGATGTCCGCACCAGCCCCAATGCCTCCTGTGATGCATACACCAGTCCCACTGTCTCCTGCAATGCATGCACCAGTCCCACTGTCTCCTGCAATGCATGCACCAGCCCCACTGTCTCCTGCGATGTCAGCACCAGGCCCACTGTCTCCTGCGATGTCCGCACCAGCCCCACTGTCTCCTGCGATGTCCGCACCAGCCCCACTGTCTCCTGCGATGTCCGCACCAGCCCCACTGTCTCCTGCGATGTCCGCACCAGCCCCACTGTCTCCTGCGATGTTCGCACCAGCCCCAATGCCTCCTGCGATGTCCGCACCAGCCCCAATGCCTCCTGCGATGTCCACACCAGCCCCAATGCCTCCTGCGATGTCCGCAAGAGCCAAAATGCCTCCTATGATGTCCGCACCAGCCCAACTGTCTCCTGCAATGCATGCACCAACCCCACTGTCTCCTGCAATGCATGCAAAAGCCCCACTGTCTCCTGTGATGTCAGCACCAGCCCTACTGTCTCCTGCAATGCATGCTCTAGCCCCAATGCCTCCTGCGATGTCCGCATCAGCCCCAATGTCTCCTGCGATGTCCGCACCAGCCCCAATGCCTTCTGCGATGTCCGCACCAGCCCCAATGCCTACTGTAATGTTAGCACCAGCCCCAATTTCTCCTGTGATGTCAGCACCAGCCCCAGGTTAAATTGTTATGTTGGCACTTTTTGATACATAAGTGGGTTTTGGGTTACCATTTGGGCACTCTATCTCTAGGTTCGCCATCACTAGCTTATACTATTCAAATACTATCAATATCCAAAGACAAAACCCATTCTAGTTATAGAACCTTTGTACAGTTGGAGATGTACCGTATATACTCGAGTATAAGCCAAGTTTTTCAGCACATTTTTTGTGCTGAAAAAGCCCCCCTCGGCTTATACTCGGGTATATACCCGAATATATAGAGATTCTGTTGGTGGATAGTGGGGGGGGTGGGGGGGAGTTGCGGTGGCGGCAGAGGAGCGGGTTGCGGTGGCGGAGGAGTGGAAAAGAGGGAATATTCATTCTCTTTAATAGCGGGCACGGAGGAGCGCTGACAGTGCCCGCTACTAAAGAGAATGCATATTCACTCCTCTCCACGCACATAGTCCCAGCGTGGAGAGGAGTGAGTATGCCGGCAGCAGTAGCTCACATCAGTGTCTGAGAGCGCATGACAGTGACGCCATGCACTGCTCAGATGCTGACATGAGCTGCAGCAGGAGAACAGGACGCAGCGATGGAGCAGAGGAGAGGAAGGAAGGTGAGTATAAGTGTTTAATTTTTTATGTGTGTGGTGATGGGACCATACATACTAGGATTGGGGGATGAGGAGGTCACACATAGTGGGATTGGGGGATGAGGGGGCCATGCATACCAGGATTGAGGGATGAAGAGGCTATACCTACCAGGATTGGGGGATGAGGGGTCCTATACATACCAGGATTGGAGGATGAGGGGTGCATTGCATACAAGGATTGGGGGATGAGGGGTCCTATGCATACCAGGATTGGGGATGAGGAGGCCATAAATATCAGGATCGGGGGATATGCATACCAGGATTGGAAAATGAGGGGACCATGCATGCCAGGATTAGGAATGAGTAGGCCATGCATATCAGGATTGGGGGATGAGGGGACCATGCATACCAGGATTGGAGATGAGGGGACAATGCATACCAGGATTGGGGATGAAGGGGGCCATGCATACCAGGATTGGGGGATGAGGAAGCCATAAATATCAGGATTGGGGGATATGCATACCAGGATTGGGGATGAGGGGTCCTATAAATACCAGGATTGGAGGCTGAGGGGTGCCATGCATACCAGGATTGGGGGATTAGGGGGCCATGCATACCAGGATTGGGGGATATGCATACCAGGATTGGGGATGAGGGGACCATGCATACCAGGATTGGGGAATGAGGGGACCATGAATACCAGGACTGGGGATGAAGGGGGCCATGAATACCAGGATTGGGGATGAAGGGGGCCATGCATACCAGGCTTGGGGATGAAGGGGCCATGCATACCAGGATTGGGGATGAGGGGACAATACTTACCAGGATGGGGAAATTTACCAGTAGCTGCTGCATTTCCCACCCTAGGCTTATACTTGAGTCAATAAGTTTTCCCAGTTTTTTGTGGTAAAATTAGTTACCTCGGCTTATATTCGGGTCGGCTTATACTTGAGTATATACGGTAAATCTTTCCCGCTGCACTGTGTGACCTTGCATATTTTAAGGAATATTTAGATGTGCGGATTTCCATTCTATTTTCTTTATGGGCCATTTATATTTGTTCTCCACTAAACAACATTTTAACAAATTCAATTTTGGCAGAAGACTGGTAAACGTGCACCCATCTTCACAACAAATTGCATAAAACTCACCATTTCCACAGAACCATCCTTGGGATAGTATAGGAGCTGGAAACGCCTCTGCAGAGCAGCATTGGGGTCATACCATTCAGCGGTGAACACGTATCTATCTTCTTCACTCTATCGGCAAAACATGTATAGAAACCAGTTAGATCAACCAGATCAGCACAGCTGTAAATGAACCACAAATGTTAAATAAAAAGTTATGGTTCTCACAAAGGGTATTATAAAAAATGTTGTATTCTAAATAGTTAGTAAGTCAGAGTTATTTGCATATTCATTTCTCTGTTTCTCTGAACAATTTATATTCGAATAGACAACTAATCATCAAAAGATCTGTCTGTGACCACCTTAGAGGTTTATGTATGTGGACATCTTGAAGGGGCTGTCCAGCAGATAAAATTCATTATTAAAAAAAGTGAAAGTATATAAATGTTTCCGTTGAACCACAATTTGAAAGCAATGTCTGATTTTCATTAGTTGATATTCAGTCAATTTAAATTGAAAATTACTTTTGTCAGTGTCAAGTTATTTCAGTGATCATTTGGGATCTTTCTTACTCTAACAGAAGGGCACCATCAATTTTGTCCACGTCTGTATACAAAAATATATATATTTTTTTATTATTATTTGTATACAGACGTGAACAAAATTGATGGTGGCCTTCTGTTAAAGTAAGAAAAACATAATATATGTATATATATATATATATATATATATATATATATATATACAGTACAGACCAAAAGTTTGGACACACCTTCTCATTTAAAGATTTTTCTGTATTTTCATGACTTTGAAAATTGTACATTTACACTGAAGGCATCAAAACTATGAATTAACACATGTGGAATTATATACTTAACAAAAAAAGTGTGAAACAACTGAAAATATGTCTTATATTCTAGGTTCTTCAAAGTAGTCACCTTTTGCTTTGATGATTGCTTTGCACACTCTTGGCATTCTCTTGATGAGCTTCAAGAGGTAGTCACCGGAAATGGTCTTCCAACAATCTTGAATGAGTTCCCAGCGATGCTTAGCACTTGTTGGCCCTTTTGCCTTCACTCTGCGGTCCAGCTCACCCCAAACCATCTCGATTGGGTTTAGGTCTGGTGACTGTGGAGGCCAGGTCATCTGGCGTAGCACCCCATCACTCTCTCTCTTGGTCAAATAGCCCTTACACAGCCTGGAGGTGTGTTTGGGGTCATTGTCCTGTTGAAAAATAATTGATGGTCCAACTTAACGCAAACCGGATGAAATAGCATGCCGCTGCAAGATGCTGTGGTAGCCATGCTGGTTCAGTATGCCTTCAATTTTGAATAAATCCCCAACAGTGTCACCAGCAAAGCACCCCCACACCATCACACCTCCTCCTCCATGCTTCACGGTAGGAACCATGCATGTAGAGTCCATCCGTTCACCTTTTCTGCGTAGCACAAAGACACGGTGGTTGAAACCAAAGATCTCAAATTTGGACTCATCAGACCAAAGCACAGATTTGCACTGGTCTAATGTCCATTCCTTGTGTTCTTTAGCCCAATCAAGTCTCTTCTGCTTGTTGCCTGTCCTTAGCAGTGGTTTCCTAGCAGCTATTTTACCATGAAGGTCTGCTGCACAAAGTCTCCTCTTAACAATTGTTGTAGAGATGTGTCTGCTGCTAGAACTATGTGTGGCATTGACCTGGTCTCTAATCTGAGCTGCTGTTAACCTGCGATTTCTGAGGCTGGTGACTCGGATAAACTTATCCTCAGAAGCAGAGGTGAATCTTGGTCTTCCTTTCCTGGGGCGGTCCTCATGTGAGCCAGTTTCTTTGTAGCGCTTGATGGTTTTTGCAACTGCATTTGGGGACACATTCAAAGTTTGCCCAATTTTCGCACTGACTCACCTTCATTTCTTAAAGTAATGATGGCCACTCGTTTTTCTTAACTTAGCTGCTTTTTTCTTGCCATAATACAAATTCTAACAGTCTATTCAGTAGGACTATCAGCTGTGTATCCACCTGACTTCTGCACAACACAACTGATGGTCCCAACCCCATTTATGAGGCAAGAAATCCCACTTATTAAACCTGACAGGGCACACCTGTGAAGTGAAAACCTTTTCCGGTGTCTACCTCTTAAAGCTCATCAAGAGAATGCCAAGAGTGTGCAAAGCAGTCATCAAAGCAAAAGGTGGCTACTTTGAAGAACCTAGAATATAAGACATATTTTCAGTTGTTTCACACTTTTTTGTTAAGTATATAATTCCACATGTGTTAATTCATAGTTTTGATGCCTTCAGTGTGAATGTACAATTTTCAAAGTCATGAAAATACAGAAAAATCTTTAAATGAGAAGGTGTGTCCAAACTTTGTCTGTACTGTATATATATACTGTAAGATGCCTAATGATCGCGTAGTCGATGGGAGGTATGTATCACAGAGAGGACTAATTGGTGCACCTGGGGGACGGGTTATGGGTAGCTGTGAAGAGTTGACCCGGTCTAGCTACCCACATACTTCACCTCTGGGTGTGGTTAACAGCCTATATAGTGGAGGCTGTTTGGCACATGGTCTGTGTTTGGAGGGAGAACGTCTCCAGACTGAGCTGTGTTCTGGATACGTACCAGGCTGTGGGACCACAGGTATGGCTTACCAAGAGACTTTGCTTAAAGGACTGTTTGCTTGCATTTTGCTTTTGACAGTTTGTGAAGTTAATAAAATAATATGTATATATATATATATAATATATATATACACAGTACAGACCAAAAGTTTGGACACACCTCATTTAAAGATTTTTCTGTATTTTCATGACTATGAAAATTGTACATTCACACTGAAGCCATCAAAACTATGAATTAACACATGTGGAATTATATACTTAACAAAAAAGTGTGAAACAACTGAAAATATGTCTTATATTCTAGGTTCTTCAAAGTAGCCACCTTTTGCTTTGATGACTGCTTTGCACACTCTTGCCATTCTCTTGATGATCTTCAAGAGGTAGTCACCGGAAATGGTCTTCCAACAATCTTGAAGGATTCCAATAGATGCTTAGCACTTGTTGGCCCTTTTGCCTTCACTCTGCGGTCCAGCTCACCCCAAACCATCTCAATTGGGTTCAGGTCTGGTGACTGTGGAGGCCAGGTCATCTGGCGTAGCACCCCATCACTCTCCTTCTTGGTCAACTAGCCCTTACACAGCCTGGAGGTGTGTTTGGGGTCATTGTCCTGTTTAAAAATAAACGATGGTCCAACTAAACGCAAACCGAATGGAATAGCATGCCGCTGCAAGATGCTGTGGTAGCCATGCTGGTTCAGTATCACTTCAATTTTGAATAAATCCCCGACAGTGTGACCAGCAAAGCACCCCCACACCATCACACCTCCTCCTCCATGCTTCACGGTGGGAACCAGGCATGTAGAGTCTATCCGTTCACCTTTACTGCGTCGCACAAAGACAAGGTGGTTTTAACCAAAGATCTCAAATTTGGACTCATCAGACCAAAGCACAGATTTCCACTGGTCTAATGTCCATTCCTTGTGTTCTTTAGCCCAAACAAGTCTCTTCTGCTTGTTGCCTGTCGTTAGCAGTGGTTTCCTAGCAGCTATTTTACCATGAAGGCCTGCTGCACAAAGTCTCCTCTTAACAGTTGTTGAACAGATGTGTCTGCTGCTAGAACTCTGTGTGGCATTGACCTGGTCTCTAATCTGAGCTGCTGTTAACCAGCAATTTATGAGGCTGGTGACTCAGATAAACTTATCCTCAGAAGCAGAGGTGACTCTTGGTCTTCCTTTCCTGGGGCGGTCCTCATGTGAGCCAGTTTCTTTGTAGCGCTTGATAGTTTTTGCAACTGCACTTGGGGACACTTTCAAAGTTTGCCCAATTTTTCTCCCTGGCTGACCTTCATTTCTTAAAGTAATGATGGCCACTCGTTTTTCTTTACTTAGCTGCTTTTTTCTTGCCATAATACAAATTCTAACAGTCTATTCAGTAGAACTATCAGCTGTGTATCCACCAGACTTCTGCACAACACAACTGATGGTCCCAACCCCATTTATAAGGCAAGAAATCCCACTTATTAAACCTGACAGGGCACACCTGTGAAGTGAAAACCATTTCCAGTGACTACCTTTTGAAGCTCATCAAGAGAATGGCAAGAGTGTGCAAAGCAGTCATCAAAGCAAAAGGTGGCTACTTTGAAGAACCTAGAATAATAGACATATTTTCAGTTGTTTCACACTTTTTTGTTAAGTATATAATTCCACATGTGTTAATTCATAGTTTTGATGTCTTCAGTGTGAATGTACAATTTTCATAGTCCAGAAGATACAGAAAAATCTTTAAATGAGAAGGTGTGTCCAAACTTTTGGTCTGTACTGTGTATATATATATATATATATATATATATATATATATATATATATATATATATATATATATATATATATTTATACACACATCTATAGAAAGCAATATTTACCCTCACCGATCTCATGCAGTTCCTATTCTGATTAGCCGCTAAATGTCTGCTAATAGCAGTTTTCTATGAAACAGTCCAAGCCAATAAAGAACCACAGATCCAATACATATAAGCCAATCGTTGGTACGTTACTGACCTGTTTAGACAGGCCAATAAACATTATACAAAAAGATTGTAAATACGATCGTTCTGTGCACAGAGACAATCATGTTATCGGCATCACATCTCCTATTTACATGGGGCAATAAGCTGCCAATAATCAAGATTTTGCAAGATGTGCACAAAAGTCATCACATCTGACCAAAAATTGATTGGCAGCCTGTTTAGGAGGGTCATTAGTCAGAAGGATTGTTACTACAAACATGCCTTGTTCTCCATCTACAATTGTTTACTTTTGTCTTCAATCAGATCTTCTGCTGGGATGTCTAACAATCCAGCAATCACAGATATCAAACAGACAGGTAGAAGTATATAAGAGAGCGAGCAGAGAGCAAAAAAAATGCAAAAACTTGGAACTTTAGGAAAGCTGCTTTCAACAAAGTAAGGGAAGAGCTTAATTGGGTAGACTGGGACCATGTCATGGTAACTGGGGAAAGCGAACTTAAATGGGGCATGGTTAAGGAAATACTGCTAGAATCCTGTAGAGAATGTATACCCTCTGGTAATGAAATGTCCAGGAATAAAAAGAAACCATTACGGATAAATAAGACAGTACAAAGTTTAATAAGACAAAAACAAAGGGCATTCAAAATCTTCAAGGCTGAGAATACAGAAATAGCATTTCAGGAGTATAAAGATCTAAATAAGAAATGTAAAACAAATCAAGCTAGCAAAGTTATCCTCAGAGAAACAAATCACCAGTGACATTAAAATAAATCCCACAATTTTTTATACATACATCAATGCCAAAAAGAAAAAAAACAGATGGTATCTGCCCATTACAAGACGATAGTAACAAGATAATTATAGAGGACAAACAAAAGGCTGAGATATTAAACAGGCACTTTTCATCCATGTTCACAAAAATGAACTGTCTGTTTCAGGAATCTTTCAACAAGGCAAAAATCAAAGTTCCCCTTTCTAATATAACTAGTTTAAGGCTATGTGCCCACGATGCAGAAATGCTCAGGATTTTTTCCTGAGCGTTTCTGCATCTCCCTGGCAGAAAAAACACATACGGATTGTACATGTGTTTTTCCTGCCAGGGACATGCGGATGTGAAGCGTTGACATGCGGGTTGACAAGCGCTTTCCAAGAGATTTTAGCATCACTTGGAAAGTGCTTGTCAACTTGGTCACACTATATAAATCCATGCAAACGGCATGGATTTATATAGTGTGACCTTAAAAAATGGTAAAAAATAAAAAAATAAATCTATACTTACCTTCCGATGGCCCCCGGAGTCTTGCTTCGATCCGTCCTCGCTTGCCGGCAGCTCGCGGTACACTACACTGAAGGACCTGCCGTCACATGACTATGACGTCAGCGCAGGTCCTTCAGTCCACCGCGAGTCGCCGTAAATATAATATTTTTTATTTTATTCTTTTTTTTAGTTTCTATGGTACCCGGGTCCGAAGGAGAGTTTCCTCTTCTCCAGACCAGGGTACCATCCGCACATTGAAACGCTTGGATTCCGCATGTACAGATACAGTGATGCGGATTCCATGCGGTACAATGCAAGTCAATGGCGGCGAAAACGCAGCGCTTCCGCAAACTAATTGGTAGTGCTGCGTTTTTTTCCGTAATGATAATCCGTAGCAGAAATTTCCGCAGCATGTGCACAGCACATGCGGATTATCATTGGGGAACATGGCAGGCCTTCTACCATGCGTTTTTTAAGCGTTTCTGCGTTTTTGCTGCTGCGGAAACGCTTAAAAAACGCATCGTGGGCACACAGCCTAACACAAAAAGAAGTACGCCTGCGTCTGAGCAAATTAAACATTGACAAATCCTCCGGCACACATGGCATTCATCCACAGATACTGAGGGAATTAAGCTCAGTAATTGACAAACTGCTGTATTCATATTCTTAGACTCTCTGGTAACAGGGGCAGTGTCACAGGATTGGAGGATAGCCGATGTGGTACCGATATTTAAGAAAGGTAAAAAGGTGGAGCCATGTAACTACCGCCCAGTAAGTCTGACATCAGTAGTGTGCAAAGTTTTTGAGGGCATCATAGGAGATGACTTGCAGAGTTACATAACAGAGAATAATATAATAAATGATAACCAGCATGGATTCATGAATGATAGGTTGTATCTAACCAACATGTTACTTTTCTATGAAGTAATGTGATTTATCTGGACTTTGCAAAGGCATTTGCTACTGTACCACATAACAGCCTTCTACTGAAGCTACAGAAGCAAGGACTTGTTGGAACTATATGCAGATAGGTAAGGAATTGGCTAAATGATGGGAAATTAAGTCATCATAAATGGTACATTCTCTAAATGGGATATAGTCAGCAGTGGGGACCACAGGGATCTGTGCTAGGACCAATTCTTTTTAACCTCTTTATTAATGACCTTGTGGATGGGATTAAGAGTAAAGTATCAGTCTTTGCTGACGACACCAAACTATGTAGGATATTAAAATCTGATCTTGACATTATGATATTGCAGAACAATCTGGATAAGATGACTGAATGGGCAAACACTTGGCAGATGAGGTTTAATGTAGATAAATGTAGAGTAATGCACCTAGGACAGAGTAATCCTAGTGCTGCATACACATTAAATGGAAGTATACTCGGGACAAAAGAACAGGAGAAGGACTTGGGCATTCTGGTTACAAGTAAGCTGAGCAGCAGTACTCAATGTCAAGCAGCTGCCGCAAAAGCAAACAAGATTTTAGGACGTATAAAAAGATAGATAAAATCCTGCGATCCCAACGTATTATTACCCCTTTATAAATCACTGGTGAGGCCACATCTGGAATATGGGATCTAGTTTTGGGCTCCACATTTTAAAAAGGATATTTTTAAGTTGGAGTCAGTTCAAAGGCGGCAACTAGATTATTACAAGGGATAGAAGGCCTCTCATATGATGAGAGGTTGGAAAAAGTTGAGCTTGTTTAGCTTAGAAAAACAACACCTCAGAGATCTCATTTACATTATAAATATATGTGTGGTCAGTACAAAGGACTAGTACATAGACCATAATAAGGACTAGAGGGCACTCATTACAGAGGGGGGGGGGGGGGGAGGCGATTCCGGCACCTAAACAGGAAAGGGTTCTTTACAGTCAGACTGTGGAATGTCCGACCACAAGAGGTAGTAATGGCCGACACTATAACAGCTTTTAAAAAGTAGCTGGATGATTTCCTCGATACACATATCATTGTGGGTTACAGTTAAATTAGTGACAAAATGTACAATTGGAGGAGGAAGGTTGAACTTGATGGACCGAGGTCTTCATTCAACCTACGTAACTATGTAACTGTGTAAGCTATATGGGAACTTCCCAGAGGACACCAACAGTATCTTTGTTACACAATGGTAATGTTACACTGTGCCCTTTTGTAAATATTCCCCAGACATCAGTGATGATGTAGAAGTACACCACCATGTTAATATTTGGCCTGTAGACTATAGATAATTTCGTGTACAAGAGGCAGAGATTAGAGGTCAGATACAGGAGAATGTGAGCTTCATGACAAAGAGAGGAGACATAGGGACAAGTGCTCTTTGCCTGTCATGTACTGATCATCACAAGGGCACCAGTGGCAATGATGTGGGAACAAGGTCTAATTACTAACATTACTAACTTATCAGGCGGAAAAAAAAACGTAACAAATAAGTTTCATTGGTGAAGATGAAATCCAGGGTCTCCCTGTCTGAGATTTACTCAAATCACAAATGGGTACAGCAAAAGCTACAGCTATTAGGAGGCTGATCTTAAGAGCATCAGAAATAGAACAAATGCATTCAGGTCTACTTGTTCTTTTAGTGCATAAATATTAACTCTCTGGGAATGTATTAGATGGATTCCTCGATGTGGACAATCTCTACTTAGTAGAAGGCTGCCTTGACAATAAGATGATCTCAAGGTGTAACATTTGACAATCAGCTACAAACTCTGGGTAATGTTGACAGTAGTGTTTCATTTCCCTATAGTGACATTATGTACGGTGGCTCAGTGATTAGCACTGTTGCTGGGGTCCTGGGTTCAAATCCCACAAAGGACATAACATCTGCGAAGAGTGTGTATGTTCTCCCCGTGTCTGCGTAAGAATATAGATTGTGATCCCCAATGGGGAAGTGCCGATGATGTCTGTAAAGCGCTGGGGAATATGATGGCGTTCTACATGCAAAAGCAAAATAAATAAATATTATGACACAGTGCCCATTCTAATCAGCAGGAAGTTTGTGTAAGGCGGGACAGCATAAATTCTCCAGTGACTATATGTAAATCAACTTCATTTTGGCCAAGAGATGCTCTATAAACTAAAAATGTATTGATATAAAATATGACAATAGGTTTTCTAAACCAGGCTATCCCTTTAACCTAAGACCGTGCTTCTGTAAGGCTGGCCCCCTAGGTTTTGGGGCCCCCTAGGTGTTGGGAAGGCAGTTTTCATAGAAGTGATTATAAGCTGCACAGCCTTTCTACTGCTACAGCAATCTCTAGTTTAAAGGAGTTGTCCACTACTTTCACATTGATGCCCTACACGTAGGATAGGGCATCAATGTATGATCGGCCGGGGTCCCGCACACAGCACTTCCGCCGATCAGCTGTTATCGGTGCTGGCGGCCGCTGGCCGGAAGTGCTTATCTGCGGTGATTGGCCGTCAAGTTGTAGTGGCCGGCGCTTGTTACTGCACATCCGCCTCCTATTCAATTGAATGGGAGGCGGATGTGCAGTACCCCGCAGCGGCCACTACAACTTGATGGCCAAGCACCGCAGGTAAGCACTTCCGGCCAGTCACCGCCAACACCTATAACAGCTGATCGGCGGGGGTGCCGCGTGCAGGACCCCGGCTGATCATCCTACGGATAGGGCATCAATGTGAAAGTAGTGGACAACTCCTTTAACAATATAATTGACACATTTCAGACCTATTTTAATGTTATACTGGTTTCAGAAGACAAAAAAAAGGAAAACGGAGTGATATTTTTAATGTGGACTTCCACTACAATTGGAATGCTATGGTGAGAACGTAGTAGAAAGAGTTTGAGAAGCTCTACACTTCTTACACATCATCCAATAAAGTCTTATAGTCCATGGTGAAATGGGTCTGGCAGAAGAAGTCATACATGAAAGATGGCACCATCTCAAGCTCCTCAGTATGCATTTTTCAACCTTCTAGGGAAATCAGGCATTGTTTTCCCTCCTTTTCTTTAATGAGACTTAACTTTCCTGTTTCATACTTCCGTGTGAGGCCTTGTTTTATTGCGGGATGAGTTGTAATTTTAATTGAAACCATTCAATTAACTATAAAATGTACTGAAAACCAGTAGAAAAAATCCAAGTGGGATGAAAAGGTGAAAAAAATGCAAATGTGCCATTGTTTTCTTATGTTTTGTTTTTTATAGCGTTCATAGTGTAATAAAAATTACCTTTAATCTTGATTCTCCAGTTCTGTACAACTAGAGCGATACTAAACATGCATAATTCGTTTTATTTGTGGGGTTTTGCCACAAACAAAGTACATTTTAATTAATAGATCTTGGAATAATAATAAGCTTCACAATTTAAATAAAATGTTCCTGTGCTGAGATAATCTTATAAATGTGCCCCTGCTGTGTACTGTGTAATGGATGTGTCTGACCGTGCAGGAACATGGTCTGATCATACCACAGCTCCTGGGCTGTGCTTCCTCCCCTGCCCAGGAGCTGTGGTATGATCAGACCATGTACGGTCAGACACGGCCATTACAAAGTACACAGCAGGGGCACGTTTATAAGATTGTTTCAGCACAGGAACATTTTTTTAAAGACATCCAATTGTGGAATTTATTATCATTTAAAGATCTACTGATTAAAATTATGACTAAAATTAACTTTGTTAGTGGGGAAACCCCTTTAAATTGTGAAAACATATTTAGAAATTTGCAAAAAAAAAAAAAAAAGTTAGCATCACTATTTGCCAAGACCCGTAATGTTTTTATTTTTCCACTGTCAGCAGACACTGAGATCATAATTGTGCACACATATAAGTGGCTTTTTACTCAACCCTGCTCGGTTCACCCATTGTTTGTTTCTTGCTTGTGTAATTGTATGGTTTTTATCTGCGTTGTTTTCAATATATGCATTAACAACATTTTTTTATGTTTTGTAATTAGTCCAGCTGCACTGGGGTTTTCTGATTTGGTTGTGCTTTAGACCCATGTACACATTAGACTAATGTTGAACGAACCTGCTGACATTGATTGATTCGACCAACAGGCTAATGTGTATAGGGGGTGCCAAATCATCTAACAGTTGAAGTCAGGGGAGATAAAGACAAGTATTCAGCATGTCCAATTTCGGACTGCCGATCCTTTTGTTTTCGGTCACCACGGAAGACTGGCAGCGGTTCTCTCATAAGTAGCACAGGTGCAGTTGGCGTTCCTGTGTAAGAGATGAGACAGCTGCCTTTAGTCTAGTTGTGGTTTACATTGCAACATAATCGTAACCGAGCACTGTTAAAAACACTGGTTTCACAATTATCTTGCCATGTAAACAGGCTGACGATCATCCGATGAAGTAGGAAAATGCTCATTTATTGGGTCAAATGATCATTTGCGCAGCGTAAAAAAAGCATTGTTCTCGGTGGTGCAATATCCTGTGTAAACAGGTGTTGCACTACTGAGATATTCACCGAGTGTCACAGGTGTGTCAGAAGTGACAGACAGTCACCCTGCAGTTGGTTGCAGGGATCTCTTCATTTGGCATTACAGACAACTTCTTAGAAACTGTATCTCTAGGACCCAGTGGCTACCTTCCTCTAGCGAATTAACATCCTGGCCTGGGTGTATAAATATCTGCTGTGTGCAAGAGGAAGGTGCCGGCGATATTCATTACTCCTTGTGAAGGCTTGAGCAAGGGCAGTACTTTTTCCACTCTGGTGCTAGAGGACGTGAGCGCATTTGTCTGGAGTCGACTAAAGCTAAGAAATTTTCCCTTGTTTGTCCCCCCTTGTTGTCTTTAGTGTTCAGTGGGGATCGACTAGCGCTCATCCCCTCCCTTCCCTAGCCTGAGCCTAACACCAGGGAAAGACAGGGCGAGGTACGCATGCGGCGATTGGTGAAGAACCAATATAGGAACATTAGTGGAGACAGGGTGACACTAGATCAACCTAGGAGGTCTCCACTCCCCCCTTTCCCTATTCCCTTTGTGTTGCACTTAGTTATTCCCATACCTTGCCTGACACTGAGTGATCAAGTATAGATGGCTCAGAGCAAATCGTTTACTTTGGTCTGTCTGTGTAAACAGGCATTCAAACAATCGCCGATCAGTAAATGTTTACCGATCAGTAGTTGTATCATGCCATCAGTCAGTCTGTGTTAATCAGGGATGTCAAACTCAAATACACAAAGGCCAAAATTAAAAGCTTGGACAAAGTTGCTGGCCAACCTTGATATTTGTTACAAAATATCTACAATTGAGGAAGTTTTTGATATGGAAACAATCTTAAAAAAAGAGGTTGTCCCACGAACAAAGTACATTTTAATTAATAGACCTTAGCATATTGGAAACAGTAAAAACATATGGCCTAATTTAAATAATAACATAGGATAAAAAAACCTTGAGTAATGCAGATAATAAAGTATGATGCCAAAAAGTGTCCCCCAAACACAGTATGATACCCCCACAGTGAATCCCTTCCCCCACAGTACCCTCCACATGCACAGTATGATAACCCTAGTGTATCCCCCCCCCCCCCTTCAACCAACCTGGCAAAGTATGGTGACCCCATCACAGTATGATTCCCCAACTGTAATCCCCACACATTAACACAGTATAAAGGGCCCCACAGTATAATGGGCCCCACATAATCCTCCATACAGAATAATGGGCCCCACAGAGTCCTCCATACAGTATAATGAGCCATATATTGTTTTCCATACAGTACAATGGCCCCACATAGTCCTCCATACAGTATAATGGGCCCCACATAGTCCTCCATACAGTATAATGGGCCTCAGATTGTCCTCCATACACTAGAATGGGCCCCACATAGTCCTCCATACAGTATAATGGGCCTCACATAGTCCTCCATGCAGTATAATGGGTCTCACATAGTCCACCACATAGTATAATGGCCCCACATACTCCTTCATACAGAATAATTGGCCCCACGTTAGTGTTCCATACAGTATAATGGACCCCACATAGTCCTCCATACAAAATAATGGGCCTCACATAGTCCTCCATATAGAATAAATGGTCCCCACATAGTCCTCCATACAGTATAATGGGCGTCACATAGTCCTCCATACAGTATAATGGGCCCTATATTGTTTACCATACAGTATAATGGCCCCACATAGTCCTCCATACAGTATAATGGGCCTCACATAGTCCTCAATACAGAATAATGGGCCCCACATAGTCCTCCATACAGTATAATGGGGCTCACATAGTCGTCCATACAGATTAATGGGCCCTACATAGTCCTCCATACAGTATAATGGGTCTCACATAGTCCTCCATACAGTATAATGGCCCCACATAGTCCCCCATACAGTATAATGGGCCTCACATAGTCCTCCATACAGAATAATGGGCCCCACATAGTCCTCCATACAGTATAATGAGCCATATATTGTTTTCCATACAGTACAATGGCCCCACATAGTCCTCCATACAGTATAATGGGCCCCAAATAGTCCTCCATACAGTATAATGGCCCCACATAGTCCCCCATACAGTATGATGGGCCTCACATAGTCCTTCATACAGAATAATTGGCCCCACACAGTCCTCCATACAGTATAATGGGCCTCACATAGTCCTCCATACAGTATAATGGCCCACATAGTCCTCCATACAGTATAATGGCCCACATAGTCCTCCATACAGTATAATGGCCCACATAGTCCTCCATACAGTATAATGGCCCCACATAGTCCTCCATACAGTATAATGGCCCCACATAGTCCCCCATACAGTATGATGGGCCTCACATAGTCCTCCATACAGAATAATTGGGCCCACATAGTCCTCCATACAGTATAATGGGTCTCACATAGTCCTCCATACAAAATAATGGGCCTCACATAGTCCTCCATACAGTATAATGGGCCTCACATAGTCCTCCATACAGTATAATGGTCCTCACATAGTCCTCCATACAGTATAATGGTCCTCACATAGTCCTCCATACAGAATAATGGGCCCCACATAGTCCTCCATACAGTATAATGGGCCTCATATAGTCCTCCATACAGTATAATGGCCCACATAGTCCTCCATACAGTATAATGGCCCACATAGTCCTCCATACAGTATAATGGGCCTCACATAGTCCTCCATACAGAATAATGGCCTCACATAGTCCTCCATACAGAATAATGACCCCACATTGTCCTCCATACAGTAAAATGGGCCTCACATAGTCCTCTATACAGTAAAATGGGCCTCACATAGTCCTCCATACAGTATAATGGGCCCTGGATTACCTTCCATACAGAATAATGGGCCCCGACCCACATAGTGCTCTATACAGTATAAAGGACCACATAGTCGTCCATACAGTATAATGGCCCACTTAGTCCTCCATACAGTATAATGGCCCACATAGTCCTCCATACAGTATAATGGCCCACATAGTCCTCCATACAGAATAATGGGCCCCACATAGTCCTCCATACAGAATAATTGGCATCACATAGTCCTCCATACAGTATAATGGGCCTCACATAGTCCTCCATATACAATAATGGCCCCATATAGTCCTCCATACAGAATAATGACCCCACATTGTCCTCCATACAGTATAATGGTCCTCACATAGTCCTCCATACAGCATAATGGGCCCCACATAGTGCTCTATACAGTATAATGGCCCCACAAACTCCTCCATACATGATTTGACTTCGTGGGCCAAAAATACTCACCCTGTGGAGCAGATTTGGCCTGCGAGCTAGAGTTTGACATGTGTGGTGCAAATGGACCTGGACCCTTACAGGAAACATGGAATAAGCATCCATTACTGTAGGGAATTCTATTTCTACATCTAGTGCAGAATACAGGCTGCTACTGACAGGTAACCTACAGTAAATTGGAATTCCAACTGTATGTAGCAGATCAACTTAACAGCGATAAATAGCAAAAAGTCACTGTCTTGTCTACGCCACAAAAAGGAACAAAATCCCTACACCCGATACCCTTTTAGCCTCTGGTCCCTACAGCACATTTAATGAATCTATCATAGTAGTGCATATGTTTCCGATGATCACCAAGGGTGAATATATACTTTAAAAGACATCGGAAAATTCAGTGACCCTGAATTAAGATATAACACATTGCAATGAACGGCAGCTATAAACTTCTTGCCCGAGGCCTATCTGCAAATGATTGTTGGAAATTTCTACGAGGACTGGGAGGTGAGAATAAAGTTCAGTTTGGGTTGAAAGGTCATTTATCAGGAGGGAGTCAGCAGTATTAAATAGTCAGGGAATGTGCAGCTCTGCGGCTATTTCCATTACCGCTCAGCCCCTGCGGCGGACTCCTAAACATCAGAGCTGGCTACAAATGCAAGTTGGACATGACGGCCAACCACACTGCGGATACCTCTACATGACATGCATAGCTCCGCTTCTACCCAGACACGGCCGCAGCAAACCAACCCAGCGGCTGATTATCTGCTCACATTTCTCATCTCATTTTATAGGCGTGTAAAGCAATCAGCAGACTTTGGTGCTTTGTACCTGGTCTAGAAAAATCAGCGCTTCTAAGAATATACTATGGAACGAGAAAAAGTAATCTGTGTTACAAGAGCTCAGCGTATAAATGTGAACGAAGCCAAAACCGGTCCAGAGTTCCCAAACTAGGAACAAATTCCCGCTATATGTAATGATACATTAAAGGTTCTTGTTTTTTAGCAACTTAATGAAGCACTCCCGTTAGTTTTTTATTCTATAAACTAGGGATGAGTGAGAATATCCCGTGTATCAGGCATTCTCCACATGTTTAGCGACCGGGTATCTGTAAGTAGCCTTTCCACTGTAAGCTTAGGGAGCTTCAGAACAAGACTCCATAGACTTACATGGCAAGGTCTCTCTCATACGACCGCACAGTCTCTCATCCAAGAGAATTGGGTGGATTATGCTAATGACACTCTAATCAAACGCTGATCAGAATGTCAGAATAGTGTGATCCAATTCTATAACAAAACGTCTGCCTCTTCTCCATTCTGTGAGTCTGTGGAAATCGGACTGCACTTGGATGTCATCTGAGTGCAGACTGATGTTTTCCACGCACCCATAGATTTGAAAGGGTGACTGACATTCAATTTCAGAGTGAAATCACAGCATGCTGCAATTTTTTTCACTGACAGATTCTGCCACAGATTCAGATTCAGCACTGCTCCATTGAATAAGATTGGTCCGAGTGCTAGCCGATATAAAATTAGATAGCCCTGGTCCGATGTATACATGCGTGTGATTGAGCCCTAAAAGCGACTTCCAGTTCACACGTAGACCCCAGAGCTGGACACCAGAGAAGATGGAGATCGGTGAGTATATCAACTTACACAACACTACCATTTACACAGGTTTAGGGAATAATAGAAATAGGAGTGCTTCATTAAAGCAATTTAGGCCTGTATAATATACACAGGCTCTATTCAGGGAAACCACAAAGCAGTACCAGATTTGCTGCAAGACAGAAGTTGCCAGCACACTACAGACCCTTCTGGCTCCTAATGCGGTTTATTAGGTTCTTCCGACAAGCACCGGATCTTTAGAATAAGCAGTCCGATGCCTGGGACCTCCATCATCTAGCAAAATGAATGGATAGCAGTTTTAACGGACGGGTAAATGTACTACAGTCCTCTCATTCTGCAGAGGTCCCGGAGAGGGAATCCCCACAGTTATACACTGATCGGACATTTTAAAACCCTGTATAAATTAAAGGAGTTGTCCACTTTGGAAAGTTAGCTTTAACTGTGTTCCTAATAGAAACATGTAAAGCTATATTTGTATTTCTAAATTGGCCCAATTTTCAGATATGGGGTCTTGGCAGATCCACTTCCTGGGGTGCTAGAAGCCCATCAGTAACATTAATTTTACCAGATCCTCGAATGCAAACCTCCACCCATGCTCCATGCGTTTGATTAGAAAGGTGGCTGTGTTTGCGTAAAACTCCATCTCCACTGAAGTATATGGAGAATGCAGTGGGGGAGACTTGGAGGACCCCTGATGCCCTTACCTTGGACCGTTTCTGCCTGGAGAGCCCTCTCAGTAGTCCTATTCCTGGCCCCTGCCTTGTATTAGAAGCCATATTGGTTCTATTCGGCTCACACAACGACTCTGTGTCTTGTCTGAATATAGTGCAATATGACAAGTACTGCTATACAGGGAACCAAAGGGGGATTTCACCTGTTTCCTATGGACCAAGCCAAGCCTAAATTTAGGATAAGGATTCCTGTGTCGGCCATTGAATAGTGGTGCTGTGTGAAGCGGAATGGCTGACTGGCATATTTTAATAGCCAAGCCAGTCCCATTCTCTGTCATAGCCAATGCACAAACAGAGAAGGGGCTGGCTTAGCTATTGAAATAAAAAAAAGCTCATTTCAAAGCCCCCTGAGTAAACAAGCCTAAATGTATGGCATTGCCTTTAAAGGGGTTTTCTCATAAAAAAAACATTTATCATCTATTCATGAAAGATACTAAACGTATGATCACTGGAGGTCCACCTGATGAGACCCCAATTAATCCAGAGACCAAATGGCCAAAAGTTTGAGTTTTAGTGAGCACATGCAACCACCCCTCCTATAGACGGCAGATAGAACAGCGTTCACACATGGTCACTACTGCTTCACTTATAAAGGGGATTGTGGGACCCCTGTTCTCATTACCAAGGGTGTCCAAATGGTCGAACCCTCAGCAATCATACAATTATCACATATCTTATGGATTGGTGATATATGCTGTTTATGGGACAACCCCTTTACAGCCTACAGCCAAAACGGAGGCTCAAACCAGCATTATAGTAACTGAAAATAGTGCAGAGCGAGAACAGGGAGGTTTAATGGAATAACCATGGAAATATATCTTAGAAAAGCATTCTTCACCGCTAATCAGCTAGTAACCTTCAGCCGGTTGATACCAGGGAGTGTCAGAAATAAGTAGCTTGCATGAATGTTCCAAAGTGCATATTACAGGAGGCATTGTAAGAACATAATGAACTTAGACATTTATTACCTTTACAGGCAGAGTATATAATGGGAGCTGCAACTATCTTAATGAGAAATAAAAGTACACAGTAGTAAAATGGGAAAGCAGTAGATTCCAGTTTTGCATACATTGTTATGATAAATGTCTAAAATATTGTTTTTTAGAGAAAGTACTATTAATCATTAACATGTGAATTCTTAGGACATCGCTAAAATCCAACAGGATCAGTGGTTCCCATAAAGTCCAAACAGGTCACAAAAGAAACACAAACCTACATATACTATAGATTTAGCTGCGCTCCTAATATGAATACAAAAAAATAGGTTTGATTTTCAGATATCAGGTATTGGCATTTCCACTTGTGTTCAACACAAGGAGTGTCAGGCCGGGGTGCCAAGCGTCCAACAGCAGCATTGATTCTGGAGGTCCACCCTACAGCTACATGCCAATGTTACCCGACCTCACTGGGAAGGAAAAAATGCTTTTTTAAACAGTTCGAATTGTTAGTGGTCATAAAAGTAGTTTAAAAGGAGACCGTCTAAGCAAAACTATGCTAAGAAGTAATCACAACTCCATGTAGGACAGACACCCCATATTATTATTTATTACCATATGTGGTCAAAAACTACTTTTCAGGCACAGTGCAAAGCTCAGTAGTGCAGATTTTGCTGTTATGGTTTGCAGATGCATGCATGTCACATTGGCAGAGCCCCTGAGGTGCCAGGACAGCAGAAACCCCCCATAATTGGCCTCATTTTACAAACTACACCTCTCAATGAATTCATCTAGGGGTGCAGTGATCATATTAACACCACAGAAGCGTCACAGAATCTTATACCATTGGGCGGTGAAGAAAAAATAATTACCAGATTTTGCGGATTATAAGACGCACCTCAAATTTTGGGGAGGAGAATAGGAAAAAATGTTTTGTTTTTTTTATAAACCGATGCGTGTTATAGTCAGCTTACCTGGGGGCTGAGGCGTTGGTGGAGCGGGGTCCCAGGTGGCAGGGTCGAGGCAGGAGTCGGAAGATCACTGCTGCCGGAAGCTTCGGCCTTCTGGCAAGAAGCAGGAGTCGGAAGATGGCTGTGGTCCTCATGCTTGCAGTAGGTGTCCAGTGGTGCAGGGGTCCGCCGACATTTTGTAAAAGCCGAAGCCCCGTACCTTCCATACTGTTCCATGCGGCGGTCTCTGGGAAAAATGGCCGCCGGAGGAGGTGCATGCTCAGATTGAGATCTCAGCACCAAGATCTCGTCTCCCGGGATCCCAATTGCGCATGCGCCGCCTCCGGTAACCTTTTTCACGGAGACCGCCGCATAAAACAGTATGGAAGCTGCGGGGCTCCGGCTTTTACAAAATGTCGGCGGAGCCCCCGCACCACCGGACACCTACTGCAAGCATGGGGACCACAGCCATCTTCCGACTCCTGTCTCTGCCAGAAGCTTCTGGGAAGATCCTGGAATCCCGCTCCACCAATGCCGGTAAACGATTCGGATTATACAGTTCACATTATAAGACGCACCCCCATTTTCCCCCAGATTTGGAGGGGGGAGTGCGTCTTTTAATCTGAAAAATATGGTAAATTTTAAATCACAAAAGTGTTGTTTAAAACCCCAGATTTTACAATTTCACACGGGGAAATGGGTAAAAATGGCACCAAAATTTGTGCCTGTACAGTGCTGCTTAGCCACACGGCGAAACTCTGGAAGGATGGAGGACTATTTGACTCTTGGAGAAATTTTCCTAGAATAGTTTGCGGACTCTACACACAAAACCCCAAGTTCCAAAACAGCAGGATCTCCCTTAAGTGATCCCATTTTGGAAATTACACCCTCTAGGAATTTACCTATAGGTGTTTTGACCATTTTGACCCCATGAGTGTTTTCCAGAAACAAACAGCAATAGAAAATTGCAAATCTGCCATTGTAGAGCCCAGTACATTGTAGTACCCGGTATGTTATAGCGCCCAGTATGTTGTAGTGCCCAGAACATTGGTAGTGTCCATACATTGCGCCCAGCTCGTGCTTCTGGAGACACGCAGTAAATTAAGCGGGCTCTCATCGTATAATACTGACAAACGTGAATGCTAAATGTGGTTTAGGCACATTGTGTGGCTTAGAAGGAGAGGGGAATTTGGATTTGGGAGTGCAGAAATCGCTGGATTCTTTTTTTGGGTGGCGCCATTTTGCTTTTCCAGAGCCTTTGTGCTACCAGTAACGTGGAAGCCCCCTATATGTACTTTAACAGATGATAAACCTGAGTGGGGGCTTGTTTTTTTGTGGATTGAGTTAAATGTTTTATTGGGAACATTTTACATAACATTTTGAATAATTTTTCCTGCACTCTACACTGAGCACTTATATCGGGGTTTCCATTGAAATCTCCTAATAAAGTGATACCCCTTATGGATCCATTCACTATAATGAGGCAGCAGAGCTACTCTGGACTCCGTCTGGCCTCTGTTTAGCAGTGTCCTTTTTTTCAGAATTGCACAAAACTGTAGCTGACCGTGGTTTTATGCACGCTTAAAAAGACAGACACCAATGAATCACAAGCCAGACTGCATCCACAGTGTCTCCATCTGCCTCATTATAGGGAATCTTCCACCGGAGTTTCCTTCTGAATCATGTATTTTAGAGATTTACACAGAAACCCCGATGTAAGCGCTCAGTTTAGAGCACAGGATAAATGTGAGCCGAGCCTAAAGGCCCTGTCACACTTAGCGATGCTGCAACGATCCCGACAACGATATGACCTGTCAGGGATCGTTGCTGCGTCGCTATGTGGTCGCTGGTGAGCTGTCAAACAGGCAGGCTCACCAACGATCAGGGGAGCAGCGAATCTTTCCACGATGTCCTGCTCCTGGTTACGAGCCTGCTGAAGCAGGAGCAGGCTGGTAACCATGGTAAACATCGGGTTACTAGGGGCACACGCGCACCTAGTAACCCGATGTTTACCATGGTTACCACTCTGCTACAGTGAGCGGGAGGTTACCGCTCACTTTAGCAGGCTCGTAACCATGATAAACAACGGGTTACTAGGTGCGCGTGTGCCCCTAGTAACCCAATGTTTATCATGGTTACCAGCCTGCTAAAGTGAGCGGTAACCTCCCGCTCACTGTAGCAGAGTGGTAACCATGGTAAACAACAGCTTACTAGGTGCGCGTGTGCCCCTAGTAACCCGATGTTTACCATGGTTACCAGCCTGATTGCTGCTCCCGCTGGTCACACACAGCGATGTGTGCTGACCATCGGGAGGGCAACGACCAAAAAATGGTCCAGGACACTTTGCAGCGATCAGCGACCTCACAGCAGGGGCCTGATCGCTGCAAAGTGTCACACATAGCAACATCGCTGGTGAGGTCGCTGTTGGGTCACCAAAACCGTGACACAGCAGCGATCTCGCTAGCGATCTCGCTATGTGAGACGGGGGCTTTACTGCGATCTTTGGGAGGTAGAATGAACAAATCAACAGCAGGTCAAGAATTGCTTTTCTCTATTTTTTATGCCATTCCTCGTGCGTTATAAGTGATAAGGCGGCTTTATTCTTCAGGTCGGTGCAATTACAGTGATACCACATTAATATCGGTGTTTTATGTTTGGCAGCTGTTGAAGACTAAAACCACTTTTTTTTTTTTTACAAAAAAAAAAAAGGTTTTGCATCGCCATATTTTGAGAGGTATAATTTTTCTATATTTCTGCCAACAAAGTCAAGCGAGGGCTTGTTTTTTGCAGGATGAGTCAAGAGTTTTTATTGGTATAAGTTCAGACACATGACATTTTTTTGATTGCTTTCTATTCTGACTTTTGGGAGGCAAAATGAACAAAAACTGGCAATTCAGGAATTGTTTTTTTAATTTTTTTTATGCAGTTCACCATGCAGTAAAAGTGATAAAACAGCTTTATTCTTCAGGCCAGTGATACACATTTACCATATTTTGTGGACTATAAGACACACTTTTTCCCTCCAAATTTGGGAGGAAAATGGAGTGCATCTTATAGTCGGAATGTAGCTTACCGGGTTGGAGGGGACGGGGTCACAGGAGGCAGGGTTGCCGCTGCAGGGACCCGGCGGCCGCAGGAGTGGGGTGATGCTGCGGGTCCTGGGCCGCCAGGAGAGCAATGTGCAGAGCAGGGACTCCGCTCCTGCCTGCACCGCCGGGACACCCCCTACTCCCAGCCCAGAGCATGCAGCTTTGCCCAATTACTGCCGCCAGCTTCCTGCAGCGACGACCCCGTCTACTGTGACCCCACTCTAGCGCTGCCGCCACCCCCTGGTGAGCTAAATTCGGACTATAAGACTGACCCCCATTTGTCACATTAAAATTTTTTTTTCTATTTTCCTCCTCAAAATTTGGGGTGCGTCTTATAGTCTGCAAAATACGGTATATCATTTTTTAAATCTTTTACACCATAAAAACTATTTCATAAAAAAATAATTGTTTTTGCATTGCTATACTCTGAGGGCTATAGATTTTTAATTTCTCCTCTGATGGAGCTGTATGGTGGCTTGTTTTTTGCAGAACAAGATGATATTTTCAGCTATACCATTTTTTATTCACTTTCGACTTTTTGATCGAGTTTTATTCCACTGTTTATTCGGTGGTATGATGACAAAGCATAGTTTTGTTTATTTTATGGTGTTCATTGAAGGGGTTAAGTAGTGTGACAGTCGGGTCATTCTGAACAATTCTGAGCGATACCAAATTTGTATATTTGCTTGACTTGCTGGTCAGTTTATGTACACTAATTTAACTTGTAAAGTGTCCAGCATTCCACTAATCTCATTAGTATCTCAGGAGCCTCTAACAATTGTTCAAAAAATCGTCTAGGCCCATTGTGTAAGCACTGAAAGAAGATCCCGCAGAGCCTTCACCACAGGGAGTCTCACATGCAGACCCAGGTGATGAGATCACCTGAGAAAGATACCTCCACTAATGCACACTTAGCTTTGGGGGAGGAGGATGAGAACAGTTCTGCCATTCAGGGGACTGAGCCCAGAGAAGCAGAAGGGACATGTGTTTTTGTAGCAGTCAGACTTGAAACAGAGATTGGAGAAAGACTTTACAAGGAGAATGAGAGACATCCTTCACGACAGTAGATGGATTGCTTGCATGGCCTTACCCAAAGAGACACAGATTTGTATGCTATATGATTCTAGTCTAAGGGCATCGGCCCTGACTGGAAAGGTTCGGATCTGCTCCATTGACCATCAGAGAGACATGGATACATTTTGGGGAGTCCAGGGTGCGACGAGGAAGTCATGTGGCCCCATGGATATGTTGTTTGGGGTTGCCAGGAGGGACCCACCAGTCGCCTGCAACCGACGGAGACATTCGGAGAAGTCAGATAGGGACCCACCGGTCATCTGGCCCCATGGAAACTCTCGGAGAGGCCAGGTTGGTACCCTTGGGTCTCCTGGCCTTGTACCTCAATGGACTGCTAGCTTCCTAAGCTTGCCGCTACCTTCTCTCTGTGGGGTCCCACCAAAAGCGGGGGGGCCACTGGTTGAGGTAGTCGGCCCTGGAAGTCTCCAAAGGCGAAGCTGTTCTATCCCAGGCGGTCGGAGAAGGAAGGGAGAGACTGTGTAATGTTGTACCATCTTGGGTATTTGCTGGGACTGTTCTATGTGTTTAGTGTCCGCTTTATGGTTCAATAAAGTATTGCCACGCTGTTTTACCATCACCTTGTGCTGTCTGAGTAGCGTTATGCCCACGGAAGACCCCGGGTCTTAACAAAGGGTATTAGATCAGTCAATTGCATAAAGGCAGGAGGTGTGTCAGATCTTGCTAAGGCACAACCTTATGGGCCACCGTACCTGAGTGACCCCGCGGATCATCCTTCGGTCTGGGGTCACCATGGAGACCATCGGCACAACGCGATTCGCAATCACATTGTGCCGATCAGAGAAGAGAGGTAGCACTTATCATGGGAGTTACCGCAGGGTGTCAGCTATGCTGTATCGCTGACACCCTCTGATGATCGCACAGGCTCTGCGAGTGAGCAGGCTTGATCATCACTCACGTATATGTACGCCGGTTTGTGGGAACGCACTTCCCGCATCCCTGTACATGCACAACGGATGTCGTGAAGAGGTTAATATTTAACCAATAACTCACGGCATCACTTTAAAGCTATGTTCACACATGATGTTTTTTTTGTATCACAAATCTGCAGCAAAACCTGATCTCTGGCAGGAAAGAAGCTGCGTCAAAAACGCAAGTTTTGCTGCGTTTTTTGTGCGTTTTTTTTTTTCCAGAATTGTGTCTCTTGTTCATGCTTTGTCTCTTTTATGTATGCACATAAAGTTCAGTGAAAAAAAAAAAATCTCATTCTGGTTTTGGCATAACAGCGGGGGAGGTGACTAGTTCAGTAATTGTTTAACTAACAAACTCAATGCACTGCCAGTGTGTATGACACTATTTACTTTCACACTATGGGGTCTGCCATTTAGTTGCACAAGCACTGTTCAATTTCACACCTCCTAATACAAACTACCATCTCAGTGACCAAGACAAGATGGTAAAATCACAACTATAAATGTGTTTCACATACTGTTGTGCTTGCTTATTTTCACTAAAAAAGCAGCAAAACCTGATGGAAAAAACATTGACAGATACCCTGCCCCTGTTCTGTAATACTGCCCATGTTGATCTACATGTGACCATTGCTATCGATCAGTGGTCGAGTGATACATAGTTTACTGACATCACCGTTCAGGGAACAGCCACAATGGATGCAGAGGACACATGCTGGCAGCTTAAAACCAGAGGTCAGGGGAACTGCCGAAGCAGCAGCGCGGGATCGCAAAGGGGAAGAAGAGGTGATCATAACTATTTTTCAGTTTTGTAATATTTGTGGTGTGGTTTTATTTTTCAAAAGTCGTAAAACCCAATTGAGAAAACCACAAAGACTTAGGCAGGGCTTATAACCTGGTGTTTTCGTGGTCCATTATGCCCATAGGCATTTCTTTTTGACACAGAGGGTCATGCCTTCTGCTGTCCTCCTACTTTATGGCAATATCGTTAAAACTTTTTCTCATCATTTATAAACTCGCTCAATCTTGTTTAGCAACAATTCACTGCCAGGATATTATTTGTATTTCCCTTTACATGTTTGGTTTTCATTTCATGCAAGACTAAAGTGAGAGGGTTAATCAAATTCTAGCAGACAGATTACCAAAAGCAACTAAAGAAGGAAGATCTTCTGGAAACACCATGTTACCTGGCATTTGTCTTTTCGCTGTAATGATGTATGAAAAGTATTCGGAGGCTTTTGCACATTTTGTTAGACCCTACAACTGAATTATATGCGCCAGTGCATACGGCAAACCACAACGTTTAGTAGATAGGCAATGAATTACAATCTGAGAACAACCTATCCACAAGATATGTGCTAAAAGTCAGACTGTTGGGTCTTCCACCCCTGGGAACCCCACCGATCACAAGAACGGGGGTTCCATAAGAATGGAGTGGTAATACTCAGCTATCTGAATCAGCTCTAATTACTTTGGAGTCACAGCTCGAGTCTGCTAGGATGGGAGCAGATAATGCACAGTAAGTCTACATCTGAGGTCGAGAGGGGAGTCCTGAGCAGGGGAACCCCTCTGTGTTGTGCAGGAGCCCAAACAACAACATGGTCTGTAGAGGTGCGACTCTTGACAGTGCCATATAGTGAGAATTGTAGACTGATCTCAAAACTTGGCGCTACTTGGGCTACAATCGCAGTGTATCATATAATGATTCCCCAGTGCCGGATGTACTGTACTAGTTGAAAGGAACTTTTCATGTTGAAAGTGCTATCTGATGTGCAGGCAGGATGTTATAGAGCTGGAGCAGCTGATCGGTTTGATAAGACGTTTTTGTGGGAAAAGGTTCAGTAAATCTTGAATTTTATTTATTGAATCCCTGATGTTTGTATGGATAGAAGCCCAGTGGTCAGTCCTATTCAGTGATTGACAGTCTTCACTGTATGACTGTGCATGCATATAGTAGCTGTCAATCATTAAATAGGACCACCCACTGGACTTACAGTCAGGGCCTTGAAATTGTTCCAGAAAATGAAGTATTTCTCCCAGAAAATTATTGCAATTACACATGTTTTGTTATACACGTTTATTTCCTTTGTGTGTACTGGAAAAACGCCCAAAAAAAAAACTGAGAAAAAAAGGCAAGTTGGATATTTCACACAAAACCCCAAAAATGGGCTGGACAAAATTGTTAGCACCTTTCCAAAATTGTTGGTAAACAACTTTGATTCAAGCATGTGATGCTCGTTAAAACTCACATGTGGCAAGTAACAGGTGTAGGCAATATGAAATCACACCTGAAACCAGATAAAAAGGGGAGAAGTTGACCCAATCACTGCATTGTGGGTCTGTGTGTGCTTCAATAAGCATGAGAACAGAAAGAAAAGAAGAGGACTGTTTTGAGGACTTGAGAACCAAAATTGTTGAACAATATCAAGAATCTCAAGGTTACAAGTCCATTTCCAGAGATCTTGATGTTCCTTTGTCCACAGTGCGCAACATAATCAAGAAGTTTACAACCTATAGAAACCTGTAGCTAATCTCCCTGGATGTGGATGGAAGAGAAAAATTGATGAAAGGTTGTAAGGCAGGATGGTCCAGATGGTAGATAAGAAGCCCCAATCAAGTTCCAAAGAAATTCAAGCTGTCCTGCATGCTCAGGATACATCAGAGTAAACGCCAACGATTCGTCGACATTTGACTAAAACGAAATGCTATGGCAGGAGACCCAGGAGGACCCCACTGTTGACACAGAGACATAAAAAAGCTATACTGCAATTTGCCAAAATGTACGCAAGTAAGCCAAAATCTTGTGGGAAAGTGTCTTGTGGACAGCTGAGACTGAGATAAAGTTTTTTGGTAGAGCGCACCATTCTACTGATTACCGAAAACAAAATGAGGCCTACAAAGAAAACAATACAGTACCTACAGTCAAATATGGTGGAGGTTCAAAGATGTTTTGGGGTTGTTTTACTGCCTCTGGCACTGGGTATCTTGACTGTGTGCAAGGCATCATGAAATCTAAAGTTTACAAAAGGATTTTGTGTCGCAATGTAGTGCCCAGTGTCAGAAAGCTGGGTTTGCGTCCTAGGTCATGGGTCTTCCAGCCGGACAACGACCCCAAACATACTTCAAGAAGCATCCAGAAATGGATGGAAACAAAGAACTGAAGAGTTCTGAAGTGCCCAGCAATGAGTCCGGATCTAAATCCAATTGAACACCTGTGGAGAGATCTTCAAACTGCTGTTGGGAGAAGGAACTCTTCAAATATGAGAGAGATCTGGAGCAGTTTGCAAAAGAAGAGTGGTCCAAACTTCCAATTGAAAGGTGTAAGAAGCTTGTTAATGGTTATAGGAAGCGATTGATTGCAGTTATTTAGTCTAAAGGGTGTGCAACCAAATATTAAGCTGAGAGTGCCGCCAATTTTTTCTGGTTCATTTTTGGGGTTTTGCATGAAATTATGTAGAATTTGCCTTTTTTCTGTTTTTTTGCGGTGTTCCAATACACACAAAGGAAATAAACATGTGTATAACAAAACATGTGTAATTGCAATAATTTTCTAGGTGAAATACTTCATTTTCTGGAACAATTTCAAGGGTGCCAACACTTTCAGCCATGACTGTATACAAACTCCAGGAAATACATGACAAGATGTCTTTAACACCATCAGGCTGTATCTGGTTTCTCCACTGTCGGTTTCCTGAACAAAACGGGTAGGGCCAGATGGTGTGACTGGTTGCATGCTGCCAAAATTCAGCTCTCTGTGATGGCCAGCTGCCACATTATGAGTAGTGTGGCCATTGGCTTGTTGCAAATGGTCAGAGCTTTGGACGTGTGGCCTCTAAATGGTCTGGTCATAACCTAAATTTGCAGATTTAGAATAAATCAGTTACCCTTGATGATAGCAGGTTTACATTTTTACTGCTCAATACATAGGGGCAGATTTATTAAGATTAAAGCATCATATATCAATACTAAACTGATTTGTGTTGGTGACTCTTAAAGCAAATGCAGTACAATCAGCAGGAAGCTTGTGATAGAGCAGACTGATATTTAGATTTGTGGGCAAATATTTAGATCTACACTGCTCAAAAAATAAAGGGAACACTTAACAGAATATAACTCCAAGTAAATCAAACTTCTGTGAAATCAAACTGTCCACTTAGGAAGCAACACTGATTGACAATCAATTTCACATGCTGTTGTGCAAATGGAATAGACAATAGATGAAAATTATTGGCAATTATCAAGACACACTCAATAAAGGAGTGGTTCTACAGGTGGGGACCACAGACCACATCTCAGTACCAATGCTTTCTGGCTGATGTTTTGGTCACTTTTGAATGTTGGTTGTGATTTCACACTCGTGGTAGCATGACACGGACTCTACAACCCACAGAAGTTGCTCAGGTAGTGCAGCTCATCCAGGATGGCACATCAATGAGAGCTGTGGCAAGAAGGTTTGCTGTGTCTGTCTGCGTATTGTCCAAAGGCTGGAGGCGCTACCAGGAGACAGGCTGTAACATACCTGGCGGCGTCCTTGCATGGTGGTCCATCTCCCACTGTGCAAGAGGGCGCACTTGATCTCCTGTCCAGAATGTCTCTCTGGCTTCCCTCCATGCTGTCTGTTTGTGTCTGTTTCTGCTGCTTAAGGGCGGCGCCCGATCACTTCCTGCCTTTTGTACCTGCTGTGGGTCACACCCCTTGTGCGTCCTCAGCCTATTGCTGTCTGTCACTTGGTATATAGCTCAGCAGCTCCCTTCTATCCCTGCCTGAGCATAGTGTTTCCTTCAGTGTGTGCTTGCACTCTGAAGGTGCCAGGTCCCGTCTCTTGTCTCCTGCTTTGCGGTATCAGCTCCCGTGTCTGAACTGAGTCCTGTATGTCTCCTGCTTTTCGGTATTAGTTCCCGTGTCTGAACTGAGTCCTTTCTGTGTTCTCTTGTCTGTCCTGTCTGAACACGCTCCTAGCCTGTTCCTCCTGCCTTCTAGGGGCCGATTACCTAGACCCGTTCCTGTATCTTGTCTGACCTGTCTGAACTCGCTCCTTGCCTGTTCCTCTTGCCTTCTAGTGGCCGATTTCCTAGACCCGCTCCTGTGTCTGGTCTGTCCTGTCTGAACACGCTCCTTGCCTGTTCGTTCCGCCTTCTAGTGGCCGATTTCCTAGACCCGCTCCTGCGTCTGGTCTGTCCTGTCTGAACACGCTCCTTGCCTGTTCGTTCCGCCTCTCTGGGGGCCGTATTCCCAGACCCGCTCCTGTATTCCTCTGCAGTGTCGGTCTCCTCCGTACACTCAGTTCCAGTCTGAACTCTCTCCTGTCCTTTACCTGTTTTGCCTCTATGTCCGTTCCCTTCCTTTTTCTGCAGAGTCTGAACTCGTACCTAACTCCTGCTTGTTGTCTCTGCAAGTACTGTGTGAGTATCTGGCTCTGTCTTTCCCTTCCTGTCTGTTCTGTGTGAACAGAGCCCTGTCCTCCCTGCTCAGCCTTGTCTGCACTCTAGCTGTGCTTGCCTGTAACCCTCTGCCTGTATTGTTCCTGAGTCCCGGTGTGTACTGGGTCCTATCCCGCCTGTGTTCCTACCTGCTAGTGCCTCCCTGTCTGCACTCTAGCTGTGCTTGCCTTTACCCCCCTGCCTGCATACCCGCCTGCCTGCATACCAGTCGTGCCTGCCTATACCCACCAGTCTGTGTGCCAGCCTACCAGCCTGTTCCTGTATTCCCCTGTGTGGGTCAACAGCCGTGTCCGGGGTCTGTCCTGGAGTAGCACCTGGTCCCTCTGCTCGGTTCCTCCTTGGTGCACTGGCGTCGTATGCCGTCGTGCGACCCTGGTCGGATCGGGTGAATACTTAGTCACGCCCCTCCAGGCATTCACTCTCCGGCACGGTCCAGTGGAATCACTACCAATCACACGCACACGCCGCTTAGCCCGGGCGTGTGCATAACAGCATGCTCAGGCCATGGTTCCCGTTGAGCCCCACGGCCTTCGCTCTTTGAGAAGTTTTTCCAGCGAATACATGCATTAAAATAAATAAATAAATTTTTTTTTCCCCCTTTAGCTGAGTTCCAGGCGAATTACGCACCCGTCCAGATGGATCTATCAGCTCTCGTTCCTGCGGATCCGCCACGTTACTATGGGGATCCAAGACAGTGTCGTGCATTTGTGGAGCAATGCATGCTACACTTTAAGGCCTACCCTCTCTATTTTCCTTCCGATTGGGCTAAAGTGGCCTTTATGATTGACTACCTAGCGGGTGATGCCTTGAAATGGGTCACCCCCCTATGGGAAGCATGGGATCCTGTCATCCTTGACCTGCAGGCCTTCCTGGTGGCCTTTCGTATGGTCTTCGAGGACCCTAACTCTGAAGCCCCTGCTGAAGCTTCACTTCCCAATATCCCGGAGCAGCCCCGACGGGTAATGTGTGTGGGTAGCGCAATAGTCCTCCAGCCCAATGAGACTACTGCCCACCCAGAATCCTCACAGGGTGACTACGCTTTCCGGAATACTTCTCTCAACCTCAAGAGGCAGTCCAGACGTGCTAGACTTAGAGGCAAGCCGTCACGCCAGGGTCTGTCCTCCCTGAGACCTCCTGACCCCAACCTTGAAGTCCCTACTGAAGCTTCATCTCCCTGTATCCCGGAGAAACCCCAATGGGTAATGTGCGTGGGTAGTGCACCAGTTCTCCTGGCCGAAGAGACTTCTGCCCATCCAGACTCCACACAGGAGAACTTCCTGCACCCGGCATCAGATGCTTCTTTCTCTTTAACCGGTGTGCATGTCCAAGGATGCTCCAAAGCTGTGGTTACCTCAGAGTCTGTGCACCTCTACTACCTGGCGGAGGATCCCCTGTTGCCTCCTGAACCCTCCGGGATACCACTCGATGACAAATGGAGAGAGACTTCTCTACACCCGGTACTCAATACTTTGTCCGCTTCGTCCTGTGAGCCTGACAATGGGTACCCCAAAGTGGTAGTTACCTCCGAGTCTCTACACCCCTCCGACCAGGCGGAGGATCTCCAGTTGTCTCCTGAACCCTTCGGGGTGCTACCTGGTAGCGAAAGGACAGAGACTCTCCTATACTCTGTACCTGATACCTCGCTCGCTTCGTCCAGTGAGTCCAACTTAGTGTACTCCGAAGCAGAGGTTACTCCTGAGTCTCTACACCCCTCCGACCAGGCGGAGGACCTCCAGTTGTGTTCAGAATCCTTCGGGGTGCCACCTGGTGGTGAATGGACAGAGACTTTCCTATATCCTGGATCTGATACCTCGCTTGCTTCGTCCAGTGAGTCCGACCTAGTGTACTCTGAAGCAGAGGTTACCCGTGAGTCTCTACACCCCTCTGACCAGGCGGAGGACCGCCAGCTGTCTCCAGAACCCTTCGGGGTGCCACCTGGTGGTGAATGGACAGAGACTTTCCTATACTCGGTACCCGATACCTCGCCTGCTTCCTCCAGTGAGTCCGACCTAGTGTACTCTGAAGCAGAGGTTACCCGTGAGTCTCTACACCCCTCTGACCAGGCGGAGGACCGCCAGCTGTCTCCAGAACCCTTCGGGGTGCCACCTGGTGGTGAATGGACAGAGACTTTCCTATACTCGGTACCCGATACCTCGCCTGCTTCCTCCAGTGAGTCCGACCTAGTGTACTCTGAAGCAGTTGTTTTCTCTGAGCCTCTGCACTCTTCTGACCCGGCGGAGGACCTCCAGTTGTTTCCTGAATCCTCCGGGATACCACCAGATAACAAAGAGACAGTGACTTTTCCTCATTATGTACGTGATAACCCGTCTATTTCTTCCTGTGAGCTTGACAAGATGTACCTCGAAGCAGAGATTACCCTTAAGTCTCTGTCCCCCTCCAACCCAGTGAACGACTGGCCCTCGAATTCCCTGCGGAAGATTCTGGCAGGCCTGAAGAAGAGGGGGCGTAAGGGGGGAGGTACTGTAACATACCTGGCGGCGTCCTTGCATGGTGGTCCATCTCCCACTGTGCAAGAGGGCGCACTTGATCTCCTGTCCAGAATGTCTCTCTGGCTTCCCTCCATGCTGTCTGTTTGTGTCTGTTTCTGCTGCTTAAGGGCGGCGCCCGATCACTTCCTGCCTTTTGTACCTGCTGTGGGTCACACCCCTTGTGCGTCCTCAGCCTATTGCTGTCTGTCACTTGGTATATAGCTCAGCAGCTCCCTTCTATCCCTGCCTGAGCATAGTGTTTCCTTCAGTGTGTGCTTGCACTCTGAAGGTGCCAGGTCCCGTCTCTTGTCTCCTGCTTTGCGGTATCAGCTCCCGTGTCTGAACTGAGTCCTGTATGTCTCCTGCTTTTCGGTATTAGTTCCCGTGTCTGAACTGAGTCCTTTCTGTGTTCTCTTGTCTGTCCTGTCTGAACACGCTCCTAGCCTGTTCCTCCTGCCTTCTAGGGGCCGATTACCTAGACCCGTTCCTGTATCTTGTCTGACCTGTCTGAACTCGCTCCTTGCCTGTTCCTCTTGCCTTCTAGTGGCCGATTTCCTAGACCCGCTCCTGTGTCTGGTCTGTCCTGTCTGAACACGCTCCTTGCCTGTTCGTTCCGCCTTCTAGTGGCCGATTTCCTAGACCCGCTCCTGCGTCTGGTCTGTCCTGTCTGAACACGCTCCTTGCCTGTTCGTTCCGCCTCTCTGGGGGCCGTATTCCCAGACCCGCTCCTGTATTCCTCTGCAGTGTCGGTCTCCTCCGTACACTCAGTTCCAGTCTGAACTCTCTCCTGTCCTTTACCTGTTTTGCCTCTATGTCCGTTCCCTTCCTTTTTCTGCAGAGTCTGAACTCGTACCTAACTCCTGCTTGTTGTCTCTGCAAGTACTGTGTGAGTATCTGGCTCTGTCTTTCCCTTCCTGTCTGTTCTGTGTGAACAGAGCCCTGTCCTCCCTGCTCAGCCTTGTCTGCACTCTAGCTGTGCTTGCCTGTAACCCTCTGCCTGTATTGTTCCTGAGTCCCGGTGTGTACTGGGTCCTATCCCGCCTGTGTTCCTACCTGCTAGTGCCTCCCTGTCTGCACTCTAGCTGTGCTTGCCTTTACCCCCCTGCCTGCATACCCGCCTGCCTGCATACCAGTCGTGCCTGCCTATACCCACCAGTCTGTGTGCCAGCCTACCAGCCTGTTCCTGTATTCCCCTGTGTGGGTCAACAGCCGTGTCCGGGGTCTGTCCTGGAGTAGCACCTGGTCCCTCTGCTCGGTTCCTCCTTGGTGCACTGGCGTCGTATGCCGTCGTGCGACCCTGGTCGGATCGGGTGAATACTTAGTCACGCCCCTCCAGGCATTCACTCTCCGGCACGGTCCAGTGGAATCACTACCAATCACACGCACACGCCGCTTAGCCCGGGCGTGTGCATAACACAGGCCAGCACACCAGGAGAAGTGGAGAGGGCAACAACCCAGCAGCAGGTCCGCTACCTCGGCCTTTGTGCAAGGAGGAACAGGAGGAGCACTGCCAGAGCCCTGCAAAATGACCTCCAGCAGGCCACAAATGTGCATGTGTCTGCACAAGCAGTTAGAAACCGACTCCATGATATGGTATGAGGGCCCGACGTCCACAGATGGGGATTGTGCTCACAGCCCAACACCATGCAGGAAGCTTGGTATTTGCCACAGAACACCAGGACTGGCAAAGTCGCTACTGGCGCCCTGTGCTCTTCACAGATGAAAGCAGGTTCACACTGAGCACATGTGACAGACGTGACAGAGTCTGGAGACGCCGTGGAGAGCGATCTGCTGCCTGCAACGTCCTTCAGCATGACTGGTTATGCAGTGGGTCAGTAATGGTGTGGGTGGCATTTCTTTGGAGGGCCGCACAGCCCTCCACGTGCTCACCAGAGGTAGCCTGACTGCCATTAGGTACCGAGATGAGATCCTCAGACCCCTTGTGAGACCATATACTGGTGCTGTTGGCCCTGTGTTCGTCCTAATGCAGGACAATGGCAGACCTCATGTGGCTGGAGTGTGTCAGCAGTTCCTGCAAGATGAAGGCATTGAAGCTATGGACTGGCCCACCCGTTCCCCAGACCTGAATCTGATTGAGCATATCTGGGACATCATGTCTCGCTCCATCCACCAACATCATGTTGCACCACAGACTATCCAGGAGTTGGGGGATGCTTTAGTCCAGGTCTGGGAGGAGATCCCACAGGAGACCATTCGCAACCTCATCAGGAGCATGCCCAGGCGTTGTAGGGAGGTCATACAGGCACGTGGAGGCCACACACAATACTGAGCCTCATTTTGACTTGGTTTAAGGACATTACATCAAAGTTGGATCAGCCTGTAGTGTGTTTTTCCAGTTTAATTTTGGGGGTGACTCCAAATCCAGGCCTCCATTGGTTAAAAAAATGTGATTTCCATTCATGATTTTTGTGTGATTGTGTTGTCAGCACATTCAACTTTGTACAGAACAAAGTATTCAATGAGAATATTTCATTCATTCAGATCTTGGATGTGTTATTTCAGTGTTCCCTTTATTTTTTTGAGCAGTGTATATTTTATTTATTAAACCCCTGTTGATTCTGGATTTTTAAGTGGCTGGTCCTAATGTCTGATTGTCAGCTACCTGCCAACTTAAAAAGGAAAGGCTGTCAGTCACTAAGTAGGACCTCCAACTGAACTAAAAAGTGTAGAATAAGCAGAGGATAAGTAAAATATACTTATAAAATCTGTGACCGCAAACCTAAATATTAAACTACAGATCTTCTCCCGCTGTGTAACATGCGGCCCGCAGATTGGACTGCATTTTCAACATGACAGGTTGAGCAGATATGAAAGCCAGTGAGGGACAAAAGATAAGCTTGAAGACACATTGTGGTACATGATACTAGAGGAAAATAGCCGACATGCAGCAAGGACTGTAGAGACTGATTCATGGAGAAGGCGATTGGACAGTTAGACCAAGATCAATGATCGGAAAACACACGTTTAAATGAAAAGATGACCCACAATTCTACATTTGTAGGGAAGTACAACATGGGAAGAGCTCCTCTATAAGGAGAAGTCCAGCACAAGAACGTCATCTCCACTGGGATGAATAGAGGTCAATAGTAGTCACTTCATACATTAGATTCCCTCCTTTATGTTTTGTAAGCGTCTTAATCCAGTCATGTGCCTTCCTGACCTGGCCTACTTGGAAGCAGTCATCTAGCAGGGCGCGTCTACAGTGTTCAGGTAGGAATCAAGGCGTCCTCCACACAGATCTGGATGTTCACTGCTCAAGGCACAAGATAGTAAAACCTTTGATGAATTTTGAGATGTTATCAATGCAGATTATTATTTTATCATTTTGTTGCTGTGGGCATTTTATGTGAGAGCACATGGCTTCAAATGTCAGTATTCATGTGGTGTGGAATGGGAGCGCTCGAGCAGTCACTGCTATTGGAGTGCCTGGGCTGTCACTGTTATGGAAATGATCGAGCTGTCACTGCCATGGGGCTGTCACTGCCATGGGAGCGCTCGGGCTGTCACTGCCATGGAAGCGCTCGGGCTGTCACTGCCATGGAAGCGCTCGGGCTGTCACTGCAATGGAAGCGCTCGGGCTGTCACTGCCATGGGAGCGCTCAGGCTGTCACTGCTATTGGAGTGCCTAGACTGTCATTGTTATGGGAATGATGGGGCTGTCACTCCCATGGGAGCGCTCGGGCTGTCACTGCCATGGAAGCGCTCGGGCTGTCACTGCCATGAGAGCGCTCGGGCTGTCACTGCCATGAGAGCGCTCGGGCTGTCACTGCCATGAGAGCGCTCGGGCTGTCCCTGCCATGGAAGCGCTCGGGCTGTCACTGCCATAAGAGCGCTCGGGCTGTCACTGCCATAAGAGCGCTCGGGCTGTCACTGCCATGAGAGCGCTCGGGCTGTCACTGCCATGAGAGCGCTCGGGCTGTCACTGCCATAAGAGCGCCCGGGATGCCACTGCCATGGGAGCGCTCGGGCTCTCACTGCCATGACAGCGCCCGGGATGCCACTGCCATGGGAGCGCTCGGGCTGTCACTGCTATTGGAGTGCCTAGGCTGTCACTGTTATGGGAAAGATGGAGCTGTCACGCCATGGGGCTGTCACTGCCATGGAAGAGCTCGGGCTGTCACACCATGGAAGCGCTCGGGCTGCCGCTGCTCTGGGAACGCTCGGGCTGCCGCTGCTCTGGGAACGCTCACGCTGCCCCTGCTCTGGGAACGCTCACGCTGCCCCTGCTCTGGGAACGCTCACGCTGCCCCTGCTCTGGGAACGCTCACGCTGCCGCTGCTCTGGGAACGCTCAGGCTGCCCCTGCTCTGGGAACGCTCACGCTGCCCCTGCTCTGGGAACGCTCACGCTGCCCCTGCTCTGGGAACGCTCAGGCTGCCGCTGCTCTGGGAACGCTCACGCTGCCGCTGCTCTGGGAACGCTCAGGCTGCCCCTGCTCTGGGAACACTCACGCTGCCCCTGCTCTGGGAACGCTCACGCTGCCCCTGCTCTGGAAACGCTCACGCTGCCCCTGCTCTGGGAACGCTCACGCTGCCGCTGCTCTGGGAACGCTCACGCTGCCCCTGCTCTGGGAACGCTCACGCTGCCGCTGCTCTGGGAACGCTTACGCTGCCGCTGCTCTGGGAACGCTCACGCTGCCGCTGCTCTGGAAAAGCTCACGCTGCCGCTGCTCTGGGAACGCTCAGGCTGCCACTGCTCTGGGAACGCTCACGCTGCCCCTGCTCTGGAAACGCTCACGCTGCCGCTGCTCTGGGAACGCTCACGCTGCCGCTGCTCTGGGAACGCTCACGCTGCCGCTGCTCTGGGAACGCTCACGCTGCCGCTGCTCTGGGAACGCACACGCTGCCGCTGCTCTGGGAACGCTCAAGCTGCCCCTGCTCTGGAAACGCTCACGCTGCCGCTGCTCTGGGAACGCTCACGCTGCCGCTGCTCTGGGAACGCTCACGCTGCCCCTGCTCTGGGAACGCTCACGCTGCCGCTGCTCTGGGAACGCTCACGCTGCCGCTGCTCTGGGAACGCTCACGCTGCCGCTGCTCTGGGAACGCTCACGCTGCCGCTGCTCTGGGAACGCTCACGCTGCCGCTGCTCTGGGAACGCTCACGCTGCCCCTGCTCTGGAAACGCTCACACTGCCGCTGCTCTGGGAACGCTCACGCTGCCGCTGCTCTGGAAGCGCTCACGCTGCCGCTGCTCTGGGAACGCTCACGCTGCCGCTGCTCTGGGAACGCTCACGCTGCCGCTGCTCTGGGAACGCTCACGCTGCCGCTGCTCTGGGAACGCTCACGCTGCCCCTGCTCTGGGAACGCTCACGCTGCCGCTGCTCTGGGAACGCTCACGCTGCCGCTGCTCTGGGAACGCTCACGCTGCCGCTGCTCTGGGAACGCTCACGCTGCCGCTGCTCTGGGAACGCTCACGCTGCCCCTGCTCTGGAAACGCTCACGCTGCCGCTGCTCGGGGAACGCTCACGCTGCCGCTGCTCTGGGAACGCTCACGCTGCCCCTGCTCTGGGAACGCTCACGCTGCCGCTGCTCTGGGAACGCTCACGCTGCCGCTGCTCTGGGAACGCTCACGCTGCCGCTGCTCTGGGAACGCTCACGCTGCCGCTGCTCTGGGAACGCTCACGCTGCCGCTGCTCTGGGAACGCTCACGCTGCCGCTGCTCTGGGAACGCTCACGCTGCCCCTGCTCTGGAAACGCTCACGCTGCCGCTGCTCTGGGAACGCTCACGCTGCCGCTGCTCTGGAAACGCTCACGCTGCCGCTGCTCTGGGAACGCTCACGCTGCCGCTGCTCTGGGAACGCTCACGCTGCCGCTGCTCAGGGAGCAGTCTGACTGGAGAGGCAAACTTGCTGATTTCTTAACATGGGCACAACAGCTGTAACTCTTATGGCACTTGGGAAAGGGACAATGGATATACTGTACCTTCGGTAGACTTAACCATCGCAATTGCCCAACTTTCTCTGTAAATTATATGTTAAAATAGATCAAATTTGAAAATAAACTGGAAATAGTACATTATAAATCCCGCCACAGGGTCTGTAAAAGCAATTAGGCATATTTTATAATTCAACACTTTTTCCACAATTCTTGCAGATGATGATGTATGAGAAAAAGAGCTGGGCACATGAGCCTTTAGGAAGGAAAACAATTACATACCACTCAAACAGAGAAGAAATGCAGAACAGACTCTTTCGAGAAGTTCAAACGTGTTCTCAGGCGCTGCAATGCATTATTAGTAATTATGTGGGATTACCATGTCACATGAATAGGATTATGGAGAAAATAAGTAGATCTATGCTAAAGAAACATGCAAATTGAATGCTATAATTCAATTTCGATTCTGAGCGTTAAGTGACATACTTTATGTATGTGAAATGCTTATATCTTGTCTTATATATGTATTCTTAATGGCAGTATGTGACATTTTCTTTCCTCTAACACAAGAGAATAGTAGCACTTACAGAACATAGCTGGTGAAACCACCCCTGTGTCTTCATAGAAGGTAAGGAATGTGAATGGATCAAGGTGGTCAAAGTGTTAATGCGTATGCCTTACTGGCACTAACCAGTGTATAGTTAGAGAAAGTAGGCTGAAGGTTCAACGCAGCTTATGGGGATAAGTGAATCTCGAGATCTATTAGTCCTACATGATGAGATTGCTTGCCCCAGGCACACAGAGGGCATTCGATCACTTGCCAGTCCGGTCAGGACTGAAACGTCTGAAGAGCCAGCATCAATAAAGTAACATAAGGTTCTGGAATGTACTAAAAGCATAAACGAGAACCTGTAAAACAAACCTGAAAAAAAGAAATATATGCACGATAAGGAGCGCTGTATCAGCACAGTAACAATGAAAGCGGCCTTGGTATTTTACATTAAGTTTTATACAGGTCCATGAACTCTTCTAACTTCTGTAAACTAATATGGAAAGATAATCCGCAAAGCCCTATACCACCTAAAGCTTGAAAATTCAGGTCTGGCTGGATATAAATACAATGTCCAATTATCCGATGCTGAAGAAAAAGGACATGGACGGCACACACCCCAAAATCATACATTGCTCTAATGCCACTAGGCAAAAAATTTACAAAACTGAACATGAGGTTCTTAGTATAACATTCTGATCAGCCTGTATGAAGCCCACTGCCACGTCACAGCGAGCCGCTCAGTGGGTCCCTAACTTCTACAGCCTTAAAAGTACGGCGCCATGCGCCAACCACCGCCGCAGTGGGGGAGCACCAGCAGGGCCGGCGACCTGGTGCCCCACAGCACCCATGCTGCTAGGCTGAGCTCCAATTAACCTCCTTTAAATGTATAAAATGTATAGGAAAGCCAAGAGTGGAACTGGCCATACACTCCAGAATGCTTGCTCGATTGAAAGCTGATCCCCCAAACACAGGTACATGATGTGGAGATTGGAAATAATGGCAGCCATACCCTTCCTGAAAGCAGCTAATCGCCCTTGAAAACTAAAGTATTGCGCATGCTGCAATTTAACATATCAAATCGTTTTCCCTGATTTTTGCAGCGACCCCAAAACATTAAATGGTCAGCTGGTTTGTTGATCATTTGTTCAATGTGTATATGTTATGTTCTGCTACCAAAGCTAAGGAAAGAGAGGAGATCTGTCCCTACTATAGGACTCAGCTGAATCCCTACGATGTAACAGGGAACCTGATCCTGCGATCAGACCTGCTAAAGTCCTAATCTAGTCTGTACGGAGACCTATAGATGTGGGGAGGGAATCCCTACAGGTACTAAGGACTGGGAGGAATATGGGACACCTCCTAACAGAAATAGTAGCAGACAGACGAACAAACAAAATAGATAGAACATAGAGGTCCGTAGACCAAGCAAACTAACAGAGCTAGATACAGAGCACAGGCTAGCTAGAAAGTAGATATACAATGAAGTCCAGCAAAGCCAGAAGGGCGGAGCAGGATTAAATAGGCCAACAAGGTCATGTGACCAGCAAAGGAAAAAAAAACTAACAGCAAGGTTCTAACAGTACCCCCCCTTCTAAGAGGATCCTCCGGATCCCCTAGGACCAGGCTTATCAGGAAATCTCCTGTGAAACGCTCTGATAAGTCTGGACGCGGAAACATCATCTGACCTCACCCAAGAGTTATCCTCGGGTCCGAAACCTTTCCAGGCCACAAGATACTGCAAACTACCTCTATACCGTCTAGAGTCAAGGATGCGAGAAATTTCATATTCCCCGTCCTCCACCACCGGAGGAACAGAGGCAGAGGCGTCACCATCCGACACAACAGCTTTTTTTAACAGAGAGACATGAAAGACCGGATTAATTCTCCAGGAGGTAGGAACCTCCAACCTAACAGCAGATTGGTTGACAACCTGAAGCACCTTAAAGGGCCCTACAAACTTGGGACCCAATTTCTTAGAAGGAATCCTCAACCGCAGATTCCTAGAGGACAACCAAACCATGTCACCAACAGCGAACAAAACCTCCTGTCGTTTCCTATCAAAGTAGTCTTTAGATTTTCTGTTGGCCTCCTGAAGATTACCACGCACATCCGTCCAAACTCTTTCCAAATCACCGGAAAAATTCTCCTCCTCAGGCACGGCAGATCCCAACTTGGAGAACGACCCAAACGACGGATGTCTCCCAGAACAACAAAAAAAAGGCGAACAACCAGCAGAAGAAGATGTATGATTGTTCAGAGCAAATTCGGCAAGTGGCAGAAACTCAGACCACCCCTCTTGATTGTCTGCCACAAAACAACGCAAGAACTGCTCAACATCCTGGTTTTTCCTTTCTGTCTGGCCATTAGATTCAGGATGATATCCGGACGAAAACGACAAATGAATTCCCAACCTGTCACAAAAGGCACGCCAAAAACGAGCCACGAACTGAGGACCCCTATCAGAAACAATGTCAGTAGGAACGCCATGAAGTCTGACAATTTCCTTGACAAAGGCCTTAGCGAGAGTTTTAGCGCAGGGCAGTTTGACGAAGGGAACCAAGTGACACATCTTGCTAAAACGGTCCACGACCACCCAGATGACAGTAAAACCCTCAGAGGGGGGAAGGTCAGTTATAAAGTCCATAGCCAAATGTGTCCAAGGAGCACTGGGGACCTCCAAAGGACAAAGTAACCCCGCAGCAGGAGTATGTGAGGACTTAGATCTAGCACATATAGTACATTGGCGCACCCACTTAATGACTTCCTTCTGCCATCCAGGCCACCAAAAACTGCGACCCACCAGTCTCTTGGTCTCAGAGATTCCGGGATGACCTGCCAACCGAGATTCGTGACACTCAACAAACAAATCTCTCCTAAAGGTCCCAGGCACAAACAACCTCCCATGAGGAGTGTTAGATGGGGCATTCTCCTGAGCTTTAAGAATCTCATCTTCCAAAACGGAGTCTAAAGCAGCTATCACAACACCTTCTTGTAAAATGTTTTCCTCTTTCTCAGCACCGACTATGGGAGAAAAACTGCGAGACAAGGCATCCGCCTTAACATTCTTAGTACCAGGGATGTAAGTAACGGAGAAATTAAACCGCGAGAAAAACAGTGCCCACCTAGCCTGACGGGCATTCAGGCGCTTGGCAGCATCAAGATATATCAGATTTTTATGATCCGTAAGAACCTGAACGGGAAATTCCGCACCTTCCAAGAAGTGGCGCCAGTGTTCAAATGCAAGTTTAATAGCCAATAATTCCCGATTACCAATATCGTAATTCAATTCAGTCTCCGAAAATTTTTTTGAAAAAAAGGCACAGGGATGTAATCCATCCCCGTTATCCTGAGACAATACTGCGCCAACCCCCACAGAGGAAGCATCAACCTCAACCAAAAACGGCCTAGTAACATCAGGCTGCATAAGGATGGGAGCAGAGGTGAACCTCTCCTTGAGATACACAAAAGCTTCAATGGCCTCAGAAGACCACTGAACCGCATCAGCACCTTTCCTGGTGAGATCAGTCAGAGGTTTGACAATACTAGAAAAATTTTTTATGAATTTTCTATAGTAATTGGCGAAACCCAAAAACCTCTGTATCGATTTCAAACCAATAGGCCTAGGCCATTCCTGCACAGCCTGAACCTTAACCGGATCCATCTCAAAACCTTTGCTGGAGATAATGTAGCCCAAAAAACTAATTCTCTGTACAGCGAACTCACATTTCTCCAGCTTAGCAAAAAGCGAATTGTCCATTAATAACTGTAATACCTCACGCACGCTCCGCCAATGAGACTCCAGATCTGGCGAATAAATCAAAATGTCATCCAAATACACAACCACATTTTTACCGATCAAAGGTCTAAGGATGTCATTAATCAGATTCTGACAAAATGCAGGAGCATTAGTAAGACCAAAAGGCATAACCAGATTCTCAAAATGACCCACAGGAGTGTTAAAAGCAGTCTTCCATTCATCACCCTCCTTCATGCGCAACAGATTGTATGCCCCCTTAAGGTAAATTTTAGAGAACCACTTGGTCCCCAATAACTGGTTAAACAGATCAGGAATCAATGGCAGTGGGTAAGGATTGCGTACAGTAATTTTGTTAATCTCACGAAAATCCAGACAAGGACGTAAACCGCCGTCCTTTTTTTTTACAAAAAAAAATCCAACCGCCACAGGAGACTTAGAGGGCCTAATGTGACCGGCGGCCAAACTTGTCTGTATGTATTCCTCCAAAGCCTTCCTCTCAGGAATAGTAAGGTTAAATAAACGACTTTTAGGAAGAGTCGCTCCAGGGACAAATTCAATAGAACAATCATAGTCTCTATGGGGAGGCAAAACCTGCGATTCCTTCTCAGAAAAAACTCTCCAAAAATCCTGAATAGGAACAGGCAATTCTCCCCTATCCAAAGCTGCAATACGCCCGTTACAACACTTGTCATAACATTTATGGCTCCAGGATTTAATTTCACTGGTAGACCAATCCAGTACAGGATTGTGAAATTTTAACCAGGGCAATCCCAATATTACTGGAGAAGGCAAGTTATTCAACACTACCAAATCCAATTTCTCATGGTGAACACCATTAATAGTGAGAGGAAATTCACAGACCTTGAGAGTAATATTCTTCAAAGGGGAACCATCCACAGAAACCACAGCAATGGGGGATGATAAAGGTTCAGGTTTTAAATTGAGTTTTTCCACGAATCCCCCATCAATTACATTCAGTGTAGACCCGCAATCAACAAACACCCGAAATTCCATTAATTTTTCCCGAGCAATCGTGGAAGCAGCTAAAAATATACCCTTGGAATTTAAACAGGCAATACGGGCGTGACTGACCATTTTTTTTTCTTTCTTCATACGAAGCTCACAGCCTTTAATCAAATGACCAGATTTTCCGCAATAGAAACACAAGCCTTCCGAAAAACGACGGTCTTTTTCTTGAGAGCGAGGTGCCACCGATCCAATCTCCATCGGTTCACCACTGTTAGTACACACATTATCATAACCAGAAACTGACATAGCAGAGGATTTGCTCTCATTAACCCTAGCACGCAGTCTTCTATCCACCCGTATAGCTAATTGCATAGCCTGTTGCAAATCCTCAGGTGTAGGATAAGCAATTAGCAGGTCTTTAACCCTTTCACTGAGCCCAGCAAGAAATAGACTTTTCAGAGCAGAATCGTTCCACCCTGTTTGAGTGGACCAACGACAAAAATGAGTACAATATTTTTCCACATTACCTGATCCTTGTTTTAAACGTCTCAACTCAGTCTCAGCTGATGCCACACGGTCAGGATCATCATATAATAATCCTAAAGCAGAAAAAAAACTATCCACTGATCTGAAGCATGTATCACTAGGTTGCAAAGAAAAGGCCCACTCCTGAGGCTCTTTGCGCAAAAGTGACATTATGAACCCTACGCGCTGGGATTCATCCCCAGAGGACTTGGGTCTCAAACGAAAATACAATAAGCAAGCATTTTTAAATGAAAAAAATTCTCGATGTTCACCAAAAAATAAATCCGGCAAACATACCTTAGGCTCCAAGAAATATGCTCCAGGACAGTTACTCACGTGCTGACGGAGCTCGGCCACTTCCAGAGAGAGTCCCTGCAGGTGTTTAGCCAAATCCTGAACCGACACCATGATGGAACAAAAAAAAAAAAAAAAAATCTTTCCTTAGAGAATTTGCAGGCTGGACTTACTGTTATGTTCTGCTACCAAAGCTAAGGAAAGAGAGGAGATCTGTCCCTACTATAGGACTCAGCTGAATCCCTACGATGTAACAGGGAACCTGATCCTGCGATCAGACCTGCTAAAGTCCTAATCTAGTCTGTACGGAGACCTATAGATGTGGGGAGGGAATCCCTACAGGTACTAAGGACTGGGAGGAATATGGGACACCTCCTAACAGAAATAGTAGCAGACAGACGAACAAACAAAATAGATAGAACATAGAGGTCCGTAGACCAAGCAAACTAACAGAGCTAGATACAGAGCACAGGCTAGCTAGAAAGTAGATATACAATGAAGTCCAGCAAAGCCAGAAGGGCGGAGCAGGATTAAATAGGCCAACAAGGTCATGTGACCAGCAAAGGAAAAAAAACCTAACAGCAAGGTTCTAACAGTATAGTCACATATAAAAAAAATTCTTACTTAATTATCCGATGTCAAAACTGTGGGCAGCACAAATCAGTCTGGCTGCACGCCAGCGGGTTTTAGAGATATTATAGTTTAAAGACTAGTCTGGCTCTGCACCGGACCAGATCTTCCCAGCGCTGCTGCAGGTGATTGACAGGTCTCTCCCTGTACACATGTGAGAAGATTACCAGCAGCGGCACTGGGAAGAGTTGGCCAAAGGATGAGACTAATCTGGTCTGTGGCTATGGTCCCTAGCCAGATCTTTAAAGTAAAAGCCAGAGCATTTCGAAGAAAAATATGGCTGGCTAAAATCAGTCATGCAGCCAGGCTCTGATTCATGATGCCTGCGATTAGGACAACATGAATCTATGGTGACTTTTCCATACAAGAGTTCAAAATCTATGTTACACTCTAGAAAACGAGAAAAGATACAGAAAATGTTATTCCTAGAAAATAATCTGATCACAGGTTGTCCCACAGTGATTAGCCGTAATCTGCAGGAGAATCGGACAAGAGTTTATATACCCCTGTAGTGCCAACCCACGGGAAATGGACCTTACACAGAGCCCAATGAAGAACACGGATGTGATCCACACAAAAAAGATGATGGGCTCAAATGATCTTTTTTTTTTTTTTTTTTGTCACTTTTCTTTTTTTGTCTGAAAGACAATTATCTTTCACAACTGGTTCAGGATCCAACAAGACCAAAATTAAGCAAAAGGCCGGACCGCATATCAAATATACGGGTTGGGGATCACTTGGTTAATAGCGATCACAAAATACGTTTTCATGTATGCTTTAGTAAGATACATAGTAGAGGGGCTATAAAGACACTAAACGTCAGAAAGGTGAATTTACAGCAACTCAGAGATGACCTTAGTGTCATAAACTGGGACAATGTCCTGAGAAATAAAAGTACACAAAGCAAATGGGACACTTTTATAAGGTCCTAAATATGACCTGAGCACAACATATACCCTGTGGGAATAAACAAGCTAGAAATAGGCGGAAACCACTATGGCTAAATAGAGCTGTAAGGGGCGCAATAAATGACAAAAAGAAAGCGCTTCGATAATCAAAGCAAGAAAGGAGTGACAAAGGATTAAATAATTATAGAAAAAAATTGTGTAAAAGCAAATAAAGGCAGCAAAGATTGAGACAGAGAGACTAACTGTCAAAGAAAGTAATAATAATCCAAAAATATTCTCCAACCACATAAAGAGTAAGAAACTCAAAAATTATAGTGTTGGCCCCCTCAAAAATAGTCTGGGTGAAATAGTGGAAGAGGGTGTGGTAAAGGACAATCTGCTAAACACCTTTTTATCTGCAGTATTTACACAGGAAAATCCCATGACAGATGACATGATCAGGGAAATTCTCCAATTAAATGTCACCTGGTTAACCCAGCTGGAAGTATGGCGACACTAAAATCCCCGGGCCCAGATGGCATACACCCCTGAGCACTGCAGGAATTATGTACAGTGATAGATACAGTAGACCATTATTTTTAATATTCACAGATTCTATAATAAAAGGGTCTGTGCCCCAATACAGGCGCATAGCAAATGTGGTGCCAATATTCAAAAAGGGGACAAAATCAGAGCCTGGAAATTATAGGCCAGTCAGTTTAACCTAATGACCCAGCATCAACTTTATGACGAATCAGTCCTGTCAATCTAATCTGATCAGCTTCTATGAGAAGTGAGTTCCAGACTGGACCAGGGAAACATAGTGGATGCAGAGAATATTGACTATATGGACTTTTCAAAGGCTTTTGATATGGTCCACACAAAAGGCTGGTATATAAAACAAGGGTAATGGGACTAGGAGATAATATGTGTAACTGAGTTAACAACTGGCTCAGTGGTAGGAAACAAAAAGTGGTTCTTAATGGAACACACTCAGATTGGGTCACAGTTAACAGTGGGGTGCCATAGGGGTCAGTATTGGGCCATTTTCTTTTTAACATTTATTAATGATCTTGTGGGGGTCATACAGAATAGAATTGAAATATTTGCAGATGATACTAAACTCTGCAGGGTAATCAACAGAGAGGAGGATAATTTAATATTACAGAAGAATTTATGTAAACTGCAAACTTGGGCTGAGAAATGGCAATTGAAGTTTAATGTAGATAAATATAAAGTTATACACTTGGGCAGAGTAAATAAAATGTATAATTATGTACAAAATTGTAAAACATTGGGTAAAACTGTCACTGAAAAAGACTTGGGTGTATGTGTGAACGGCAAACTCAACTTTAGTGACCAGTGCCAGGCAGCTGCGGCTAAAGCAAATAACATAATGGGATGCATTAAAAGAGGCATAGATGCTCATGACGAGAACATAGTTTTACCTTTATACAAGTCACTAGTACGGCCACACTTAGAATACTGTGTACAGTTTTGGTCTCCGGTGTATAAGAAAGACATAGCTGAACTAGACCAGGTGCAGAGAAGGTCAACTCAGATTATTAAAGAATTGGTGGACTACAATACAAGACAGGTTATTAAACTTGGGGTTATTTCGTTTGGAAAAACAAAGGCTTAGAGGCGATCTTATTACAGTGTACAAATACATGAGGGGACAGTACAGAGACCTTTCTACTGATCTTTACATACTTAGACCTGGGACGGGAACAAGGGGCATCCTGTATGTCTAGAGGTAAGAAGGTTTCATCATAATCACAGAGGCAGATTCTTTACTGTAACAGCAGTGAGACTATGGTACTCTCTGCCACATGATGCCGTAATGGTTCATTCACTACAGAAGTACAAGGAGGGCCTGGATGCCTTTCTTGAAAAATATAATATTACAGGTTATGGCCATTAGATTCTGTGATGGAGTGTTGATACAGGGAGCTAGTCTGATTGCTATATGTGGCGTTGCAAAGGAATTTTTCTGTTAATACAAAGCTATTACTTTCTGCCCCATACTGAGCACCATCTTGTTGTATCAGATCCCTATCCCTGAAGATATTGCATGCATGGAAAAAAAGATCTGGTCATGCCAAAGTGTCAATGATAGAATTCCTTTTGTCCGTTTCTACTAAAGCCTCTTGCTCTGGCTACGTTGGCTTAAAAACAAGACCAAGATCTTGGCTGTTGTCACACCGTATCCCAAGCTAGAGAAATACTGAAAAGGGAGCTGCATGCACGAACAGCTCTCACCTGAGGCTTTGTGGTTGAGGAAGGGGGACAGTGGCCAATTGCTGGCAGCATCCAGGTAGAGAAGGAGAATGCTTCGTCATCCTCCTCTTATCCAGGTAAGTCTTAAGAGGACCATGGGTGGAGGGGTAGCATGAACTTTTGTTAATTTTATTCCATCCCTGAACAAGTGCTTATCTAATCACTCCTTTTCCTCTACTCAGTCCATTCATCAGATTAGGAATGATGAAAAGGTATATAAATAATTAGGTAATCTATTTTAGTCAGTGCTTTCTGTGATTTGTACCCCTGACATGATTACAGGTCAGTCTTTGGGATTTATAAAAAGATTTATCTGAGGCTGTAAAATCTGGATAAGTGCCATTCTGTTACCAGTTCCAGTGAAACATAAAATCTCACAATAGTTGCATAACTCCATTGCTTGGGACTTTGTACCTACTCAGGCATTGCAAAGCTAGTAGTGCAAGACTTCAAGGTCAGGCACAGAAACTTCAGTTATTCTACTCATTTGTCCTTAAGGTGGGAACAGAGGCTTTAAGGTTCTTCACCTTGTAAGGGTTGTATGAAGGGTTTTCCAACCTTCAAGCGTCCTTTGTTAGTACAGATAAAATACTGACAAGTTCAGTACACACAAAGCAGAGGACATCCTCTCCTGAGAGGACATCTTCTCTGGTCAGATCATTTTTAGAGTAAAATTACAATAACTTATTAATGTAACATCAGAATTTCACCCCAGACTAGACCAAAATCACACCAGTATTCCTCAATGAGCCCGCTAGCTCCCTACTACACAATCTAGTTCACAAACCTTTGTCCACTTTTATGCTTTATTAAAAGATAAGCTCAATACAGGCCACTTTATATGTACTGTAAAGATTAAATGTTTTATCCCAGGATAGTTATTCTATCAGAACACACCACGTGATTACATTTGACAGGACACTATGGGTCAAAAGGCCCCCAGACACTTTTGACAACAGTCATCAGTACTTGTCGATTTCGGTTGGGACCAGCTCACTATCTTATGTGTATTGGGGTCTTCCAACTTTCCATCAATCGATTAGGTTGGGAGAAAGGAGAATTTGTCATACTGACTTTCAAAGCCTGATCCTTTTGTTCTCAGGGAAGATAAGCCACCACTACAGGTGTAAGGCAGTGGCTTATTGCCCTCTCCAAAAAAAAGTCATTGACTTATAAAAGCAATGCCAAGTCACAGAGGTGGCTCTACCTTGCTGGCACATAGCCATAGATTCAGGAACAACATTAATGGCATCAAGCTCCTGGCAGCATACCAGTAGTGGGATCTGTCCTACCAGCCTGTGGGTTGTTTGCGAGGCTCCAATCCCGTTTCTCAGGAATGGGTCTCTGCACTTAATTGACAGCAGCTTCAGTCAAACAGGGAGCTACAAAGCTCCATTCTCCTGATTAGTGGGGTTCCAGCAGTGGGACCCTATTGACCTAACTGGTGGAGAAGTGATTATTTGGTAATTTGTGTATGGAAGCAGGAGGTAAAGTACTGAATGGCAGGTATGTGTCACCAAGGTGGCTGGCCTCGGTGATGCAAGTCCTGGAAGTAAGTACACCAGTAACAGGTTACCGAGAGGATTTTTTTTTGAGGATTTTTTTTTTGTGGATTTTGGGTCCGGGATTTAGGAGCAACCAAAAGAGCCTGGGTGGGAAAGGTCACTCCTATACACTCCAGCCTGTGGTTTGCTTGTCTAATAATAGGCAGCTGGGCTAGCTCAGCAGTGTATGAGGTGTTTGAAGAAGGGAAAAGACTGTTAATAGTGGAAATCTCTGCCAGAGTCCGAGAAGTGGATTCAAAACTGAATGGGTGAGACCGTTTTGAAATATTTTGCCTACCCAGTGAAAGGACTGTTTTTTATTCAGCTGTACTGTTCTTTTCATTTGAGCGCTATGGAAATTTATGAAGTATAATACATTTTACACTGTATGACACAAGAACCCAGTGCCTATGTGTACCCTAAGAGCTGCCAGAGTGCTTGAATCCCTACACTTGGCATAAACTAAGTTCCGCCTTGCTGACAGTTCCATTTTCTACTATAAAAATCATTCCAAACTAAAGCCTATGCATACCTTCAGCCAGAATTTTTTGTATTGTTAATTTCCTTCCTAAATGCAAAACTGGGCAACATTCTAAATAGTCATTAATAATTTTCTACCATTTTGCTGCAGCAGAGTATCTGTAAGTGTCATTTTTAAGCTGCGTGATCTACAAAAGATGTAGAAATCCTTCAGAGCTCCTACTCGGTTCTGCTCTCCCCGTGTTTCTTCTCAGTATTAAAGAAACTATCAGGGAAATTGGAGAGCTTGGCTAGATCATCCTGATAATATAACCAAGCTTTGACTTTGGTATACTTTTCTAGTTGTCTGGCTATATTTCAATGCATTATTCAGTCCTGCATGTTATGTTATTCTTTTACAATGTACATTCAGATCAGTTTATTTGTATTGTGTACACATCTTGATGTTGTTTTGAAAAACCAAATAAAAAGATATTGTTTAAAAAAAAGAAACTATCAGGGAAGAGGGAAGTACACATATCTTCACAGTGTGGAGTGGAGAGAAAGCATCTATAGTTCAGGGAGGGCAGAGAAAATGGCAGAGAGAGAGAGAGAGAGAGAGAGAGAGAGAGAGAGAGAGAGAGAGAGAGAGAGAGAGAGAGAGAGAGAGAGAGAGAGAGGAAAGCACTTGAAGAAGGAATAAGTGCAGTAAAGTAGCTGTGCTGATATATGAGCAGTGAAGACAGTAGCACCCTGGATACACAAGACCTCACATCCAGCCTATATTACTGAGAGGGAGTCTCCCACAAGAAAAAAAAATCTGAAGCCTCTGTCTAAATCTGAAGACCCCTCTGTCTAAAACTGAATCTGTCAAAAACTGAACTACTCGTATTTCCTCCCTCCAGTAACCTACCTGTGCCCGATATTGCCATTTCCGTTTGTGGCTCAACCATTACTCCCCAGCAACAAGCCCGCTGTCTTGGGGTCATTTTTGACTCAGATCTTTCCTTCACTCCTCACATCAAATCACTCGCTCGTTCATGTCATCTACACCTCAAAAACATCTCAAGAATCAGGACTTTTCTCACCTTTGACTCGGCAAAAACTCTTACTGTAGCTCTTATTCATTCCCGTCTGTACTACTGCAACTCTCTACTTATCGGGCTCCGTCTTACTAAACTCTCCCCTCTCCAATCCGTCCTTAACGCAGCAGCCAGGATCATATTCCTCGCCAACCGTTACTCCGATGCCTCTTCCCTGTGCCAGTCATTGCATTGGTTACCCATCCAATATAGAGTTCAATTTAAACTTATCACGCTCACCCACAAAGCGCTCCATGCTTCAGCACCACCCTACATCTCATCCCTTGTCTCAGTCTACCACCCTACACGTGCCCTCCGTTCTGCCAATGACTTAAAACTAAAATCCTCCGTAATCCGAACTTCCCACTCCCGTCTCCAAGATTTCTCGCGTGCTGCGCCAATTCTTTGGAATGCACTACCCAGGACAGTTTGATTAATTCCCATTACCCACAGTTTCAAGCGGACCCTAAAAACCCATTTCTTTAGACTGGCATATCGCCTCCACACACTATCTGTCCATCCCAGTTGTCTGTCCCAGTTTTCCCCCATATTAAAATCTTCTTAAATTTCAGGTTCATACCAACCATGCACTTAATAGCCTCGGTCAGGACTGCACACATACTGGCAGGCGACCAGTCCATGTATTATTTATCCTATTTAGTATATCAAGGCTGCATTATACAATATATGTACATTCTACCTTCCGTGTCTCCCCCATTTCCTCATAGACTGTAAGCTTGCGAGCAGGGCCCTCACTCCTTTTGATTTGAGATATGCTTATTCTGTATTGTCTGTATAAGTCCCCCCTAAAATTTGTAGAGTGCTGCGGAATATGTTGGCGCTATATAAATAAAAATTATTATTATATTATTATGAAGCTTGGATACGACTGCAAATTGCATACAAGGGGTCTGAAAATAAAAGCGGAAAAGGAGATTACAGACTGAAACTTATGTTAGTTGTTACCTTCAGTTAACCTAATAGCACTAAGTAAAAAAATGTCATGAGGTGTCCATAGCCTTTAAAAGGGGTTGTTCCCTTTCAGTAAATGAATGTCCCTGGCGGCGGGTTATTATAAAGAAACAAACCGAGCTGTACTCACCTTCCGAAGATTGGCTGGCGAGTCTCTGCCACTGCTCCCAGTGTCCATCATTGGCTGGCGAGTCTCTGCCACTGCTCCCAGTGTCCATCATTGGCTGGCGAGTCTCTGCCACTGCTCCCAGTGTCCATCATTGGCTGGCGAGTCTCTGCCACTGCTCCCAGTGTCCATCATTGGCTGGCGAGTCTCTGCCACTGCTCCCAGTGTCCATCATTGGCTGGCGAGTCTCTGCCACTGCTCCAGTGTCCATCATTGGCTGGCGAGTCTCTGCCACTGCTCCCAGTGTCCATCATTGGCTGGCGAGTCTCTGCCACTGCTCCCAGTGTCCATCATTGGCTGGCGAGTCTCTGCCACTGCTCCAGTGTCCATCATTGGCTGGCGAGTCTCTGCCACTGCTCCCAGTGTCCATCATTGGCTGGCGAGTCTCTGCCACTGCTCCCAGTGTCCATCATTGGCTGGCGAGTCTCTGCCACTGCTCCAGTGTCCATCATTGGCTGGCGAGTCTCTGCCACTGCTCCCAGTGTCCATCATTGGCTGGCGAGTCTCTGCCACTGCTCCCAGTGTCCATCATTGGCTGGCGAGTCTCTGCCACTGCTCCAGTGTCCATCATTGGCTGGCGAGTCTCTGCCACTGCTCCCAGTGTCCATCATTGGCTGGCGAGTCTCTGCCACTGCTCCCAGTGTCCATCATTGGCTGGCGAGTCTCTGCCACTGCTCCAGTGTCCATCATTGGCTGCGGCGCTGACTTCACATCCACAGTGCGGCAACCAATCAGTGTGCTCAGCAGCTCTGAAGGGGGCGTTGCGCTACAGTGGAAGATCCGCTGAGCTCATTGATTGATTGCTGCGCTGTTGACATGACATCAATGCCACAGCCAATCACAGACACCAGGAGCAGTGGCATAGACACGCTGGTGGACCAGGGGAAGGTGAATATAGAACGGTTTGTTTCTTTATAAGCTGAGGACAACCCCTTTAAGTATTATCATGTTTCACCTAACAAATCAATCTACTTTGAATTCACATTGTAAGGCTTATTGGGCTAGTCTCACCTGGGCAATCCCTTACCATAAGCCCATTTACAGTATACAGAAGTTATACCGAAATCTTCCACTTTGGACTTAATCACCATTAGCTACAGTGGAGAGCGGCTGTAAAGAATGACTCTTTGGATTTTAACATCGTAATACTACATTCCTTTTGAATAAAGATTAGCATAAAATATTACACATAATATATTTTTAATTAAAGGTGCCTAAAGGACAAAACTCAGGTCTACTGACAAGGAATAAGCATACGCCATACATATTCTCCCTCTTTTCTCCTGATATAGGGACATGACCTCCAAAAAATGACTGTTTGGTGCCTCCTTTTACACCTATCCAGGGAACCAATCATGTCTTTTGAGAGAACGGGCCTCTCTGCCACCACTGTGAATTGAATACTATTTCTCAGCCCCCACCCCCTGCACAGATTTCTGCTCCTAGAATCCCTGTGACAGGTGTGCCCCCTGCTGAAAGAGAAGGGGAAGGACACGGACAATGGCACAAGTGTGAAGGTGAAGTGTGAAGTAAAAGAGTCTCATAATCATTTACTATGTCTCCTGGAACGATCAGGATTGCCAGTTCACACAATGGCATGATATCTTCTCCATGGACGCCCTTTGTCCTTCACCTTTATGTAAGGGAGATAACATTTGAACCCATTTTACAACTAAAGTTAAGTCAGTAACATGTTACCTGCTGGAGGCTCCTTACACGGGCTATGCAGGGCAATAACACACACCATTACAAAAGACATGTATTATACAGTATCTACCCACACGTGGTCTTCCCTTGTAAAAGCCTTCCATCGCATTCTTTTTACTTAAATGCATGTATTTTGGGCTAAAAAAAGTCATCTTTTGCAATTGGATATCATTAAAACATTTGCACAATTTACCTCTATGTAGCTGTAGAATGAGTTAACTGAGAATCCATTAGTGAGCTCTTTCCGACGGAAGAGTTTGTAACTGTTCTTTTCCTTCTTTTTAACTTCCGCTCAGTTGATTTATGACCATATGCAAATTGAGGTGAAATGTATGGTCATAAACCAGCTGAGCGGAGCTCTGAAGAAGGAAGATAAGAGTTAAGGCCCCCATTCACATTAGATGGCTCTTAGCCGATCGTTCAGCCGTCTCCCATACACAGGAGTGCTCATTCAACCGAGTGCTCCTGTGTTCTCTATGAGAAAGTCACCGACAGACAACCCTGCCAGGGCTTATCTCTGGGAGAACAAAGTGATCGACAGCCTGAAATTGGACATGCCCAATCGATATCTCCCACTACATTCAGTTAGCCAGTCCGACATTCTAATGTGTATGGGGGCTTTAGAAACTCTCCTGTTAGGATGAATTCACTGATGGATTCTCATAGAATCATAGAATCATAGAATGGTAGAGTTGGAAGGGACCTCCTGGGTCATCTGGTCCAACCCCCTGATCAAAGCAGGATTCACTAGATCATCTCAGACAGATGTCTGTTCAGCCTCTGTTTGAAGACGTCCATTGAAGGGGAACTCACCACCTCTCATGGCAGCCTGTTCCACTCATTAATCACCCTAACTGTCAAAAAGTTTATTCTAATATCTAATCTGTGTCTCCTCCCATTTAGTTTCATCCCATTGCTTCTAGTCTTTCCTTGTGCAAATGAGAATAAAGATGATCCTTCTACAATGTGACAGCCCTTGAGATATTTCTAGACAGCTATTAAGTCTCCTCTCAGTCTTCTTTTTTGCAAGCCAAACATTCCCAAATCCTGCAACCGTTCCTCATAGGACATGGTTTGCAGACCAGTCACCATTCTGGTCGCTCTTCTCTGAACTTGCTCCAGTTTGTCTATGTCTTTTTTAAAATGTGGTGCCCAAAACTGTACACAGTATTCCAGATGAGGTCTGACCAAAGAGGAGTAAAGACCGATAATGACTTCACGTGATCTAGACTGTATGCTTCTGTTAATACATCCCAGAATTGTATTTGCCTTTTTTGCTGCTGCATCACACTGTTGACTCATGTTCAGTCTAGGATCTATTAGTATACCTAAGTCTTTTTCACATGTACTGTTGCTTAGCTCTATTCCTCCCATTCTGTATATGCTTTTTTCATTTTTATTGCCCAGATGTAGTACTTTGCATTTTTCCCTGTTAAAAACCATTCTGTTGGTTGCTGCCCACTGCTCCAGTTTATTTAGGTCTTTTTGAATCCTCTCTCTCTCTTCTCTAGTATTAGCTATCCCTCCTAGCTTTGTGTCATCAGCAAATTTAATCAGTTTACCCTCAATTCCTTCATCTAAATCATTGATAAAGATGTTGAACAATACAGGTCCCAGGACAGAGCCCTGTGGTACCCCACTTGAGACATTCATCCAGCTGGATGTGAAGCCATTTACAACCACCCTTTGAGTCCGATCACTAAGCCAGTTATGAATCCACCTAACAGTTGCCTGGTCCATTGCATACTTGGTCATTTTTTCAATAAGGATGGTGTGAAATACTTTGTCAAATGCTTTGCTGAAGTCAAGATATACTATATCTACAGCATTTCCCTGATCCACCCAGTCAGTGATTCTGTCATAGAAGGAAATTAAGTTAGTCTGACATGACTTGTTAGTTACAAACCCATGCTGACTCTGGTTAATCACTTCATTCTTATCCATGTACTTACATACATGTTGTTTAATAATTTGTTCAAAGATCTTTCCTGGTATAGAAGTCAGACTCACCGGCCTATAGTTCCCTGGGTCCACCTTCTTCCCCTTTTTGAAGATAGGAACAACATTTGCTCTTCTCCAGTCTTCTGGGACTTCTCCTGTTCTCCAAGAATTTTCAAAGATTATGGAGAGTGGTTCTAAAATTTCTTCTACGATCTCCTTCAGTACTCTGGGGTGTAATTCATCTGGACCTGGAGACTTGAACTCATTTATGTTAGCTATATATTCCCTCACAATCTTTCTGTTTACAGATAACTTGGATTCCTCTATTCCTTTAAAAGGACAGTGAAGATCAGTTGATGTTACATTTTCTTTCTGAGAGAAAACAGATGCAAAATAGGAATTAAAAAGTTCGGCCTTCTCAACATCCTCTCTTACCATTTCTCCATTTTCATCCTGTAAAAATCCTATAGCATCTTTGACTTTTCTTTTACTTTTGACATACCCCCAAAATCCTTTTCTATTGCTTTTGACATCTCTTGCAAGCCTTAATTCATTGTCAGCTTTAGCTAACCTGATACATGCCCTGCAGGATCTGCAGACTGCATTATAATCTTTTTTAGATATGCCTCCCTCTTTCCATTTAATAAACATTTCTTTCTTTCTTTTTAGCATGTGTTTAAGTTCTGTGTTCATCCATCCTGGTTTCCTTAAATGCTTCCCATTCTTTCTACTTTTCGGGATTGTTAACGATTGTGCTTTGAGAATCTCGTTTTTAAAAATTTCCCATCCTTCCTGGACATTTTTGTCCTTAAGGACATCCAGCCATTGGATCCCTCCTATTCTCTTTCTGAGTCTCTTAAAATCTGCCTTTCTAAAATCTAACCTTGAAGTTTGAGTCTTCACATGTCTTCCTCCTCTAGTTATCCAAAATTCTATAATAGCATGGTCGCTGCCTCCTAGGGTCCCAGCCACTTTTACCTCCTCAACCATTTCCTCCCTGTTTATAAGGATTAGATCCAAAGTAGCAGATCCCCTTGTTTTCTCCCCTACCTTTTGGAAGATAAAGTTGTCAGCAAGAGAGGATAAGAATTTGCTTGAACTGTTAGTTTTACTTGAGAGAGATTCCCAACAAATGTCTGGATAGTTGAAATCTCCCATGACCACTACGTCATATTTTTTGGAGAACTTGGTCATTTGATACATAAAGAGTTCATCCATATCTTCAGCTTGCCCAGGTGGCCTGTAGTAAATGTCTACAATGGTGTCCTTTCCGTTGTTCTCTCCTTGTATTCTTACCCAAACAGTTTCCACAGAACTCCCAGTCTCTGAAGCTTCAATCTCTGTGCAGATATACGCTTTTCTAACATACAATGCAACACCTCCTCCTCGTTTATCAAGTCTGTTTCTTGCAAATAAGTTGTATCCTTTTAGCCTTTTATTCCAATCATGTGTATCGTCCCACCAAGTTTCAGTGATTCCAATGACATCATATTCCTTTTCCTGCATTAGTAGTTCCAATTCTCCTTGTTTGTTGCCCATGCTTTGTGCATTTGTATAAAAACATTTTAGTTTGTGATTGGTTTCTCTTCCTCCCATATTTTTATTATTTAGATTTTTTTGTCTTTGTTCTTTCTTTCCACTTCCAGTAGCAGAGATCTCAATAGTATTTGTCAGCTGTATGGCTTTTTCTGGCCTTTTGTTTCCCTTCCCACATTGTTCTAGTTTAAAGCTCTTCTGATGAGTGTAGCAAGGCGACTTCCAAATACATGTTTTCCAGTCTTCGTAAGGTGCACCCCATCTCTAGCAAGTAGTCCATCATATAGGTAATTCATTCCGTGATCCAGAAATCCAAATCCTTGTTGACGGCACCATCGACGTAGCCAGTTGTTCACCTGTAGAATCTTATTCCACCTCATTGTTCCATGGCCATCCACTGGGAGGATGGATGAGAAGACCACCTGCGCTCCCAATTCTTTCACTTTCTTGCCTAAGTCTTCAAAGTCACTGCAGATGGTTTCCAGGTCCTTTCTTGCGGTGTCATTTGTCCCCACATGTATTAGCAGGAATGGGTAGTGATCTGTAGGTCTGAAGAGTCTTGATATCCTGTCAGACACATCTTTAATTTTTGCTCCTGGAAGACAGCACATTTCTCTTGAGGTTATGTCTGGTCTGCAGATAGCGGCCTCTGTTCCTCTTAACAGGGAATCCCCCATGACCACCACTCTCCGTTTTTTCTTCACAACATTCTTCTTTCTCCATCCAGGAGGATTCTGAGGGCTTACAAGGTTATTCATTGCTGGCAAAGTCTTATTTTGCTGTATTTCTTCATGGTTCTCCTGCGTGAGAGCCTGGTACTGGTTCCTGAGCAGTATGGGTGCTGACTGCCTCTCGATCCTCCTGCTTCTGTGGGTCACATGCTTCCATTCCTCTGTTTCGTCAGGTGCAGTTCGAATTTCTTCTCTTTCTGAAACATGAAGAGATAATTCTGCTCTGTCTAAGAACTCTTCACCTTCCTTAATGATTTTCAAGGTAGTTAACCTCTCTTCTAGATTTCGCAACTTTTCCTCCAACAGGGACACAAGCTTGCATTTCTGGCATGTGAAGTTTGGCTTTTCCACTGGCAAGTCTGTGAACATGTAGCAGGATATGCAGCTCACCACATGGCTCCTGGACTCTTCCATGTTCTTATTGTTAGTGTTCTGAAAACAGTGAAAAAAGCTTCAAAAAAAGCTTAAAAATGCGCGCGCCTACCGGCGCGCGGTTTACCGATGTCCTCTTTTCAGCTCCAACAGCCAAAATCCAGTGTTCTTTGAGCTCGCGGAGACTCTTCACTTACCCCAAAATGCAGTGGGAATATGCAAATTATCTCCTCAGGACTCCTCCCCTGGTTTACCGATGTCCTCTTTTCAGCTCCAACAGCCAAAATCCAGTGTTCTTTGAGCTCGCGGAGACTCTTCACTTACCCCAAAATGCAGTGGGAATATGCAAATTATCTCCTCAGGACTCCTCCCCTGGTTTACCGATGTCCTCTTTTCAGCTCCAACAGCCAAAATCCAGTGTTCTTTGAGCTCGCGGAGACTCTTCACTTACCCCAAAATGCAGTGGGAATATGCAAATTATCTCCTCAGGACTCCTCCCCTGGTTTACCGATGTCCTCTTTTCAGCTCCAACAGCCAAAATCCAGTGTTCTTTGAGCTCGCGAAGACTCTTCACTTACCCCAAAATGCAGTGGGAATATGCAAATTATCTCCTCAGGACTCCTCCCCTGGTTTACCGATGTCCTCTTTTCAGCTCCAACAGCCAAAATCCAGTGTTCTTTGAGCTCGCGGAGACTCTTCACTTACCCCAAAATGCAGTGGGAATATGCAAATTATCTCCTCAGGACCCCTCCCCTGGTTTACCGATGTCCTCTTTTCAGCTCCAACAGCCAAAATCCAGTGTTCTTTGAGCTCGCGGAGACTCTTCACTTACCCCAAAATGCAGTGGGAATATGCAAATTATCTCCTCAGGACTCCTCCCCTGGTTTACCGATGTCCTCTTTTCAGCTCCAACAGCCAAAATCCAGTGTTCTTTGAGCTCGCGGAGACTCTTCACTTACCCCAAAATGCAGTGGGAATATGCAAATTATCTCCTCAGGACTCCTCCCCTGGTTTACCGATGTCCTCTTTTCAGCTCCAACAGCCAAAATCCAGTGTTCTTTGAGCTCGCGGAGACTCTTCACTTACCCCAAAATGCAGTGGGAATATGCAAATTATCTCCTCAGGACTCCTCCCCTGGTTTACCGATGTCCTCTTTTCAGCTCCAACAGCCAAAATCCAGTGTTCTTTGAGCTCGCGGAGACTCTTCACTTACCCCAAAATGCAGTGGGAATATGCAAATTATCTCCTCAGGACTCCTCCCCTGGTTTACCGATGTCCTCTTTTCAGCTCCAACAGCCAAAATCCAGTGTTCTTTGAGCTCGCGGAGACTCTTCACTTACCCCAAAATGCAGTGGGAATATGCAAATTATCTCCTCAGGACTCCTCCCCTGGTTTACCGATGTCCTCTTTTCAGCTCCAACAGCCAAAATCCAGTGTTCTTTGAGCTCGCGGAGACTCTTCACTTACCCCAAAATGCAGTGGGAATATGCAAATTATCTCCTCAGGACTCCTCAGGACTCCTCCCCAGGACTCAGTAAATTTATTCTGCAGCCATTAAACAATTAAATATATTGAAGTGGCAGTACCACCAGAGTTTGGCCCACTCTGTCTGGTTTTAAGCCCATGCCCGAGGATTGGCCCATGTGAACATGCTAAAGAACAAATGCTAATTGAAGGGTTTTCCAGTACTATGACAGTGATGACCAAGTCTGAGGACATCAGATTGATGGTGGTCCAACACCCAGCACCACCACTGATAAGCTGTAATCAACTGCAGCAGTGGCTGCATGGAAGCAATGCACAAAGCTAAACACTATAGCTCCCTCACACTGCTAGTGGCCGCTGCCAGGTACTGCAGATCAGCTCTTATTCATTTGCTCTTATCATTACAATTTAGAGATGGCAATAAGTCTTTCTACTGAACTCTAGCTATCTGTAGATCTAAGGAAGAACGATTGCCCTTGTGGCACGTGCCAAGCCAGCGTAAAGAGACTTAAAGGCTAAGCAATGCTCATTTGGGAATTTAAATATGCAAATAGCCTCTTCAGAAGCAAGTTGACTTAATTTGTGGCTCACCCTAATGGATGTACCATGAATTAGGATTAGAAGCCAAACCAGAAACCCTATTTGCAGACACGCGTTTTGGGGTGTTGCCCCCTCCTTAGTGCAAAACAGGAGATCTGATATGGCTAGTTGAGAGATCTCTTACTTAAGGTCTAAGGGACAATATTTCTCCAAGTGGAGAGTGACAAGCCAGAGTAAGGAGACTTGTAGGCCACACAATGCTCCTCTAGGAATTTAAAATATGCAAATAATCTCTTCAAAAGGAAGAGGACTTGGTCACTGGTGCCACCTATTGGATGTAGGAATATTAAAAGTCAATATTGACTTGCATTTACAATACATCCAACAGGTGATCTCTTGATAAAGAGATCAAGTCTTCTTTCTCCTGAAGAGGCTATTTGCATATTTAGATTCCCTGAGGAGCATTGTGTGGCCTATAAGTATCCTTATGCCGGCTTGGCACTCTCCACAAGAAGAAACGTTTCCCCTTAGAACCTCAGTCAGAGGCCTCTCAACTAGCCATATCAGATCTCCTGCTTTGCACTGAGGAGGGGCAATACCCCAAAACATGTGTCTGTAAATTGAGTTTCTGGTTTGGTTTCTTATCCTAAGTCATGTGGCAAGGCTTGTTAAAGCGTCGATATTAACTTTTAGAATTGCTAAATACAATAGGTGGCGCCAGAGATCAAGTCTTCTTCCTTCTGAAGAGGCTATTTGCATAGTGAACTCTATGAAAGCTATGGAGTCCGGTCTCAGCATTGCTACTGTGCCTGCTCTGGAGGACTGCAAAGTATCAGTGAGCCAAGGGAAGAAATAACAGCACAGTAGTGGCGCCAGTTATCATTTCTAATATAGTACTACATTACTCTAGCTTACTATAGGATTGCATCAGATCACTGAGGTGACATACAGACTTTGCAGAATTGAACAACTATTAAGAATAGAAAATACAACATTATAAATGATTTCTAACAGAATGCAATACAGTTAGGTCCATATATATTTGGACAGAGACAACATTTTTCTAATTTTGGTTCTAGACATTACCACAATGAATTTTAAACAAAACAATTCCGATGCAGTTGAAGTTCAGACTTTCAGATTTCATTTGAGGGTATTCACATTAAAATTGGATGAAGGGTTTAGGAGTTTCAGCTCCTTAACATGTGCCACCCTGTTTTTAAAGGGACCAAAAGTAATTGGACAATTGACTCCAAGGCCATTTCATGGACAGGTGTGGGCAATCCCTTCGTTATGTCATTCTCAATTAAGCAGATAAAAGGCCTGGAGTTGATTTGAGGTGTGGTGCTTGCATTTGGAAGGTTTTGCTGTGAAGTAAACATGCGGTCAAAGGAGCTCTCCATGCAGGTGAAACAAGCCATCCTTAAGCTGCAAAAACAGAAAAAAAACATCCGAGAAATTGCTACAATATTAGGAGTGGCAAAATCTACAGTTTGGTCCATCATGAGAAAGAAAGAAAGCACTGGTGAACTCATCAATGCAAAAAGGCCTGGGCGCCCACGGAAGACAACAGCGGTGGATGATCGCAGAATAATCTCCATGGTGAAGAGAAACCTCTTCACAACAGCCAACCAAGTGAACAACACTCTCCAGGAGGTAGGCGTATCAATATCCAAATCTACCATAAAGAGAAGACTGCATGAAAGTAAATACAGAGGGTTCACTGCATGGTGCAAGCCACTCATAAGCATCAAGAATAAAAAGGCTAGACTGGACTTTGCTAAAAAAACATCTAAAAAAGCCAGCACAGTTCTGGAAGAACATTCTTTGGACAGATGAAACCAAGATCAACCTCTACCAGAATGATGGAAAGAGAAAAGTATAGCGAAGGCGTGGTAGAGCTCATGATCCAAAGCATACCACATCATCTGTAAAACACGGCGGAAGCAGTGTGATGACTTGGGCATGCATGGCTGCCAGTGGCACTGGGTCACTAGTGTTTATTGATGATGTGACACAGGACAGAAGCAGCCGAATGAATTCTGATGTATTCAGAGCCATACTGTGTGCTCAGATCCAGCCAAATGCAGCCAAACTGATTGGTCGTCGTTTCATACTACAGATGGACAATGACCCAAAACATAAAGCCAAAGCAACCCAGGAGTTTATTAAAGCAAAGAAGTGGAATATTCTTGAATGGCCAAGTCAGTCACCTGATCTCAACCCAATTGAGCATGCATTTCACTTGTTAAAGACTAAAAACTTCAGACAGAAAGGCCCACAAACAAACAGCAACTGAAAACCACCGCAGTGAAGGCCTGGCAGAGCATCAAAAAGGAGGAAACACAGCGTCTGGTGATGTCCATGAGTTCAAGACTTCAGGCAGTCATTGCCAACAAAGGGTTTTCAACCAAGTACTAGAAATGAACATTTTATTTACAATTATTTAATCTGTCCAATTACTTTTGGTCCCTTTAAAAACAGGGTGGCACATGTTAATGAGCTGAAACTCCTAAACCCTTCATCCAATTTTAATGTGGATACCCTCAAATGAAAGCTGAAAGTCTGAACTTCAACTGCATCTGAATTGTTTTGTTTAAAATTCATTGTGGTAATATCTAGAACCAAAATTAGAAAAATGTTGTCTCTGTCCAAATATATATGGACCTAACTGTAGTTCTACGTGTAGGTGTAAGAATTATCCATTCTTTTTTAAAAGCATCTTTTACCAGAATATTTTAATTATTTAGGAAAATTAAATATATTTTGATATAAAGGTTTTATTATGTTACCTAATGAAGTATTTGAAGAAGTTATTTCGCTAGAACTCCTTACACAATGCCTGATTAGGGCATAAGTACACTACGGAGGGGAGTCTGAAGTTGGGGAGACCCCTTTAATTGCCAGAGTGAGCCGCTAACAAAGATGGACTCTTGCCTTGGCGACCCCGGCCTGTCCGTGTATTAGATGGTCGATTATTCATTATGTGGATTACAATCAAATAATTTCATTATAAAGTGTTGTATTTTTCGCACTCGGAGGAGAGACAATCCCCGGAGGGAAATTTTACGCTGCCACCTTATTACAGAGTCTCAGAAAGTCGTCTGCAGAAACAAATCATTGAACAGGCAATCAATGAAAGTCAGAGGCTCCCGAGAGAAGGTAGAAGCTCTGTGTCTTCAATCACCTCCTAAATTAGCGCCATGTAGAAAAGGACTGACGGGATGCAGCCGCTCCCCGGTGATCACGACTCGAGAGTATAAAGAATGAAGAACAGGAAGTTGTAGTGTCCACTGGAGTAAGATGCAGCAAATTCATTAAAAAGTGTAAGCCTCAACAAATTTGGAACATCTTTTAGCTGTGCACAGCATAAAAATGTACTCTAGACAGGGGCTTAAAGAGGTTTTCCCATCTCCAAGATCCTATCCCAATATGTAGTAGGTGTAATAATAATAATATTAGCAAATACCTCCAATTAGAAATGTAGTATAGTTCTTCTGATTCGCTATGTTGCTTACCCCATGTGCAGAACTGAATGGCTTAAGAAAAACAAAATTAAGACTTTGGAGTTGTCCAAAGTTCTGACTTTAATCTGATTGAGATACTGTGGCATGACCTTAAAAAGACGGTTCATGCTCAGAAATCCTCCAATGTGGCTGAATTACAACATTTTTGCAAAGAGCAGTAGGCCAAAATTCCACCACAGCGTTGTAAAAGACTCATTGCAGCTAATGAAAAACGCTTGACTGCAGTTGTTGCTGCTAAGGGTGTCCCAACCAGTTATAAGGTTTAGGAGCGATCACTTTTCCACACAGGGCCCTGTAGGTTTGGATTTCTTTTTCCCATAATAATAAAGACCTTCATTTAAAAACTGCATTTTATGTTACTTGTGTTTTCTTTGAATAACATTTACATTTGTTTTATGATCTGAAACATTTAAGTGTGACAAACATGCAAAAGAATAAGAAACCAGGAAGGGGGCAAACACTTTTTCACACCACTGCCATACCGTAGCTGCCGAGGGGGGGGGGGGCCACCAGGAGATATGCTACATTTAACTGTATCAGCGTGCACCGATAAAGTTAAACTCTGCGGCAGAGCAGGGAGACATGATCTCCCTGCACTGCAGCTACGGGGCAGTGAGCTGGGGGGCCCCCCCGCAAGTTCAACTGTAACGGCATCTGGGCTATGGGGTGCATTATACTATATGGGGGTGCATTATACTGAATGGGCTATGGGGGTGCAATATACTATATGGGAATGCATTATACTGCATGGGCTATGAGGGTGCATTATACTGAATGGGCTATGGGGGTGCATTATACTGAATGGGCTATGGGGGTGCATTATACTGAATGGGCTATCATGGTGCATTATACTGAATGGGCTATGGGGGTGCTACTGGATGGGCTAAGTGACAGTGAAACTGCTGCTGATTGGCTGCAGGATTCGCATGACTTTGCTGAAACTGTTGTTGAAGCTATTATTATTTTACATGGGGGAAATATAATGATTGAGAAGGGGATATCCGAGTAGTGGACAAACCCTTCAAGGGATAAATCTGCTGCAAATACTGGAATGTTGGCAGGAAAAATGCTGCGTAAAATACTGTCGTTTTTGCATGTGTTTTTTAATGCATTTTTTCCCTAGTCATTAGAATGGATGAAAAACATTGGAAAAATGCTCAAAGAAATGACATGCTGCAGATATGAAACCATAAGCAACGTGTGCATGAGATTTCAGGAATCTCATTCACTTTGCTGGGACAATAAAACACTACGTTTTCTTGGAGCAAAAACGAGACAAAAACGCGATGTGAACATACATAGGAATTATCTTTCCACATTATTTCTATTGTTTCCTTTCATGAATGTCTTTCATAGCTGGTCTGTGAATGTCGTCTTGGACAACAAGTCAGACTAGAAGAGCGATCTGTCTCTGCAGTGATCTGCGGCTGCTCTGGACTTCTACTGATAGGATGCAGATCTCTCATCTGTCAAGAAAAGGTGTTGGTGATCTACAGAACATTCTCAGACATTACCAATGTCTACAGTACAGTCCACCTCTTTATGTTACAAGGGTAACATTTTGCTGTGAATGCAGCATAGGATTTCACCTCTAAATGAATGTCATTGTTGCATTCTGGTTTGGAAGGGAACAGAAAGTGCTACAGTGCCACCTGGCAGCGACTGTAGACTTGGAGGCACTAGATTTATTACTACATTGCTTCTGGAGGATTCCATCGCAAAAATACCTGTGTCTTCTGAGGTGCATTTCTAAAGAGGAATTATTCATAATTGATGCTGGTCAGGAGGGAGAATAATGAAGTGTGAGCTCAGCGTTACACAAGAGGTATATCCCTACACAACTTAAAGTGAGCTAACCCATTATTCATTACTTGTGGTTGGGGGGATCCAGGTCCTCAGACTCCCACTGGTAGATCAAATCAAAGGGAAGAAGCGGTGTATGAGCTCAATAGAAAGTCTACGGGTGCACGTGTTCATGCAGGAGCGGAGTCTCTGCCTAGTGAGCTGGTGACCAGAGAAATGCCCAGAAGAAAAAAAAGCCCATATCTATGAATGCCCACCCAGAAAATTGTCTACAGGAGCTCAGTGATTGGCTCAAGAGGAACTAGCACCCTTCTCAAGCTAACTCTATTTCACTGGGTGTGCCACCTGTTTGATTACTACTATATTAGGCACTGATGGAGGTTTGGGTGGCAAAAAATTACTAACAGGTATCTAAAAACACAGATGGATTGAAGAGGTTGTCCAGGACTTATTTTTTTTTTTTTTTTTTTTACCATGGCCCTAAAAACTAACAGAGGCACCCAGATCAGATCACATGCACCCATACAAGACTATGGTTCTGTCATCCGATTGCAGTCCAATATACGCTCACAGAGACAATGGAGAAGATGGAGAAATTACGTTTTCCATCTTCTCCGCACCTGTGCTGAAAATCTCTCATATGAGACATTCGGATCACACTTAGATGACACTCGTCTCAAACTCTGGCAGGAGTTTTAGCCAGCTGTCATTAGCATAATCGGCCCGATTCCCAGGCATGAGAGAATCTATGCCAGATTCAGCGTACACGTAATTTGACGGTATTCACATCTTAATTGGAGTAAGGGTTAGGAATCATAGCTCTTTAATATGTAGCTGCCTCTTTTTAAAAGGGACCAAAAGTAATTCAACAAGTATCTCAAAAGTTCTTTAATAGGCTGCATGGGCTTATCCCTCATTAATCCATCATCAATTAAGCAGGTAAAAGGTCTGGAACTGATTCCAGGTGTGGCATTTGCATTAGGAAGCTGCTGCTGTAAACCCACAACATGCGGTCAAAGGAGCTCTCAATGAAAGAGAAACAGACCACCATTAGGCTAAAAAAAGAAGAAATCCATCACTGAGATAGCAGAAATGTTAGGAGTTGCCAAATCAACAGTTTGGTACATTCTTAAAAAAAAAAAGAGCACTTGTGACCTTGGGAACTCAAAAGGCATGGACGTCCAAGGAAAGGCAACAGTAGTGGATGATCACAGAATCCTTTCCACGGTAAAGAAAAAAACCCTTTACAACATCCACCCAAGTGAAGAACACTCTCCAGGAAGTAGGTGTTTCAGTATCTAAGTCTACCATAAAGAGAAGACTTCATGGGAACAAATGGGTTCATCACAAGGTACAAAACATTACCCAGCCTTAAAATAGAAAGGCAAGATTAGACTTTGCCAAAACAAACATCTAAAGAAGCTAGCTGCCATGGCTTTCAGACTTCAGGCAGTCATTGCCTGCAAAGGGTTCGCTACCATAAATAAAATGTTCATTTTTAATACTTTGTAAAGTTAATTTTCCAATTACTTTTGAGCCCCTGAAATGAGGAGGCTTTGTAGGAAAATGGTTGCATTTGCTAACCGTCTCAAAGGATAGTTTTGTTCAACCCCTTTAATTAAACCTGAAAGCCCACACCTCAATTGCATCTCACTTGTTTCATTTTAAATAAAAAAATAGTGGTGTGCAGAGGCCAAATCACTAAGATTCAGTCACTGTCCAAATAGTTTGGGACCTAACTGTGTATGCTCTGCTATAAATCCCTTGTTACGACGGTGCAGCATCACATATCCAGCAAGGGCCAGCGCCATCTCTATGGTGGTAACAGTGTGATTATCCCCTCCTTTGTAAGCTAAATGACCTATATAGATTAGAAGTATACAGTAAGAAAGGTAGAATGCTCATCGCATACATAGTAATTATGCAATCGATAAGGTGCACACTCAGTATTTATGAGGGTAGACTGGAGAAATCCAAATAGAAGATAATCAGCCACACTCACAGGACTGTAAATTATGCTTGCTTTTATTTCAACAAGAACTAGTAATTCGCCATAGTGCTGGCCATCAAAACAAAAAATGATGGGTAAAGCGATAGGTTACGTTTCGACCCAACCTGGGTCTTTTTCAAACATCGCTATGTCCAAATTTGCCATATATATGGGGTAACTGCATTCTGAGCGCTAACAGCAGTAGGGTGAGATCCAAGGAGGGCGTAAATCAGGGCATCAGGGGGATTGGGTTTAAAGCGCATTGTGCCCTGTCAGACCACGGCTGAATGTGACTTCTGGCATTTTTGCGCCATTCTCACCCCAGCTCTGACAGAGTGGGTGGAGTTGGGGTGGAGCAATGCGGGCCAATCCCCACTTGTCAAATTCATGATGAGTGGCGGTGTTCGTTACTCCATAAATCTTACTTCAGCACAGGCAGTTTTTGCGTCACCAGGTAAAAAGTGGCCATTTTTTGCCGTTTGCTCTCTTCACCACTTTTGACCCACTGACTGCTCCTGATTATGCATGAAATGCATGTATTTTGGGTTAAAAAAAATTGTAATTGGGTTTCTTAAACATTTTGCACTGTTTGCCTTCTATAGCCTTTGTGTTGCACTGTGCATTGCTGGCTGCAGAATGAGTCATCTGAGAATCAGTCAGTGAGCTCATTATAAATCTTTCATCTGTCCTTTTCAGAACCCCTCTGTGCTGATTTAGGAAAACAAAACCATAGAAAAGTTGAGATGAACATTGTGGTAATAAGTCAACTGAGAGGAGCCCAGAAAAACATAAACATTTATGCCATGTTTACACCTATCCTAAGAAGCTTTTTTTAGGGCTCTTTTGAGCAAATCAGCTCCAAAATTCTCTTTAAAAATGCTTCAAAAACACTTGGATAACTGTTCCTATTTATTTCTATGGGAAGTCCACTATGCTGTTCAAATGAGAAGTTTTTTTAAGTGTTTTTGTTTTTTTTTCATGAAGAAGTTTTGAGTAACACCTTGTGCAAAAAAGCAATGCATGTCACATCTCTGAAGGGACTCCTTATGGACGAAACTCATTGTTTTTGATCACCTCAAAAAAGTCAGTGTGAACACAGCCTTACAAGTACTTGTGTCAGAACGAGCTGACTGATGGATTCTCAGTTACGGATTATTCCCATCTCTATAGATGCATATTGACGGATAGCGCTTGCAACAACAAGCACTTTTGCAATTTATTGCTTATTAAAATTTGTAGGTGTCCTTTAGATATTACCACTTTTCATTTATTTGCAGCTCATTGCTTAGGAGATCGACCACCACTGGTGTCTAGCATGCAATAAGTTCACTTAAGCTGGCTGGGAATAGACGGTAACAGCGCTCTCCAGCGAGCTCAGCCAACTTCAAAACACTGAATACTTAAGCTTAATGGGAAGGAGCTTGTAAGCACTGCGCATGTTCTGATGTCTAGCAAAGGTGGTCGGTCGCCAAGGCAATGAGCCTAAACAAAAGAAAAAAAGTGTTAATATCTCAAGAATGGCTGAAAATTTTTAATAAGCATTAAACTGCAAAATAGGTTGTATTTACAAGCACTACCAGACAAAATATCTATCTATTAAAATAGTATTACCCCTTTAACTCAATTTGCAAAAAAAAAACAGATGGAAATATTATTTTTAGCCCAAAATACATGAAATAATTGTCCTAACGTTGTACAAATTCTTTATCAGATCTAAAATTAATGGTTTATACTAAGTTCAGATGACTTTGGCCTGGTAATGGTGGAGGATCCCAACACAGATCAGCGGTCATGTGACAAGACTTAACTGCAAGTTATGTGCTCACATGATGTCACATCACCACTGCCTAGTGCAGGGGCGGACGCAGACAGGAGAGGGCGCGGAAAGGAGAGGGCGCGGGGCGGATGCAGGCGGGAGAGGGTGGACGCAGGCGGGAGAGGGCGGACGCAGGTGGGAGAGGGCGCGGGGGCGGACGCAGGCGGGAAAGGGTGCGGACGCAGGCGGGAGAGTGAGCGGGGGCGGACACAGACAGAAGAGGGCGCGGAAACGAGAAGGTGCGGGGCGGATGCAGGTGGGAGAGGGCGCGGGGGCGGACGCAGGCGGGAGAGGGGGCGGACGCAGGCGGGAGAGGGCGCGGGGGCGGACGCAGGCGGGAGAGGGGGCGGACGCAGGCGGGAGAGGGGGCGGACGCAGGCGGGAGAGGGGGCGGACGCAGGCGGGAGAGGGCGCGGGGGCGGACGCAGGCGGGAGAGGGGGCGGACGCAGGAGGGAGAGGGGGCGGACGCAGGAGGGAGAGGGCGCGGGGGCGGACGCAGGCGGGAGAGGGGGCGGACGCAGGAGGGAGAGGGGGCGGACGCAGGAGGGAGAGGGGGCGGGGGCGGACGCAGGCGGGAGAGGGGGCGGACGCAGGAGGGAGAGGGCGCGGGGGCGGACGCAGGCGGGCCCTTTGCTGACCAATAACGCACCCTTTATGTATCTGTAACAGAAGCCAGTGGACCCCAGGTTGTACCAGCAGTTTGTCTGCCCCAGCTCCTAGTTCTAATACTGGACTGAGGGCTACCAAATGGGAACTACCAAGAAAGAAATTGGATCAGAGGTCCTTTAGCAGAAAAGTAGCATTGTAGACAATCCCTTTAATTACTTAGTGCTCATTTCATTAAACTGTATTTCTACCATTCTGCATACAATTGGAACTTTCAGCCTACTATACAGGGTCCATGTCCTCTGGAGCTGGTGTCACTAGTGCACAGCCCTCCTGAGTGTCTCCCCACTCTCACCCCATTCTCTCCCCACTCACCATGCTCAGCTCCTCACTGCTGCCCTGTTGTCAGTAACCCAGCACTGGACGCCAACAGCAGTTGTCCTGGGTCTCCCTGGCAACCACCAGACACCGGAAAGGAAACTAGTCCCGCCCAATAGACGAACAACGTCCCTCACACGCACAGAAGCTCCTCCCGGAAGTGACGCACGGCTACGCTGACGGCGTGCTGCTTATAGCAACACAGAGCTGACGTCCTCCCGTGGCCACGTAAGTCCCCTCTGCGACCCTAAGAAGAATGTCGCGACTTGTCCTCCCCACTGTCGCTAATGGCGTCCTATGTGTCTGGGGCTTCTGTCAGGTCTGGACGCGGTGACTTCTGCTCTGCGGAGCTGTGTTAGTTCCGGAATTTCCAGGACTCTATGGAAAGCCCTGAGTGTAGGAGTACTAGAGGTGCGATAACCTGGATAAATCCCATATACCCCCCCCCCCTCCAAAAAAAATAAGCATTCTTATTTTTGAGAGCTCGAACTTTTTAATTTCCACAGTTCTGAGGTTTTTTATGTAACAAGCTGTTGTTTCATTGATATAATTTTGGGATAGGTACCAGTTTTTTTGCGGGGGGGGGGGGTGGAGGATGGAGATTTTGCTTTAATAACTTTTTTCATATTTATTCTCCCAACCTGCAGTCACTTGAACTTTATCTGGATTGACAAAATGTTTAGTTATCTTTCATTCTCTCACCATAGATGTCAATGCAACTTTTTTTTCTTAAATCCCTGCTTTAATCTAGTCATGTGACAACGAGTTTCGCAGATGGTTTTGGTTGCATGATGTGTCTGAGCATTGCTGTCACATGACGCATGTAGCCCGAGCCTTATACTGAGGAGTAAACTCTGCCTCCAGCACAGCCTAATGGCAGACATTATTAATCTATCAGAACCGGTGAGAGCATGGATCCTGTGATTACAGCAGGAGCCTGGCTGTATATTTTTATACTAGGTCCTACAACTGATCACAGAAGCGGCAGCGTGTGATCAGGACGATGTGTAGATCTGTCATGGAGCAGAAACTGCTATGTGCTGCTCATGATGGGTTTATACATAATAGAGCAGGGGTAAAAAAAAATGTAAAGCGTTTTGACTTTCAGAACACAATGCAAAATAGAAAAAAAATTCCTGTATAATGAAGGGTTTAGAGGGAGTCAGTCACACCCGAAATGCAAATGAAGCTAATGAAACAGCCTTGTAGGGGCCTTGGCTTCTATGAAAACTATACTATTATATTGCTGTAATTATTCTTTAAAACTTGTTTTATTCTGTATGCAAATGTGAGTGGTTTGGGGACCCCTTGGCATGGTCAGGAGCTTGGTGCACCTTTTACGTCCCTTCCGTTTACATACTGAGCAGATCCTGGATTGACAATGCTCGCCTGCCTAGAGCACGCACTGCCTGAACGCTAATCGCCGTGTCGCACATACACGGACTGAAGGAATCCGCGGAGTGCTGACTGTGTGGGGTCATGTCCCCCATTTCATCAGTGCTTCCTGTCAGTTGGAGCTTGCTTCACTGATGCACCCAGAAGTGTAAGCAGCTCCTGAGAGCAGATTGTGGAGGGATCCGTTACATGCTCCAACTGTACTTAGTGCAACACAGAGTAGATCAATATCCTTTCTTACATTGAGCTATTCTGTGAAATACTGAAGACAGGAGGGGCACGTAACTAATCCCCCCCCCTAAAGCCGCCAACTACAATTCTGGGTGTATCGGAACAGCTGAAGAGAAGCAGTAATGAAAGCGAGAGCCTGGCCCCACACTTCGCTCTGCCGATTCCTTCATAGTCTACGTGCACATGCCGCAGTTAGGGGTTCAGGCAGCTCTCACTCTGTACAAGCAGATGCTGTTAGGCCAGGGTCACACAACCATTTTTTTTGGGTTCAAGTGTGATCTGATAAAACATGTTAGTCTATGAGGCCGTGCACATGTCTAATTTTTTTTTTCCTCGGACCAAGCCAGTCCAAGGAAAAAAATGCACCATTTCCCAAGTTTGATCCAATTTTCGGATTGCATTAAGCTATGCAAGTCAATAAGTGCGTGGGAAATATCCAACTACACTCAGATGACATATGAGTGGAGCCAATTTCCCCACACTGACACAATGTACAGAGTAGGCCATGTATATGGATACACCTAAATTATATGGGAATGGTTGGTGATATTAGCTTCCTGTTTGTGGCACATTAGTATATGGGAGGGAGAAAACTCTTCCAGATGGGTGGTGACCATTGTGGCCATTTTGAAGTCGGCCATTTTGGATCCAACTTTATTTTTTTCAATGGGAAGAGGGTCATGTGACACATCAAACTTATTGAGAATTTCATAACAAAAACAATGGTGTGCTTGGTTTTAATGTAACTTTATTCTTTCATGAGTTATTTACAAGTTTATGACCACTTATAAAATGTGTTCAAAGTGCTGCCCATTGTGTTGGATTGTCAATGCAACCCTCTTCTCCCACTCTTGATACACTGATAGCAACACTTCAGAAGAAATGCTAGCACAGGCTTCCAGTATCCGTTGTTTCAGATGCTGCACATCTCATATCTTCACAGCATAGACAATTGCCTTCAGATGACCCCAAAGATAAGTCTGACGGGCTCAGGTCGGGAGACCTTGGTGGCCATTCAACTGGCCCACGACGACCAATCCACTTTCCAGGAAACTGTTCATGTAGGAATGCTTGGACCTGACACCCATAATGTGGTGGTGCACCATCTTGTTGGAAAAACTCAGGGAACGTGTCATCTTGTTGGAAAAACTCAGGGAACGAGCCATCTTCAGTGCATAAAGAGGGCAACACATCATCATGTAGCAATTTCAGATATCCAGTGGCATTGAGGTTTCCATTGATGAAGAATGGCCCCACTATCTTTGTACCCCATATACCACACCATACCATCAAGATGAGATGTGCAGCATCTGAAACAAGGGATATTGGAAACGTGCTAGCATTTCTTCTGTGGTGTTGCTATCAGTGTGTCAAGAGTGGGAGAAGAGGGTTGCATTGACAATCCAACACAATGGGCAGCACTTTGAACACATTTTATAAGTGGTCATAAACTTGTAAAAAAAACTCATGAAAGAATAAAGTTACGTTCAAACCAAGCACACCATTGTTTTTTCTTCTGAAATTCTCAATAAGTTTGACACATGACCCTCTTCCCATTGAAAAAAAAAAATGGACACCATGGTCACCACCCATCTGGAAAAGTTTTCCCCCTCCCATATACTAATGTGCCACAAACAGGAAGTTGATATCACCAACCATTCCCATTTAATTTAGATGTATCATATAAATGGCCCACCCTGTAGAAGAAGAAGAAATGTTGTTCTCCGTCTTCGCCATTCGGAGACAATCAGATCGCACTATGCTATGATCAGAGTGTGATTTGCATAATCGGCCTGATTCTCTTGGAGGAGAGACTCAATGGCCGTGTGCACCTGGCCTTAGTCAGTCAGGGATCTGCGCAGTGTTCAAAGTAAAGGTGCACTAAGCTCCAATAGCTGTTTCATTAATTGAATTTTCACTGGGAAGGTTCAATGATTGGACAGGAGGTGAACTTTAGATTATCTTTTGATATAGAGCAAAAGGAAAAAAAAAAAGGGCGCGGGGGGGCACTCCTAGCATTAGTACATGATTGCGAATGCAAATTGGAATGATTAAGAAGACTTGCCCTTCTCTGTTGTGCTTGTGTATATGCAAGCCTACTGTCTGGACCCCTACAGAGAGTTGCAAGGGTCTACGGAGATTGTACCAGTGGTATATTATCTTAGGTTAGCATTTAGGCCATCCTAGGGGAGAAGACATCCAGCGCAATTGATCCAGAAGAATTGAATAGAAAACATCCAAAGTGTCAAAATGAAGAATGTGTTGGTCATACAGTGGCTTTGAAGTTATAAGGTTTCTTTCTCACGTACATGGAGACCTATTATCCAGTGTTAACGTTGGGTGTTTATATACACTCAAAAAAAAACACCGAAGGCATCCTTTTTCAATCTCAGGACCACCCAGAGGGAGGTCTCATGGTGTAGTAACGGTTTACAAAAAAGGTGATGTGTGTGAAATCTCTATAATCTTGCATTCAGTGGCCAACATAACTTTAATAGCGATTGATCATTCAAAGGGGTCGTTCCATGAACAAAGTACATTTTCATCAATAGAGCTTGGAATAATAAGTTCCATGAACTCGATGGAGCAGCTCTGTACGGTCAGACACAGCCATTACTCAGTACATAGCAGGTGCACCGTAATAAGATTCTCAGCACACAAACATTTTTTTTTTTTTTTTTTTTTTTAAAGGAGCACTCCCATTTATAGTGGGGGTTTTTGTGTGTGCATGTAATGTAGTGTGAGTGTATTTAATATACAGCTTGTGAAATAAGTATTGAACACATCACCAATTTTCCTAAGTGAATGAATTTATAAAGGTGTTATTAATATGAAATTGTTCTCAGATATCGGTAACCACCCATCCATTTCACACAAGCAAAGAAATCAAACCATAGATGTGCATAAATGAAAGGGGACCTGTCACATGAAAATCCGCTATTACCCTGCATATATGAGGTCAGTCTGTATGTTAAATGGCGTTCTGAATCTGCCAGTCGTCGGCACTTAGATCCCCGCTGCCAGAAGGAAATGAACTTTATTCCTCCCGGTAGCGTTCAGGTTTCAGTCACGGGGGTGGTGCTGGCGCTGGTTCAGTCACCACTTTGTGCATAGAGAGCTGCGCATGTAACTGCTTCCCCGGCACTGACTGACAGCTGATCCTAATGCTGAGCCGGCTGTCAGTCAGTGCCGGGAGCAAGGTTTTTGCCGCCGCTCTCCATATACAGAGCGGTGACTCACCCGGCACCACCCCCATGGCTGAAATCCGAATGCTCTCAGGAGGAATAAAGTTAATTTTCTTCCAGCAGCAGGGAGGAAACAACGCTATTAAGGAACAGACTAACCCCATATATGCAGGTTAATAGCGTTTCTCGCATGACAAGTTACTTTAAGTTATATGCAATAATGAGAAATGACATACGGAAAAAGTATTGGACACACTTACTGAATTGTATTTAAAGTGCACCTGTCAGCAGGATTGTGCTTAGTGAACCACATACACTGTCAGGTGGGTGCTGTTATACTGAGTAAAATGATACCTTGGTTGATGAAATCCATCCAGTGGTTCTTTTATAATCTTTACTTTCATTTCTGCCATAATGATACGCATGTGCTCTGGTGCTCTCATTATATATTCATGTATTCCTGTCTCTGCCTTATGACAGGTCACTGTGCTTTCAGTGACCTGCCTACTATTTTATATACGGACTGTAATATCTGTGTCATATTGAAATTTACATTCCTCTAAGCAGCCGCCAGCTCATGCACAGTAGCATCTCTCGTTTGCCGAGAGATGCTATTTTGCACGTGCGGGTGCCATTTTGCTTTTTGGAAAAAAGAATTTGGGTGCAGCAATATGGTGCGGCGCAGGAGCATCTCTCGACAACTGAGAAATGCTACTGCGTGGGTGGTAGCGACCATATTGCTGCAGGTAAATTTCTTTTTCCTCAAGCAACATGGTGGCGCTTAACTGCTGCGCTCGCGCGGACGCCATTTTACTAGAGAAGAAATTTGCTTGCAGCAATATGGCCACCGCCCCCGCTTGTGCGGTAGCATTTCTCTGTTGCCGAGAGATGCTCCTGCGCATGCGCGGCGCCATAATGCTGCATCCAAACTCTTTTTTTTTTTCAAAAGCAAAATGGCACCCGCAGTAGCATCTCCTGGCAAATGGCCAAGATATGCACATATTATGGCAGAAATGAAAATAAAGATTATAAAAGAAACACTGGATGAATTTCATCAACAAAGGTATCATTTTACTCAGTGTAATGGCACCCACCTGACAGTGTATGTGGTTTACTAAGCATAATCCTGCTGAGAGGTGCGTTTTAATACTTCGTACAAAAGCCTTTGTTGGTTAGGACCACTTCAAGACAACTAGTCGCATGCATTGCTCAGGTGTGATTTTTACACTTTAAGTATTATGAATACATTCTAATTTATGTAGGGTTAGCTTATGTGTCCCCCATTTCCACAAGTAATGTATTAAATCCAAATATAATGCTTAGATGGGCAGTAAACTTCCAGTGGGCTCATCATCAATCTATTAACTCCTTAATGACCGCTGATACGCATTAAAAAGGCGACCGCTAAGGGGCCTTATTCCCTCATTGCAGTTTTAAAACAGCGATTGGAAATAAGTGAATAGCGCTCCCCAGAGCCCGAAAATCTCTGTAGAACATGATCAGGGTCTGATTTTCCGGTCCCCAATCACGTGATCGCTGTTATTCAATGAATAACAGCGATCAAGAAAAAAGTGTGCCCGCTGTTACAATGATTTCTCTCTCTTCTGACATGATATACATGTCAGAGGAGAGAGAAATGATTCCCCTGGTACCGCCGCCATTCCTGGGCCCTCCTACTCAGTCACCTAGCCCTCTACGTCGTAGTCTTTGAAAAAAGCTTGGCGGTGCAGTGAGCCCACCGAGATCTTCCTACCAGCACCCGGCAACAGCAGATCATTTTTTCTTTTGGTTCCTTTTGATCACTGTGATAGGATCTATCACAGTGATCAAAAGCCAATACTTAATCAAATCCCCCTTTGTCATCTACTTAGTCATATAAAAATGATAAAATAAAATTTAAAAAAATGTTTTCATTATTTGCAGTTTAGGGTTGGGGTTGCGGTTATGGTTGGGATTTTTTTTTTTCAAAAGTTAGAAAAAAAAATGATGATACGACGACTAATGTTGAGCGCAAGTGCTCGCTACTTGAGTTTGCATCGGGTGCTCAGGTATGCACAGAGTATAGCGGGTGCTCGAGTGACCCCACATGTAAAAAATTAAGATCAACAATAAAAACATATACAGTGGAAATAATATCTACACACCTACAAAAAATCATACCAAGAAGAATAATTTCAGAACATTTTCCACCTTTAATGCCACCTATATTCTGTACAAATCCATTGAGAAACAAGCTGAAATCATTTTGAGGGGGGAAATAAAACTATCAAAACTAAAATAATATGGCTGCATAAGTGTGAACACCCTCTTAGAACTGGGGATGTAGCTGTATTCAGAATTAGCTAGTCACATTTAAACCCCTGTTAAATAGTAGTGCGTACACAGTTTCTCTCATTTAATGTAATTCAGAGTAATCCCATATAAAGTTGAGCTGTTGTAGTAGGATTTCCCTGACATTTTCATAGTCGCATTTTACAGCAAAAGCAATGGTATGTGAATAGCTTACAACACAGCAGAGGGATCTCCTTCTTTAACCATTTCACTACCTTTTGATGTACATATACATCCTGGTTGGGAAGGGGTTCCTATGACGTATAGGTAGGTACATAATGGCGTTTGCTCGGGGCACATAAGCTGTGCTTGCACAATCTCTGCTAGGTGCTCTGCTTAAGTTAAAGCTGAGACGCGGCTCTCACAGCCAAGGGCGGTCCCTGCACCGCACCCAGCTGTTTAACCCCCTAAATACTACGATCAATAGCGATTGCAGCATTTAGGGGGCTCCCTCTCCCGTCCGATTGGCACTCCCGTGATGTAATCGTGGGCTGCTGATTGTTGCCAAAGCAACCCAAGGTCGTCATGACAACCTCCATTTATGCCAGCTGTGATGAGCCTGTTAGACCATACCAGGAGCATGGTCTGAGGTGATTATCAATGAATACTGACCCACATAATGCAGTGCAGTGCACAAGAATTGAAATGCATTATATCAGTGATGGACTAAGTAAAAAAAAATGATAAATGTGATCCAAAATGTTATGTAAAATGTTCCCAATAAAAGCTTCAACTCAATCCAAAAAAAACAAGTCCCCACAAAGATCCATCATCTGTCAATGGAAATAAAGGGGGCTTCCACAAGAAGCAGGAGAAAACAAATGATGCAGTTTATCCCGAGTGCGCCGATACCCCATAGGTGGTCAAAAACTACTTTTGAGGCACAGTACAAAGCTCAGAAGGTAAGGAGAACCATATTATGGTGCACATTGTTATGGTTTGCAGGTGCCAAATTACATTGGCAGAGCCCCTGAGATGTCAGAACAGCAGAACAAACCCCCCTAACGCCCCCCAATAAGTGACCCCATTTTACAAACTACACCTCTCAATGAATTCATCTAGGGGTGCAGTGATCATATTGACACCACAGGTGTGTCACAGAATTTGTATGCCATTTTATATGGTTGGTGAAGAAACAATTACATTTTTACCACAATAAATTTGTTCTAGCCCCAGATTTTACATTTTCACACTTGGAAATTGGTTAAAAATGGCACCAAATTTGTCCCACAATTTTTGCTGATCATAGCAATACCCCATATGTGGCTGTGCAGTACTGCTTAGCCATACAGCAGACTCGGGAGAGTCCTGCTCCTGGAGAACAGATTTTCCTAGAAAAGTTTGTGGACTCCATATGCAGAGCCCCTAAGTGCCAGAAAGGCAGAATCTCCCTCAAATGACCCCATTTTAGAAATTATACCCCTCTGGGAATTTATCTACCGGTGTAGTGATGATTTTGACTCCATGGGTGATTTACAGAAACAAACAGCAATAGATGTTGCTGAGTGAAAATCGCAAATCTGTCATCGTAGTGACCAGTATGTTGTAGTGTCCAGTACATTGTGCCCAGGTCATGCTTCTGGAGACATGCACCCTGTAAATTAAGCGAACTCTCATCACTACAGTACTCACAAAAATGTGGACTCTAAATGTGATTTAGGCACACAGTGGGGCTCAGAAGAGAGAGAGCATTTGGATTTGGGAGTGCAGAATTAACTGGATTTCTTTTTGTGGGATGAGGAGCCACAGAGCTTTTCCAGAGCCATTGAGTTACCAGTAAAGTGGAAGCCCCCTTTAGTTCCATTGACAGATGATGGACCAGAGTGGGGGCATTTTTTATGGATCGAGTTGAAGATTTTGATGGGATCATTTTACATTTTGGATCACATTTATTTTGAGCTCTACACTGAGCACTTACATCAGGGTTTCCATCTAAATCTCTGATTGACGTGACTCAGATGAAACCCCCCGAGGGATCCATTCACTAGAATGAGGCAGCAGTTACTTTGGACTCCTGGCCTCTGTTCAGTGTTGTTCGTCTTTTCAGAGGTGCACGAAACTGTGGCTGACCGCACTTTTATACACGATTAAAAAGAGGGACACCACCGGATCATAGGCCAGACGGCATCCACGATGCCTCCATCTGCCTCATTACAGGGAATCTTCCGCCTTGAGTTCCGTCTGAATCACGTATTTCAGAGATTTACAAGGAAGCCCCATTGTAAGCGCTCAGCGAAGAGCGCAGGATAAATGTGAGCCGAGCCTTTCTGCGATGTTTGAGAGGCAGAATGAACAAGTCAACAGCAGGTGAAGAATTGGTTTTATTTATTTTTCACCCTATTCCTTGTGCGGTATAAGTGATTATACGACTTTATTTTCCGTGTCGATGCGATTACAGTGATACCAGATTGATATATATATTTTTTATGTTTGACTGCTACCACACACTAAAAACTTTTTTTTTTGTAAAAACAAGTTTTTGCTTCACCATATTTTGAGAGCTATAATTTTTTCTATATTTCTGCCAACAGTCATGTGAGGGCCTGTTTGTTTTTCAGAATTTTATTTTATAGGCACCATTTTTGGTCACATAACGTTTTTTGATCGCTTTATATTCTGATTTTTGGGAGGCAGAATGAACAAAAACCAGTTATTCAGGAATTGTTTATTGTCTTTGTCTTTTATGCCATTCACCGTGTGGTAAGTTAGAAGGAAGCTTTATTCTTTGTATCAGTACGATTATAGCGATATCATATTTATATCTTTTTTTGTTTTGCTGCGGTAACACAATAAAATCAATTTACCTTAATAAAAAAAAGAATTTGTTTTTGCATCTCTATTCTGAGCGCTAGAAGTTTTTTTTTCTCTGCTGACGTAGCTGTATGGCGGCTTGTTTTTTGCAGGACAAGATTATGTTTTCAGCTATAGCAAATTTATTTGCATTTGGCTTTTTGATGGCATTTTATTCCACTGTTGGTTCTGCGGTATCATGACAAAGCATTGGTTTTTGCCAATTTTTTTTTTTTTTTTTTTTACGATTTTTACTCCAGGGGTTAACTAGTGGGACAGTTTGATATATTTGGTCGTTCTGGACGCGACTATATCAAATATGTGTACTTTGTTTATTTTTGTTTTTACACTATGTATTTATTGGTATATTTTTTCTGTTCTTTATTTCGTGACTTTTTTTTTTTAAATATATTTTTACAATTTTTTTTTTTGTTTTATTTTTACTTTTTTACCTTGTCCCAGGATGGGACATTAACTTTCTGTGCCCTGATCGCTGATCTAATACTCTGCAATGCTTTTGCATTGCAGGTTATTAGATTAGTTTCTGGCACATGGGGAGGAGGCAGGTCAGCTCTTGCTCTGAGTAGGAGCTTACAGGCCACCATACCTGGGTGATCCCATGGCCAAATCAGCCATCTCAACATGGAGACCATCGGCACAGTGCAATTGCAATTGCGTTGTGCCAATTGGAGCAGAGAGGGAGCTCCCTCTCTGAGCCGAGCGATATCGCTGTCGCTATTGACAGCGGCATCGGAGGGGTTAAACGCTTATGACTGGCGCTAGCGCCGATCATGGGCGTTTCTGCAGGGTGTCAGCTATGATATAGCTCTCCTTTATTTTTCAAGTACCGTACATTGGGAAGAAGGGTGTTTGTTGAACATGTGCTCTAAGTGTCCAATGTGGGGATTAGTGAAACCCAGGCAGTGCTTAGGTCCAACATTATTTATATAAAAATATGTATCAGCTTTATTCTAAGTATATTTATACTTTTATTTATATGTTTCAATATTTCATTATCATTCCTGCTGTCTTTATCCCGCAAGTATATAGATATCTTAAGCCTACTCTAGGATTTGTGTTGGTTCTGTTATGTACCAGTATCCCCATTCTGCCAATCCAAGGAGCCTGTTTACAAAGCCGATGTTCATTTCGGGTTGCTGAACAACCAGGGACACAGACTCCTTACATTATCAGAGGCTCAGCACTTTCCCCTCACCCCTATTGCTCTGACACAGTTGCATGGTGCCGATTGTGTCCACGGACTGCAGGGTGGACCACCTCTCACAGTGGACCGCACGCATTTCCCCTCTCCCCACTAGTGACTTCAGGGTTACCAAGGTTTTCTCCTGTGATGATAATATTAGGTCTCTCGCCAGAAGTGGAGGTAAAGCAGAAATCTGGTTTGGTGTGATATTGTATAATACTGAGTGTCTCTTCAAAGTTCACTTTTGTGGTTGTATTATTCCCTAAGAAGCAATACGGTCTACCACTACTTAGACTTTGGTTGGGAGATGCAGCTGTCTTCATCATGGTAGATACACTTCAAAAAGTTACTAAACATTTGATAATTGTTTTAGGCCCTTTAATTGGCTTGTGATCAATGAGGGTCTGTGTGCTGATCGATAGAAAGCCTATTGAATCTATACTCTTTGCCCTCCTGCCTTCCGAGATGCGCATTTGTCAGCAGTCTTTTGAGCAATTGTTGTGGACCTAAGGACCCTGACCATCGCTGATCAGCAGTAAATTTAAGGGCCTAAAAATGGACAAAATTTTAGTTGCTCCTTAATGGAGCTGAGCTTAAAAAGAGCAATAACAGATTAAATTAAAGATCAGGTAAGGCATACACTTATGATAAATGTTTAAAGCTGATGTGTATTAATTTCTTTTGTCATTTTAATAGGAAAACATGAAACTATTTATTTTGTCACTTTTTTGTGTTTTTTCAGACAGGAATCGGGCTCAACAGTCAGTCGGATAAAACTGCGTGAAGACACCATGACAAGTAAGTATTATGATGTTAGTTTTTACGTCTTTCTCTAGCTTGTGTGTGTATTGCCTGTTTAGTGCACATGGCCACACTAAGGCAGGTTTCACACATCCATGTTTCATGGTCCTTACTATGACCAAGATGCGTGGACGGGTCGCGGGTCTCCTGTCCCAAGCTCGGCAATCTTTTATACGCCTATCAGGCTGCCTAGTTCAGCCAGTCTGTGTGCTTCATAGTCTGTACATGGATGTGTGTAACCAACTTAATTAAAAAGTGGAAATCAATTGCATCATACTGCAAATGGTAGTCTGTAGGTAAATAGCATGTAAATCATGATAGGCTGGTTTAGTGGAAGCACGCCTACATGGAGAAATGAAGTTTTATCCTCCCTGCAGCTGCTTGCTTCCCGTCATTGGGCCGGTGCAGGGAGCTGTAACAGTCACGGCTCACTACACTGTGAGCGTGCTTTACTCGCTCCTCCTGCACCTTGACTGAAAGCCTGCTCTGTACAGACACCCTGTAAAGCTGTCTGTCAATCAATGTGCAGGGAAGTGATAATGGCGTGGTAATTCTGTACTGAGGGGTGACTGCAATAGCCCCCTGCATTGCTGCCAATGACTGGACGCGAGTGACTACAGGGAGAAAATAACTTAATTTTCTCCCTGTAACCGCACATCCAGTACACCAGCCTAACATGGTTTAAACAGTATTTACCTGCAGATTACCTTTATAACAGTAGGTAAATAGCATTTTTGTAACAGATAGGTTTTCTTTAAAGTGTTGTAAAAAGTGAGCAAGTTATCACCTAGGTACAGGATATGTAATAACTTGCTGATCACTTGAGGTCCCACTGTTGGTGCCCTCATTGATGGAGAACTGGGGATGTGCGAGGCCCCATCTGAATATAGCGGCAGATCAGTATGTGCAAAATTGATCAGTTCATTGACTGTAGGACTGTTGGATATACATGAAAGGCCATATTCAGCAGGCCATGTTAGATTTTGTGTCTGTAATAAATTATATAGTGTTATATCACATGGTCCATTCAACTGTATGTGCGAAGCTCCAATATGGAGGTCACTATCACAAGGAAATTACTGAGTGGAAATAATTTTACAGTTGTTCTTACATTGAATTCTTGTATTCTCTTTTAGCCATGACGGCTTCTCCGCCGATCCGCGGGACCGGGGATGGGATGGAAACACAGGCTTTAAAATCTGTAGAAGTCAAAACCTCTCACACACAAACTGCTCACAGCCCAAAAAGAAAAAGTTCCCCAGCACCGTCCATAAGTCCTGGTGTACTTCAGCTAGGTAAAATACAGACCGAGAAAGCAATCGAGATAGAAGCAGTTCGTCTTGTCATCCCAAAGTCAGCAATAACCCACACCGTTCTGACCAAGCAGGCTAAATCACACGAGGTCAATGCACATAGTAAAGCAGAAGTGGTGGACTGTGTCGCTGAACCATGGAAACAACTCTCAGAAATGAAAAGCACTTTGGAAAAATTGAAGAATTCGGAGAGGAGATTACTACAAGATAAGGAAGGGCTCTGTAACCAGCTGAAAGTGCAGACTGAGGTAAGAAGGTGTTTGTATAGGAGGCCATGACGCTACTTGACTGGAGAACCTTTTTATGGCAGCTCGTAACGCCGACTTCCCTGCCAACAGCGTCTCTGTAAATAGTCAGAAATCTCATCAGTCATACTGAATTAATCTGCTTAGTATAAAACTGAAGAGAGAATGGGAAAGAGGGGAGATGATGCTGCTTAATGGACTACAGTGTGAGGAAGAGATCACAGAAGGGTAGACTAGCTCAGATCACAATTCTAACTCTTTAATAGGCGTGGCAAGAAAAATAGCTTTAATTTTTGTAAAGGGTATAAACAGTGGCAGACAGATGTAAATTATTATTATAGCGCCATTTATTCCATGGCGCTTTACATGTGAAAGAGGGGTATACATAGCAGAAACACCTACAATAATCTTAAACAAAGCGAGTCAGCGACTGGTACAGGAGGAGAGAGGACCCTGCCCTCGAGAGCTTACAATTTACAAGGGATGGGCAAGGATACAGTAGGTGAGGATGGAGCTGGTCGTTCAGCGGTATGGTGGAGCAGTGGTTACTGCAGGTTGTAGGCTTTTCGGAAGAGGTGGGTCTTCAGGTTCCTTTTTAAGGTGTCCACAGTAGGCGAGAGTCTGATATTTTGGGGTAGAGCGTTCCAAAGTAGGGGGGTGCACGGGAGTTTAGGCAAAAGCCTTGTCTGATGATGTCAATCTTCTGCTTGAAAAATTAGGCAAACTATTCGGCTGAGAGGAGAGGGAGGAGGTGCTGGGGGATGGAGGAGGAAAGTATTGAATAGCTATTTGGGGTTGTTAGACAGAGAGGATATGAGATATGAGAAGTAGGTTTGTTTTGCTGCTGTTAGTGTGGACTTGAAAATAGTGAGGGATTGTTTGAATGCGATGAAGTGCATTTTGGAGTGGGATCTTTTCCATCTCCGCTCAGCAACCCTGGAGGCCCCTCGCAGGTCTTTAGTCAGGTTGGTGTGCCAGGGTTGCCTATTGTGTGCGAACTTCGGTATGTGTCAGAGGGGCGACTGAATGGAGAGCTGCAGCTGTTGTGTTATATAAAGCAGCGGCAACATCTGCATCATGTAAGGAATTTATGCCTGTAAGAATGAGAAGGGATTCAGAGAGTGAGTGTAGGTCAAGGTGTTTGAGATTTCTGCGAGGGTGTGCTAGTATGGCTATAGCATGGGAAAGGCAACAACTTCTATACAAAGAGTACAGTTGCATTTTTTTTCCGTAAACTTTATGTCTTGCATGTGTCTGCATCATACAGGTCAACAATATGGTGGGAACTTTTTTCCTAGTACCTTGTACACTGCAGATCTACCAGCTACACACATGGTCACAATTGTTGGTACCCCTCTTTTAATGAAAGAAAAACCCACAATGGTCACAGAAATAACTTGAATCTGACAAAAGTACTAATAAATTAAAAATCTTTGAAAATGAACAAATGAAAGTCAGTCATTGCTTTTCAGCCCTGCTTCCACAGAATTTTTTAAAAAACTTAACTCATGAAATAGACCTGGACAGAAATGATGGTACCCTTAACTTAATATTTTGTTGAACAATCTTTTGAGGCAATCACTGAAATCAAACGATTCCTGTAACTGTCAATGAGACTTCTGCACCTCTCGACAGATATTTTGGCCCACTCCTCATGAGCAAACTGCTCCATTTGTCTCGTGTTTGAAGGTTGCCTTTTCCAGACGGCATGTTTCAGCTCTTTCCAAAGGTGCTCAATAGGATTTAGGTCAGGGCTCATAGAAGGCCACTTTATAATAGTTCAATGTTTTCCTTTTAGCTGTGTGCTTTGGGTCATTATCCTGTTGCAAGACCTGTGACTGAGACCAAACTTTCTGACAGTGGGCAGCACATTTCTCTCTAGAATCCCTTGATAGTCTTGAGCTTTCATTGTACCCTGCACAGATTCAAGACACCCTGTGCCAGATGCAGCAAAGCAGCCCCAGAACATAACAGAGCCTCTTCCATGTTTCACAGTAGGGACAGTATTCTTTTCTTGATATGCTTCATTTTTCCGTCTGTGAACATAGAGCTGATGTGCCTTGCCAAAAACTTCCATCTTTGTCTCATCTGTCCATAGGACATCCTCCCCAGAAGCTTTGTGGCTTGTCAACATGTAGTTTGGCAAATTCCAGTCTGGCTTTTTTTATGTTTTTTTTTTTTTTTCTTTCAACAATGGTGTTCTCCTTGGTCGTCTCCCATGAAGTCCACTTTGGATCAAACAACGACTGATGGTGCGATCTAACACTGATGTTCCTTGAGCTTGAAGTTCACCTTTAATCTCTTTAGAAGTTATCCTGGGCTCTTCTGTTACCATTTGTATTATCCGTCTCTTTCATTTGTCATCAATTTTCCTCCTGCGGCCACGTCCAGGGAGGTTGGCTACAGTCCCATGGATCATAAATTTCTGAATATGTGCAACTGTAGTCACAGGAACATCAAGCTGCTTGGAGATGGTCTTATAACCTTTACCTTTAACATGCTTGTCTATAATTTTCTTTCTAATCTCCTGAGACAACTCTTTCCTTTGCTTCCTCTGGTCCATGTTGAGTGTGGTACACACCATGTCACCAAACAGCACAGTGAGTATCTGTAGCCCTATATACAGGCCCACTGATTGATTACAAGATTGGAGACACCTGTGATGCTAATTAGTGGACACAGCTTGATTTAATATGTCCCTTTTGTTGCATTATTTTCAGGGGTACCATCATTTCTGTTCAGGCCTATTTCTATGAGTTTAATTCTGTGGAAGCAGGGTTGAAAAGCAATGTCTGACTTTCATTTGGTCATTTTCATAGATTTTTAATTCATTATTACTTTTGCCAGATTCAAATTATTTCTGTGACCATTGTGGGTTTTTCATTCATTAAACGAGGGGTACCAACAATTTTGACCACATGTGTATATGCATCTGACTGCGCTTGAACTTGAGTTTAATTGTATTTGTACATTGAGGATGAATACGTTTTATTATGTAAGGTGCTGCATGTAACCAAAGCTTCTCTCCGCACAATGCTTGTTGTCATGTCTGATAAGTGACATTGTTTCCCATGTGTCCTGGCGTCTGAAGTTCAGTATATGAGTTTATGATGTGTGACAGCGTGATAGGAAGGTCACACTGAGAAGAGCACATATTATCTTCTCTCATGAGGCCATGAATCATTGACTCTTTCTTCAGATTTTTTTTTCTTTACACTATATCATTTACTGTCCTTTTTTCTACGCTTATGGCATGAGTTCAATTGCGATATGTCTTCAGTTAAATTGGTTTTCCAATTCCAATTTCCTACACAACCCTTTTCTTTTTAAAGAGGACTTTTCTGCAAATTTTCGATGTTGAACTGGACACAAGTTGGAATAGTGGCTGCAGAGCAAAATAAAATATTTTTTTTATTTCACGTTTCCGTTGCTAATGTATTAGCAATCAAAGTATTTGGCACCATATGAGTTAAGTCCAAGTGGGTGTTACCAGACAATTCTCACTCCGGGTGTGTACTTCTCCCTCTATTAATAAGCAGGCTGGGATACAGCAGAAAAATAACACTCCCACCGCCATAGGTTAGGTTACTCGGTGTGTGGAATGTAATGACTCATCTCTGATCTCCTGGTCTGACCTCCTGCATGATTAGAAAGTGCATCTGAGTTTAGCTATATCACATTGCAAAACCTTTCTGCCAGCTCTCCTCTCATAGTATGGTTAGCTCTGCTGTTCTGCCCCTTCCCCTCACTGCTTGTAAGTAAATGAGTAAACACTTATGTCTATTGTGCTCACTGCATCTTGTAATTGGTCTGCAGTGAGAGCATAGGCTGCCATTACATCTCTCACAGGAGTAGCTTATTGAGCTCTTATTGCAGAGCATGACAAGTTGCCATTAGGACAACAGATATAAGTGTGACTCCAGAGAGGCAGTGTGGGGAAAGGGCAATACAGCAGAGCTAACAGTGCTATGAGAGGAGGAGAGCTATAGAAGGGTTTGTAATTTCACACAGCTAAACTCAGCTGTTCTGCCCCTCCCCACACAGGGACCTTACCTGAAACATCTAATCTCTCAGTATTTTCTAATCATGCAAAAGGTTAGATCAGGAGATCAGAGCTGTATTGTTACATTTCACACTGAGAAACACAAGCTATTGTGGGGCTGTGTTTCTGCTATGTTGCTGCCTGCTGATGATTGAGCAACTCATACTTGGAGAAGAAGTACATGCCCCCAGTGAAAGCTCTGATAACGCCCAGTTAGACTTAGCAACTAATGAGTTAAAAAAGTTAATATCTCCACAATAAACAGGAGAAGTTTAAAAAAAAAAAAAAAAAAGTTTCATTTCGCACTGCAGCCACAAATACATTGTCCAGTTCAACATGAAAAATTTGGTGAAAGGTTCTCTTTAAATGCTAGAGTCCCCCAGATACAATAAATATATTCTCACCTCCCAGATAGGCGCCTTTCCATCAATGTTGGCATGTAACATTGTTATGGGCTGCAGTCTTTACAATTCCATCTGGTGGAAGTGTGAAGACTGCAGCCAATCAGTGGTCGCTGATTGACTGACTGCAGTGGTCATATAACATAACAATAATCGGCAGCCACTCATTGGATTGTAGTTTATTATAGTAATTTCCCTTATTTTGAAAGGTTAACAGAGAGTTGAAGAAGTTACTGGTGGCCTCTGTTGGTGATGACTTACAGTATCATTTTGAGCGCATTGCTCGAGAAAAGAACCAACTGATTTTAGAGAATGAAGCACTGGCTCGGAATACAGCCCAGCTCTCAGAGCAGCTAGAGCGCATGTCAATTCAGTGTGACGTATGGAGAAGCAAGTTTCTTGCCAGCCGGTAAGTCAGATCACACAGATTGTGTATTTTATGTCATAACTTCACCTTCTGTATCCTCACTTATCACACTTGTAGATTGTGAGCCGTCGCGGGCAGGGTCCTCGCTCCTCCTGTACCAGTCGTTGTCACGTTTTGTTAAAGATCTTTGTAATAGTTCATGTATGTATACCCCTTTTTCACATGTAAAGCGCCGTGGAATAAATGGCTCTATAATAATAGCCTAAATTGATGCATCAGAAGTTATGTTCACACTAGGCGTTTTTTTTTTTTTCTGCAACAAAACCTGATCTCTTGGCAGGAAAGAAGCTGCGTCAAAAACACAGGTTTTGGTGCGTTTTTGTTGCGTTTTTCAGGATCCCAAAGTTCAGCTTTGCTTCCACCACAGAAGCATGAACACAGGTCACCGATGTAAGACATATGTAAAATGATATTAACCAGAATTACAAATGTAACAGTGGGGGAGGTGAATTGTTCAGGAATAGTTTTTCTAAGACATTGGCAGTGCATTGACTTTGTAGGACACTATTTTAACACTATGGTCTGCTATTGAATTGCTCAGAGATTGTTCAATTTCACATCTCTGTTGGCCACAGGTATTGTTCAGTCTCACACCTAGCTCAGCAAATGTTTACATTGTACAGGTCACTAATTTAATTAAACTGTCATCTCAGGTGACAAGATGGTAAAATCACAAAAATAAATGAGTTTCACATACTGCTATACTTGCTTTTTTCACTAAAACACAGCAAAACATCCTAGCTATGTTCACACTATGCGTTTTTTCAGCTTTATTTCACCACCTCTTACTTTCAGTGGGTAAAAAACACTGAAAGAAGTGACATTCTCTATTGTGCAAAAAAACATGCAAAGCACAAAATACTGATAACACAAAAAACAATGTGTGTGCATGAGATTTCTGAAATCTCATAGACTTTGCTGGTACTGTAAAACGCAGCTGAAAATTTGCATAAAAAAGCGCATAAAAAAAACCCTGAAAAAGCGCCTAGTGTGACTCTCCTTACATAGTGAAAGCTATATGTCTAACTTGAAGTTAGAGCTAAATCTTTCTAGTTCCCTACTGGGACCATAAACTCTGTCTGTTATTATTATGTAAAGTTCCTGGCACAATGATTTGTATTTCTCTTCTTTTATTGCAGTGTTATGGCAGATGAATTGACCAACATAAGGGCAAATCTTCAGAGGCAGAATAGAGAGACCTCAAGTGCGCTTCAAGATTTATTAAGTGAAAGGGACCAATATCGGCAAGAAATGTCTGAAACACGAAAGTAAGATTTCCTTATTTGAAAGGTTGTTCCTATCTTCATAAATGGATATTTTTGGATAGTGCTTGTAAAGACAAGTAATTTTGCATTTGATTGCTTATTAAAATTTTCACACCTTCTTGAGATGTTAACACGTTTTTGTTTTGTTTACAGCAGAACATGCTCAGTGCTTTCCTGCTCCTTTCTATTGAGCTTGTAAACCCTGTCTTTTAAGCTGACGAGGATCACTGGAGCTACCTCCTAATCCCGGCCAGCTTTATGGCAGTGTTTACATGCTAGACAGCAGCGGTGATCGGTGTCCTAGGCAACAAACTGTAAAGAAAAGTATCAATATCTCAAGAACAGTTGCAAATTTTAATAAACTGTGAATTGAAAAAGTGCTTGTGTTTACAAGGACAATAGCCCTTTATTGAGATGAGAATAACACTTAATGTTTTTTGATTAGCCCCTTCTCGCTCCACTATACTATTACTTGATTGAGCGGGTGTGAGTGTCAACTTCTGGGCCCACTCTAAAAAAGCCGATGCTGTTGTTGTTACATAGCCAGTTGCTGCCTCTAACAGCAGCAAGCTAAGCAAGTTGTGCTTGACAGCAGCACTTAAACCGTGCAATCCTGTCCGACGTCCGTTCTGTGCATCCGTCGCCCCCACTGTGACTTAATCGTTTGGTGCCCATGGGTTAACCCCCTCAGCATAGCACAAAAATACCTTTTATTATCTCCCCAAATATGTGTGGTATGGTCTGAAGGAGCGTGACTGGTCTTGCTTCAGCGCCTCCTCTCTCGTCGCAGTCGCCATCCTCCTTCCCTGCTTCATGTGGATGACGCCTCCTAAGTCATCCGCATAGTGTCTTCCAATCGCTCTCCTCTGCAGACGTACTTTGCTCTGCTGTGCAGTATTGTAATGCGCATGCACTGGGAGAGGTTAAAGAGCCCTGATGACCCAGAACTAAAGCCGGCGCATGCGTAGTACAATACTTTGCTCTGACCTCACAGGAGTGCGATCATATACACTGAGTATATGACTTAAGACGCATCATCCACGTGAAGGAGGGACGGAGATTGCGACGGGAAGTGGAGGCGCCAAAGCAAGACCAGTGATGCCCATCGGACCCAACCACACAGTTTGGGGAGATAGTAAAAGGTATTTTTTTTTGTGTTATGCAGAGGAGATTGAGAATTTACATACAGCTTTAGAAGAATACTGTAAAAAAGGAAAGCTGTCACCAGTAATGACGCTTTTAACAGCATTATTATGCTGCCTGGCACCAGCACGCTGCTGAATGCAGTAGGGAGAAAATTAACTTTATTCTCCCCGCCAGCATTAGATTTAAATCGTGGGGACAGGGGCGCTGCGGGTTCAATCATCGTGCTGAGAATACAGAGCGGCCCTGGGGTGCGGTTACAGCGGCCTCTTTGTATTCTCAGAGCGATGACTGAACCTGTAGCGCCTCCGCCTCCATGACTGAAACCGAATGCTGGCGGGGATAATAAAATTGATTTTCTCCCCGCTGCATTCGTCTGCGTGCAGTCGCCCATCAGCATAGTAATGCTGTTAAACAAAAAAAACTGCCCTGCACATCCAAAACAAGAAGTAGGTGTGTACAAGTGTTTACTAGGAGCAGCTACCTCCATATATAACTAACAAATAAAGTAGCACTCTGCAACGCTAAGTATGCCAACATGAAATACATGCAACTTGAATAGCTTTACTGCTCTAGAAAATAGAAACGCCTTACCGTGGCTACCACCTGTACACACCTATTTCTTGTTTTGGATGTGCCGGTCAGTTTTTTTCTGTTATGTATAGGCTCTCTGACTGAGCACTCCGCCTCTAGGCCACAGGCGGTTTTAATTGCAGCAGGATCTTGCCTTCCCACACACAGGCAGACTTTGGTCTCTTAGAGAGGAGTTCACATTGGCAGAATCCTGGTATAACGAGAAACGCCTTATCGTGGCTTCCGGGTACACATGAATTGGCCAATTTATGCGCTAAGATTTCTCAGTTATTTCTATTTTTCTAGAGCAGTAATGCTATTCAGATTTCATGTATTTCATGTTCGCTAACTTAGCGTTGCAGAGTGGTGCTTTATTTGATAATAATAATAACGTTGTTAACCTAAAGATTAACCACATACACACGTGGTCAAAATTGTTGTTACCCCTCATTTAATGACAGAAAAATCCACAATGGTCACAGAAATAACTTGAAACTGACAAAATTAATAATAAATTAAAAATATATGAAAATGAACAAATGAAAGTCAGACATTGCTTTTCAACCCTGCTTCCATAGAATTTTTTAAAAAAATTAAACTTCTGAAATAGACCTAGACAGAAATGATGGTACCCTTAAATTTTTTGGTCGCCGCAACATTGCAATAAAATGCAATAACGGGCGATCAAAACATTGTATCTACCCCAGAATGGTATCAATAAAAACATCAGCTCGGCGTGCAAAAAATTAAGCCCTCACCAGGCCCCAGATCCCAAAAAATGAAGACTCTACGGGTCTCGGAAAATTACGTCATATATATTTTTTTTTTTTTTTTTTTTTAAGCAACTTTGGATTTTTTTTTCACCACTTAAATAAAAAATAACCTGTTCATGTTTGGTGTCTACGAACTCGTAATGACCTGGAGAAACATAATGGCAGGTCAGTTTTAGCATTCAGTGAACGTGGTAAAAAAACAACAACAAAAAAACTGTGGAATTGCAAATTTTTTTTTTGCAATTTCACCGCACTTGGAATTTTTTCCCGTTTTCCAGTACACGATATGGTAAAACCAGTGATGGCGTTCAAAAGTACAAATTGTCACGCAAAAAATAAGCCCTCACATGGCCATATTGACCTAAAAAATAAAAACGCTATGGCTCTGGGAACAAGGAGAGACTAAAACGCAAAAACGGAAAATCCCAAGGATGTTAAAGGGTTAATGGTGGTGGCCGTATTCTATATTTGAGAAACCTTGTGACCGGTTTATTTTAAATAAATCCTCAAAAAGCGCTGAAAAATAAAACCATTTCACCCTCATAAAACAAAGCCTAATACAGCTATGTCAGTAAAAAAATAAAAGTAATGGCTGATGAAATTCACAGAGGCAAAAAAGGGAAAAAATGGTAGGTTGTTAACTCTTTTTCAGGTCCAGTCATTCAAGGATTAAAAAATGCTTATTTAAACCGATCTTTATTGGGTTATGCCATACTTCACTAGTTTTCATAGCTCTCCTCCAGTGACCATATTTTCGTAATCTGACTTACACAGACTTCTTTCTTTTCCACAGAGTATTAGAAGAACTTCTCATCTCCCTGCAGTGGGGACGACAGCAGACCTATCACCCTACCGCTCAGCCATACTCTACCACCGAGCTCGTGGCTGCAAACCGGAAGCTGGCACAAGCTGTAAAGTCTCACCTTATCGCAAATACTGGATCGACGAGCCCCAAGCATGCTCAACAGACAACTGAATTTTGCAGCACTCCTGCAGAAAAAATGGCAGAAATGGTAAATTACTTTTCTTTTTAACAACAGCATTTCCAGACACATCCACCATTTGTGACTCCTGTTTCCTCTCACTGAGACGAGCAGCAGGGTTTTCATGATCTACTAGAACAGCCTTCTCTGTCCCCATCCGCAGAATATGGAGTTGTAAATGGTGGCTTTATTCTGCTGTCAGTAGTGGGGAGTTCAGCCGCTGTATATACCGTATTTTTCGGACTGTAACATGCACCAGACCATAAGACGCACCTAGGTTTTAGAGGAGGAAAATAGAAAAAATTGTAAATACAAATTGTGGTCATGATGGCCTGTTAAGGGGGAGGGGGTCTGCTGCGGACACTGTTATAGGGGTAATGTCCCCCAATTATGTTAATATCCCCTATCCTGAGTGTGTATATATGTGTGTAATATATATATATATATATATATATATATATATATATATATATATATATATATATATATATATATATATATATATATATATATATATATATATATATATATATATATATATATATATATATATATATATATATATATATATATATATATATATATATCCCCCACTTTCCTGTTATACGTGGCCTTCATCCCTCTTCCTGGTATGTATGGCACCCTTCATCCCTCTTCCTGGTATGCTTGGCATCCCCATCACGCTGCACACAAAAAAAATAAACAATTATACTCACCTCCTCTCTCCTCCAGCGCTGCTTCCTGCTCTACTGTCGACAGGGATCTCACTGTGTGAGCCGTGCATGGCGTCACTGCCATGCTCCCTCACCCTGTGAGATGCTGTGCCGGAACAGTCCCTGCTCCCCACTCCGGGAATGTGTGTATGTGGGGAGCAGTGACCATTCACTCACCTTAATAGCGCGCACACTGTACCCGCAGCCCGGCTCCTGCTGCAGCCGGCGGTCACATGTGGCCACTATTAAAGACCATGAATATTCGCTACAACCCATGGGAGTGGATTGCAGTGAATACTCATGGTCTTTAATAGCGGGCACATAGACCGCAGGGCGCCAGCATTGGCCGCGCTGCGGTGGCTACGGTGTGCATGCTATTAAGGTGAGTGAGTGGTCACTGCTCCCCACACACAGTCCCGGGTGGGGAGCAGTGACTATTCCGGCACAGCATCTCACAGGGTGAGGGCGCATGGCAGTAACACCATGCACGGCTCACACAGTGAGATCCCTGTCGGCAGCAGAGCAGGACACGGCACTGGAGGAGAGAGGAGGTAAGCATAATTTTTTATTTTTTTGTGTGCAGCGTGATTGGGATCAGGGGGTGCCATACATACCAGGAAGAGGGGTGATGGGTGCCATACTTACCAGGAGCCGCACTGCAGGTACAGTGTGTGTGCGCTATTAAGGAAAATTAATATTCATTTTCTGTAGTAGCGGGCACAGTGTAGGCTGCAGCAGGCATCTCCTGTGCCCCGCTCCTCCGCTGCTGCCACTCCCCCCACAACCCCATATAATATATATAGTAGTATTCAACCCCCTGCAGATTTAGCTGGTTGACACATGCGGAATTAACTTGGCATTGTGACATTTGTACTGTAGATCAGCCTGGAAGTGGGAAATGCACTGCAGCAAATTTTTTTTTGTTTTTTTTTTGTTAAAAGTTCATTCGGAGTGTCCTTTATTATTCAACCCCTCAAACCACAAGAATTCTGTTTGGTCCCCCAAAAGTATTAAGAAGTAGTTCAGGCACCAAGAATGAGCTTCACATGTGTGGATTAAAGATCTCTTTTGCCAGCCTTTTCTGACTATTTAAGACCCTCCCCAAACTTGTGAACAGCACTCAGACATGGTCAACATGGGAAAGACAAAGGAGCATTCCAAGGCCATCAGAGACCAGATCGTGGAGGGTCACAAGGCTGGCAAGGGGTACAAAACCCTTTCCAAGGAGTTGGGCCTACCTGTCTCCACTGTTGGGAGCATCATCCGTAAGTGGAAGGCTTATGGAACTACTGTTAGCCTTCCACGGCCAGGACAGCCTTTGAAAGTGTCCTCCCGTGCCGAGGCCAGGCTTGTCCGAAGAGTCAAGGCTAACCCAAGCACAACAAGGAAGGAGCTCCGGGAAGATCTCATGGCAGTGGGGACATTGGTTTCAGTCAATACCATAAGTAACGTACTCCACCGCAATGGTCTCCGTTCCAGACGAGCCCGTAAGGTACCTTTACTTTCAAAGCGTCATGTCAAGGCTCGTCTATAGTTTGCTCATGATCACTTGGAGGACTCTGAGACAGACTGGTTCAAGGTTCTATGGTCTGATGAGACCAAGATCGAGATCTTTGGTGCCAACCACACACATGATGTTTGGAGACTGGATGGCATTGCATACGACCCCAAGAATACCATCCCTACAGTCAAGCATGGTGGTGGCAGCATCATGCTGTGGGGCTGTTTCTCAGCCAAAGGGTCTGGCCATCTGGTCCGCATCCATGGGAAGATGGATAGCACGGCCTACCTGGAGATTTTGGCCAAGAACCTCCGCTCCTCCATCAAGGATCTTAAGATGGGTCGTAATTTCATCTTCCAACAAGACAACGACCCAAAGCACACAGCCAAGAAAACCAAGGCCTGGTTCAAGAGGGAAAAAGTCAAGGTGTTGGAGTGGCCTAGTCAGTCTCCTGACCTTAACCCAATTGAAAACTTGTGGAAGGAGCTCAAGAATAAAGTCCACATGAGACACCCAAAGAACCTAGATAACTTGGAGAAGATCTGCATGGAGGAGTGGGCCAAGATAACTCCACAGACCTGTGCCGGCCTGATCAGGTCTTATAAAAGACGATTATTAGCTGTAATTGCAAACAAGGGTTATTCCACAAAATATTAAACATAGGGGTTGTATAATAATTGACCCACACTTTTATGTTTAAAATTTAATAAAATTCAACTGAGCAACATAACTTTTTGGTTTGTAAGATTTATGCTTCTGTTCATAAATCCTACTCTCGTTTGCAGTTTGAAGGCTCTAACTTATTTGCATCTTATCAAACCAGCTAAATCTGCCGGGGGTTGAATACTACTTGTAGGCACTGTATATATCTCTATATCTATCGGTCTATAAGACACACACCCCACTTTCCTCCAAAATTTTGGAGAAAAAAAGTGCGTCTTATAGTCCGAAAAATACGGTATTTAATCCTCTGGTATATAGGTATATCAGATGTGATCAGTTTTGTGACCAGCCATATTAATTACATATATTTTTACTATGTTTCAGATACTGAATACACAGGATCCCATTGCATGTTCTGAGACGTCTCCAGATATTTCCTTCTCTGAGCCCTCCCCTTCTTTCTTAGCAGCAAAAAAAAGTATTGGACGATTTCACCCGTACACCAGATATGAGAACATCACTTTCAATTGCTGCAATCACTGCCAGGGAGAACTGATCGCATTATAGGAGAACTTGGTCCTTACTGATAGCAGTGAAGACAATACCTATCGAACAGCAATAATTTCAATACTTGGACATGAAATGATAGCATCTGGCTCAGTGCAATAAAATCCATACTAAAGGAAATAATGAATATACCGTTCCAGAAGAAATTTCAAGCGAGATGTTTGACATTTACAGTGACTGTTGCGGTCTATTATTCCAATTAGGTCATTCCATTATGCAGTCTTCAGTATTGTACTCCCCAGGGACATTTTACATCTTTTTTATTGATATATTTGATCTGCAGTGTTTTCAGACAGTATTAAAGCAACAGGCCTTATTCAAATGCTGTTTTTTATTCTGACTTCTGATTGGTACATATATTAAAAACAAAAATGGAGGCATTCGTGGCGTAACTATTGGTTTACATAGCTGTGAAGGTAATTATGTACTATCTCATACGAAACACGTATTTGAGGTCTAACAGAATGATGTAATAATAATGGTCCTCTAGCCTATATAACCCATCCAGTGCAATGGAAAATAACAACCATGACTTAAGTGTGAACAGAGCCTTAAAGGGGTATTCTCAGTTTATGAAATTGGTCTAGTTATTTACACAGCATGAAAAGAATCTAATTTGCAATTGACTTGTATTTTTTATCTGCTGTCGTTCTCCTGCTATGAAAACTTTTATCTTACATGTTTACAGCTTGTTGCCAAGGAGGCAACCACCAGAGCCTGGCTGTAGCTGCAGTCCAACCTGAAGAGTTTACTCCTAAGATACCAGTCTCCTCTTTCCAGTTTGGCAGCTGCTCCCTACACCCTCCTTGTTTAGCTCCTGAACTGGACCTGTTGTTATTGGTCCTGCAAAAAGCACAAGCTCTGGACCCCTCAGCTGCTTAGCCAGAGCAGTTCTGCTAATCACTACTCCGTTCTCCATGAGCAGATGAATGCTTCATGCTTGTTCAAGGCACTGTTATCTCAATATGTAAAGATAAAAGTATAGACTTTAGAACAAGCTTAAAATAAGTTGTCCACTACTTTCACATTGATGCCCTATCTGTAGAATAGGGCATCAATGTATGATTGCCAGGGTCCCGCACCTGGCACCCCCATCAATCAACTGTTATCGGTGTCGGCGGCAGCCGCCGGTCGAAAGTGCTTCCCTGCGGTGCTTGGCTGTTAAGTTGCAGTGGGCGGTGCTTGTTACTGCACATCCGTCTCCAGTTCAATGGGGGGTGGATGTGCAGTACCCCGCGGCAGCCACTACAGATGGACGGCCAAGCACCGCAGGTGAGCACTTCTGGCCGGCTACCACCGATAACAGCTGATCGGCGGGGGTGCTGGGTGCGGGACCCCGGCCGATCATACATTGATGCACGATCCTATGTATAGGGCATCAATGTGAAAGTAGTGGACATCTTCTTTAAGCCCCTCACCCATCCATAAACATTGGATGACTGTCAGCTGAACTATGGTTTGGCCAATTGTCTAGTCAGCTGCCATCTCGGCTATCTGTCCCATAGAAATGAGTATTCACTTGGCCGAGCATTCCTGTGTTCTCTGAGACAGTTGTCAGACATTTCTGGTGGCGGCTTATCTTTGAGTGACCAAAAGGACCTGAAGTCTGAAATCAGACATGTCGGATTGCCAGCATTAGTTTAATGTATATGGGGGTCATTAGACCTGTATGTGCACAGTAGCACATTCAGCAGCAGGATGATGCTGCTTTACCAGAACTATCACTCAGAATGAGTGCCCTGCCCCCGCTAGCAACAAGGGATTGAGAAGGCTGGGGATCTGTGAGCTCCTACAGGCACATGTTGAGACTGGCCCTTTAAAGGGGTGTTCCAGTAAGAAGAACTTATTACCTATCCACAGCATAACTGCTAACGTTTAGATGGATGAGGGTCCGACTGTTGAGACCTCCACCGACCACCAAAATTAGTGTATTTTCTCCTGTTTGAATGAAGTGGGGTACATCACTTGGCTATCTTCAACAGTCCCATTGAGAATTACTGGAGCAATAGTGCACATGCTCACCCGCCGCTTCATTCAAAGGAGAGACAAGTCACCCATTTTGTGGGGGTCTTCTTACTGGAATACACCTTTTAAACTGAAAAGTCCACCAAACCTGTCAATTTGTAGGGGGTCCTTCCAACTATCCCCAGACAGATGATCAACAGGAAGGAAGGAAGGATTGGGCATGTTTTTTTTTTTGTTTGTTTGTTTGTTTTAATGCCTAATTCCTTTTTTGCCCATAAGATAATCCACTGTGAGAAGTGATGGCAGAACTGAAGCGGCATTACTGATGATTTTTCTTGCTCTTATTTCTGCCATTTGTAGTGTTCTCATTGAGACCATTTGAAGGTTTCTAACTGGTTTGTGTAGTGGCAATATGTATATATTACTGAACATTAAGCTACAGATGGTTTCCTTAGTAACTGAGAGAAACTAGAAGGGGAAATGTTATCAGAATCTCAGTAGTGCCACGTTGGACCTGTAATTATTGGTGTATTTTCATCAGTTCCGATCACTAGCAGTTGGGTTGGCCAAAAGGAGCTGGTTTTGTAACTCTCTCTAGTAATGAATGGTGAATGGGAGTTATGTAAACACTGTAGTGCAGATGGTTAGGTTTTTCCTTAAAGGGGTTGTCCACTACTCGGTCAACCCCATCTCAATCACCATGTTTGCCCTTAGTAAAATAACTCTTATAATCACCTCCGGTGCTATCACCGTGTCAGCAGTGGCTCTCTCGGAGAACACGTGACATCGTTATGTCATGCGACCAATCAGCACTGGCTTCACACTCTCCGCCTTTGGGCAAAACAGGAGGAGGGAGTGAGCGGATAGCCACAGCTCTCCCTTCCTTTTGATGTCTGATTCGTTCAAAGGCTGGAGAGTGAGGCCAGCGCTGATTGGCTGCAGGGATCACGCGACATAATAATAATGTCACGCAATCCCTGGGAGAGCCAGTGCTGACACCGCTGGAATGTCATCACCGGAGGTGAGTAAGAGAGTTTTAATTTTACTGAGGGCAAACATGGTAATTGAGAAGGGGCTGTCTGAGTAGTGGACAACCCCTTTAACTTTCAAGTTACAGAAACAGCGTTGGTCGCCATGCTGCGCTGACTCCTACAATAACCACCTCCTGCAGTCGGAGCCGGACAGAGTTATACCCGTATCTGGCATGAAAGGCTGAGATTGGAATACCTCTTTAAAAAGTTTTATTTGTTTCTTGGAATATCTTGCTCTGTGAATATGACCCTTGTCATTATTGTTATGAGAGACACAAGGTAATTGTATTTTGTTTTAACGCGGATTTAATAAATCTGCCATTGGTAGAAGTCAAGTCTGGAGCTGACACAATAAAACTGGTATTTTAAATGGATGAACTAGGGATTACTCTGCTCATTGCCTTGCCGTGGGTATTATAGCTATTTAATGTAGATTGTGCCCTACGGGCATGGTTATCTCAGTTTGGAACCTTTCCTAGCTGTAAATATAGTCTATTCTTAAGGCAATGATTGTCAGTAGTAGCCAAAATGACGACGTCTGTAGACTGCAAATTGCCCTTTCCCAGGAATGTTGTTGTTCTGCTCACCTCGTACATCACAGCATGTTTCATGATCTAGAGGTAATCACTTTCATCTAATCCCAGTTCAAGTCCTTGCCTGTATAATACACAACATAATGGAACTGTACAAGTTTTGATGTAATGTATTTAATATCAATTATTTTACCTTTTTTTTAGGACAAGATTAAACCAGAAAAACAGTAGCAATTTTTTTATAGGGGAAAGGAGAGAACAGTGTATGCGGCATGAATAACATGTTAGCTGTATACTGCAGGTCATTACGATTACAGCGGTAATAATTTTAGAGCTTTTGTTTCACTACTTTTATCAATTAACAATTCTGCTCCAAACATTGCAGACATGCTTGTCTAGTTTAGGCCCGTGCCTTCCATAGCTGGCTATTAGCTCCCGGATATCAGACTACACAGATGGGGGTGACAGAGAGAGTCCCTTTCTTCTGTCTAATCACTTAGACGCCATCGTTGCTATTGACAGTGGCATCAATGGGTTAAATGGTCGGTGACAGCAGTTAGTGTTGAGTGGATTGGTCTTGGCACATATAGGCAATTTCATCTTTTCTACTTTGCTGAGCTGTATTACATCTGTCATGATGAGGCATGGATCCACCATGACCTTCTAATCTAGTTGGAAATTTTTTATTGGATTGACATTTAGATACAGCAGAACAATATCGTAACTTTCTCGTTATGGTGGAGTTTACGGTCTTGCTGTAAAGCGAATTCTAATTCTCTTCCAGACCGCAGCATATTTTCCCCTTTATCACTGAATTTATTCCAGCTCTAACTGAAAAACTACTGAGACTCACACCTGCTAAATCGACATCATGGCTGCACTTGAGATTAGAGGAGACCTATGGCAATGTTGTGGAGGACCCACTGTAGGGTACTTCTGCATGTGATGATTTCAAAGGGTCAATAGTGAAGAAATGTATATGTGGGGAACAGAGCACACAATATGGTGATACCCTATGGAGAGTGCTGGTTACGCTCTCCTGGAGGAGTTGTGACAGGCCCATCTCCTATATAGGCATAAAGAAAAAACAGCTGCTGCCCCGGGGCTGGTGGAGAGGTCCTCCAGGAGATACTGGATCCAGTTGGATAACACACTTTCGATGGGTTGCGCTGCTGGAGTCATCAAATTCTTCAACTAAGATGATAAGGTGTTTTTTTTTTTTTTTTTTTTTATTATTCAAAACACATTTCAATGACATGCTTACAGTGTTGAAAGAGGTTGTGAATGAAAAAAACACATTATCATTGTTGAAGAATGATGACTCCAGCAGCGCAGCCCATTGGACGTGTGTTATCGAAAGGGTCAATAGCATCAGACTAGTAGTGACATGTCCCCTTGAAAGCCTGTGATATTACAGGTGAGTTAACATACCAAACCTCATAAAATGTAAGGGAATCTGTCACCAGATTTTGCGAACTAATCCGAGAGCAGTTTGATATAAGGTCAGAGACCCTGATTTCAGCAATGTGTCACTTACTGGACTGCTTAGTGTAGTTTTTTGTACAACTCACTGTTTTATTACTAGAGGACTAGTAAACCTGCTGCCAAGTAGTCAAGAATTCCCTTTAAGTATCCACTTAATGCAGGGGTGCACAACATTTTTTGGTCCAAGGGCCACATTAATACACCATCAGAACCAAGTTTTGACTATTTGAGAAGGATTTGGAGAGTTTCTGCTCAAATGCTGCTCCAAAAAATTGTGTGAACACACCCAAACTTACACTGAGGTTTTGGAGCAGAAACTCAACCAAATCCTCCACATAATCTCAAAACTAAGTAACGCCCCCACTTTGTCATTCTCCGTAATGTCCCCCACACACTGCCCCTTTCCGTAGTGTACCCAAAGCTGCCCCTCTCCAAAATATGTCCCACATTGCTCCTATGCATGCTGTGCTGCCTTCTCAATTCCCCTTCCCCTGTTGCCCCATAAGGTACCCTCATAGTAACACTACCCTCATAGTAACACCAACCCCCATCCTCCCTCCTATAATAGTATATGTAATCTTTTGCTCCTCCTGGAGTGCTTACTGTTTCCAGCTGCTTTCTTGCGACCTCTGCACTGCGGCGCCAGCAACAGCAGCAGTGTGATGAGGGCAGCAGAGTAATGACCTCATCGCCGCTTCATGTCGGGGCAGGGGATATCGAGCGTTGATCTGCTCCTGTCCTGGCGGCAAAGTGGAAGATGAGAACTGGAGTCTCACGGTTCTCCACGGGCCGCACAACGTCCTTTGGCGGGCTATACATTGTGCAGGCCTACTTCCATAGTTACGTAGGTTGAAAAAAGACTTGGGTCCATCAAGTTCAACCTTTCTCCACTAATTATACATTCTTTGTCACTAAACTACCTATAACCCACAATATAATACTACCTCAAAAGGGTTGTGCACCATTGGGGACAATTTTTTTTGCTTACCTAAAGAGGTTATCCACTACTTTAGTATTGAAATCTGCAGCAAAAACGCTGAAAGGATGGACATGCTCCAGATTTTTAATATGCAAGTCAAGAATAAGCAACGTGTGCATGAGACTTCAGTGTTCTCATTCAATTTGTTGGCGTCAGGAAAACATTCGGGTTTTCTGTGCAGAAAAAAAAGTGGCAAATGTGCAACTTGTGCACGTGCCATTACTAATTGACAGGGAGTATGTAACTTTTTATCTGTCTTTTTCTAAGCTCTTCTCAGCTGTTTTCTGACCACAAATCTCATCAAAGTTGAATGTACAGAGAGAAAAAAGCCTATAATAGTAAAACAGTGCACATTTTGTAATGGGACCCAATTGCAAAAATGTATTTTTAGCCCCCAAAACAATTCTCAACATAAATGACTACACCCCCTGTGAAAAGTAAGATTTTACTCAATATATCACTAAACAAAAGAATAATTTCCAAAATTTTGACAAGACTGAGTTTCATAGAACAATTGTTTAACTCATAATATGAAAGTAAGGTTAATACTATAATTTTCATTACAAAATCTTCAATTTTACACAAATTAGTTGATACAAAAATGAATACACCCCACATCATAAATTGCTACATCTAGTATTTTGTATGACCTGCATGATTTTTAAGTCTTCTAGGCATGGAATGAACAAGTTGGTGACATATTGCAACATCTCTCTTTTTCCATTCTTCAAGAATGACCTCTTTTAGAGCCTGGATGCTGGATGGAGAGTGGTGCTCAACTTGTCTCCCATAGGTGTTTGGTTAAAGACGCTGACCCACATAAGGACACTGCCACCACCATGTTTCACTGTGACTATCATGCATTAAGAAAAATGAATTTTGAAAAATGGATGATTACTATGAAAATTTGTTCTATGAAACTCGGTCCACAATTTTGGAAATTGTTCTTGTGTTCATTGACATATTGATTAAAATCTTACTTTTCAAAGTTTATTGTTTTATTTTTAACATTGTTTTTAAATTTTTAATTATTGTTATTTGTTTAAATGGTGTTTACTTTTCTCTTTCTAGTACTGTCGTATGTATTTTCCATATGGTAGTTCCCTTTAACCTCTATTTGAAGAACGTATGTGGACGATTTTGCTATTCATGGATGATAAAGATCTATCTTGACGGGATAGAATTTAGTCAAAGATGCACTACATTTCAAGGACCACAAGCAAATTAACTATGAAGACAATTGATCTATCTACATACCACTGGAATGAACTAATATTGATATGTGATATGTGTAATATTGGATACTTTTTCATATTTATAGGTGGTTATTTATGTAAGTGCATCCACACAGCCACTGAAAGGGGTATTTTTAATACTTCCCCTCCGTTCGGGCAAAGGTACCATGCCCTTATGGATGGGAGTGCCCCTATTGATATTTATTATTTTTTTCTGTGTCGGTGCAGGGTTCCCCCTCTCTTTCCTCCCCCTTACCCTGTCTCTAATATGTCGGGTAATATATACATAATGGGTAATTTATATTGTTATTTGCATTGAGACATTCAAAAATGTTATATATGTAGCAATTGTTGGGACTTTTTGCCTTTCAGGGATATTGTGGTCCTTGGTACATACTAGTATTAGTGTATTAGACCCTTTGGGGTAATTTTTTTTGATGGGTAACATAGGTATTAATGTTTTGAATTAGGAATCCCTGGGGTTGTTTTCTGTGCCTTGGGAGTATATTTGTATCTTGTTCCCATGGCGATGTGTGGGGTTCAGGTGGTAGTGTGGTTTATGGCCCCTATTCTTTACGGTATGGATCCTTGCGAAAGGTAATGTCTCGACGCGAGAATACGCTTATGTCGTTACCTAGGGTTACGCGGTATATGTGCATTGTTTTTTCATCTGTACGCCCCCTTGGGTTGGTCCGATGGCTAGTGGAGGTGTCCCTTTCCCTGGGCCTTCGTGGACATGCGCACTGGGTGTCTAGCTGTCATCGCTATGTGCGCATGCCCAGTCTGGATATTACAGGCTTCGTGGTGAGCAGTACTGAGACGTAGCGGAAGGTCCGCTCACGTGATCTCAGGGGGCGGTCTTTATACAACAAGCTCCTTACAGGCTTCGTGGTGAGCAGTACTGTGACGTGGCGGGAGTCCGCTCACGTGATCTCAGGGGGCGGTCTTTATACAATAAGCTCCTTATTGGGTGTTTGACGACATAGCAGGGGTTCCCATAACACACGATGGAGGGGGTGTTTCGCCGCCGGGTTGATTAAGCGTTCATTAACTTCACACACCGGGACAGGCATAATGAACCAGTCTACACCTATCAGTGTGAGGGTTAGGGAGAATCGTCTGGTTGGTTTATTTGTTGTGCTTGACTATTGGACAGTATACACTATTTAAACAATACCGTTGGTAATGATGTCACACCCCCGGAAGAAGGCACAGCGCCGAAACGCGTGTAGGGGCGATTGCACCATAGACTGATACCTAGAAGTGAGTATTGTGAGGTTATCTGAATGCCATTTAGATGTAGGATTGTCTCCTTTCTTATTACTATGCATATTATTGCACTGTGCATGTCATATTACCTCACATTTATCAGACGACTTAGCTTTACAAGGTTTCCTTTTTTCTTAATAAGGTCCATTACTGGGTCTATTTTTGTCTGATGTTTACCATTGGAATTTATGCTCATTTTGTTATCTACTTTGGTGCTTTCTTATTATTTTTTTTTGCCTCATTATTGATACTTGTTGCCATGCTTTTATCTATATGTCTTTTTTGATTTTTTTAATAATGATTAAATAAAATTTTGTATTTTATGGATACTGTTCGCTCTACGTCTCTTTTTTCGTTTGATATACTTCTCTATTGACGTTGAACAGCGTTATGGTTAGGTCCATCTGACTTAATTTATGTATGATCCTAATGGTCAGATATGTTGCATGATTTTTAAGTCTTCTAGGCATGGAATGAACAAGTTGGTGACATATTGCAACATCTCTCTTTTTCCAATCTTCAAGAATGACCTCTTTTAGAGCCTGGATGCTGGATGGAGAGTGGTGCTCAACTTGTCTCCCATAGGTGTTTGGTTAAAGACGCAGCCCCACATAAGGACACTGCCATCACCATGTTTCACTGTGAGTATCATGCATTTAGAAAAATTAATTTTGAAAAATGCATGATGACTATGAAAATTTGTTCTATGAAACTCGGTCCACAATTTTGGAAATTGTTCTTGTGTTCATTGACATATTGATTAAAATCTTACTTTTCAAAGGGGGTGTACTCATTTATGCTGATCACTTTATATACATATACATAATGAACCCTAAAGAAGGACAATCCATTTAACGTTGCTAAACAATGAGGACTATGTATTATCTATTAGTAGATGTGCAAATCATATCTCTCTCTTTGCTCAGAGTTTTGGAACAATTTTTCATTCTTGTGTAATTTACAAATAAAACCTAAATTATTATTTTTTTTACAAACCCTAGTATAACCCCACCCATATATTTTCTGAGAGTAAAGTTAGCATATTGTTAAAGGAGTTGGCCACTACTTCACAAGTACTTTCACGTGAACTAACCCCCTAGATAAGATCTTTATTAAATATCTTGCTTTCTCAAATCCTTCTGTAACCTCAGCTGCTCTTTTGGTCACATGATCTTTGGCTGAGAATCCTGACTTCCTGTCACCTCATGTCAAAATCTCCCTGAGGTCCTGGCTCTGGAAACACAGGTGCGTGTGGCTTACTGTGTGGTTGGGCTGGGCTTGATTCAGCAGAGGTCACACTGCTCCTTTCATGCTGCTGCAGCAGTAGTGATGGGTCACTTGCATCACTTGGCACAGCTCACCAAAAAGACCCAGCCTGGAATTTCTCTGTTTTTGTTTGGAGGATTTGCATCCATTCATGTAAAGAACAAGCTTACAACTGTGAACATTTATTTTTCTTTTTATTATGAAACAAACAAGAAATAGGACAAAATAACAAACTTCAGTGTGCATAACTATTCACTCCCTAAAAGTCAGTACTTTGTAGAGCCTCCTTTTCTGACAATTACAGATGTAAGTCCCTTTGGATAAGTTTCTATGAGCTTTCCACATCTTGCCACTGGGATTTTTGCCCATTCCTAAAAGCAAAACTGCTCCAGTTCCTTCAAATTAGATGGTTTTCTCTGATGAACAGCAATATTTAAGTCTGACCACAGAATCTCAAATGGATTAAGCCTTAAGGACCGAGCCACTTCGTAGGTTAATGAATGAGCCTCAATTTTAAAATTTGACCAGTGTCACTTTATGAGGTAATAACTCTGTAACGCTTCAACAGATGGCAGTGATTCTGAGATTATTTTTTTTGTGACATATTGTACTTCATGATAGTGTTAAAATTTGTTTGATATGACTTGCGTTTATTTGTGAAAATATCGGAAATTTGGCGAAAATGTAGAAAACTTAACAATTTTCAAACTCTTAATTCTTATGCCCTAAAACCAGAGTTATATCACACAAAATAGTTAATAAATAACATTTCCCACATGTCTACTTTACATCAGCACAATTTTTGAAACATAATTTTTTTTTCTTAGGAAGTTAGAAGGGTTAAAAGTTCTAATTTTTACATACAACAAAATTTACAAAACCATTTTTTTAGGGACCACATCAAATTTGAAATGACTTTGGGGGGCCTAGAAGACAGAAAATACCCAAAAGTGACATCATTCTAAAAACTGCACCCCTCAAAGTCCTCAAAACCACATTCAAGAAGTTTATTAACCCTTCAGGTGCTTCACAGGAATTAATGCAATGTGGAAGGAAAAAATGAACATTTTACTTTTTTGCACAAAAATTTTACTTTAGCCCCAAATTTTTTCATTTTGACAAGGGTAACAGTAGAAAATGGACTTCAAAATTTGTTGTTCAATTTCTCCGGAGTAGAGCGATACCCCATATGTGGGAAAAAACTACTGTTTGGGCGCATGGCAGGGCTTGGAAGGGAAGGAGCACCTTTTGACTTTTTGAATGCAAAAATGGCTGGAATCGAGAGCCGACACCATGTTGCGGTTGGAGAGCCCCTGATGGGCCTAAATAGTGGAAACCCCCATAAGTGACCCAATTTTGAAACTCGAAGCCTCAAGAAAAGTATATAGATGTGTGATGAGAACTTTGATCCCCCAGGTGCTTCACATAAGTTTATAACGTATAGCCATAAAAATGAAAGATAAAATTTTTCCCACAAAAATGTTCTTTTAGCCCCAAATTTTTTATTTTCACACAGGAAAATGGGTAAAAATGGCACCAAAATTTCTCACACAATTTCTGCTGAACGTGGAAGTACCTCATATGTAATTATATAGTACTGCTTAGCCACACGGCGAGAATCCAAATGAAAGGAGCGCCATTTGCCTCCTGGTGCGCAGATTTTCCTAGAATAGTTTGCGGACTCCATAAACAGAGCCCCTAAGTGCTAGAAGAGCAGAATCCCCCGTCAAGTGACCCCAATTTGGAAATTATACCCCTGCTAAACATGTGGATGCTAAATGTGGTTTAGGCACACTGTGGGGCTCAGAAGGGAGAGGGGCATTTGGATTTGGGAGCGCAGAATTCGCTGAATTCCTTTTGGGGGGTGAGGAGCCATTTCGCTTTTCTAGAGCCTTTGTACTACCAGTAATGTGGAATCACCCTATATTTCCATTGACAGATGACGGACCTGAGTAGAGACTTGCCTTTTTTTGTGGATTGATTTGAAGCTTTTGTTAGGAACATTTTACATAACATTTTGGATCACATTTATCCGGCTCTGTACGCTGAGCACTTACGTATATCGGGGTTTCTAGAAATGCAGCAAAGGAGATCATTTAAAACATAACTTTTACTAATATATTATTAAAAGTAACCACATACAATACCAAAACACTAAGTGTTCTGGACTAAACTTTAAAAACAAACAAAAGTGAACAAATATGTAGTGGCAACCAGGTCATTTGTTTACCATGGCAATATCTTGCCAGAATAGGTCACGGTACACATATATTTATAGTAATGAACTATTTGATGGAATTTCTCTAATGTGGTAGCCTGGATACTCATAAATGAAAGAATGTCCAGATGCTATACACAGAAAAAATGGTATTCACAACAAGCACTGAAATAAAGGAACAGTCTCACCCATATCTGATGTTTTTTTTGTACAGTGAACTGTATTCCAGGCCTTAGGACATCCGTCATAGAAATGCCAGTATCAGAGGGAATCAGGCAGGAGACAGGAGGAGGCCCTATTATACCCTGTCAGGGTTACTCTGACTCCAGACTCCTGCCCTTACAAGGGCAGTCCACAGCTAGCCCTCTCCATAATTATCCCTGTTATAAAGGTACGTGCGTCTCCTGCCGCGTTTCTCCCTCAGGTTCCTCAGGGGAGTGATGGTGCACGATACAGAGATATCTACCCCACTTTCCCAGTGGTGGTACAAATGGTCTAGCATATACAGTGGGTACGGAAAGTATTCAGACTTGTGTTGCGCGAGTATGTTCTATTAACCCTTTCGCCGAGTATGCTCGGGCCGAGCTCCGAGTATTTATAGCTGCTCGGTGATATGGTTGAATCGCTCCTGTGTGCATGATTTGCGACTGTTTGACAGTTTTATTACATGTGAGGAATGTCTATTTCTTACTCATTCCTCACATGTAATAAAGCTGTCAAACAGTTGCAAATCATGCACACGGGAGCGATTCAACCATATCACCGAGCAGCTGTAAATGTTCGAAGCTCGGCCCGAGCATACTCGGACAGAACATACTCGCTCAACCCTTATTCAGACCCCTTTAATTTTTTCAGTCTTTGTTTCATTGCAGCCATTTGGTAAATTCTAAAAAGTTCATTTTTTTCTCATTAAAGTACACTCTGCATCGCATCTTGACTGAAAAAAATCAGAAATGTAGAAATTATAGAAATTTTTGCAAATTTATTAAAAAAGAAAAATTTAAATATCACATGGTCATAAGTATTCAGACCCTTTGCTCAGACACTCATATTTAAGTCACATGCTGTCCATTTCCTTGTGATCCTCCTTGAGATGGTTCTACTCCTTCATTGGATTCCAGCTGTGTTTAATTAACCCCTTTAAAGCCCAAGACGTACTAATACGTATCTGCGCCCTGGGCTTTAAGAGCCTGATACATATTAGTGCATCTTTGCGATCACGCCCGTACACAGGCTGTGCGGGCGCGATCGCCGCCGAGTGTCAGCTGATTGTCACAGCTGACACCCAGTGCTATGTGCAGCATAGCAGCATCGCAAGAGCAAGGGGAGGTGATCGCGATACTCACCTCTCCTGCCGGCCTCCAGCGCTGTCTGACGCAGCTTCTCGGATGTTGCCATGACGACCTGATGTCGTCATGACAACATCCGGGTCACCAGACAGCAGGAAGATATTTTGGTCATGCGCAGTGCATGACCAAAGTATATTCTGCATCTGCAGCGCTGACAGCCTGTATAGGACAGGGATGGTGTTGTATTCCTGTGCTATACAGGCGATCAGAATAAAAAAAGTGAAAGTCCCATAGTGGGACAAAGTATAAAAGTAAAAAAAGTGTCAGAAAGTGAAAAAAAAAAAAATTGTAAAAATATTTTTTTTAAAAATAAAAAAAATTATGCAATAAAAAATAAAAATGTACCCATCAATAAATATTATTATGAAAAAAACAATAAAAGTACACATATTTGGTATCACCGCGTCCGGAACGACCTGACTTCTAAAATTGTCCCACAAGTTAGCCCCTCCAATGAACACGGTAAAAAAATAAATAAATAAATAAAAGCCGAAGCAAAAAACAATGCTTTATCATACTGCCAAACAAAAAATGGAATAACACGCGATCAAAAAGACGAATATAAAAAAAAATGGTACTGCTGAAAACGTCATCTCGTCCCGCAAAAAACAAGCCGCCATACAGCTCCATCAGCCGAAAAATAAGTTATAGCTCTCAGAATAAAGCGGTGCAAAAAATATTTTTTTCTATAAAATAGCTTTTATTGTGTAAAAGCGCCAAAACATAGAAAAACAATATAAATGTGGTACCGCTGTAAACGTACTGACCCGAAGAATAAAGCTGCCTTATAAATTTTACCACACGCGGAACAGCATAAAAAAATTAAAAAAAAAACAATTCCTGAATTGTTGGTTTTTATTTATTCTGCCTCCCAAAAATCGGAATAGAAAGCGATCAAAAAATGTCACGTGCCTGAAAATGGCACCAATAAAAAATGTCAACTCATCCCGCAAAAAACAAGCTGTCACATGACTTTGTCGGCCAAAATATGGAAAAATTATAGCTCTCAAAATATGGCGATGCAAAAACTAGATTTCACAAAAAAATGCGTCTTTTAGTGTGTGACAGCTGTCAATCATAAAAACCCAATATGATTCTGGTATCATTGTAATCGCACCGACCCGAAGAATAAAGTCGTCTAATCACTTACACCGCACGAGGAACGGCGTAAAAAATAAACTCTCGGGTTAGGGTTAGGTTTGTGCTAGGGTTAGGGTTATGGTTGGGCTAGGGTTGTGCTAGGGTTAGGCTTGGAGTTAGGGTTGGGGTTATGGTTGGGCTAGGGTTGTGCTAGGGTTAGACTTGGAGTTAGGGTTGGGGTTATGGTTGGGCTAGGGTTGGGGTTAGGGTTGGGCTAGGGTTAGGGTTGGGGTTGGGGTTGGGCTAGGGTTAGGGTTGGGGTTGGGGTTAGGGTTGCGATTTTTTTCAAAAGTAAAAAAAAAAAGATGACGATATGGCGACTAGTGTTGAGCACAAGTGCTGGCTACCTGAGGTTGCATCGGGTGCTTGGGTATGCACTGCGTATCGCGGGTGCTCAAGTGACATGCTCGAGTCTCCGCCCCATATGCTTCGCAGCCAAAAAAAACTTGCGGGGATTGCCTGCCATGCACGAGCGATCCCCGCATGTTTTTTTTGGGTGTCTAATAACCGTGAAACATGCGGGCGGGGACTCGAACAGGTCACTCGAGCACCCGTGATACATGGTGCATACCTGAGTACCCGATGCAAACTCAAGTAGCGAGCACTTGCGCTCAAGACTAATGACAACTTATTCAATATGATGACCTAATGTTATCAAACTCTGTGTCGTACCTCTGGGTTCAAAATGTTCACTATACCCCTTGATAAAATCCTTGAGGGGTGTAGTTTACTTGTGTGGGGGGTTTCCACTATTTAGGCACATCTGGGGCTCTCCAAACGCGACTTGGCGTCTGCTCTCGATTCCAGCCAATTTTGCGTTCAAAACACTGTATTTTCCCCACATATTGGGTATTGGCGTACTCAGGAGAAATGCAAAAAGTTTTTGGGGTCCATTTTCTCCTCTTACCCATCATTTTTGTGGAAAAAGTTTGATTTTTTTATTTTCACAGCTCCATGTTATAAACTTCTGTAAAGGACTTGGGGATTCAGGGTGCTCACCACACATCTAGATAAGTTCCCCGTGGGGTCTAGTTTCCAAAATGGTGTTACTTGTGGGGGCTTTCCACTGTTTAGGCACATCAGGGGCACATCCGCTAATTATTCAAGCAAAATTTGCATTCAAAAAGTCAAATGGTGCTCCTTCCCTTCCGAACCCTGCCGTATGCCCAAGCAGTGGTTTTCCCCCACATATGGGGTATCTGCTTACTCAGGAGAAATTGCACAACAAACTGCATGGTGCAATTTCTCCTGTTACCCTTATGAAAATGCAAAATTGGGGGCTGAAAAACATTTTTGTGGGAAAAATGTGAAAATTTTATTTTTACGGCTCAATGTTATAAACTTCTGTGAAGCACCTGGGGGTTCAAGGTGCTCACCACACATCTAGATAAGTTCCCTGAGGGGTCTAGTTTCCAAAATGGTGTCACTTGTGGGGGCTTTCCACTGTTTAAACACATCAGGGGCTCTCCAAATGCAACATGGCATCCGCTAATTATTCAAGCAAATTTTACATTCAAAAAGTCAAATGGCGCTCCTTCCCTTCCGAACCCTGCCGTGTGCCCAAACAGTGTTTTTTCCCCATATATTGGGTATCTGCGTGCTCAGGGGAAATTGCACAACAAATTTTGGGGTCCATTTTTGTGAAAAAAGTTAAATGTTAACTTTTTTCTTCCACATTCCAAAAATTCCTGTGAAGCACCTGAAGCGTTAATAAAGTTCTTGAATGTGGTTTTGAGCACCTTAAGGGGTGCAGTTTTTAGAATGGTGTCACTTTTGGGTATTTTCTGTCATAGAGACCCCTCAAAGTGACTTCAAATTTGATGTGGTCCCTAAAGAAATGGTTTTGTAAATGTTGTTGGAAAAATTAGAAATCGATGGTCAACTTAACCCTTATAGCTCCCTAATAAAAAAAAAATTTGGGTTCCAAAATTGTGCTGATGTAAAGTAGACATGTGGGAAATGTTATTTATTAACTATTTTGTGTGACATATCTCTGATTTAAGGGCATGAAAATTAAAATTTGGAAAATTGCAACGACTTGCCTTTATTGGTGAAAATATTGGAGATTTGGCGAAAATGAAACAATTTTCGAACTTTTAATTCTTATGCCCTTAAACCACAGAGTTATGTCACACAAAACAGTTAATAAATAACATTTCCCACATGTCTACTTTACATCTGCATCATTTTTGAAACACAGTGTCAGGAAATATTAAAAAATATTACAAATCTCTCCCTCTGAAATGCCTCACTCTTCCCCCTCCTCTATCTACCATTTGCGAGTAAGAGCTCGCAATCTAGACAGCTGGCTCTGTGCAAATAGCAGTACACACAAGAGGTGGCAAACTCAATTATCCAGGCTAATTACCATACGAATGTAGCCACCAGTAGAAGAGACCTGTGATGAGTAGACACCTGGCTAAATAGGAAACCGCTCGTTAAGACTAAAAGGAAATCTACATCACCCCGCACAATAGCCAGGACATTTCCATTTGCACATGTGTGGAATCTGCAGTCTCGTAGGAACCGACATAAAATATGGAATATTGGAAGTTCTATAATTCCGTTCGCGATGGGACACATATTTTTAGCGGCAGGGTTAGCTAAGGAACAATACTCATATTTTTCCGTATCTGTAAGCCCTGCCGGTAAGCTATAACACAAAAGTACAAAAATAACGGACAGCAGCCAGGTCAGGTCTGGTCTCTGAAGACAGGTAAATTTGCAATAAAAAATATGGCGTCACTTGCTAACTTCTGCGATCAACCAGCGAGAAGTCATCGCAGAAGTTAGAGATTTAACAAAACCATGAAGGGTGGAGACCAACCCACATGAGGTCATCACAGGGGAGTGTGTGGGCAGGGTCCCCCTTTGGCATAAAAGATCCAGCTGAGCCTGGATCTATACTCATGCCTGGAGATACATATTTTATAAGCAAGGGTCCTGTTCGATAACAGTCCATTGGAGCACCTCCCCTCCAGCTAAACTGAATCATCTCTGCCATCTGTCTAGTAAGTTTCTTCTGTTAATCCCTTTTTATTTTGTGTAACTGTATATTCTTTATTGTATTGTCCCCATTTGTAAAACCTTTTGCATATTTTTTCATAAACACTGCCTGGATTAAATATAAAATTTAATAGTTCTGTTTTTTCTGTTTTGTAATCGTTCCTCCTCCGAAGCCATAAACGCTACCAGAATGCAGGCGTCCAATCAGGCCTGTCTTGTATTTGAATATTTAAATCTGATTGGTGGTGGCAGCAAATCATCTTAATTGGGTTATTGTGAAGCTAGCAGTGATCATATGGGGGCATAAACACATATTACATGCGTTGGAATTTGGAGGGGTGTACGCCATACGCTCACTGCTCGCTTGCTGATAACTACGTAGTGAGTAATCGGGATTGTGAGTGCACATAATCCCTGACAAATTGGTGGCAGCGATGGGATATAGTATGATCGCCTCTGACACATGATTTTTTTTGTAAGGAACTTAGAAGGATTAAAAGTTGATCAGCAATTTCTCATTTTTACAACAAAATTTACAAAACCATTTTTTAGGGACCACATCACATTTAAAGTGACTTTGGTGGGGCCTATATGACAAAAAACACCCAAAAGTGACACCATTCTAAAAACTGCACTCCTCAAAGTCCTTAAAACCACATTAAATAAGTTTATTAACCCTTCAGGTGCTTCACAGGAACTAAAGCAATGTGAAAGAAAAAAATTAACTTTTTACTTTTTTTTACAAAAATTTTACTTTAGCCCCAAATTTTTTATTTTCACAAAGGTAACAGGATAAAATGGACCCAAAAATTTGTTGTTCAATTTATCCTCAGTATGCCAATACCCCATATGTGGGGGAAAACTATTGTTTTGGCGCACGGCAGGGCCCGGAAGGGAAGGAGCACCTTTTGACTTTTTGAACGCAAAAATGGCTGGAATCGAGAACGGACGGCATGTCGCATTTGGAGAGCCCCTGATGTGCCAAAACAATGGAAACTCCCCACAAGTGACCACATTTTGGAAACTAGACTCCTTAAGGAATGTATCTAGATGTGTGGTGAGAAGATGTAGAAGTAATGTAGAGCCGTGATAATAAAAAAATCTAATTTTTCCCACAAAATGTACTTTTAGCCCCAAATTTTTTATTTTCACAAGGGTAACAGGAGAAAATGGACCCAAAAATTTGTTTTACAATTCCTCCTGAGTACACAGATACCCTATATTTGGGGGAAAACTACTGTTTGGGCGCACGGCAGGACTCGTTAAGGAAGGAGTGACGTTTTGGAACGCAGACTTTGATGGAATGGTCTGCGGGTGTCATGTCGCATTTGGAGAGCCTGTGATGTGCCTAAACAGTGGAAACAAGTGACCCCATTTTGGAAACTACACCCCTCAAGGATTTTATCCAGGGGTATAGTGAGCATTTTGAACCCACAAATACTACACAGAATTTGATAACATCAGGTTATCATATGGAAAATTTTCATTTTTTTTCACGAAAATGTTGTGTTAGCCCCGAATTTGTAATTTTAACAATGGATAATAGTTGAAAACGGATCCCATAATTTGTTACATAATGTCTCCCAATCGCAATGATACCCCATATGTTGTCAAAAAGTTCTGTTTGGGTGCATGATAGGACTAGGGAAGGAAAGAGCACTATTTGTCTGAAATAGATTGTGAATGCCATGTTGCATTTGGAGAGTCCTTGACATGCGAAAACAGCAGAAACCCCCCACAAGTGACCCCATTTTGGAAACTAGACTCCTCAAGGAATTCATCTAGGGGTGTACTGAGCATTTTTAACCTACAGGTGAATCACAAAACTTTATAACATTTAGATGTGAGAATTATTTATAATTTACACGAGGGGTAATGGAAGAAATTGGATCCCACAATTTTTTATGCAATTTCTCTCGAATGTGGCACTACCCCCTATGTGGTTGCATACTACTGTTTGAGCACATGGCAGGGATCGGATGGGAAGGAGCACTACTTGGCTTTTGGAATGCAGATTCCATTTGAATAGATTGTGGGCTCCATTAGCTGAGCCCCCCATGTGACCCCATATTGGAAACTTCACTGCCTAAGGAATTCATCTAGACATGTAGTGAGTATTTTGAACCCCTTTGGTGCCTCACAGGATTTTAAAGCATTGAGATTTAGAAATATGACATTTTAGTGGTAAAATGTAATTTTTATATTTGCTGCAAATTTTTCAGGTACACAAGGGTTAATAGGTGAAACTGGACCCCATAATTTATTGCGCAATTTCTCGGTGTTATACCCCATATGTTGTCAGAAATTACTGTTAGGCTAAGTGCCCACGATGCAGAAATGCTGCATATTTTTTCCACTTCTCCCTGGCAGGAAAAACCCATGCGGATTTTACATGCATTTTTCCTGCCAGGTAGAACCATTTGTCAAGCGTTTTTGCATGAATTTCTACATGCGGGTTATCAAGTTCTTTTCCAAGCGATTTTAGCATCACCAGATTTATATGCTTTTTATGAAGATTTTTCAGAACAGAGTGAGCAAAAACCAGCAATTCGGTTATTGTTTTTATTTTTTGTATCGTTTACCGTACGGAAAAGTGATAAGACCGATTTGTTCGTCAGGTCGGTACGATTACAGCGATACCAGATTTATATTGTTTTTTTTGTATGCTTTGATATTTTTACACACTAAAACCAATATTTTACAAAAATGAATTTGTTTTTGCATCGCCATATTCTGAGAGCTGTAACTTTTTTATTTTTTGACGGTTGAGCCATATTAGGGCTTTTTTTTGCGGGACAGTTTGGTGTTTTCATCTATACCATTTTTTTTACTATGACTTTTTAATCGCTTTTTATTCACTTTTTTGTAAGTCAGTATGATGAAAAAGTGTCATTTTTGGCATGTTTTTTTTATTTTTTTTTACGGTGTTTGGAATTAATAATGTGCCTGATTTATAGAGCAGGTTGTTCCAGACGTGATGATACCAATTATGTGTACTTTTTTTCCAGGACGTCCCCCTGACAGCACCATGGAGGACGTCCTTCTTATCCTTTCAGGGACAGGAAACATAGAGGTTAAAAGCCCTCCCCTCCCTCCACCCCTCAGTGTGTTTTTCCTGTCCCTGTGAGGATAGGAACAGAGAGGTGTGGTGCGCAGAAGAGAGTACCTGCATGCGGGCTCAGGAGATCGGGCGGCCCAGATCTTCCCTTTCCTCCTGGGAAGCAGCCCGCGGCTGACACCCTCTGAACGGGGGTTCCTCAGCTTGGTCAGAGCAGCGCTGCTCCTGACCCAGGAGCCGCTTCCCTCCAGCGCCTGCCTCCGCACCTGGTTCTGGCCACGTGTGCGCGCACTTCCGGTGACGTCACTGGAGTGCGCGCGAGGCAGAGCGCGAAATTTGAAAACGTCAGTCAGCGTGCGTTCCAGGATGGAACGCAAAAGGCAGGGAAGACTTCAGGCAGGTAAGTATAAAAGCGCTTGCCTGTGTCTGGCTTCCCTGCTGTGCTAGAGACTGTATAATGAAGGATTTAGGGAAGGCAGAGACCCCAGCTGAACCACCAATGGTACATGTGAGTGGGGCTAGGACTATCTGGGGGGGGTAACCCACCAGTAATAGTCAAAAGGTCGCCTCCTAATTTCCACAGTGCTGTTCCCCTATCTTAGGATAAAGGCTCCGCTAACCCACCAACGACAGTAAAGAAGGATAAAAAGTCGGGGGGGGGGAAGATGAAGAGATGCCCCATATGTAATTGCAGGTTGCCTGAAGCATGGCTTAAACAGTTATGCGAAGGCTGCACTGCTAAAATCGTGAAGGATGAACAACCAACCATCCTTTCGGATATGAGGTCAATCATCAGAGTAGAGGTTCGGGCCTCCATTTCGGGTCTAGTTTCCCCCCAGATGTCTCAGCCGGGTCCCCGGGCAAAAAGACAGAGGTGGGAGATGGAGCTATCCTCAGAGGAAGAGTTACAGCCCTTTGGTTCTGAGGAGGAGGAGGAGGAAGATATAGCTTCAGATCCACCGAGGAGGGAAAGAGATATCTTTTCTCCGCGGCAGACACAGACAAACTGCTAAAAGCGGTTAGAGACAATATGCAGGTGGAAGACACCCGGACATCGCATACAGTGCAGGATGAGATGTTCGGGGGGTTAAGATCCCAGAGACACAGGGTTTTCCCTGTAAATAACCACATCGGTTCCATGATCTTGGAAGAATGGGAAGATGCAGAGAAAAGACTTGTAATTCCACGAGACTTTAGATTACGCCTTCTCTTTGAGCCAGAAGATATTAAGCCCTGGGAAGAGATTCCCAGGATTGACGTTCCCATTGCAAAGGTGGTCAAGAAAACCTCAATCCCCTTTGAGGATTCGTCCAGCATTAAGGATCCCATGGACAGAAAGGCGGATGGCCTTCTGAAAAGGGCCTGGGAGACGTCGGCGGCTATCATAAAAACTAATATTGCTGCCACCTCTGTAGCCAGATCAATGTGTTTGTGGGTAGAAGATCTGGAGGAGCAGTTAACATCAAAAGCTGCTAGAGAAGCTATTCTCAGATCCTTTCCCCTCCTTAAGATGTCTACAGGTTTTATGGCCGACGCTTCAGCAGAGTACGTTAGATTTGCAGCCAGAAACAGCGCCTTATCTAATGCAACTAGACGGGCTATCTGGTTGAAAACCTGGTCTGGGGATAACCAGTCAAAGAATAAATTATGCTCCATTCCTTTTCAGGAGATAGGGTATTTGGGCCAGCATTAGACGACATCTTACAAAAAGCATCTGATAAAAACAAAGGGTTTCCCGAGGATAAGCCTCATAGGTACCAGCCCTTTCGGAGAGCCCGCCCCTTGCATAAGCCAGATTATAGGGGTAAAGGAAAGTCCGGCAGATGGAGTTACCCCAAGGGGAACAGGGGCAGAGGACACCCTTTAGTTCAGCATCCGGCTCGAGGAAGCAATGACGCCATGTAGCATCGGCGTCTCTGCCCACTGCTAGGCAGAGACGTCGTCCCTCTCACCTTCCCGCTCCTGGCGCGGCGTCCTCCAGCACTCCCCTCCTCGCTGCTGCCGGTGCGCTCTCCTTCCCGGGCACTGTGCTTAGGGCGCGCACGCGCTCCCCCTCTCTTAAAGGGACCGTGCGCGCCGTCCTAAGGAGTCTCCGACCAATTGCCGGAGGACCTCCCATATATAAAGCACCTCCTCCAAAATGGAGGTGCCCGAGCAAAGTTGTTGCACAGTATATTACCTCTGCTTCAGCCCTCAGGTCCCGTTGCCAGCCTGACTTCTGTTCCAGTCCACCAGCCTGACTACTCTCCAGCCCGACAGTCTGCCTTCCGCGCTACCCGCCAGTCTGTCTATGGGCAAGCCCGCCTGCCTACCAGGAAGCACCTGCGAGTTACCTGCCTGCTACCTGCCGTGCCTGCTAGCCTGCTCACCTGGGAGCACTCGCCTGTTACCTGCCTGTTACCTGCTAACCTACCTGGAGGCTCTTCCGTCACATGCCGTGACCACCTGCCTGTCAGCCTAGAGACTGCAGCCTGCTTGCCGTCACTTGCCATGACCACCTGCTAGCCTACCTGGAGGTTCTGCCGTCACATGCCGTGACCACCTGCCTGTCAGCCTAGAGACTACAGCCTGCTTGCCGTCACTTGCCTTGACCACCTGCTAGCCTACCTGGAGGCTCCCGCTGTCACTTGCCGTGACCACCTACCCGCTTGCCAAGAGACTTCTTCCGTCACTTACCGTGACCACCCGTCAGCTAACCCAGAGACTTCTGCCTGCTTGTCGTGCCCACCTGCTATACTGGTCAGTCTCAGTCATCTGACCCGTGGGAGCCACCTGCTCTCTACAAGGTCGTCCCCAGAGTAGCACCTGGTCCCTCTACTCGGATCCTCCCTGGTCACAGAGTCGTTTGCCGCCGTCCGACCAGGGTCGGTTCGGGTAGATACTTAGTTACGCCCCTCTGGGTCCCTCCTTGCACCGCGGCACAGAGGTTCCACCACCCGAACCCGTTAGTTTGCTCGGGCCATGGAACCCGGTGGCACCCAAGCTCCTTCTCTCTCTGACCTATTCCTCGAAGTCTCCCGTCAGAGATCCCAACAGGAATCCATCCTGAACCACCTGCGTAATGTCAACTCCTGCCTGGACACACTGACTGCTCCATCAGGACCTGCCTCCAGTCGCACGACTCATGCCCCGGCAGCGCCGCTGCCCATCAATACCATGGTACCCGGTCCAGGTCCCCGGCTTTCTGCACCGCCTCGGTTTGGTGGAGACCCCGCCTTGGCTCGAGGCTTCATTAACCAGTGTACCCTGCACTTTGAACTCTTGGCACATAATCTTACCTCCGACCAGGCCAAAGTGGCCTTCATCATGTCCCATCTCACTGGGGAAGCACTGGCTTGGCTAAATCCCCTGTGAGAGAGAGGGGATCCCCTGGTATCCAACTTGTCAGCTTTCCCCACTGCTTTTCGGAAAGTCTTCGATGAACCGGGACGAAAGACCTCATCAGCCTCCTCTCTGCTACGTCTCCGCCAAGGGAGTCTCACTGTGGGCCAATATGCCATACGGTTTCGTACCCTCGCTTCTGAGCTTGCCTGGGATAACGAGGCCCTGGTGTCCATCTTCTGGGAGGGCCTTTCCGGTCGGATTAAAGACGAACTTGCCGGTCGGGACGTTCCAACCACCCTGGATGACTTGGTGACACTAGCTACCCAGATTGACATCCGGTTCCAGGAACGTACCAAAGAGACCACCCGTGAGAGGAGGTTTCCCCGCCTTGCTCCTACTTTCCAGAGACCTGTCTCTTCATCTGTCACTCCCCGGGTGCACTCACCCGAGCCCATGCAGATCCACCAAACCAAGATGGTCAAATCTCGCCAAGAGTCACGCCGAGCCGAGGGGAGCTGTTTCTATTGTGGCAGTTAGGAGCACCTGATTCGTTCCTGCCCGGAGAAACCGGGAAACTCCGGTGTCTAGGACCGCTCGGAGAGGTCGTCCTAGACAAAAGTAAGCCCTCTCCATCCCTGACTCTGTCTGTCTCTATCTCCTGGGGAGAGAACCGTCACTTTGAACTCGCTCAGCTAGATTCTGGAGCTGCTGGAAATCTCATTTCCCAGTCCCTAGTAGAGAAATACCACATTCCCACCAAATCTCTGGCTGAACCATTGTCTGTCGCCTCCATGGATGGGAGAGTCCTACCGGTGACCATCCTGCTCGTCACGGAACCCATAACCCTGCAGGTAGGAATGCTGCACTCTGAAAAGATCTTCTTCCATGTGCTACCCGGACTATCTCACTCCCTATTGCTAGGCCTACCTTGGCTCCAGACGCATGAACCCGGGTTGAACTGGCAATCTAGTGAAGTACTCCGGTGGGGTCCGGACTGCCATAGGACCTGCCTGGTTCCGGTTCGCCCGGTTCGTCCACTACCCGCTCCAGCTAATTTACCCGGTCTTCCGGCTCCTTACTGGCCCTATGCAGACGTCTTCGGTAAAAAGGAGGCAGAGACATTACCACCTCATAGGCCATATGATTGCCTGATCGACTTGGTACCTGGCGCCACTCCACCCTGTGGGCGTATTTATCCGTTGTCTGCGGCTGAAACCCGGGCCATGTCAGAGTACATAGAGGAGAATCTGGCTAGGGGATTCATCCGGAAGTCTACCTCCCCGGCTGGAGCCGGATTCTTCTTTGTCAAAAAGAAAGATGGCTCGCTACGTCCCTGTATTGACTATAGAGGGCTCAATCAAATCACGGTAAAAAACAAATACCCCCTGCCGCTCATCTCCGAGTTGTTTGATCGCCTCAAAGGCACCAGGATCTTCTCCAAGCTGGATCTACTGGGAGCATATAACCTGGTCCGTATCCGTCAAGGAGACGAGTGGAAGACAGCATTCAATACCCGGGACGGTCACTATGAGTACCATGTGATGCCCTTCGGCCTCTGCAATGCTCCCGCCGTCTTCCAAGAACTGGTCAACGACATCTTTCGTGACCTCCTGTACTCCAGCGTGGTGGTATACCTAGACGATATCTTGGTCTTCTCTCCGGATCTCCCCACACACCGGAGGGATGTTCGTCAGGTCCTGATTAGGCTCAGGCAGAACCACCTCTATGCCAAGTATGAGAAGTGCCTCTTCAACCAGACCTCCCTTCCATTCTTGGGCTACGTTATCTCCCAGACAGGCTTGCGAATGGATCCCGAGAAGCTCTCTGCTGTCCTAAGGTGGCCCCGTCCGGAGGGGTTGAAGGCGATACAGCGATTCCTGGGCTTCGCCATTTACTATCGTCTCTTCATCCCACACTTCTCGTCCCGGACTACTCCCATATCTGCGCTCACCCGTAAGGGGGCAAATCCCAAGGTATGGTCGCCCGAAGCCGAGGAGGCCTTTCTTTCCTTAAAGAAAGCCTTCGCCTCTGCCCCAGTCCTGCACCGTCCGGACTGCAATAAACAATTCTACCTGGAGGTTGATGCCTCCTCCTCCGGAGCCGGAGCGGTACTCACCCAAAAATCTTCTACCGGGAGAATGGTAACCTGCGGCTTCTTCTCCAAAATCTTCTTCTCGTCTGAGCGCAACTACTCCATAGGAGACCGTGAATTACTAGCCGTCAAATTGGCTCTGGAGGAGTGCCGCTATCTGCTTGAAGGGGCTCTATACCCGGTGATCATCTACACGGATCACAAAAATCTGGCATATCTCCAAAATGCCCAGAGACTTAATCCGCGTCAGGCCCGGTGGTCTTTGTTTTTTGCCCGCTTCGATTTCATCTTACATTTCCGCCCGGCGGACAAGAATGTCAAAGCTGATGCCTTGTCCCGATCCTTCCTGTCCTCCGATCAAGAGGAGGAGCCTATGCACATCATCGACCCCTCCAAGGTGATGAATATGGCCCCCTTGGATCTGACTCGTCATACACCCGGTAAGACGTTTGTAGCAGTACCAGATCGTGAGAAGGTTCTTCGCTGGGGTCATTCTTCTAAACTAGCTGGCCATGCTGGCCAAAAGAAGACCTTCATGCTCATTACCCGGCATTACTTGTGGCCTACCCTGCGTAAGGATGTTGTAGACTTCGTCACGGCCTGTTCATCTTGTGCCCGCAACAAAGTTCCCAGACATCTACCAGCCGGTCATCTCCTGCCCTTTCCCGTACCCGCTGCTCCATGGCAGCACATTGCTATGGACTTTATCACCGACCTTCCTGTTTCTGCCGGGTGTACAGTCATTTGGGTGGTCGCTGACCGCTTTTCTAAAATGGCCCACTTCATTCCCTTGCCTGGTCTCCCATCTGCACCCGAGCTGGCTAAGGACTTTATCCGCCACATTTTCCGTCTCCATGGCATACCCCTCCACATCGTGTCGGATCGAGGGGTTCAGTTCACCTCACGCTTCTGGAGAGCCACATGTAAGCTGCTAGACGTCACCCTGGATTTCTCCTCTGCTTACCACCCACAGTCCAATGACCAAGTGGAGCGGATCAATCAGATCCTTACCAGCTTCCTCCGGCACTTCGTTAATGCCCACCATTCCGATTTAGTGGACCTCCTACCATGGGCCGAGTTCTCTTATAATAACCATGAGAGCGAATCCTCTTCCAAGTCCCTGTTCTTTATAGTTTGTGGCCAACATCCCCGGATTCCGATTCCCGTCTCCGCTTCTGTGGACAACCCTGCTGCGGAGTCTCTTGTCAGCGAATTTTCTACCAATTGGGAGAGTACTAGGTCCGCTCTTCTTCAGGCTTCCGAGCGGATGAAGAGATATGCTGATAAGAGACATCTGGATCCGCCTCAATTTCATCCAGGAGACAAGGTCTGGCTCTCCTCCAAACATGTGCGGCTCAAAGTACCCTCCTACAAGTTAGGCCCTCGATTCATCGGTCCTTTCGAAGTCCTCAGGCAAATTAATCCAGTAGCCTACAAATTAAAACTCCCGGCCACTCTGCGCATTCCCAACTCCTTAAAAGGTATCTCTCCTCAAACCCGTTGTCCTTAACACTTTTTCCAACAATCCAGGAATTCCTTCTGCTCCGGTTTCTGCTGAGGACATCTTTGAGGTAGAGAGTATTCTGGCCACCAAGAGGGTAAGGGGGAAAACTTGGAAGGGGTTTGGTCCTGAGGAAAGAACGTGGGAACCCGGGGAGAACATCAACGCCCCACTTCTCCTTGAGAAATTTCTCTCTGGCCTAAAAAAGGGGGGGCCTAAAGGGGGGGGGTACTGTAGCATCGGCGTCTCTGCCCACTGCTAGGCAGAGACGCCGTCCCTCTCACCTTCCCGCTCCTGGTGCGGCGTCCTCCAGCACTCCCCTCCTCGCTGCTGCCGGCGCTCGCTCCTTCCCAGGCACTGTGCTTAGGGCGCGCGCGTGCTCCCCGTCTCTTAAAGGGACCGCGCGCACAGTCCTAAGGAGTCCCCGACCAATTGCCGGAGGACCTCCTATATATAAAGCACCGCCTCCAAAATGGAGGTGCCTGAGCAAAGTTGTTGCACAGTATATTACCTCTGCTTCAGCTCTCAGGTCCCTTTGCCAGCCTGACTTCTGTTCCAGTCCGCCAGCCTGACTACTCTCCAGCCCGACAGTCTGCCTTCCGCACTACCCGCCAGTCTGTCTATGGGCAAGCCCGCCTGCCTACCAGGAAGCACCTGCCAGTTACCTGCCTGCTACCTGCCGTGCCTGCTAGCCTGCTCACCTGGGAGCACTCGCCTGTTACCTGCCCGTTACCTGCTAGCCTACCTGGAGGCTCTGCCGTCACATGCCGTGACCACCTGCCTGTCAGCCTAGAGACTACAGCCTGCTTGCCGTCACTTGCCATGACCACCTGCTAGCCTACCTGGAGGCTCTGCCGTCACATGCCGTGACCACCTGCCTGTCAGCCTAGAGACTATAGCCTGTTTGCTGTCACTTGCCGTGACCACCTGCTAGCCTACCTGGAGGCTCCGGCTGTCACTTGCCGTGACCACCTACCCGCTTGCCAAGAGACTTCTTCCGTCACGTACCGTGACCACCCGTCAGCTAACCCAGAGACTTCTGCCTGCTTATCGTGCCCACCTGCTATACCGGTCAGTCTCAGTCATCTGACCCGTGGGAGTAGCACCCAAAGTAGCACCTGGTCCCTCTGCTCGGATCCTCCCTGGTCACGGAGTCGTTTGCCGCCGTTCGACCAGGGTCGGTTCGGGTAGATACTTAGTTACGCCCCTCTGGGTCCCTCCTTGCACCGCGGCACAGAGGTTCCACCACCCGGACCCGTTACACGCCATATGCGTTGGGGGTCGTCTGATGTCGTTCCTCAGAGGCTGGCAAAAATATCACAGAATCCTTGGATTCTAAAGACCGTATCCTCAGGATACAAAATCGAATTTGCCCAGTTTCCCCCGGAGAGGTTTATTCTCACCAATCCCCAGCCAGTGTCCGGTACTTCACCCATGTGGTTAGAAGTACAGAAACTCTTAAAAATAGGGGCCATAAGTCTGGGTAGAGTGGTCCCAGGGACACTACTCAAGACTCTTTTCCATCAAGAAACCCTCAGGCGAAACACGTATAATAATAAACCTAAAACCGTTAAACCACTGGGTGAGATACAAATGATTCAAGGTGGAATCAGTTCGGTCTACCATTCCCCTGATAGACAGAGGGGCCGTGATGTGTACCCTAGACCTCCAGAAAGCCTACTACCATGTCCCCATCCATCCCATCGATCAAAAATTTTTGAGATTTGCTATAAAAGTGGGAAATCAGATCCACCATTTTCAATTCAGATATCTCCCCTTTGGTCTGGCCTCAGCCCCTTGGGTGTTTACAAAGCTGATAACAGAAGTAGTTTGGGAATCATCATAGTCCCTTACCTCGACGATTTCCTTTTGGTGGGGGGGGTCTCGTCAGGAGCTTCTAGACCATGTAAGGATATCCATTTCCACCCTCCAGGAGTTGGGTTGGCTGATAAATTGGGAAAAATCAGACCTAGTTCCCGGGGAAAGAAAAAACTTCCTGGGAGTTACTCTGGATTCTTGCCTAAGAGCCTCATTTCTACCTGTAGAAAAGCAGAGGTCACTGAGAAGAGAGATTATTCAGTTTCCAATGAATCATTACTCCATCAGAAGTGCAATGAGGTTCCTGGGACTGATGATGGCCTGCATTCCATGTGTCAGATGGAGCCAGTTTCATGTTCGACATCTATAAAGAGCCGTTCTGTCGGCCTGGGACTGGTGTCAGATATCCTTGGACAAAGTAATGCCCCTTTCCAGAGTGGTAAGAAGGTCCCTAGTATGGTGGACGCTTCCAAAAATCCTCCAGGTGAGAGGAGCTTGGATCCCCTCTCCAGTCATAGTAATTACCACCGACGCCAGTCAGTCAGGGTGGGGCGCCCACGTAGAGGGGAAGCTCTTTCAGGGAACCTGGTCCCCAGAAATTCGTGCAAGGTCCTCAAATTATCAGGAATTACGAGCCGTGTGGGAAGTTCTCCGCCAGAACAGACCATTATTTCTGGGAAGACATATAAAGGTCTTGTCAGACAACACAACAGCGGTGGCTTTTCTGCGGCATCAGGGAGGCCCAAGACACCCCTTACTGCAGAGCCTTTCTACAAAGATATTTCTTTGGATAGAAAGAATAGCCCTATCTATAACAGCTGTACACTTAGCAGGGGCTCAGAATCAGACAGCAGACTTCCTGAGCAGACGAAGGATATGTCCCACAGAGTGGGAACTGAATATGCAGGTCTTCCTCGACCTTACGCATCGTTGGGGTTCTCCAGAAATAGACCTCTTTGCAAGCAGAGAAAATACTAAGGTCAGGAGATTCTATTCCCTAAATCCGCTAGACAATCCGGAAGGAATAGACGCCCTATCCCAGCAAAGGAACAGGGGCCTGTTGTATGCATTCCCTCTGTTAGCTCTGATACCAAGGGTACTAAGGAAAGTGCAGGAAGACCAGGCAAGGATAATACTGGTGGTGCCCTTTTGGCCGAAGAGGAGCTGGTTTCCTCTATTGGCCAAGATGGCACTAGAAGACCCTGTCCAGCTTCCCTTGAAGAAGGACCTTCTCCATCAGGGTCCTGTGTTCTACCAGGAAGTAGACAGATTGCATCTTACGGCATGGATGCTGAAAGGCAGATCTTGAAGTCCAAGGGTCTTTCTGATCAGGTGAAAACCGGTGACCATATATAGTAAATTTTGGAAAAAATTCTGCTCAGAATGTGGGGATTCAGCTATTGTTGTTTCTAACCCAAATATCCCTAAGATTTTGGATTTTTTTGCAGGCCGGATTTAGCAGGGGTTTAAAACCAAGTACTCTAAGAGTCCAGGTCTCTGCCCTGAGCGTATTCTTTGATACGCAATTGGCAGCGAATCCCTGGTTAGCTAGGTTTTCCAAGGCGGTTCAGAGATTGAGACCTTGGGTTAAGAGATCTGTTGCCCCCTGGGACCTCAATCTTGTACTTAATGCTCTTTGTAAACATCAATACGAGCCGTCCAAGGACTTGACTATAGGTAGACTCACCTTTAAGACAGCTTTCCTGGTAGCAATTACAACTGCTAAAAGGGTGGGGGAGATACAGGCCTTATCCACAAAGGACCCGTACTTACAGATTTATGAGGATAAAATAGTTCTTAGATTCGATCCATCCTTTTACCCAAGATTGCTTCTACCCATAATATAAATCAGGAAGTGGTACTTCGGTCCTTCTGCCAAAATCCTAAAAATCAAAAGGAAGTCTTTTTCCATTCCCTGGATGTTAGACAAGCAGTCATCACTTATTTAGAGGCCACCCAAGGTTGGAGAAAGGATCACAACTTGTTTGTCCAATTTGGGGGTAGAAATAGAGGTAAAAAAGCGTCAAAAAAAGACAATTGCCAGGTGGATTAAGTCTAAGGTCTAGCCTATGTGGCAGAAGGAAAGTCTCCTCCTGTCGAATTGAGGGCTCATTCGACTCGATCAATGGCCACTTCTTGGGCAGAGAGAGGGGGGGCCTCGGTGGAGCAGATTTGTACGGCCGCAACTTGGTCTAACCTAAGTACATTTTACAGACATTACAAGCTAGACGTTGTAGCCAGTCGGAGAATGGCGTTTGGTAGGAAAGTTCTCCATGCAGTGGTCCCACCCTAAAATCAATACTTTGGTATTCTCCATGGTGCTGTCAGGGGGACGTCCTGGAAAACGGTAATTAGTCTTACCGGTAGTTGTATTTCCCGGAGTCCATCCTGACAGCACAGTTAGTTTCCTCCCTTTCATGTTGTATACAGTGTGAAGTAACATTGTTATATAGAATTGTAATAAAATATTTTTTTGTTTGTTGCAACCATCCTGGTGTGGTACTTAGAAATAACACTGAGGGGTGGAGGGAGGGGAGGGCTTTCAACCTCTGTGTTTCCTGGATAAGAAGGACGTCCTCCATGGTGCTGCCAGGATGGACTCCTGGAAATACAAGTACCGGTAAGACTAATCACCATTTATGTTTACCATATTTTTCGGACAATAAGACGCACTGGACCATAAGATGCACCTAGAAAAAATATTTAAGCAAAAAATGTGGTCATGATGCACTGGTAAGGGGGAGGGTGTCTGCTGCTGACACTGTTATAGGGGTAAAGTCCCCCAATTCTGTTAATATCCCCCATCCTGGTATATATGGCCCCCTTCTTCCTGTTATACGTGGCCCTCATCCCCATCCTGATATGCATGGCACCCCAATCCACCATCCTGGTATGCATGGCACCCTAGTACCCCATCCTGGTATGCATGGCCACCTTCATCCCTCTTCCTGGTATGTATGGTACCCTTCATCCTGGCATGTATGGCCCCCCTCACACCCACCTTGGTATGTATGGCACCTTCATCCGTCTTCCTGATATGTATGGCACCTTCATTGCTCTTCCTAGTATGTATGGCATTCTTCATCCCTGTATGTATGCCCCCCTCATCCTGGTATGTATGGCACCCTTCATCCCTGTATGTATGGCCCCCCTCATGCCTCATCCCTGTATGTATGGCCCCCCTCATGCCTCATTCCTGTATGTATGGCCCCCCTCATCCCTCTTCCTGGTATGTATGGCACCCTTCATCCTTGTATCTATGGCCCACAGTCATCCTTCATCCTGGTATGTATGGCCCCCCTCATCCCTGTATGTATGCCCTCGGTGACCTGGTATGCTTGGCACCGCCTGTTTACCGTCACGCTGCACAGAAAAAAAATAAACAAATATACTCACCTCCTCTCTCCTTCATCGCTGTGTCCCGCTCTGCCTCCTCAGGGTTCTCGTTGTGTGAGCCGCGCATGGCGTAACTGCCATGCGCCCTCACACAGCAAGATGCTGTGCCGGAATAGTCACTGCTTCCCACGCTGGGATTGCGTGTGTGGGGAGCAGTGACCATTCATTCTACCTGATAGCGCGCACACTGTAGTCGCAGTGCGGCTCCTGCTGCGCTCTGCGGTCAGTGTGCCCTCTATTAAAGGCCATGAATATTCACCACACCCATGGGAGTCAAGCATACCAGGATGAGGGGGGCATACATAAAGTGATGAAGGGTGCCATACATACTAGGAAGAGGGATGAGGGGGGGCCATACATACCAGGATGAGGGATAAGGGGGGCCATATATACAGGGATGAAGGGTGTCATACTTACCAGGAGCCGCTGTGCGGGCACGGCTATTAAGGAAAATGAATATTCACTGCTCCCCAGTGAATTATTCATTTTCTTTAGTAGCGGGCACAGTGTAGGCTGCAGCAGGCGGCTGCTGCCTCCTGTGCCCTGCTCATCCCCCGCTGCCGCTCACCTCCAGATCCCCGACCACCCACAGCCAAACATATGTTTGGACTATAAGACGCACCCCCCACTTTCCTTCAAACTTTTGGAGGAAAAAAGTGAGTCTTATAATCCAAAAATTACGGCATTTTTGTTTTATCACAAATGTTGCATTTTGAGTAGCGAAACAGCTTTTCGTGATTTGAGTGCGCTTTTTTGTGTTTTTTTTTTACTTTATATATATATATATATATGTATATATTTTTTATATATTTGGTTTCATACACTGCAGTACTCGTATACAGCAGTGTATGAGAGCAGTTAGTGAGTCACTGACTCAGCCTGTGAGACCCAGCTTATAGCTGCATCTCACAGGCCACCATACCCTGGGGTCATCACATGACCACAGGGTACCATGGTAACCATCGGATGTTGTGACTCCCTTGCAACAACTTAAATATCGCTGTCTTGATTGACAGCAGTGTTTAAGTGGTTAATCGGTTGCAAAACCGGCAGGGGCCGATACAGTAGGGTGTCAGCTGTCATGTATAGCTGACACCCGTGGGAATTGCCATCACCGGGCGGCGCTATTCCCTATCGACGTTTTAAAATGTCGATGAGGGAATACGGCCCCTTAACGACTGCCGTTTTAATGCGTATCGACTGTCGTTAAGGGGCTAAATGTTTGACGGACATAGCACGTCATGCTGCGAGAACTGACACCCGCTCATGACGTGCTATGTCCGTCATTCGTCGTTAAGGGGTTAAGGTCTAGGCTTTGACTAGTCCACTCCAAAACCTTTACACTTTTCTCTTAAAACCACTTGAGTGTTGCTTTAGCAGTATGCTTTGGGACATTGTCTTGTTGGAAGGTGAACCTCTGTCCCAGTCTCAAATCACTAACAGACTGAAACAGGTTTTGCTCAAGAATATCCCTGTATTTCGCACCATCCTCCTTCCCCTCGACTCAGACCATTTTCCCTGCCACCGAAAAACATCCTCACAGCATGATGCTGCCACCACCATGTTTCACTGTGGGGATTGTGTTCTTGGGGTGATGAGCTCTGTTGGTTTGGCGCCAGACATAGCGTTTATCTTCGTGGCCAAAAAGTAAAATTTTGGTCTCATCTGACCACAACACCTTCCTCCATACATTTGGGGAGTCTCCCACATTTTTTTTGACAAAATCAAAATAAGCCTCACAATTTTTGTAAGTAAAGGTTTTTTTCTGCCCACTCTTCCATAAAGGCCACCTCTATGGAGTATACGGCTTATTGTGGTTATAGGGACAGATACTCCAGTCTCTGCTTGAGAACGCTGCAGCTCCTTCAGGGTTACCTTTGGTCTCTGTGCTGCCTCTCTGATTAATGCCCTCCTTGCCTGGGCTGAGAGTTCTGGTCGGCAGCCCTCTCTTGGCAGGTTTGTTGTAGTACCATGTTCTTTCCATTTGATGATAATGGATTTGATGGTGCTCCGGGGGATCATCAGAGATAGGGATATTTTTTTTTTATAACCCAACTCTGACTTTGTGCTTAATGGTGTCGCAGCCTCTGTGGCCTCTTTAATGCAACCCAACACATAACAACAACTCCCAGCTGTAACGATTCCACCCCTCAGTGTGTCTTAGGATGCAGTGATTGACAGCTCAGTCGTCCAGTCTGGTGCAAAGGCGTGCTGAACTGTCTGTGCAGTGATTGACAGCTCAGATGTCCAGTCTGGTGCAGGGGTGTGCTGAGCTGTCTGGGTTTTTAGTGACAGCTCGGCTGTTCAATCTGAGACTGGGAGGTGCTGAGCTCTCGCGAGTGTTAGAACCCTCCTGTTTGTTTTTTCTATCTTGTGTTTGCGGTCACATGACCATCTGCCTTTATATGCCAGCTCCGCCCTTCTGGCTGTGCTGGACTTCAGTGTTTGACTGCCTCTCTAGCCAGGTGCTTCTGTGCCTTTCTCTGTTGAGTTCGCTTGGTCCTCTGGGACCTTTAGTACTTTTTGTCAGTTTGTCTTTTGTGTTCTGCCACAACTTCTGTTTAGGAGGTGTCCCATTTTTGTTCCAGTCCTTAGTTCTTTTAGGGACCCCTCCCTTAATTCTATAGGTCTTCGTTCAGACTAGCCGAGGACTAAGGCGGGTCTGTTTACTAGGAACAGGCAGCCCGCTACATCGTAGGGATTCAGCTTAGTCTTACTATAGGGACAGCTTTCCCCTATCTTTCCTTAGTCCATGTTGCAGATCATAACAGTAAGTCCAGCCCAAAAAACTAAAAGGAAAGAAATTCGGGGATCAGTATGGTTTCCGTCCAGGATTTGGCTCAACGCCTGCAGGGATTGTCTCTGGAGGTGGCCGAGCTTCAGCAACACGTAAGTAGCTGTCCTGGAGTGCATTTTGTCGAGCCCAAGGTAGGACTGCCTGATGTTTTTTATGGTAAACAGCAAGATTTTTTTTCCTTTAAAAATTCTTGTTTGTTATATTTTCATTTGAGACCAAGATCCTCTGGGAATGAATCACAGCGCATTGGTTTTATTATGTCACTTTTCCGCAATGAACCTCAGGGGTGGGCCTTTTCTCTCCAGCCTAATTGTAGCGCCGGCGTCCCTGCCCTCTGCTAGGCAGGGACGCTGTTCCCCTCACCTCTCTGCTCCGTGCCCGGCGTCCTCCTCCCGCTCTGCTGGCAGCGCGCGCTCCTTCCCGGCCACTGTGCTTAGGGCGCGCGCGCTCTCCCTCCCTCTTAAAGGGGCCGCGCGCGCCGTCCTAAGGAGTCCCCGGCCAATGGCTGGAGGACTTCACCATATATAAGGCACCTCCTCCAAAATGGAGGTGCCTGAGCAATGTTGTTGCACTGTTCACTACTCTGCTTCAGCCCTCAGGTCCCGTTGCCAGTTACCTGCCAGATACTTGCCAGATTCCTGTCAGCTTGCTGTCTTATTCCTGCCTGATATTCTGCTACCTGCCTGCTAGCCTGAGGTCCGACGGTCTGCCTTACAACTCCTGTCAGTCTGTCTAAGGACCAGCTTGCCCGCTCACCTGGGAGCGCACATCAGCTACCTGCCTGCTTGCCTGAGGTCCGACGGTCTGCCTTCCAACTCCTGTCAGTCTGTCTATGGACCAGCTTGCCCGCTCACCTGGGAGCGCACATCTGCTACCTGCCTGCTAGCCTACCTGGAGGCTCCGCCGCCACGTGCTGTGACCACCTGCCTGTCCAGTGACTCCTGCCCGCTCACCTGGGAGCGCTCATCTGCTGCCTGTCTCCTAGCCTACCTGGAGGCTCTGCCGTCACGTGCTGTGACCACCCGCCTGTCCAGAGACTTCTGCCCGCTCACCTGGGAGCGCTCATCTGCCGCCTGTCTGTTGGTCTTCCTGGAGGCTCCGCCGTCACATGCCGTGACCACCCGTTTATCCAGAGACTCTCGCCTGCTCACCTGGGAGCTCACGTCTACCATCAGCCGCCACAGGTCGTACCAACCCTTTACCCAGAGACTGCCCCGGTCACTTGCTGTGACCATCTGCCCGTTCATCCAGAGACTGCCCCGGTCACTTGCCGTGACCATCTGCCCGTTCATCCAGAGACTGCCCCGGTCACTTGCCGTGACCATCTGCCCGTTCATCCAGAGACTGCCCCGGTCACTTGCCGTGACCTCCTGCCCATTCTTCCAGAGACTGTCCCGGTCATCTGCTGTGACTGCCTGCCTGGTCGCCACCCGCTCCCTTACAAGGACCGCCCCCTTGTATAGTAGCTCAGAGGTTCCGCCTCCCAGACCCGTTACAGTTTGCTCGGGCCATGGAACCCGGTGGCCAGCAACCTCCGCCAGTGCCATGACTCGCAATCCGGCAGCTCCGCTGCCCACTAATACCATGGTATCCTACCCCGGACCCCGGCTTTCTGCACCTCCTCGCTTCGGAGGCGACTCCGCCCAGGCTCGGGGCTTCATAAATCAGTGCACCCTGCACTTTGAACTATTGTCCCACCAGTTTAACTCCGACCGGGCCAAAATTGCCTTCATCATGTCCCATCTCACCGGGGAGGCCCTGGCCTGGCTAAATCCTCTATGGGAGAGAGGAGACCCCCTGGTGTCCGACTTGCCTGCCTTTCTCACGGCTTTCCGGAAAGTCTTCGACGAACCCGGACGGGAGACCTCATCCGCATCATCACTGCTACGCCTCCGTCAGGGAGGTCTCACCGTGGGCCAATATGCCATACGGTTCCGTACCCTTGCCTCGGAGCTGGCCTGGGATAACGACGCTCTGGTATCCGTCTTCTGGGAGGGTCTGTCAGGCCGTATTAAAGATGAACTTGCCGGTCGGGACATTCCTACCACTCTCGATGACCTAATAACTCTTGCCACCCGGATTGACCTACGGTTCCAGGAGCGTGCCAAAGAGGTCACCCGTGAGAGGAGGTTTCCACGTCTAGCTCCTACTTTTCAGAAACCCGTCACTCCCTCCGTCTCTCCCCAGGTACACTCTCCTGAGCCTATGCAGGTCGACCAGACCAAAATGGTCAAAACCCGTCAGGACTTACGCCGTGCCGAGGGGAGCTGCTTCTACTGTGGCAGTAAGGAGCACCGGATCCGTGCCTGCCCGGAGAGGTCGGGAAACGGCTGTGTCTAGGTTCGCTCAGAGAGGTCGACCTAGACAAGAATAAATCCTCTCCATCTCTGCTGCTGTCAGTCTCAATCGTCTGCGGGGAGAACCGATATTTCGAACTAGCCCAACTTGACTCTGGAGCAGCCGGGAATCTTATTTCACAGTCCCTGGTAGAGAAATACCGCATCCCCACCAAACCTCTGGCTGTACCCTTGTCTGTTGCTGCCGTGGATGGGGGTCTCTTACCACGCCCCATCCAACTCATCACCGAATCCATTACTCTGCAGGTGGGAATGCTGCATTCTGAGAGTATCTCCTTTCATGTTCTGCCTGGACTCTCTCACGCCCTCTTGCTAGGTCTACCTTGGCTCCAGAGACATGCACCCGTGCTTGAATGGCAGACCGGAGAGGTCCTTCGCTGGGGACAGGACTGCCATAAGATCTGTCTGGTTCCCGTCCATCCCGTCCGTCCTTCTCCTACCCCAGCTAATCTACCTGGACTTCCGATTCCTTATTGGTCTTATGCTGATGTCTTTAATAAAAAGGAGGCAGAGACACTACCCCCTCATAGACCATACGACTGCCCTATCGACCTGTTACCCGGTACTACTCCTCCCCGTGGGCGTATTTATCCATTATCCGCTGCTGAGACCCGGTCGATGTCCGAATATATTGAGGAGAATCTGGCCAGGGGAATCATCCGGAAATCTACCTCCCCGGCGGGAGCAGGCTTCTTTTTCGTCAAAAAGAAGGACGGTTCTCTCCGTCCCTGTATAGACTATAGAGGCCTTAACCAGATCACGGTGAAGAATAAGTACCCCCTTCCGCTCATTCCGGAGTTATTTGATCGTCTGAGGGGGGCTAGAATCTTCACCAAACTGGACCTCCGTGGGGCGTACAACCTGGTTCGTATCCGTCAGGGGGATGAATGGAAGACGGCATTCAACACCCGGGACGGCCACTATGAATATCTGGTAATGCCCTTTGGTCTCTGTAACGCTCCTGCCGTCTTTCAAGAGTTGGTCAATGACATCTTCCGGGACCTTCTCTATTCCTGCGTACTGGTGTACCTGGACGACATCTTGGTCTTCTCTCCGGATCTCCAGACTCACCGGAGGGACGTTCGTCAGGTCCTGCTCAGGCTCAGGCAGAATCACCTCTTCGCTAAATACGAGAAGTGCCTCTTTGAGCAGACCTCGCTTCCGTTTTTGGGCTACATTATTTCTCAGACCGGCCTACGAATGGATCCAGAGAAACTGTCTGCCATCGAGAAATGGCCTCGACCGGAGGGGTTGAAGGCCATTCAGCGGTTCCTGGGCTTCGCCAACTACTACCGCCTCTTCATACCACACTTCTCTTCCCGGACTGCCCCAATTTCCGCGCTCACCCGTAAGGGTACTAATCCCAAAGAGTGGCCGCCCGAAGCAGAGGAGGCCTTTCTTTCCTTAAAACAGGCCTTCTCTTCCGCCCCGGTGCTGCATCGCCCGGACGGCAACAAGCAGTTCTTCCTGGAAGTTGACGCCTCCTCCTCTGGAGCCGGAGCGGTACTTACTCAAAAATCATCTTCCGGGAGGATGGTAACTTGCGGCTTCTTCTCTAAACTCTTCTCCTCCTCAGAGCGCAATTATTCCATATGAGACCGAGAGTTATTGGCCATCAAACTGGCATTGGAGGAGTGGCGTTACCTGCTCGAGGGGGCTCTTCACCCGGTAATAATTTACACTGACCACAAGAACTTGGCTTACCTCCAGCATGCCCAGAGACTTAACCCGCGCCAAGCCCGGTGGTCCTTGTTTTTTGCTCGCTTTGATTTTGTTCTTCATTTTCGCCCGGCTGACAAAAACGTCAAGGCGGACGCCTTGTCTCGATCCTTTCTGGTGTCTGATCTCGAGGAAGATCCGAAACACATCATCGATCCCGCCAGAGTAATGCAGGTGGCTCCCGTGAGTCTAAATCGTCTCCCTCCCGGAAAGACGTTTGTATCAGTACCTGATCGGGAGAAGATCCTTCACTGGGGTCACTCGTCTAAACTGGCTGGCCATGCCGGTCAGAAAAAGACCCTCCAGCTTATTACCCGGCACTACTGGTGGCCTACCCTGCACAAGGACGTAATAGACTTTGTTTCTGCCTGTGTGTCCTGCGCCCGCAACAAGGTTCCGAGACATCTGCCAGCCGGTCGCCTCCTTCCGCTTTCTGTACCTGCTGCCCCCTGGCAGCATATAGCAATGGACTTTATAACTGACCTCCCAGTCTCTGCCGGTTGTACGGTCATTTGGGTGGTCGCTGACCGCTTCTCCAAGATGGCTCATTTCGTTCCCCTGCCAGGCCTCCCGTCTGCACCCGAGCTAGCTAAAGACTTTATTCGTCACATCTTTCGTCTTCATGGCCTGCCCCTCCACATCGTGTCGGATCGTGGGGTACAGTTCACCTCACGCTTCTGGAGAGCCACTTGTAAACTGCTAGACGTCACCCTGGACTTCTCTTCCGCTTACCACCCACAGTCCAATGGTCAAGTGGAGCGGATCAATCAGAACCTGACCAGTTACCTCCGGCACTTCGTTAATGCCCATCATTCAGACTGGGTGGATCTCCTACCATGGGCCGAGTTCTCTTATAACAATCACGAGAGCGAATCCTCCTCCAAATCCCCGTTTTTTGTAGTCTTCGGTCAGCATCCTCGGATTCCTTTTCCTGTCTCCACCTCTGTGGACAACCCGGCTGCGGAATCTCTCGTTAGCAAATTTTCCTCCATTTGGGAGAGTACCCGATCCGCACTCCTTCAGTCGTCCGAACAGATGAAAAGACACGCTGACAAAAAACGCCTGGATCCTCCACAATTTCGTCCTGGAGATAAAGTCTGGCTCTCATCTAAATATGTCCGACTCAAGATACCTTCTTACAAGTTAGGGCCTCGGTTCATCGGTCCTCTGGAGGTCATCAGTCAGATCAACCCGGTGGCCTATAAATTGAAACTCCCGGCCAACTTACGGATCCCTAACTCCTTCCATGTATCTCTCCTCAAACCTGTGGTACTTAACTCTTTTTCCAAGTCTACAGGTACGCCTCCTGCTCCGGTTTCTGCTGAGGACGAGTTTGAGGTAGAGAACATTCTTGCCACCAAAAGGGTAAGAGGAAAGACCTTTTTTCTAGTAGATTGGAAGGGGTTTGGTCCTGAGGAGAGAACGTGGGAGCCCCGGGAGAACATCCATGCCCCTCTTATCCTTGCTAAATTTCTGTCTGGCCTAAAAAAGGGGGGGCCTAAAGGGGGGGGTACTGTAGCGCCGGCGTCCCTGCCCTCTGCTAGGCAGGGACGCTGTTCCCCTCACCTCTCTGCTCCGTGCCCGGCGTCCTCCTCCCGCTCTGCTGGCAGCGCGCGCTCCTTCCCGGCCACTGTGCTTAGGGCGCGCGCGCGCGCTCTCCCTCCCTCTTAAAGGGGCCGCGCGCGCCGTCCTAAGGAGTCCCCGGCCAATGGCCGGAGGACTTCACCATATATAAGGCACCTCCTCCAAAATGGAGGTGCCCGAGCAATGTTGTTGCACTGTTCACTACTCTGCTTCAGCCCTCAGGTCCCGTTGCCAGTTACCTGCCAGATACTTGCCAGATTCCTGTCAGCTTGCTGTCTTATTCTTGCCTGATATTCTGCTACCTGCCTGCTAGCCTGAGGTCCGACGGTCTGCCTTACAACTCCTGTCAGTCTGTCTAAGGACCAGCTTGCCCGCTCACCTGGGAGCGCACATCAGCTACCTGCCTGCTTGCCTGAGGTCCGACGGTCTGCCTTCCAACTCCTGTCAGTCTGTCTATGGACCAGCTTGCCCGCTCACCTGGGAGCGCACATCTGCTACCTGCCTGCTAGCCTACCTGGAGGCTCCGCCGTCACGTGCTGTGACCACCTGCCTGTCCAGTGACTCCTGCCCGCTCACCTGGGAGTGCTCATCTGCTGCCTGTCTCCTAGCCTACCTGGAGGCTCTGCCGTCACGTGCTGTGACCACCCGCCTGTCCAGAGACTTCTGCCCGCTCACCTGGGAGCGCTCATCTGCCGCCTGTCTGTTGGTCTTCCTGGAGGCTCCGCCGTCACATGCCGTGACCACCCGTTTATCCAGAGACTCTCGCCTGCTCACCTGGGAGCTCACGTCTACCATCAGCCGCCACAGGTCGTACCAACCCTTTACCCAGAGACTGCCCCGGTCACTTGCCGTGACCATCTGCCCGTTCATCCAGAGACTGCCCCGGTCACTTGCCGTGACCATCTGCCCGTTCATCCAGAGACTGCCCCGGTCACTTGCCGTGACCATCTGCCCGTTCATCCAGAGACTGCCCCGGTCACTTGCCGTGACCTCCTGCCCGTTCTTCCAGAGACTGTCCCGGTCATCTGCTGTGACTGCCTGCCTGGTCGCCACCCGCTCCCTTACAAGGACCGCCCCCTTGTATAGTAGCTCAGAGGTTCTGCCTCCCAGACCCGTTACACTAATGATCCGTGTTTAAGGTCTGTTGAAGAATTTTTTTCTGCTATGGAGCTATTATATGACGATCCTGATCGAATCTCATCTGCTGAATCTGAACTTAGACGTTTGAATGAAGGGTCAGATGATGTTGAAAATTATTGCACACACTTCAGGAGATGGGCTTCAGAAGTTAAGTGGAATTATCCGGCACTGAGATGTTTATTTCTTGCTGGTCTGAGTGAAAGGGTTAAGGATTTGCTAATTGCATTCCCTGCACCTGAGACTCTGCAGAAAGCTATGCAGTTGGCTGTTCGCATAGACAGGAGACTGAGGTGCAGGCTCAATGAGGTAAAGACTCCTGTAATGTCAGGTCCTAGTCCCCAGAAAATCTGCTCTGACGGCGGAGAACCGATGGAGGTTGGGGCGATGTCACTCCATTCTCAAGAAAGAGATCGGAGATTTGCCGAGGGATTGTGTCTTTATTGTGGTAAAGCTGACCATTTGATTAAGTATTGGGAGCGTCGTTTAAGTAAAGAAAAGAAAAAGGTCAGTTACGCCCGTATAGCTTGTTTACGCTCTGCAGGAGTATTTCTTTCTGGGAGTACTACTCTGCAAGGAGATTTGATTGAATTTCAGGTATTTGTGGATTGTGGTTCAACACTTAATGTGATTGATAAAGGGGTTTTGGAAAACCTTAAATTTAAATCCAAACCTTTGTCGTCACCTATTTCTGTGGTTGCAATTGATAACACTCCTTTGAAATGTATTACTCACAAGACTGCTGCATTTCCACTCACTATCAATGGAGTTCACCAAGAAATTTTGGACTTGGTTGTTTTGGATAATTTGCCCTCTCCAGTTTTTCTAGGATTGCCTTGGTTAAGACTGCACAATCCTTTATTGGACTGGTCTACTAAGTATTTTGACAGGAAACGTAAAGAGGTTTTGTTTACTGTGGGTGACATGGTTTGGTTGTCCTCGAAGAACCTGCGGTTGAGGATTCCCTCTAAAAAACTGGGTCCTAAGTTTGTGGGTCCTTTTAAAGTGCTTCAGGTTGTTAACCCCTCTGCTGTTAGGTTGGATGTCCTTACTTCCTGGAAGATTAATCCTGTGTTTCATGTTTCCTTGTTGAAAAAGGCTGATGTATCAGATAGGGATGCCACTGTCACAGTTCCTCCTGTGGTGGAAGACGGCGAATATGAAATTTCTCGTATCTTGAATTCTAGATGGCATAGAGGGAGATTACAGTATCTTGTCTCCTGGAAGGGTTTCGGTCCCGAAGACAACTCCTGGGTAAAGACGGATGATGTCTCTGCTCCTAGGCTTGTTAAAGCTTTGCACAGGAGGTTTCTGGATAAGCCTGGCCCTGGAGGATCCGGAGGATCCTCATAAAAGAGGGGGTACTGTTAGAACCCTCCTGTTTGTTTTTCCTATCTTGTGTTTGCGGTCACATGACCATCTGCCTTTATATGCCAGCTCCGCCCTTCTGACTGTGCTGGACTTCAGTGTTTGACTGTCTCTCTAGCCAGGTGCTTCTGTGCCTTTCTCTGTTGAGTTCGCTTGGTCCTCTGGGACCTCTAGTACTTTTTGTCAGTTTGTCTTTTGTGTTCTGCCACAACTTCTGTTTAGGAGGTGTCCCATTTTTGTTCCAGTCCTTAGTTCTTTTAGGGACCCCTCCCTTAATTCTATAGGTCTTCGTTCAGACTAGCCGAGGACTAAGGCGGGTCTGTTCACTAGGAACAGGCAGCCCGCTACATCGTAGGGATTCAGCTTAGTCTTACTGTAGGGACGGCTTTCCCCTATCTTTCCTTAGTACATGTTGCAGATCATAACAGCGAGATGCTCCCTGTTCCATTAGTTGCTCAGCTATTTAACTGAGCCGGCCATCCCAGATAGCTGCCAGCTGGAGCTTCAGCTCGGTATGGATTGTTTTCCCTGTTCCTAGTGCCTTGTCCATTGATCTATCGCTGCCTGACCTTGGACCTTGTTCTGACCATCCGTTTGTCTAATCCTTTTGTTCTGATCTGCTATCCTCCCGGTATTTGAATCTCAGACCGTTACCTGACTACGCCTTTGTCTTTTCCCTCTGTTTATGACGTACCCTCCTGACTTTTGATCTCGGACTGACTATCCCGACTCATGGCTTGTCTGTGAGAAGTGACTCAGCGTCACACCAGCATTCCCTGACATCAATAGTTATAACAATAGCAAGAGGGCCACAGGATGTCGACCAATGTTTCAATGTATATTCTATTGCGAAATTGTAAAACTGATAGAAACAATAATTTTATTTGAACTTTCAAATCTCATATAATTTATATTACAAAATATTCAAACACTAACATTAAAGTGAAAAATCCATAAATAGAGCACACATACAATTTACTTTTTACTTTTGAAGTACTAAACCCTTTAAAACAGTAAACCAAGGATATGAAATATTGCTAAAATACAATTTAGATTTGCTTCTGTTGGCAACAATGCAGAATGTAAAATCTGGAAAGTGAATCTCAATGTTTCTACACCTTCTCATTTTTAGGTTCAGTATTTTGTGATGATTATATTTTTAATGGATCTTTATAGGAATCAGTTCCCAGTTTACCTTATAGTCAGAGAATAACATTCTGGATACCTGCAGTCACTAGTTGGTGAAGCTTACTTTACACTGTTTTAGTGTTGAGGTCAATGCATACAGCATGCTGCAAGCTCCCTCTAGTGGTGGCTGATGGCAGCCAAAATCTATGTCTACTGAAGACATTTAGAGCTAGTTATCAAATAAACTGAGTTGAACCACTATAGAGAGATGTTAAAAAATAATCGGCATAGAATCTCGGACGTATTTTGAAAATGAATATACTGTTGCAGGACAAACCTTTATTTTAAAGAATTATATTTCTGACAATTGTTTTCACCTTTTTAAAACATTTTTTTTGTGTGAAAATAAGATTTTTTTTTTTATTGACTTAAAGGGTTGTTCTCACCATTGCTATTCAGGGAGTGCACCGCTCCCGAGTCTCCTGGCTTCTAAATAATTGAGTTTGGTCCAGCGGCATGAATGCACCAAACCTTCCACTCTCCCAAGATGCTAGTAGTCACAGCTGTGCCTCTACAGCATTAGAGCACCCCCCCCCCCAAGTTTCAGATCAGAGCTTGCAAGTTCTGCATTTCTTGCTTAGGAAACCGACCAGCGCTGATAGACTGCAGTGGTGGCCGGTAACTTAGGCAACGAGTAGTAAACTATAAAATTAAAAATACCTGAGTAATTGGAAACAGAGAGGAGCTTTAAAAAAGGTAATTTGGAAAACTACTTGTTTTTGCAAGAATGTTACAATTTTACCTATTTATGATGAGAGAACCCTTTAAATAAAATTTTTTCTCTCCCTAAAAAAAAAAACTGGACCCAGAAGTACTACCAGCTCGTCTACTAAATGTGACAACATCGGGTCTCTACAATCATCCAGCATTGTCACCCAATGTGTCATAAGTGTTCAGAATGAAGAATTGCAATGAGCAACCGGAGCTTCCCTCTAAGGGAGCAGAGCCGGTCTGCTGGATGCACTACCGTGGCCACACCAGAGATAACTGCTGTAATGACTGTGTCCCTGATTGCAGCCCACGCCATGCTGGCTATACCCTTATAGGTGCTGTCACTTATTCTATATGGGTGACAAGTGGATGTAAGCCCACCTGTTTGAAATACATCAGGGCATCAACTTTCTAACAATATATTCATACACGATATCAGCCCATGAGGGGCTTGGCATCCTTGTGTGGTGCAAGCAGATGGTTACGTGTCCTATAAACTCTACAGGGGGCACTAAAGGCAAGAAGCACCTCTACTGTAAAAATGGTGACCTAATCGTGTACTTTGCACTGCTGTAACAATAGTAACGGCTTACGGCATTCCCTTCTTATCCTCTAACCAGGCCAGAAGGTCAGGGCAAAAGAATGTCATGGAATTGGGCTAGTCATAAAGGATCGAACTGGTCACCTTGTGAAGTCAGAGGTAGATGGGGATTAAAGGTGAGTGGTGACCTACTTTGCTTTGCTTTTTTTAACATACCAGGTAATGATTCGATCCCTGGGAGGCTTTGCAGTCATCTTGATGTGTTTTTATAACGGTTTTAATGCACAACACCATCTACACCTCCACACACCAGGGAGGAAGGTTTATGGGTGGACTTTGGGTTTTACAAAGTTTTGTGTGTGAAAGTGAATCTACTTTCCATCCAAATAGAGTCTGGTAAACTACTGGCGCTTCGAGATATTGCCATTTTCAGTAGTTTTTGCACCTCATTATATTAAACCACAAAAATATAAACTGAACTAATAAGAAAAATAGATATTTTTTTTTAATAATTCCTTATTAAGTCACACATCTTCTTACAACTTGCCGCTAGATCTCAATAATGGCCCCATAATGGTATTTGATGTGATCATAGTCTAGCGGTCCATATGCCAGGAACAGCGCGAGTCTGGTATATTGTAGAGCAAGTTATTGATCAGCTTGCTTCTTCTGGCTTCTAGTAGAAGTCTTCTGGACCTCTCTTTAGCAGCTCGCTTTTCAGTGCATTTCTGAATTCGCTTTTGTCTTAACCACCTACAGAAGACAGGTAAATGATTAGATGTGTAGACACTGGCATAGCTAAGGCACATAATCACTGCGTCAAATCTCTCAATGGGAGCCTACTTAACACCTTTGCTCCAAGCCTGTTTGCACTTTCCTGACCAGGCCACATTTTACAATTCTGACCACTGTCACTTTAGGTGGTAATAACTCTGGAACGCTTCAACGGATCCCCCTGATTCTGAGAACACATTGTACTTTATGTTGATGGTAAATTTAGGTTGAATTTTTTTGCGTTTATTTGTGAAAATATCGGAATTTTGGTGAACATTTTGAAAATTCCAAACTTTCAATCCTTAAACCAGTTAGTCATGCTGTACAAAATAATTTATAAATAACAGTTCCCACAGGTCTACTTTACATCAGCATCATTTTTTAAAGGGGTTGTCCAGTACTTTTAAAAAAATGGCAGTGTTTTAATGATACATACAAACTTCTTTATAATTACCTTGCGCTGCTGATACTGCCTTTCAGCGGCGCTATCGGTGGCCACTCACAGGCAGCACGTGACCCCCCCCGCTCACGTCACGACAAGTGAGGCGTGACTCAGCGCTGGGGTCCCCGCAGTGGCTGCTGGGCTGTGGGCGGGGTTATTCCCCTGCGTCACACCCAGCATCCACTGCGCACTTTCCCAGTGAATGAGGACAGGGAGAGAGTGCGGTGGATGCCGGGTGTGACGCAGGGGAATAACCCCGCCCACAACCCAGCAGCCACCGGTGGAACGTGGAAGTGACGTCAGTGACAACTTGTCGTGACGTCAGCAGATGTCAGCACTGGCTGCAGCCGGGGGTCACATGCTGCCTGTGAGTGGCCACCGATAGCGCTGCTCAGAGGCAGTATCAGCAGCGCAAGGTAATTAGAAATTAGGTTGTATTTATCATTAAAACACACTGCCATTTTTTTAAAAGTACCGGACAACCCCTTTAAACAATTTTTTTGATAGAAAATTTGAAGGGTTAAAAGTTGACCAGCAATTTTTTATTTTTCCAACAAAATTTACAAAACCGTTTTTTTAGGGACCACATCACATTTGAAGCGACTTTGAGGAACCTTTATGACAGAAAATACCCAAAAGTGACACCATTTTAAAAACTGCACCCCTCAAGGTCCTCAAAACCACATTCAAGAAGTTTATGCACCCTTCATGTGCTATACAGGAATTAAAACGGTATAAATGATTAGACAACTTTATTCTTCGGGTCGGTGCGATTACAGTGATCGGCGATATTTGTTCTTTATTTGTTTTCACATAAATATATGTATTTATTGGATTAACATTTTTTCATTTTTTTGTTCTTTATTTTGTGATTTTTTAAAAATATTTTTAAAAACTTTTTTTTTTTTTTTTACTTTTTACCTTGTCCCAGGATGGGACATCAACTTTCCCTGCCATGTTCGCTGATACTCTGCAATGCTTTTGTATGACAAGGTATTAGTCAATCGCACACAGGGAGGAGATGTGTCAGCTTCTGCTCTGAGCAGGAGCTTACAGGCCACCGTACCACAGCCATCTTTTGGCCTGGGGTCACCATGGAGACATTCAGCACAAGGCAATCGTAATCAGTTGAAAATTACAATCAATGAAATTTACTTTGACTTCAGACCACACTTTTAACCCCTTTACCACCTAGGACTTACTCATACAGCATATAGTGAACATCACGGGCTCTTCTGAAGCTTAGCCTATAGCCACGGCCCCACTATCAGTATTTGGTCAGTATTCGGTCAGTATTTTTTCTCAGGAGTGGGAGCCAAAACCAGGTGAGTAACAATCAGAGAAAAAGTATAATAGAAACAATTCACCAATTCTGTATTTATCACCCACTGCTGGTTTTGTCTCCCACTCCTGAGAAAAATACTGACTGAATACTGACCAAATACTGATAGTGGGGCCGTAGCCTATGGCTGATATTTACAGGAGTGCAGATAGCAACCATGGGCCTTCAGCAATGGTGCCCCACACGCACTCGGACCTGTTCCATTTAAATGTCAATGAGATTGATAGGGCTATGTAATATAACCAGTATCTACCATCAATTCCTGACGCCCCCTCCACACATGGTCACCCCAGCGCTGACGTACATGCACATCATTTTGTGGTAACCGTTTTTAAAAAAACGCTAAGTCCCAAAGTCTGATCACACAGAGGAAAGAATAGAAAAATATATATACAGATCACATTTCTGGTCACTTTCTGCTTTATACTTACTGTGCAAAAGCCCCTTCCTTGTCTTTTCCTTCCAGGAGAAATGCCTCATGCTCCTGTTTTCGTAAATCCTCCATCTTTTTCTCTTTTATTTTTTCTTTATGTTTTTTTTTAAGCCAAACGGAGACAGCTTGATGTGAATCTCTTTCTTCATCCTGTAAAGCAACATACAGAAAACTAATATTGAAGCCACAGGACAGTATTGGTATACACAGTATCTCTTGCATCTCATGGTCACTAATTCCAGACACAACATAAGGACAAGAATGGCCGTTTCTGGAAAACTTACCCCATCTTCTAATACTATTCTAAGTTCTGTTCACTATGGTGCCAAGACAAATATGATGGCTCATAATCTGGGCCGTATTTGCCACTAGACACCGAGGGCAGGAGCCTAGGACTGCAGGTTGCGGGGGGTGGCACCACCATGAAAGTGTAAAAAAAAATAATAATATTCTCTGCTATCAAATTCAAATGAGCTTTATTGGCACAACCAAAATACACATTAGCATTTTCAAAGCAAGTGTAGTGCTACCAAGTCTGCTGTACTGCTCCCCCCCCCAACACTGACTGCTGTGATAAAAGCTGTTAATCACACTCAGTTCTGCTGTGCTCCTGCACATGTAATCAATGTCTCTGCAGTGAGTTCTCACGCAGAGCCTGTTCTAAGCTATAGTGGGGGGGGGGGGTGTTCTTTCTCCTCTTATATGTGGATGTCTGCTTATGATTGGCAGAGCTGACAGCACTATGAGAAGAGAGCTGCTAGAAGTGTTTGTAATGACACTCAACGCTGTAGTACTGCCCATTCCCCAACACTGAATGCCAGAGATGAGAGTTAATCACACTCAGCTCTGCTGTGCTCCAGAACATGTCATCACTCTGCAGTCAGGAGATCTGACAATCTAAACCAGTGTTTCCCAAACCCCATCCTCACGGCCCCCCAGAGGTCATGTTTTCAGGATCTCCTTAGTATTGCACAGGTGAGAGAATTTCTGATGCCTTGATGATACTTCAATCACCTGTGTAATACCAAGTAGATCCTGAAAACATGACCTGTGGGGGGCCGTGAGGATGGGGTTTGGGAAACACTGATCTAAACTATATTGGGGGAGTGTTCTTTTTCCCCTTGTGTGTGGATGCCTGGTTATGATATAACAGCAATATGAGAGGAGAGTTACTAGAAGTGTTTGTAATGAAAGTTAATTCTGCAGCACTGCCCCTACCCCACACTGACTGCCAGCGATGAAAGCTGTTAGTTAATCACACTCAGGTCTGCTGTGCTCAAGCACATCATCACTCTGCAGTGAGTAGAGAAGGCTGATTGTCAATATCTATTGTGGGGGCGTCTTCTTCTTTCCCAAGTGTGTTGCTGTACACACCTCCAATGAAATCTCTCTGGTAATGACCACTTGGACAATTTTTTTTTTAACTGTTTAGGAGCCAAATACTTAAATTGATAATATCTCTGCCCACAGATGCAAAATTTAAAAAAAATGTTTTATTCTGCTCTGCAGTCAATATTACATTGTGTGTCCAATTCAACATAAAAAATTTGGTGAAAGGTTCTATATCTCTTTCGCAACCATATAACGTAAATTGTGTCATAAGGGTGCAAGGGGTGTATGGAGTGGGCTCAGCAATTGAGCCTGCACCATACCTGGTAGATGCCAGCTGTGTTACACAGCCACCACGTGCCTATAACAGTATCAACTGGAGCGAGCTCCGATTGATGCTATTTAACCATTTAAATGCCACTGACGAACGCGGGGTGCTTATGGTTTACCATGGCAGCTAAGGGATTGCTGAAGGTGCCCAAAGCTGCCATGTTGGTCTTACTATCAAATCCAGACCACGGCTAGGCTTCATAGGGGAACCTCATTTTAATTATATACTGGAGTACTGCAGTATATGGTATAAACAATCAAACGATTGCAGGTTCACGTTTCCTATAGATACCAAAAAATATATTAAAAATAAACATAAAAATATCTTAAAAAAATAATAAAAAACTAATGTAATATAAAAGTTTAAATCAAAATGCCAGAATTGTTTTAATTCCCCTCACTTCTCGTAAAAATGCAATAAAAAAATAACTTTGTACTGCACAACCTGTCCCTTAAGTTGGAAGGTTCTCTATGTATATATCAAATGTCACAACATTATGATCAAATCATCTCTCTCATCCTAAGGCTACATAAGGCAATGACCAGTACAATAGTAGGTGGATACATTTTCTACTATCTTTTTTTACTATTTTTTTTTACTATTTTAAAGATTTACAAGTAAATGGGGCTAAACTGCAATACCAAACACAACCTATGAGTGGCCCTTTTTTTCTAATCTCAAATATTTAATTCTAAATAATATTATTAATGTAGCGTCAGCGTCTCTGCCTCCTGCCGCGTCGTTCCCCTCACCGCCGCGGTCCCGGTCCGGCGTCCTCCAGCTCCCCTGCTCCTGCTGTTGCGCGCACCGTGCGCAGCTTCCCGGGCACTGTGCTTAAAGTGCGCGCGTGCTCCCTCCCTCTTAAAGGGGCCACGCATGCCGTCCTAAAGAGTCCCCGACCAATGGCCGGAGGACCACTCCTATATAAAGCGCCTCCTCCAAAATGGAGCTGCCTGTGCAAGGTTGTTGTTTGTGTGCTAACACTCTCCTCAGTCCTCAGGTTCCAGTGCCCGCCAGCCAGTCTGTCAGCCGTGCCCGCCAGCCTGTCTGTCAGCCGTGCCCGCCAGCCTGTCTGTCAGCCGTGCCCGCCAGCCTGTCTGTCAGCCGTGCCCGCCAGCCTGTCTGTCAGCCGTGCCCACCTGCCTGTCTACCTGGATCTCCTGTCAGGCCAACTGCCGTATCCGCCTGCTTGCCAACCCGGATCACCCGTCAGGCTACCTGCCGTGCTCTCCCACTGTACCAGTCAGCTTCAGCCATCTGACCCGTGGGAGTCGCCTGCTCTCTCACAAGGTCGGTCCCAGTGTGGCACCTGGTCCACCTACCCGGTCCCTCCTTGGTTCATGGAGTCGACTAAGCCGCCGTGCGACCAGGGTCGGTCCGAGTAGGCAGTTAGTTATGCCCCTCTGGTCCCTCCTTGCATCCCAGCACAGAACTTCCACCACCTGGATCCGTAACAATTAATAATAATAATGTAATCATGTAATATATAAACTAATGTAGTAACACACACACACACACACACAACATCACTGGTGTTTTATGTGAGGGGAGATATGTTTCATTGCGGCTACTAGCCTCAGTGAACTAAACCTAGAAGTTTCTTCAACATGTTAGGTGCTGAAGAGATTAATCAGCCATCTTGGGTCTAGTTCTTTGTGAGTAGTTGTGAGATGGATGTCTACTCACTATATCTCCACCTCAGGGTGTGGCTGGGGAAGTTAAATGCTCAGTCACAGTTTTTTTTTCTCTGTTGTGAGTTTGGAGAAGGAAGTCTCCAGACTGTGTGAAGCTTCAGCTCAGGAGGAGCTGAAGTGTGCTGCAACTTAAGCGGACGAATCCCACATGCATATGGACTGTGCTATTGTTTAATTTTTTGTTTTACTGTTATGTCAGCAAGGCTGTGTTTAGTTTGTGGAACCTGCAGTGCTTTATGCCGCTGTAAATAAACCTGCAGACGAAAATGTTCCTGTGTCTACTTCTGGAAGCAGCCAAGTGAGTAGTCTTACTACAATATACACATATATAGATACTAGCTATTGAGCCCGTTCTATGCCTGGGTGGCAAGCATTTTTATTGGTATATGGTCTCCCATGCTGGTATGTGCTACCCCCATCCTGGTATTTGTGTTTCCCAATCCTGGTATTTGTGCTCCCCATCCTGCTCCCCCATCCTGTTATGTGCTGCCCTCATCCCTATCCTGGTATGCATGGCACGCCTCATCCCTATCCTGGTACGCATGGCACCCCTCACCCTCAATCCTGGTACGCATGGCACCCCTCACCCCCAATCCTGGTATGCATGGCACCTCTCACCACTAATCCTGGTATGCATGGCACCCCTCACCCCTCAATCCTGGTATGCATGGCACCTCTCACCACTAATCCTGGTATGCATGGCACGCCTCATCCCTAATCCTGGTATGCATGGCACCCCTCACCTCCAATCCTGGTATGCATGGCACCACTCACCTCCAATCCTGGTATGCATGGCACCCCTCATCCCCAATCCTGGTATGCATGTCACTCCTCATCCCCAATCCTGGCATGCATGGCACCCCTCATCCCCAATCCTGGCATGCATGGTGCCCCTCATGCCCAATCCTGGCATGCATGGTGCCCCTCATCCTGGTATGCATGGCTCCCTCATCCCTCACCCTGGTATGCATGGTACCCCTCATCCCTATCCTGGTATGCATGGTACCCCTCACCTCCAATCCTGGTATGCATGGAACCCCTCACCCCCAATCCTGTTATGCATGGCACCCCTCACCCCCAATTCTGTATCAATGGCACCCCTCACCCACAATCCTGGTATGTATGGCACCCCTCATCCCCCATCCTGGTATGTATGGCACCCCTCATCCCTAATCCTGGTATGTATGGCACCACTCATCCCCAATCCTGGCATGCATGGTGCCCCTCATCCTGGTATGCATGGAACCCCTCACCCCCAATCCTGTTATGCATGGCACCCCTCACCCCCAATCCTGTATGAATGGCACCCCTCACCCACAATCCTGGTATGTATGGCACCCCTCATCCCCCATCCTGGTATGTATGGCACCCCTCATCCCCCATCCTGGTATGTATGGCACCCCTCATCCCTAATCCTGGTATGTATGGCACCCCTCATCCCCAATCCTGGCATGCATGGTGCCCCTCATCCTGGTATGCATGGCTCCCTCATCCCTGTATGCATGGTACCCCTCATCCCTATCCTGCTATGCATGGCACCCCTCATCCCTATGCTGGTATGCATGGCACCCCTCACCTCCAATCCTGGTATGCATGGCACCCCTCACCCCCAATCCTGTATACATGGCACCCCTCACCCACAATCCTGGTATGCATGGCACCCCTCACCCACAATCCTGGTATGCATGGCACCCCTCATCCCCAATCCTGGCATGCATGGCGCCCCTCATCCTGGTATGCATGGCTCCCTCATCCTTCATCCTGGTATGCATGGTACCCCTCATCCCTATCCTGGTATGCATGGCCCCTCATCTGAATCCTGGTATACATGGTACCCCTCAATCCTGGTATGCATGGCACCCCTCTTCCCCCAATCCTGGTATGCATGGCACCCATTATCCCCAATCCTCGTATGCATGGCACCCCCCATCCTATAATCCTCGTATGCATGGTACCCCTCATCCCCCAATCCTGGTATGCATGGTACCCCTCATCCCCCAATCCTGGTATGCGTGACCCCCTCATCCCCCAATCCAGGTATGCATGGTACCCCTCATCCCCCAATCCTGGTATGTATGGTACCCCTCACCCCCCAATCCTGGTATGCATGGCACCCCTCATCCCCAATCTTGGCATGCATGGTGCCCCTCATCCTGGTATGCATGGCTCCCTCATCCCTCACCCTGGCATGCATGGTACCCCTCATCCCTATCCTGGTATGCATGGTACCCCTCACCTCCAATCCTGGTATGCATGGAACCCCTCACCTCCAATCCTGGTATGCATGGAACCCCTCACCCCCCATCCTGTATGCATGGAACCCCTCACCCCCAATCCTGGTATGCATGGCACCCCTCACCCCCAATCCTGGTATGCATGGCACCACTCATCCCCAATCCTGGTATGTATGGCATCCCTCATCCCCAATCCTGGCATGCATGGTGCCCCTCATCCTGGTATGCATGGCTCCCTCATCCCTGTATGCATGGTACCCCTCATCCCTATCCTGGTATGCATGGCACCCCTCATCCCTATCCTGGTATGCATGGCACCCCTCACCTCCAATCCTGGTATGCATGGCACCCCTCACCCCCAATCCTATATGCATGGCACCCCCCACCCACAATCCTGGTATGCATGGCACCCCTCATGCCCAATCCTGGTATGCATGGTGCCCCTCATCCTGGTATGCATGGCTCCCTCATCCTGGTAAGCATGGTACCCCTCATCCCTATCCTGGTATGCATGGTACCCCTCATCCATATCCTGGTACGCATGGCCCCTCATCTGAATCCTGGTATACATGGTACCCCTCAATCCTGGTATGCATGGCACCCCTCTTCCCCCAATCCTGGTATGCATGGCACCCCTCATCCCCAATCCTCGTATGCATGGCACCCCCCATCCTCTATTCCTCGTATGCATGGTGCCCCTCATCCCCCAATGCTGGTATGTATGGTGCCCCTCATCCCCCAATCCTGGTATGCGTGGTACCCCTCATCCCCCAATCCTGGTATGTATGGTACCCCTCATCCCCCAATCCTGGTATGCATGGCCCTCTCATCCCTCAATCCTGGTATGTGTGGCCCCCTCATCTCCCAATCCTGGTATGCATGGTACCCCTCATCCCCCAATCCTGGTATGTGTGGCCCCCTCACCCCCATCCTGATATGCATGGTACTCCTCTGCACACATACAAAAAAAATAAACACTTACACTCACTTTTCTTCCCTGTGCTCCAGCGCTGCTGTGTCCTGTTTTGCCGGGGGAGGAGTGCGGTGCCGGAGCACCGAGCTGTCCGGCGCCATTTTGCTGAAGACACACTGCAAATGTGTCTTCAGTAAAATGGCGCCGGATAGCGCAATGCGCATGCACCAATTACTACACCTTCACTCTGCCCCCGGTCTCCGGCCAGAAGAGAGGCGCCGCGGCAACGCTACTCCCGGTCAGGTGGTCAGGTAATTATGCAAGTATGGCGCCGGAGATCGCGGTATGTCTTCAGTGTCTACGCATCCCGCAATCTCCGGCGCCATACACTCCTCTTACCTGTAACGGCTCCATGCGTTCTTCTGTCTGGAGCCAGACTGCGTGTAGCGCATGCACAGTCTATAGAGGCTTCAGACAGAGGGATGCTTGGCCAGTTATATTATAGATATACATATGTAGATATATACAGTATATACTTTTTACCTCTCTTGGCTTTTTACTTATTTTGTTACATTACAACCTGTGTTTAAATATTTTTGTATCTGATTTGTGTGTGATGCATCAGCACTAAATAGTATAAGATGGTGATGTGAAGTGGGAAAAATCTAGGCATAAATTAAATTTATGGGACCAAATAACTAAAAATTGGCATGTGCATATGCATTCACCCCTTTTGCTATGAAGCCCCTAAAAATTTCTGGTGCAAGCAATTACCTTCATAAGACACATGCTCACTGAAAGGAAGTCCACCTGCAATCTAAGTGACACATTGTCTGTCAGTATATACACACCTTTTCTGAAAGGTCACAGAGGCTGCAACACCATTAAGCAAGAGGCACCACTAACCAAACAACACCATGAAGACCAAGGCGATCTCCAAACAAGTCAGGGACAAAGTTGTTGGGAAATGCAAGTCAGGGTTGGGTTATAAAAAAAAATCCCAATTTATGATGATCCCCTGAAGCACCATCAAATCCATTACCATCAAATAGAAAGAACATGGTACCACAACAAACCTGTCAAGAAAGGGTCGCCCACCAAAACTCTTAGCCCGGGCAAGGAGGGCACTAATCAGAGAGGCAGCACAGAAACCAGAGGTAACCCTAAAAGAGCGGCAGAGTTCCCAAGCCGAGACTGGAGTATCAATCCATATGACCACAATAAACTGTACACTCCATAGTGGTGGCCTTTATGGAAGAATGGGCAGAAAACAGACTTTACTTACACACAAAAATTGTAAGGCTCATTTTGAGTTTGCCAAAAGACATATGGGAGACTCTCCCAAATGTATGGAGGAAAGTGCATATGAGACCAAAATTGAATTTTATAGCCAGCAAGGTAAACGCTATGTCTGGCGCCAAACCAACACAGTTTATCACCCCAAAAACACAATCCCCACAGTGAGACATGGTGGATGCAGCATCATGCGGTAGGGATGTTTTTTTTAGGCAGCAGGAACAGGGAAAATGGTCCAAGTCGAGGAGGAAGATGGATGGTGTGAAATACAGGGATATTTTTGAGCAAAACCTGTTTCAGTCCGTCAGTGATTTGAGACTGGGACAGAGGTTCACCTTCCAACAAGACAAAACTGTTATACAGAGGTTCACCTAACAACAAAACAATGACCCAAAGCATACTGCTAAAGCAACACTCGAGTGGTTTAAGGGGAAAAGTTAAAATGTTTTGGATTGGGCTAGTCAATACCCACACCCTAAATTCAATTGAGAATCGGTGGTCAGACTTGAAGAATGCTGTCCACCAGAAAAAAAACATCCAACTTGAAAGAGCTGGAGCAGTTTTGCCTTGAGGAATTGGCAAAAATCCCAGTGGCAAGATGTGGAAAGCTCATAGAGACTTATCCAAAGCGACTTGCAGCTGTAATTGCCGCAAAAGGAAGTTCTACAAAGTACTAACTTTAGGTGGGTGAATAGTTATGCATTTCTTTTGTCCTATTTGTTGTTTGCTTCACAATAAAAAGAAAACCAAATGTTCACAGTTGTAAGCATGTTCTTTACATGAACTAATGCAAACCATCCTAGTGTTACTACCAGGATGTGAGGTAGCAAAACATGAAAAATGCAAGTCACTGTTTAGGACTGTAATACGTCATGTTCTATGCTACAGAAAAACGATTATTAGTTATTACGCAAACAGTTAAATTTTGTAATTTTGTCTGACCCACATGAATACAGTTTGACAAAAGTGTCACTTTAATTCATTACTGTAAAGTGCGGTAATGTAGACTGAACCTGACAACTCACTGGAGCGCTGCTCGTCTCCATCGCTTTGGCCTGCTGGATTCTCTTTTCTTGGATGAGTTGAGAATTTTTCCTTTGTAACCACATCTTAAAGGCGACTTCATTTTCTCTCCTTTTCTGTTCTTCCTGTTCCTTCCGGTGCTCTTCATCCTATTGATAGGTAATATTGGTTATGATCACAACAGGGTTCACAATTTAACCCCTTTACCTCTGAAGGTGGTTTGCATGTTAATGCCCAAGCCAATGTTTACAATTCTGACCACTGTCACTTTGAGGTAATAACTCTAGAATGCGTCAACGGATCCCCCTGATTCTGAGACTGTTTTTTCGGGACATATTGTACTTCATGATAGTGGTAAAATGTCTTTGATATGACTTACGTTACTTTGTAAAAAAAATCTTTGCAATTTTCAAACTTTGAATTTCCATGCCCTTAAATCATTTAATTAATTAAATTAATTAAAGAGATAAGGTGGTTTGCAAGTTAATGACTGGGCCAATTTTTACAATTCTGACCAGTGTCACTGGAAAGCTTCAAAAGATCCCAGTGATTTTGAGACTGTTTTTTCGTCACATATTGTGCTTGCATTCATCTGTGAAAAAAAATCGGAAATTTGGCAATAATTTTGAAAATACAAAATAGTTAATAAATAACATTTCCCACATGTCTACTTTAAATCAGCACAATTTTGGAACCAAAATTTTTTTTGTTAGGAAGTTATAAGGGTTAAAATTTGACCATCGATTTCTCATTTTTCCAACAAAATTTACAAAACCATTTTTTAGGGACCACATCACATTTGAAGTGACTTTGAAGGGCCTTTATGACAGAAAATACCCAAAAGTGACACCATTCTAAAAAATGCACCCCTCAAGGTGCTCAAAACCAGATTCTAAAAGTTTATTAATCCTTCAGGTGCTTCACAGGAATTTTTGGAATGTGGAAGAAAACAATGAACATTTAACTTTTTTTTTACAAAAATGTAACTTTAGACCCAATTTTTTTAATTTTCACAAGGGCAACAGGAAAAAGTGGACCACAAAATTTGTTGTGCAATTTCTCCTGAGCAAGCCAATATATATATGTAGGGGAAAACCACTGTTTGGGCGCACGGCAGGGCTCGGAAGGGAATGAGCGCCATTTGACTTTTTGAATGTAAAATTTGCTTGAATAATTAGCGGACGCCATGTTGCGTTTGGGGAGCCCCTAATGTGCCTAAACAGTGGAAACCCCCTACAAGTGACACAATTTTGGAAACTAGACACCTCAGGGAACTTATCTAGATGTGTGGTGAGCACCTTGAACCCCCAGGTGCTTCACAGACGTTTATAATGTAGAGCTGTGAAAGTAAAAAAAATCAAACTTTCTCCACAAAAATGATCTTTTCGCCCCAAACTTTTTATTTTCACAAGGGTAAGAGGAGAAAATGAACCCCAAAAACTGTTGTGCAATTTCTCCTGAGTACGCCGATACCCCATATGTGGGGAAACAAAACACTGGGCACACGGCAGAGTTCTGAAGGGAAGGAGCACTGTTAGTTTTTGAACGCAAAATTGACTGGAATTGAGAGCAGACGCCATGTCACGTATGAAGAGCCCCTGATGCGCCTAAACAGTGGAAACCCCCCACAAGTGACCCCATTTTGGAAATTAGCCCCCTCAAGGATTTTATCAAGGAGTATAGTGAACATTTTGAACCCAGAGGTACGACACAGAATTTGATAACATTAGGTCATGATATTGAATAAGTTGTCATTAGTCTTGAGCGCAAATGCTCGCTACTTGAGTATGCATCGAGTGCTCAGGTATGCACCGAGATTCGTGGGTGCTCGAGTGACGTGCTCGAGTCCCTGCCCCGCATGTTTCACGGTTGTTAGACACCCAAAAAAAAAAACATGCGGGGATTGCGGCAATCCACGCGTGTTTATTTTGGCTGTATAACAGCTGTGAAGCATATGGGGCGGAGACTCGAGCATGTCACTCGAGCACCCGCGATACTCAGTGCATACCCGAGCACTCGATGCAAACTCAAGTAGCGAGCACTTGTGCTCAACACTGGTCGCTATATCGTCATCTTTTTTTTTTTTTTTTTACTTTTGAAAAAATCCCAACACAACCCTAACCCTAACTCTAATCCTAGAGTTTATTTTTTACGCCGCTCCTCGTGCGGTATAAGTGATTAGACGACTTTATTGTTCGGGTCGGTGCGATTACAGAGATACCAGATTTATAGCGGGTTTTTATGACTGACAGCTGTCACACACTAAAAGACGTTTTTTTTTGCAAAGACTAGTTTTTGCATCGCCATATTTTGAGAGCTATAATTTTTCCATATTTTGTCCGACAGAGTCATGTGGCGGCTTGTTTTTTGCGGGACAAATTTACGTTTTTATTGGTACCATTTTCGGGCACGTGACCTTTTTTGATCGCTTTCTATTCCGTTTTTTGGGAGGCAGAATAAACAAAAACCAACAATTCAGGAATTGTTTTTTTTTATTTTTATGCCGTTCCGCGTGTGGTAAAACTGATAAGGCAGCTTTATTCTTCAGGTACTACATTTATATAGTTTTTTTATGTTTTGGCGCTTTTACACAATAAAAACTATTTTATAGAAAAAGTAATTTTTTTTGCATTGCTTTATTCTGAGAGTTATAACTTTTTTATTTTTCGGCTGATGGAGCTGTATGGCGGCTTGTTTTTTGAGGGACAAGACGACGTTTTCAGCAGTACCATTTTTATTTACAATCGTCTTTTTTGATCGCATTTGATTCCATTTTTTGTTCGGCGGTATGATGATAAAGCATCGTTTTTTGCTTCATTTTTTTTTTTTTTTACCATGTTCACTAAAGGGGTTAACTAGTGGGACAGTTTTATAGGTCAGGTCATTTTCATTTTTCTTTTTATACAATTTTTTTTTTTCACTTTTACACTTTGTCCCACTATGGGACTTTCATTTTTTGCAGGCTGATCGCTTGTATAGCATAGGGATTCAGCAGCATCCCTGTGCTATGCAGGCTGTCAGCTCTGCACTGGCACAAATTAGATAGGCTGTGACGACATCGGGTCACCATGGCAATGATCGGGATCCCGTGCTGACAGTGCGGGGTCTCCGATCCAAGGTAAGAGGGGCTTTCTTACCTCTGCCTGCCCCGGAAGTTCTGCGATCGACTTCGATTGCAGCATTTCGGGGGTTATGTGCCGAGAGCGGTGCTGGACCACTCCTGGCACAGAGTCCCGGTTGTCAGCTGTCAAAATCAACTGAAGAAATAAGTAAAATGTTTTTTTTCAGGAGTGAAAAAATGATGGTTTGTTTATTTGATTGTTGGGTTTTCGATTCCAGGAACCTCTGAAAATCAGAAAAATGAGGGGTGGAAGCGCTTGAACCACATTTACAGAACTGCAGTACCAGGCTCAGTCACATAAGCTCTTATACCTGATTCAACAAGGAAAAATGTGGATTTTCAGTGCAAGTTCAATGCTGAGGCAGAAATTCATTGAATATCCATAGCAAAATCTGCATATTTATTACTGATTCTATGTGGATATTATTCACTATGGCTGACACTGGCCATCTATGGAACATTTCTTCCTTCAAAAACATGTAGAGTAGTAGCATACCAATAACAGTGGCAAACCACATGGCTGGGTGTCCCAATTTAAATGGTATCTGCATCCTCGGGATGCAGACACAGTTGAGTCTAATAGTAGAACAGGGAGTCATCAGCTCCCTGTTCCACCATTCAGCATGAGCATCTGAGTCTCAGTGCAGAAGGCAAGATGATGCCACTAGATTGCACCTACTGTGCGGATCCTTAGTACACATGCTGTACAAACCAAAGCAGTGCATCCAGGCGACGGGGCGAGGTGAGTTGCTTTTATTTATTTTTTTACTATTGTACTTGTGGGTTGGAAGTGTGACGGAATCATACTGTTTATTTGAGCACAATGAAGGCTATAATACTGCGTATGGGGAACCGTGGGGGCCATCACACTGTGAAGGCCTGTGGGGGCCTTTATACTGTGAGAGGGAGACAGTGAGGGCCATAATACTGTGTGAGGAGGATTGTGGGGGCAATCATACTGTGGGTGGGATGACCGTGGGAGCATAATACTGTATATGGGGAAACTATGGGGATAGCATACTGTGTTGGAAGGCTGTGATGGGTATTATACTATTTTGAGGGGCATTATACTGTGTTGGTGGTGTGACAAAGTCACTGGCAAAGTACTGGAGGGGAGATATGTAGCACTGAGATTGCTAGTTCCAGTAATTAAACATAGGAAAAAGGTTCCAACACATGAAGGAATAAGGAGATAATAAGCCATATTTAGTGCTAGGATGATTGAACACCTGTAGAGAGGGAGGCGGTCAGAGGATAAAATTCACAGCCTTTAGAACATTTGGTGTGGGGTGGGCCTGGAGGTGAAAGCTCTGAGCTGTTTGTTTCACACATGCTGGATGTATGGAGATTGCAGGTCTCCTGGATTGAATGCCTTTGTTAAAGTACATGGAAGGTGGACTGTAAGCCATGTGGGCTAACCAGCACTATTGTATGGACTTGTTATTTTATGGTTTACCTTCTGCCGGACAAAGGCTGTATATACGTTCTCTGGTGATGTGGTTTATGAGGATTGCAATGAACCAGCCACACTTTAAATAGAAACGGTTCCTGTGTCTGCCTCTTTAAGAAGCCGAGTGAGTCGATCTACCACAGTGGTCACTGTGAGAACACCAAAGTGTTTTGAGGGCACTGTAGTGGCATCGTAGCATGTGGGGGTCTCTGGACTGGCAACCTACTGTGTTGGGGGTACTATGGCAGCCTTATACTGTGTGAGGTCATCATACTGTGATCCAGTGCTGTGGAGCCATTATACTGTGTTGGGAATTAGTAAGGGGACATCATACTGTGTTGGACATTGTGGCAGCATTATATTATGTTGGGGGCACTGTCAGGTCATCATACTGTGCATGTAGGGGATGCTGTGGGGGTATTTGTGTGGGAGAATTCACTGAGTGGATATCATACTGTGTGTGGAGGGCATTTTTGGGGGCATCATACTAGATGGAGGCCATAAAAGTGGTATCGTACAGGGTGAGAACACTAAGGGGCTTCAGTAAGTGCGTAATTATTGTGTAAGTGCTGCAATAAATGTCCCTCTCTCTGTTGTTAAAACTTGGTTGGTAAGCCCTTCTGTGACTGACGTGAAGCAGAAAAAATGTTTTTGTTTCTTTTTTGAGGGGTGAGTGAAGGACGGCAATTAGGACTTTTATTATGGAGCTCATGATTTCTATATACGCCCCTGAATTAGTTAAAGGGCACCAGTACACCATCTAATATTTGATTTTCTATGTACAAACAGACATTCCTTACCTCTCTCCTAAGTCTCTCTTGTCTTTCGAGAATCCGTTTCTGTAGCTGCTTTTGTTCAGCAGAGAGGATGAACGTGGTACTATGGGATGACACATTTGCAGACTGCACTCTTCGCTGGGTCTTTACTTTATGCACAGATTTTGTCAGGTTAGCAGAGTTGGGTCGGACTCTAGGGCCAGTAGGAGGCTTTGGGATGAAACCATTTCCGTTACTAATACTGGGATTTTTCTTATCGCTGTTAGATGACGCTCCAGATCGATCTGATTGAGATGACGATTTGTGGCCATCTTTATTGTTACTTATAAGTGGTAAAGAACATTGGTTCTCAATGTCCCGTAAATTAACAAGTTCAAACTTTCCATCTTTCTCAACCAATACTCTTGCATCTTTAGGCTTGTCGCCAGCGCCACCAACTATATTACTATGCTCCCTGCCTTGCGCTGGCGCATCATCTACTTGTAATTGAGACATGCCATCTACAATCTCATCTTCTGTGAAACTTTCAGTTCTGTCACTATCAGGGAAATCTAAGGGGGGAACTTCCAGATCAACCAAATTTTCCTTGAATTTGAGTCTTCTCTCTCGGTTTTCATCCAGGGCTTCCATTTCCAATTTCTTGTTGGCTTCTTCTATCTTCTCTGTGATGTATCGTTTTGCTTCTTCATCTTCTGTTTCTCCTTCTTCACTTTCAGATACAGGGTCGAGTTTGGGTTTTCTACTTGTACTTGTCTCATTGTCAACGATCTCATTTTCATCGCTTGATGACTTTTTACTTTCCTCTTTTATAGATTTTTTTGAGTCTAGTTTCAGATTGCTGGGTTCTTCATCACTCTTAAATAAGATATAACATATATTGAATAAATGTATTATTACATGATATTAAAATGAGAAAGTTAGGATTTTTGTAACCTTTATCAACTTTAATATGAAAAAGATTTCACTGTATGTGATCAAATGTCATTAAGTGGCTGAAAGGGAGTTAACAGCCATGGAGAAGTACATGGAGGGCAGCAACATTATCCAACACAATGCATGGAAGATTCCAACCATAAGTTAAGAACCTGCAGCCCAACCGTCATTAAGTGTATAGAAGACAGAACTACTGTACTAGCAATAGGCGATGGGGCTATCTGGCATCGATGATTATAGACAAATGTGACACATACCATAGATGCCTATATTTTAATCTAGCCATGGGTTAGATTTCAGTAAGAATGGTCATCTGTATGCTAATAATACCTGAGAACCTCCATAATTCTTCACCTCTTCATTTATTAACCAGTCGAGGTCCTTCTCAAAATCATCTTCATATTCTGCAACGCCATCGGAATCAGATTCATCCTTCCTGCTCATTTTTTGGGAAAACTAGGCTGTTCTTCTAGAAATACATGTATCGAAAAAATAAAAAGCCATCAGTTATCCATAGTATGGTAATAAGACAACACACAAAGAGAATGGAAAGAAAAGAAAACCCTGCCCCCCTGAACCGCAGATTGGTGGACAGATATTTGGCAAGTCGTTCCCACAATAGTAGTGCGGAGTACAAGCTGGCATTCAGTCACTACATGTCCTATCCACTCTGATGCACTCCAATGCTTCCCGTCCTTTAACTCCTTGAAGATATGCCCTAGTTTGATGTTTTTTCGTTTTTTTTTTCCTTAAAAAAGCCATAACTTTCTTTCTTTTTTTTTTTTTTGCAGAATTAATTGTAATTTTGAATGCCTCCATTTATGGCAGTATGTATGATTCACTGATATTTTTCCATTTATTTTTAAAAAGAGAAAAAAAAGTATCAATGGTTTGTGTCACTACATTCTTAAAGCCATAATTCTTATTTTCTGTCAATGCAGCTGTATGAGAGTTTGATTTTCTTTTGCGGGGCGAGACATAATATTCATTGTATGTACTATTTTGGTAACATACAACTTTTTGATCACTTTTTCTGTAGGGGTTACATAATCGGGATCGGCACTAGCTCTAAGGCCACGGCCCCACTATCAGTATTTGGTCAGTATTCGGTCAGTATTTTTTCTCAGGAGTGGGAGCCAAAACCAGGTGAGGAACAATCAGAGAAAAGGCATAAAATAGAAACCAGTCACCAATTCTGGTTTTGGCTTCGACTGCTGAGAAAAAATACTGATAATGGGGCCTAAGACTATGTGCCCACGATGCAGAAATGCTCCGGATTTTTCCTGAGCGTTTCTGTATCTCCCTGGCAGAAAAAACGCATGTGGAGTTTGCATGCGTTTTTCCTGCCAGGGACATGCGGATGTGAAGCGGTCTTCACTTGCATTTCTGCATGCGGGTTGTCAAGCGCTTTCCAAGCGATTTTAGCATCACTTGGAAAGTGCTTGACAACTTGTTCACACTATATAAATCCATGCAACCGGCATGGATTTATATAGTGTGACCGTAAAAGAATGGTAAAAAATAAATAATTATACTAACCTTCTGATGGGCCCCCACAGTCCTTATCCGATGTGTCTTGGCTTGCCGGCAAGTCGCGGTGGACTAAAAGGACCTGCCATGACGTCATTTAGTCATGTGACGGGTCACGCGACCGCCGACGTCAGTGGTCGCGTGACCCGTCACATGACTAAATTACGTCAGGGCAGGTCCTTTTTAGACCATCGCGAGCTCCTGGCAAGCCAAAACGCATCGCTAAGGACACTGGGGGCCATCAGAAGGTAAGTATAATGTATATTTTTTATTTTATTCTTTTTTTTTACAGGTACTATGGTACCCGGGTCCGGAGAAGAGTCTCCTCTTCTCCAGACCGGGGTACCATCCGCACATTGAAACGCATGGAATTCACATCTGCAGATGCAGTGATGCGGATGTCATGCGGTCCAATGCAAGTCTATGGCGGCGAAAACGCAGCAATTCCGCAAAATAATTGGTAGTGCTGTGGATTTTTCTGCAATGATAATCCGTAGCGGAAATTTCCGCAGCATGTGCACAGCACATGCGGATTATCATTGGGGAACATGGCAGACCTTCTACCAAGCGTTTTTTAAGCGCTTCTGCAGTGGAATTGCCGCTGCGGAAACACTTAAACGCATAGTGGGCACACAGCATAATACTGGTTGTTGAAGCTTTGTTAAAGGTGGTTTCTCCTGCACCATCCCTGCATTAACCACTTTACCCCCGAAGGTGGTTTGCAAGTTAATGACTGGGCCAATTTTTACAATTCTGACCAGTGTCACTGGAAAGCTTCAAAGGATCCCAGTGATTTTGAGACTGTTTTTTCGTCACATATTGTGCTTGCATTCATCTGTGAAAAAAATTGGAAATTTGGTAATAATTTTGAAAATGCAAAATAGTTAATAAACAACATTTCCCACATGTCTACTTTACATCAGCACAATTTTGGAACCAACGTTTTTTTTGTTAGGAAGTTATAAGGGTTAAAAGTTAACCAGTGATTTCTCATTTTTCTACCAAAATGTATAAAATCATATTTTTAGGGACCACATCACATTTGAAGTGACTTTGAGGGGCCTTTATGACAGAAAATACCCAAAAGTGACACCATTCTAAAAACTGCACCCCTTAAGGTGCTCAAAACCACATTCAAGAAGTTTTTTAACCCTTCAGGTGCTTCACAGGAATTTTTGGAATGTGGAAGAAAAAAATGAACATTTATTTTCTTTCACTAAAAAGTTACTTTAGACCCAAATTTTTATATTTTCGCAACGGTAACAGAAAAAAATGGACCCCAAAATTTGTTGTGCAATTTCTCCTGAGCACGCAGATACCCCATATGTGGGGAAAAACCCTGTTTGGGCACATGGCAGAGCTCGGAAAGGAATGAGCGCCATTTGACTTTTTAAATGTAAAATTTGTTTGAATAATTAGCGAACGCCATATCGCGTTTGGGGAACCCCTGATGTGCCTAAACAGTGGAAACGCCCCACAAGTGACACCATTTTGGAAACTAGACCCCTCAGGGAACTTATCTAGATGTGTTGTGAACACCTTGAACCCCCAGGTGCTTCACAGAAGTTTATAACATTTAGCTGTAAAAATAAAATTTTCACATTTTTCCCACAAAAATGTTTCTCAGCCCCCTATTTTGCATTTTCATAAGGGTAACAGGAAAAATTTCACCATGCTGCTTGTTGTGCAATTTCTCCGGAGTAAGCAGATACCCCATATGTGGGGGAAAACCAGGGTTTGGAAGGGAAGGAGCACCATTTGACTTTTTGAATGTAAAATTTGCTTGAATTAACCAACGCCATGTCGCGTTTGAAGAGCCCCTGATGTGCCTAAACAGTGGAAACCCCCCACAACTGACCCCATTTTGAAAACTAGACCCCTCAAGGAACTTCTCTAGATGTGTGGTGAGCTTCACAGAAGTTTATAACGTAGTGCCGTGAAAATAAAAAAATCTAACTTTTTCCACAAAAATTATCTTTTAGCCCCAATTTTTTTATTTTCACAAGGGTAAGAGGAGAAAATGGACCCCAAAAACTGTTGTCCAATTTCTCCTGAGTACGCCGATACCCCATATGTGGGGAAAATACACTGTTTGGGCACTCGGCAGGGTTAAGAAGGGAAGGAGCACTGTGTGACTTTTTGAACACAAAATTGGTTGGAATCGAGAGCGGACGCCATGTCGCGTTTGGAGAGCTCCTGATGTGCCTAAACAGTGGAAACCACCCACAAGTGACCCCATTTTGGAAACTACACCCCTCAAGGATTTTATCAAGGGGTATAGTGAACATTTTGAACCCAGAGGTATGACACAGAAATTGATAATATTAGGTCATCATATTGAATAAGTTGTCATTAGTCTTGAGCGCAAGTGCTCACTACTTGAGTTTGCATCGGGTACTCAGGTAAGCACCATGTATCGCGGGTGCTCAAGTGACATGCTCGAGTCCCCGCCCGCATGTTTCATGGTTGTTAGACACCCCAAAAAAACATGCGAGGATCGCTCGTGCATGGCAGGCAATCCCCGCCAGGATTTTTTTGGCCGAGAAGCATATGGGGTGGAGACTTGAGCATGTCACTCGAATACCCGCGATACTCGGTGCATACCCATGCAAACTCAAGTAGCGAGCACTTGCACTCAACATTAGTCGCCATATCGACTTTTTTTTTTCTTTACTTTTGAAAAAATCCCAACCCCAGCACAACCCTAACCCTAGAGTTTATTTTTTACGCCTTTCCTCGCGCCGTATAAGTGATTAGACGACTTTATTGTTCGGGTCGGTGCGATTGCAGCGATACCAGATTTATAGCGGGTTTTAACACTGACAGCTGTCACACACTAAAAGACGTTTTTTTTGCAAAGACTAGTTTTTGCATCGCCATATTTTGAAAGCTATAATTTTTTCATATTTTGGCCGACAGAGTGAGGTGACTTCTTGTTTTTTGAGGGTCGAGTTGGCATTTTTAATGGTACCATTTTCAGGCACGTGACCTTTTTGATCGCTTTCTATTCCGATTTTTGGGAGGCAGAATAAACAAAAACCAACAATTCAGGAATAGTTGTTTTTTTTTATGCCGTTCCGCGTATGGTAAAATTGATAAGGCAGCTGTATTATTCGGGTCAGTACTTTTATAGCGTTACCACATTTATATAGTTTTTTTATGTTTTGGCGCTTTTACATATTAAAGACTATCTTATAGAAAAAAGAATATTTTTTGCATCGCTTTTTTCTGAGAACTATAACTTTTTTATTTTTTGGCTGATGGAGCTGTATGACGCCTTGTTTTCTGTGGGACAAGATGATGTTTTCAGCGGTACCATTTTTATTCCATTTTTTGTTTGGCGGTATGATGATAAAACATTGTTTTTTGCTAAGGTTTTTTTTTTTACCGTGTTCACTAAAGGGGTTAACTAGTGGGACAGTTTTATAGGTCAGGTCGTTCCAGACACGGCGATACCAAATATGTGTACTTTTATTGTTTTGCTTTTTTCAAAAAACTATTTATTGATGGGTACATTATATTTTTATTTTATGGGGATTCTTTTTTTCATTTTTTTAAATATTTTTAAAAATTTTTTAATTTTTTTTTCACTTTCTGATTCTTTACCTTTTACACGTTGTCCCACTATGGGACTTTCACTTTTTACATTCTGATGGGTTGTAAAGCATAGGGATGCAGCAGCAGCTCCCTGTGCTATACAGCCTGTCAGCACTGCACAGGCAGAAGATACTGTGATCACGCACTGCGCATGATCAAAGTATCTTCCTGCTGTCTGGTGACCCGGATGTCGTCATGACGACATCCGAGTCACCGTGACAACCATGGGAACCGGCCACAGACATCGCGGGACGCTGGTGAGGAAGTAAGTAACGGCGCTTACCTCCTCTTGCCACCGGAATGCTGCGATCAACTTCGATCACAGCATTTGGGGGGTTAATGTGCTGGGAGCAGTGCGGGACTGCTCCCAGCACATAACACCGGGTGTCAGCTGTGACAATCGGCTGACACCCGGCGGCGATTACGCCCGCGCAGCCTGTGTGTGGGTGGAATCGCCGATGCGCACTAATACGTATCTGGTCCATGAGGCCCAAGATGCAGATATGTATTAGTACATATCATGTCTGAAAGGGGTAATGTTGCTGTAGGGCTCTTGGTCGCCTCCTGGACAAATTTTCTTTTTGTTTTTTCATCAATTTTTGAGAAACGTTCAGTTCTAGGTAATGTCACTGTTGTGCCAAATTTAACCACTTCTTGATGACCGTCTTCACAGTATTCCATAATATATCTAATGCGTTGGAAATTTTTTGTACTCTTCTCCTGACTGATAACTTTCAACTATGAGATCCCTTTGCTGTGTTGGAAGCTGTTTACGGACCATTTATTTTTCTGTAAAATGCAACTAAAAAAATGTCAGGAAAATCCAAGTAGAACACCTAAACTTTATATGGAATTAATCAGAATCACAGTAACTGATGGCAGCTGTGTACTGACTACTACTTACTGTGACTTTAAATGTGATTCTGTAATTCTGAACACAGCTACATCCCCAGTTATAAGAGGGTGATCACACTTATGCAGCCACATTATCCTATATTTTTTTTTTTTTACCTCAGCCCCCCCGCCTCCAAAAAAATGTTTTCCTTTTTCTTCTGAATGGATTTGTGCATATTATAGGTGACATTAAGGGTGGAAAAAGTTCTGTACTGATTCTTCTTGGTATTATTTTTTTACATAATAAAAGCCTGGCATGTTAACAGGCGTGTGTAGGATTTTTATATTCACTATACATAGAACTTGAGCGATCAGTCTTACCATGACCAAGCAGATTTTAAGCTGTCAGAACCATTATTTCTAGCAAAAAAAAACAACGTTACGTCTATGGTCAGCCTATATGGACTTATGACCGGACCTGTATGATGTTTAGGGTATTTTCACACAAACACTTGAAAAAGTGCTGAATATAACACTAAAAATAATCTTTCTATTCATTTATATGTAAGAACCACTTGTTTTTCATGTGTTCAGTGTCTTTGAACAGCTTCACGTTTCCAAAAAAATGCCAAGGTGTTTTCCGCTTGGAAGATGCTCCATACTTTACAATAGAAGTGAAGGCGAAAAGGAAAACGCCTGGGTGTCTTTTGGAGCGTTTTGTAAATGCCACAAAAAAAGGCCAGCAAAAAATGCTTAAGATAACCAACAAAAACTGCTTACAAACCGAATCAGGAAAAATCATAAATAAGCACAAAAATATGCTTCAGGGGATAAAGAAACACAGCGCTATCTGATGTGGCTACTGCTTTAAAGTCTTGTTGGTTTTACCAGCTGGAAACATCATGGGAACATAGTGTAAGGATCTCTTGCTTAAGACATCATTTGGCCAGAAGCTCTGCCTTCCCTGTGTAATCTGAACCAGACATTATCTAAAATATTTCCTCTCCATTTCTAACCCGCTTCATCAAATACTGACTTTCCCTGATTCCTAATCTGTGTGAACAATGGTCTAGGATCCTGGACGGTGTACAAGCAGAGCTGTGATAAGCCTGGGGTTGCTCTGGAAGCATCTTGTCACTATGGAGCCTTTACAGATAAGCATTAGTAAAGCTGCATTTACCCCGAAAGATAATGGTGTTCTTAAGGCTATGTGCACATGAAGCGATTTTAATGCGTTTTTGCGGTGTATTTTTGATGCGAAAACGCATTAAAGTCGCTTGTAATAGGTCTGCCATTTACTGCAATGCAAATCCGCATGTGCTGTGCACATCATGCGGAAATTTCCGCTGCAAATTCGCATTGCGGTAAAACCCGCAGCACTACCAATTCTAGTGTGATTCTGCTGCAAAATCGCCGCCATTGACTTGCATTGGATCACATAAGATCAGCATGACTACATGTAGTCATGCGGATCTTATGCGATTAATGCGCAGATGGTACCCAGGTCTGGAGAAGAGGAGACTCTCATCCAGACCCGGGTACCATAGTACCTGTAAGTAAAAAAAGAATTAAAATAAAAAATAACCTTATACTCATCTTCTGGTGGCCCCCGCTCTGCTCCCGGCGTCGCTGCTGGCTTTGTGGCAGGTACCGGTAATATAAAAGGACCTTCCATGACGCCAGTCCATGTAAGGCCACGTGCACACATTGAGTATTTAGTGAGTTTTTTACCTCAGTGCAAATCATTTACTTTGGTCTCCCTGTGTAAACAGGCATTTAAAAGGCCGCCGATCGGTAACGTTTTACCGATCGGCATTGTATCGTGACACCAGTTAGTCTATGTAAGGCCACGTGCACACGAGAATTTGGTGACATTTTTACCTCAGTATTTTACCTCAGTATTTGTAAGCCAAAACCAGGAGTGGGTGATAAATACAGAAGTGGTGACGTGTTTCTAATATACTTTTCCTCTGATTGTTCCTCACCTGGTTTTGGCTTACAAATACTGAGGTAAAAAAATCACCAAATACTCAACGTGTGCACGTGGCCTAAACTGATCCTAAGGCCATGTTCCCACATAGCGTACATACAGTATTTTTTGTGCAGAAAATTTGCTACATTTAACTGTCGAAGCAGAGTAGATGTGAGTTCATGAAAACCTGTGCCCTGGAAAAATCCTAAGTGCAGAATCAAAGCTTTCTATACTAAAAAAAAATAAAAAATTGCTTTAAATCTGCATTAAAAACGAAGCAAATAAGTAAGAAATTACATAACAAAAATACAGCAAAAAAATATAATCAGAGCAGATTGTTTTTGCGTATTAAGGTGCGGACACCAGCAGAAAATATAGGGAAAGAACACAGGATTTATGCTATATGTGAACACGGCCTAAAAACTACCGTTATGGGACTCAAATTAAAAGGATGGATCATGTAGAGATGCAGCAGAGCTGAGCTTATCAATTAGCGGTGAGTCATGGTGTTCACAGAATACGCCATAAATGTACAGTGGATGTGGATCATGCCAATGGCATCTGCCTCTATCTCACAGACGTGGCACTGTCAGAGGAAAGGTTGTAGTTACTTTGTATGGTAATTCCAACCTTCACTCCATTAATGGCTGCTGCTATAGAGAGCACATTTTTGGTTGACGACTCCTATAAAAGTTGCTGGGTGCTATAAGGGTATGTGCACATGACGTCTTTAAGACGCTGGCATAGCTGCTGAGTTTTTCAAGAAGGCGCTTCAGTGAAATGCTGGCAGGGTTTTTCCTAAACTATCTTTTTTGCATCTTTTTGGTCGTTTTATGACCACGCTTCGTAACTCTTTGGCCACCGGTTTTCTTTTTACTTATATTGTATAAATCACGATGGTCAGGCTGCTTTGGAAACCCGAAGCAGTTAAAAGAAGCTCAAAAGAGTGAATATTGCAGGGAATATGTTCATTCTTTTTAGTGTTTCATTAGCGGGTCACGGAGCGTACCTGCCTGAAAAAGACGGGAATATACTTTTATAGTATGTTTTAAAGAGGGTTCTGGAAAAAAAAATATATAAATGGGTCCAGCACACTGAAAAAACATGGGGCCATTTTTCACGTGTCACGAAAAAAAAGGATGTGCAATGAATCAGTGCAATTGTGTAATTATTTGCTGACTGCACTTAGTGCCCCCTGAGCGTACCCAGAACACTGGCCGACAGGGGCACGGCGTGCGGTGCCATGTCAGTATTACTAGTGACACTGCCAGCTGAGAATGAACCTCTTTCATGGCCGAAGCTTTCTGCACTGGAGCTGTGTAATAAAGGGGGGCTCTGTAATAAAGGGGGGCTCTGTATAAAGGGGACTGTAATAAAGGGGATTATATAATAATGAGGTACCTGTAATAAAGGGGATTATATAATAAAGGATTCTATAATAAAGATGTCTGTGTAATAAAGGGGGGCTCTGCAATAAAGGGGGGCTCTGTAATAAGGGGGGCTGAAAAATAAAGGGGGCTCTGTAATAAATGGGGCTGAAAAATAAAGGGGGCTCTGTAATAAAGGGGTCTGTATAATAAAGGAGGGCTCTGTATAATAAAAGGGGATGTATAATAAAGTGGACTTTGTAATGAAGGGGGCTCCAGAATGAAGGGGGGTCTCAGCTACGCCAGTGCTCCACACCACACATCAGTCTATGTGTAGCTGCTATGATCTGAAGGCTATAAATGCAGAGAAATAAATGAAATCTGAGATCCGGCTATGTTCTGTAAGCAGATAACAGATGTATATTTCCACGCTGTCCCACTCACCCACGGGCAGCCCCTTCCCTGCACGCGCAGATCGCCCTCTCCTCTCAGCAGCAGTAATGACAGCTGCCATGACAACCGCCCAAGCTGCCACTTCCTCCGCCCCCGGATCCTGCTCTCACCTGGAGGCCCGGCTGCAGCTGCTGCGCCCGGCTAGTGCACGGCAGGAGGGGTCCCGGAGGCTGCCCGGCCACACACCAGCATCACCGGGGCCGCCGCTGCCGCCGATCTCCGCCTCACCGGGCTTTCATCCGAGCAAAGCTGTCGCGTCTCCATGGAGACCGAGGCTGGGACGTCACACGGCTCTCGCGAGGATTAGCACTGAGTCTGTGCTGTAGGGAAGTGCAGCCGCCTGTACAGCAGTGATGGTGCACGCGGGGAGGGCTGTGCTGCTGCACGGGAGGGGGCTGGGAGACATTTTGCAGACATTTGCTGTTGTCTTGTTGCCAATGGCAACCTCCTGGGTTCTGGCTGTAATTCTGTAGCCTTGCTCATACAGTTGCTATGGGCAACCTCTAACCAGTTGGGGCTTTTTATCCTCTACTATGCAGACCTCTAGAGATCCCCTGGGTAGTGTAGTCATTTAATGGCACCATCTTGGAGTTTTTAGTGGAGAGGTTGATAGAACACAAATAGATATTCCACAATGTTTTTCTTCCTTTTTTTGAAGTTTTGCAGGTCATGTGTGGAATGTGGTGGCAGCTCTGCATCTGATGTGCTACACTAGAAGGAGAAGTCGTGGATTTGTGGAAATCACAGGATGGATAGACATGTGGTCCAATTTGATAATCTGTGTGACTACAGAGGTACACTGCAGGGATTCATTGGTATGAGACCCAGAGCGGAGGGTATGTGCGTGGCCTCGCTCTCCATATACTTGTATGCAGCGAGGCCACGCCCTCTAGTTGGTCACATCACAAAATCAATACAAGTATATGGAGAGGGAGGCTGCGCCCACTGGCCATCCCCACTCAGAAACCGGCGAATCCCTGTAGCACACACTTAGGCTGTGTGCCCACAATGCGTTTTTTAAGTGTTTCCGCAGTGGTAAAAACGCTGCAGAAACGCTTAAAAAACGCATGGTAGAAGGCCTGCCATGTTCCCCAATGATAATCCGCATGTGCTGTGCACATGCTGCGGAAATTTCCGCTGCGGATTATCATTGCAGAAAAAAACGCAGCACTACCCATTATTTTACGGAAGTGCTGCGTCTTCGCCGCCATTGACTTGCATTAGACCGCATGGATTACGCATCACTGTATATGTAGATGCACATTCCATGCGTTCTAATGTGCGGATGGTACCCGGGTGTGGAGGACAGGAGACTCTCCTCCGGACACCGGTACCATAGAACCTGTAAAAAGAAAATAAATATATACTTACCTTCTGGCGGCCCCCGATGCGCTCCTCCTCGCATGCCAGCAGTTCACGATGGACTGAAGGACCTGCGCTGACGTCATAGTCATGTGACGGGTCACGCGACGCTGACGTCGGCAGGTCTTTCAGTGTACCACTGCCGGCAAGGGAGAACAGAGTGAAGCAAGACTGCGGGGGCCATCAGAGGGTAAGTATATATTTTATTTTTTACGGTCACACTATATAAATCCATGCCAGTTGCATGGATTTATATAGTGTGACCAAGTTGACAAGCACTTTCCAAGTGATGCTAAAATCTCTTGGAAAGCGCTTGACAACCCGCATGCGGAAATGCATGTGAATAACGCTTCACTTCCGCAAGTCCCTGGCAGGAAAACGCCTGTACAATCCGCATGTGTTTTTTTCTGCCAGGGGAGATGCAGAAACGCTCAGGAAAAATCCTGAGTATTTCTGCATCGTGGGCACATAGCCTTAATGCGTGCCCTGGGGGAATTCATAAGTTTGCAGTCACACAGAGTGACTTACCAGTTTTGACCGGACAACCCCTTTAATGACATGCAAGAGATGAAAAAATGGAAACTACATTTTCAAAACTTCTCAATGTATTGAGTATGAGCCACGTGCAGAAATGCCCCGCACTTACACCTTGGCTGCTGTAAGTGAGGTTATTACTGGTTGTCTGAGGGATGTTATGCGTTCTGAATGCACTTGGGAAAATCATCATGATCCGCTGCTGGCACCTCCCATTTCCAATCAACGATGGTCCAGATGTGCTTGATGGGAGACAAGTACAGAGGCACTGCAGGCCATGTTAGCATGCTTAGGCCATGCCGGCTGCTCACAGAACCACAAGCAACATGTGGCTTGGTGATGTCATATTGGAAAAAACAGTTCCTGGGACTTCCAGAGAAAAGGCCATAACACACGTTCCATTCCATGGAATGAGCACAAGATGGGTCACATTATCCCACCTCACATCATAGTACTGGGAGTAGGACCGATGCGATGTACTCTCGTGAAGGTCTCTTTGATTGAGTGTCCATTGTGGTCTCCAATTAGAGACTAAAGGATGCAATGGAGGTCTTTCTTCTTCAGTGATGTCACACTTTTATCTTGGATGCAGTGATAGCCAAATATCGGTCTGGGGAAGATGTGGGTTACACCATGAAAAAGGCCTTTTACGAGGAATCATCACACTAGTCTTACAGCTTGTATAAATATGAGCTATCAGGCTCCTAAGGCCATGTTCACAAGCACGACGCTCCCTCTCCCATCAGTCCCCCTCTGCGTCTGACGTCACTGACGCAGACACTGAACGGGTGCAATGACGTCATCACTTGGTGTCCACTGTCCTGAGATGTGCGGGCGCTCGGAGCAGCGCAGGGGACAAGGAGAAGAGGTGAGTATTGTTTTTTTTTTTTTTTTATGTGGGTGCATTATACTATAGAGCCTGTCTATGGGGGTGCATTATACTATATAGTGTCTGCCTATGGTGGTGCATTATACTATTGAGGCCTATGGGGATGCATTATACTATAGAGGCCTATGGGGGTGCATTATACTATAAAGGCCTATGGGGGTGCATTATGCTATATAGAGTCTGCCTATGGGGGTGCATTATACTATAGAGGCCTATGGGGGTGTATTATGCTATACGGAGTCTGCCTATAGGGGTATAAGGGTGTGTGAACGCCCATGCACGCTCTGCATTTCTCCCTGATGAAATGATGAAACAGGTACATGTGTAATATATAATATGTGTATCATTGTGAAATATTGAGAATGTGTGTTTAATATACTGTGACAAGATGATATAGGGAAAGAGTAGGGTATAGATGTAGGAATAGAATATGGACAGCTAGTAACCAGGGGTTCAGGATAGGGGGCACTGTAGTGCTAAGAATAGGTAGAAATTATAGTTATTGGGTCTAGGGACTTTCCTAAGTAGGAGGTATAGAAGGTTATAAATAGGACAAACGCTTCCTGTTGTAGATAGGGGTATAGAGTTGAAGAAGTTGTAACATTCAAGCTGGTGCAGGAGGAATAATTGGGGAAGAGGAGAAGTTCAGGGTCTTAGGGCTGAAGGTCAGCAGCCATGCAGCAAAAGAAAGAGGGGAGCAGCATAATAAAACAAGAAACGAACAACTGCAAGGAAACTTCCCTAAACGTCCGGGGCCTACGGCCTGGAGAAGGCCGAGGATGCACCTATAGAAAACAGGACCGTGTTCTGGAAAGCTGCGGTACCGGGTGGGCTATACCTGGTGGACAAAGAGACAGAAGAGAGAGGGACAGATAAGGAGGCTGAAACTGTGATGGTTGTATCACAAAGTCCTGTGTCTGCGACCAAAACTGAACTGAAAAAGTTAAGTAAAGTAGTTCTGATGAAAAAGAAAAGAGTCTGAGCTTGATTGCCGGCCTGCAGCTGAGTCTGGAATCCTGAAGCTGATGGGATCCTCCAGGAAAACCGTGAGTGTTGTTCAATACACACAGACCACCAGACAGACTGGACATTATTTGCTCTTTGTGGGGAGTCAGGGTGTGGGAGCACAGCAGCAGCCCCTCGCCACAACTACCACCTTGTACCCCTTACAAAATTGGCATAGTCGGCAGGATTATGATCTCAGACGTTCAGAAAGCGGGGGAGCCCCCAAAATGGCAAAGATGGTGGCTGTTAGAGACACGATAATGGCGCACAGGCTGGTGATAGGTCCGCCTGTAGTGGGCTTCCTGCAAGTAAAACGACGCAAAAATCCGTCTGGTGTGTATGCTGGCCTGAGCCCAGGTTGCAGTGCCCGCCTATCGTGGGCGCAGCGAAGGAAGATGAAACCCCGCCCGTTAATAATGTTCCCTAAGCAGCAGGAGGAGATTGAAGCTGAACAGGTGGAGCTGCCGGAAGTGACCCCACCCAGGGACAAGCGGGGTCAGGAAGAAGGACCCCCTGAGGTGACCAGGCCGGAGCCAGGTATGCCGCGAAAGTGAGTGAGAGCGCAACCATATGTCCGTATGGAAAGGTACCTGTTTCCAGTGGAGCAGGACAGTCAGTGCTATGACATCGCCCTCCATCGTGGGCCCGGATGGGCCAAGCGGTGACAACAGCTGGAGGACCATACAGAGACAGATGGATATCAGCGATTGTGGCATAGTGATGGCGGTGTGCGGCTGAGGCAAGACATCGCTATTCGGTTGGTGAGTCCACTACTGCTCCCTGTCCCTAAGAACCTGCCCAGCATGTATGAGGAAGAGGAGAGGGAACTCACAGGGGTGCATTATACTATATAGGGTCTGCCTTGGGGCTGCATTATACTATAGAGGCCTCTGGGGTGTGCATTATACTATATAGAGTCTGCCTATGGGGTGTGCATTATACTATGTAGAGTCTGCCTATGGGGTGTGAATTATACTATTGTGAGGCAGTGGCTGGGATCATATACGAGGGACGTTATACTGTATATCCCCAGAATGTGTACAGAGACCTATTAAATCCATTGGAGTGCATTGCAGTCACAGACACACCTGTGGCTGCAATGCAGCAATGAAGGTGAGCATTGACTTGCTCAGGCTATCTGGCTAAGGCAGATTAGTAAAACCCGGCAGGGCCTTCATTTCGTGGAGGAGGCTACAGGAAGGCAGTGGGGCGGCCTCCTCCCTCCAACCCGCGTTTTCCAGTGGCTCTTGCCACAGGTCCTTTAAAAACCCTGCAGTAAGGATTAGTGTTGTTCAGTGTTGGGTCCTGCTAGGAGTATGGCAGGAAAGCTCGGCGGGCCTGTGTGTCACTGAACCCACGCCTGGAAAGGCTCTGCACCCGTCAGGCTCTAAGCGGCCCAACGCGGCCGTTGCCCACGGCATCCGTTATTTATGGACTTATGTTAACCCAGCTACGAACCGGAGGACTTTCTGTTTACCCGTAAGTTGCTGAATAAAGCGGTTTATGTTGGACTTGCTTGGGTCACTGCCTCAGTTACTGCACAGTGGGAACACCGTCGCCTTACACTATATAGAGTCTGCCTATGGGGTGCATTATACTATAGAGGCCTATGGGGAGTGCATTATACTATATGGAGGCCTATGGGGTGCATTATACTATATAGAGGCCTATGGGAAATGCATTATACTATATTGAGGACTATCTGGTGCATTATACTATATGGAGGCTGTTTAGGGGGCCATCATACAATGTGGGGATTACAGTGGGGGCCATCATACAGTGTGGGAGATAATGTGGGGTCTTTGTATAGTGTTGCCATCATACAGTGTTGAAGCCATCAGTTTGGGGGCTACTAAGGGGGCAGTATACTGAGTGATGGGTACTATATAGTGAGGGGGCATTATACTTTGTATAGGAGAGTATCATACGGTGTAGAGGGGAGCTGTACATGGTGGGGGACTCAGGACATTATTAAATGTTAAGTGGGCACTTATTGTTATAGAGGAACTTAGGTTATTGTGACTGTCAAAGGGGCACACAGAGGGGTATTATTATTTTCTAGGGGGCAAAATGTGGGCTCTGTTTTCTAGGGCACATGCACATGGCATTACTATATTCTAGAGGTTTGTTTTACCATCTAGAGGGCACACAGTAGGTTCAGTAATAGGGACGCATACGGCAGCAGCAGCTCAGTATTGGGGTATCAGCAGGATGAGGCGTTTGTGCAGGTTGGGAATAGATGGGGTCGGGACCTGAAATCTAGGGAGTCAAATGTGTCTTTGTTGTAATTTCTGCAGACGAGTCCTGGATTGAGAAGTTGTTGTGTTGGTCTGGCCAAATTGAAAAGACGGAAAAAGTGCGCTGTAAGTCCTATATACAGGTGCTGCTCACAAAATTAGAATATCATCAAAAAATTAATTTATTTCAGTTCTTCAATACAAAAAGTGAAACTAATATATTATATAGTCATTACAAACTATTGCAAGTGTTCATTTTTGTTAATGTTGATGATTATGGCTTACAGCCTATGAAAACACAAAATTCATTATCTCAGTAAATTAGAATACTTTATAACAGCTTGAAAAATGTTTTTAAAATCCGAAATGATGGCCTACTGAAATGTATGTTCAGTAAATGCACTGAATACTTGGTCGGGGCTACTTTTGCATCAATTACTGCATCAATGTGGCGTGGCATGGAGGCGATCAGCCTGTGGCACTGCTGAGGTGTTATGGAAGCCCAGGTTGCTTTGATAGCAGCCTTCAGCTCGTCTGCATTGTTGGGTCTGGTGTCTCTCATCTTCCTCTTGACAATAACCTATAGATTTTCTATGGGGTAAGGTCAGGCGAGTTTGCTGGCCAATCAAGCACAGTGATACTATTGTTTGTAAACCAGGTATTGGTACTTTTGGCAGTGTGGACAGGTGCCAAGTCCTGCTGGAGAATGACATTTCCATCTCCAAAAAGCTTGTCGGCAGAGGGAAACATGAAGTGCTGTAAAAATTTCCTGGTAGATGGCTGCGCTGACTTTGATCTTGATAAAACACAGTGGACCTACACCAGCAGATGACATGGCTCCCCAAACCATCACTGATTGTGGAAACTTCACACTAGACCTCATGCAGCTTGGATTGTGGCCTCTCCACTCTTCCTCCAGACTCTGGGACCTTGATTTCCAAATGAAATGCAACATTTACTTTCATCTGAAAACAACATTTTTGACCACTGAGCAACAGTCCAGGTCTTTTTCTCCTTGGCCCAGGTAAGACGCTTCTGGCATTGTCTATTGGTCATCAGTGGCTTGACACAAGGAATGCGACACTTGTAGCCCATGTCCTGGATACGTCTGTGTGTGGTGGCTCTTGAAGCAATGACTCCAGCAGCAGTCCACTCCTTGTGAATCTCCCCCAAATTTTTGAATGGCCTTTTCTTAACAATCCTTTCAAGGCAGCGGTTATCCCGGTTGCTTGTGCTCCTTTTTCTACCACACTTTTTCCTTCCACTTAACTTTCCATTAATATGCTTGGATACAGCACTCTGTGAACAGCCAGCTTCTTTAGCAATGACCTTTTGTGGCTTACCCTCCTTGTGGAGTGTGTCAATGACTGCCTTCTGGACATCTGTCAAGTCAGCAGTCTTCCCCATGAGTGTGGAGCCTACTGAAACAGACTAAGGGACCTTTTTAAATGCTTCGGAAGCCTTTGCAGGTGTTTTTTGTTAATTATTCTAATTTACGGAGATAATGACTTTTGTGTTTTCATTGGCTGTAAACCATAATCATTAACATTAACAGATATAAACACTTGAAATAGATCACTCTGTTTGTAATGACTCTATATAATATGAGTTTCACTTTTTGTATTGAAGAACTGAAATAAATTAACTTTTTGATGATATTCTAATTTTGTGAGAAGCACCTGTATAACTGTACTGTAATCTCTTATATGTTCTGCAGCACTGTTATCTACCACTATATGGTCACCATATGGCGGTAATATCAGTGTTGGTCTTTGTATAGAGATTATTTTCAGTAACAGCCCGGTCATCGGATGAGCTTCTCTTACATCCACTATTAAGGTGCGTCACCATAGTTGTAATCAAGGTTACCTGGTTAGGGGCCCACTTAGAAGTTTCGCCGCCCCCAAACCAAAACCCTAGTTACGCCTCTGTTTCCAATGGTTAAATCTGACCGCACATGGTCCACTCCTGAGTTGGGATGTTACACTATTTTATCGTCAAAAGCACAGTTATGATGTCACAACATCTTTTTGTTCTGCAAAATACCTGTGTGAAACCCGCATGTGGAGCATCTTACCCCACAAACACGCTTGTGATTTCTGAGCAGCTTATCATCTGCAACCCACCAGTGACGGCATCAAAGCTTTCCCAAATATAACCATTCTGATGTCACAGCAGTTACCTGACTAAAACTCATCTATAATATAATCGGCTAAGTGTCCCTCTGTCTGAAGCCTTTATAGACTACACATGCGCGACGCGCAGTCTGGCTCCAGACAGAAGAACGTTTGGAGTCATTACAGGTAAGAGGAGTGTATCGCACCGGAGAATGCGGTATGCGTAGACACTGAACGCATACCGCGATCTCTGGCGCCATACTTACACACCTGACCGGGAGGAGCGTTGCCGCGGCGCCTCTCTCTTTGCTAGAGACCGGGGCCGAGGCGTTGGATCGGTGCATGCACATAGCGTTATCCGGCGCCATTTTACTGAAGACACCCTGCACTCCTTCCCCGGCCTCCGGTAGAACAGGACACTGTAGCGCTGGAGCACAGAGAAGAAAGGTGAGTATAACTGTTCATTTTTTTTGTATGTGTGTACAGCGTGAAAGGGGTGAGGGGGCCACACATACAAGGATTGTGGGGTCAGGGGACGATGCATACCAGGATTGTGGGGTGAGGGGGTCACGCATACCAGGATTGTGGGGTGAGGGGGCCACACATACCAGGATTGTGGGGTGAAGGGGCCACACATACCAGGATTGTGGGGTGAAGGGGCCACACATACCAGGATTGTGGGGTGAAGGGGCCACACATACCAGGATTGTGGGGTGAGGGGGCCACACATATCAGAATTGTGGGGTGAGGGGGCCACACATATCAGGATAGGGGGTGAGGGGTGCCATGCATACCAGGATGGGGATGAGGGGTGCCATGCATACCAGGATAGGATGGTGAGGACAGGAGGGGGGCAGCACAAATACCAGGATGGGGGCAGCACATACCAGCATGGGAAACCATATACCAATAAAAATGCTTGCCACCTGGGTGTAGAACGGGTTCAATAGCTAGTTTGTTATATAGGGGGTGATTTCAAATGGCCCTTCTCAGACACTACTGATAGACATTCTTTACACACCCATCCTGCTTTAACGAACCTGCTCAGATATATGAATGGCTTTCACAAGTTGATTCATAGATATGGTCTATATATCCATCTTCTAGGCAACATACATTTTACTCCCGTCCTCACTCTACCCATAGATGAATAATTTCTTTTTTTTAAAAAAAACCCTAGGTTTGAGAATAGCTTCTTGATTCCAAGATCAGTCAAATATTGTGGTCAGACCACGCGCCAGTATTACTAGACCTATAACCGTTTGTTTTTCCCCTGTGAGGGAGTGTCATTGGAGATTAAATGATTATAATGTTCATAGAGCTCAATTTAAGTAGCAAGTCAGTGATGAGAGGGAATTATATTTCTTTAGCATCTCACCTGAATCAAGACATAAACCAACAATATATGACCCTTTCTTCTCTCCTTAAAGTTCTAGAACATAAATTGTTTTTACGTCCTACTAGGCGAACACTGAAAGGCATTGCTGATGAGCGGGCACAGCTGAAGGATCTTTCCATTTCAAAAGTTGATAGAATGCTGGTATATACTAAGCAAAGATACAATGAAAGGCAACAAGGTTCCTTTTCTTGCTACTGAGCTGAAGGAAAGGTCAATACAGTTCACTCCAATTGCTGTCAAGAATGCACAGGACCATTTGATCTATGACCCGAAAATATTTATTCCTCTCGATTATGTTCTTCACCTTCTACTGTAGCTCCTGACCCTGACACTTAATCCAAAGAAATAAAAATTTTCCTAGATTCATGCTGGCTGCCGACCCTAACCTCAGGGGCACTGTCTATGCTTAATAGCCCCATTACAAACTAAAATATTTTTTGGGCTACAATTAAATAATTCCACACAAGACAAAGTCCCAGGCCCTGATGGCTTAACATACTTATTATTATTATTATTGTTTATTATTATTATAGCGCTATTTATTCCATGGCGCTTTACATGTGAAAGGGATATACATAGCACAATTACAGTAAATTTTGAACAATAAAAGTCGTCGACTGGTCCAGGAGGAGAGAGCACCCTGTCTGCGAGGGCTCACAACCTACAGGAGATGGGTGAGGATACAGTAGGTGAGGGTAGAGCTGGTCGTGCAGCGGTATGGTGGAGCGAGGGTTACTGCAGGTTGTAGGCTTGTCAGAAGAGGTGGGTCTTCAGGTTTCTTTTGAAGGTTTCCACGGTCGGCGAGAGTCTGATATGTTCGGGTAGAGAGTTCCAGAGTAAGGGGGATGCATAGGAGAAATCTTGTATGCGATTGTGAGAAGAGGAGATAAGAGGGGAGTAGAGAAGGAGATCTTGTGAGGATCGGAGGTTGCGTGTAGGTAAGTATCAAGAGACTAGGTCACATATATGGAGGAGACAGGTTGTGGATGGCTTTGTATGCCATGGTTAGGGTTTTGAACTGGAGTCTCTGAGCAATGGGGAGCCAGTGAAGGGATTGACAGAGAGGAGATGCTGGGGAATAGCGGGGGCACAGGTGGATTAGTCGGGCAGCAGAGTTTAGGATAGATTGGAGGGGTGCAAGAGTGGTAGAAGGGAGTCCACAGAGCAGGAGGTTGCAGTAGTCGAGGCGGGAGATGATGAGGGCGTGCACTAGTGTTTTTGCAGATTCGTGGTTGAGGAATGTGCGGATCCGGGAGATATTTTTGAGTTGGAGTCGGCAGGAAGTGGAAAGGGCTTGAATATGCCATGACCCCGGTGCATGCGCCCGATTGGGCGGCCCTCACGGCGGCCATGATGTGGCGATCACATGATCGCCCATGTGATCATTCAAGGTCCTATTTATTTAGGTCCCTGTCTATTACCAACATGTGCCTCTTGATAAAGCCGAGGCGAAACGCGCATCAAGGCACTCCGTGGATGAAAACTATCTGCCTCCTTGTGCCCCCTATATCCTAGAGAGTGTACTAACTATCTGGGTGAGTGCCCTAAATTACTGATTATTATAGTTTCCCACTTGAAATAACGGGTATCTCACCCTTGTTTGATTGATATTTTGTACTCTCCCTATGTCTCTACCTCCCCCGCGTATTTTGTCTTCTTCCCCCTCTCTCTCTCTCCTCTTACCCTCCTGTGGATTTTGCTTGTATCCATTATGTACAGGAATATATATTTATGAGGGGTCTCAAGATGTAGCGGGGTTTTTCCTGATCCAATAATCACCCATTGTCATTGTGCTTATTTCTTTTGTGTCACTATTTATATATTTATATTTGAATAATAAAAATGTTGTTTTTTAATGCCATTTCTACTCGTTTTCGCTTCTTCTACTTTGCTTCCCGAGTAGGCATTTTTTACTTGCTGTTATGGGTGGTGAGCAGGTTTTTCTTGTCACCACCTTTCCGTGAGTTGGTAATATGCTGGCCATAGTGTTTCTCACCTAGAAACACGTGTCTGCAAATTTAGATTCTGGTTTGGCCTTTATCCTAAGCCATATGGCAAGGTTCGGTAAAGGGTTGATATTGAGCTTTGGGATTGCTACATCCAATAGGCAGCATTAGAGTTCAAGTCCTCTTTCTCTTTGAAGAAGCAATTTGCATATTTAATTTTCCAGAGTAGCATTGCATGGCCTAGAAGCCTGTCACTCTCCAGAAGGACACACTTTTCCCGTTTGACTATTTAGACTATTTAGGAGCATGGTTTGAATGTACAACAGCTCCTGGGCAGGGAAGGAAGCAAAAGAGAGTATACAGACAGGACAGCATGGGATCACAGCTGATTCTTTCTGTTATCTAATTCTTTTGCTGTTTGTTTTAAAACCTGTTTTACGATACAGAAAGAATCAGCTGCTGTGATCCCATGTTATCTTCTCTGTATCCCCTCTTTTGCTTCCCCCCTCACTCCCTGCCCAGGAGCTGATGATCAGACCTTGTACGGTCAGACGCAGCCATTACGCAGTACACAGCAGGGGCACATTTATAAGATTATCTCAGCACAAGAACATTTTTTTTAACACCTCCAATTGTGGAACTTATTTTTATTCCAAGATCTATTGATTAAAACGTATTTAGCTTGTGGGAAAACCTCTTTCTTCCTCATCTGTAAAGGCCCGGGTAACTAATGGTCTGGAGAGATGTTGATCACGTAATGTCTGACGGCCTTTCACATTGTTCTCCCTGAGATAAGCTGCCGGCCGAGGTGTCAGTTGGCCGCTTTCTCATAGACCGCACAGGAGCGCTCGACTCTAGACTATCCAGTCCGCTAGGTTTCACTTGGTTTAAACTTGAATTCTCAAATGCAGAGCTGCCATCAGCAATAGACATTTTACTCTAAGGTTGTTTTTCTTATTTTTTCTTTCTATTCCCCCATCTCCCTCTTCCTTCCCTAATCCATTGTCTGTTTACTGTTGTTATATTATGATCTTAGTAGTATGGATGTTATCTAACAATATATGCTCTGACTATATCTTGGATTATGTACTTTTGCTATGACTACATGTGATTTCCTTGATAATGTTACCAGGCGTGGACAATAACTTTGATAGTCATCATAGTATAAGGTTGGTAACATTATTCTTTTATCCCATGTGTAATCACCTACATAATACTTTGAATGTTATGCCATAACGACTATGGTACACTTTATCTTTCTCTGTTGTTATGAAGGGCAAAACAATTTCTGAAAATACTCAGTAAAAATAACAACTATCGCATTTTCTGTGTCACAGCAGATTAACTGGCAAAAATTTTTTTAAGATGTCACAGCCGCATACCTGACACACACTTGTGATGCCACAGGGCCTTACCTGTCATAAACCTACTTATGATGACATAAGGTGCTGTGACATCACACCAGTAAATCATGAGACTATTCACCTCCACATGTGAGTGTGGGTTTCTCCCAGAGTGTTTAGTTGCCCTGTCTGGCCGTACTCTTAGGGCTCGCTCATATACTTATTTCTCACTGTAAAATGCTACAAAAATTATCTAATTTATACAATGTGATTTTCTTGATTTTTGGGGGGATATACTACCTCTCAATGTTAAAATTAACCTACCCTTAAAATTATAGACTGTTCATGTCTTTGTCAGTGGGCAAACTTGCAAAAACAGCAAGGGATCAAATAATTATTTCCTTCACTGTATGTAGAATAGATAGGATAGATGTCCTGTAGATATTTAATGTCAGAAGTCCCCCTACATATAATAAACTAGCACCCTTTAGTGCCTTTCATGTGGCACCAAAGGGTGTTTTTTTAGGCTTAAATACCTTTTAAATAAATAAATAAATCATTTTTAAAAAATGATGTGGGGACCTCTTTATTTTTGATAAGCAGCCAAGGTAAAGCAAACAGCAGGGAGCTTATACACTGCTCAAAAAAATAAAGGGAACACTCAAATAACACATCCTAGATCTGAATGAATGAAATATTCTCATCAAATACTTTGTTCTGTACAAAGCTGAATGTGCTAACAACAAAATCACACAAAAATCATCAATGGAAATCAAATTTATTAACCAATGGAGGTCTGGATTTGGAGTCACCCCCAAAATTAAAGTGGAAAAACACACTAAAGGCTGATCCAACTTTGAAGTAATGTCCTTAAAACAAGTCAAAAGGAGGCTCAGTATTGTGTGTGGCCTCCACGTGCCTATATGACCTCCCTACAACGCCTGGGCATGCTCCTGATGAGGTTGCAGATGGTCTCCTGTGGGATCTCCTCCCAGACCTGGACTAAAGCATCTGCCAACTCCTGGACAGTCTGTGGTGCAATGTGACGTTGGTGGATGGAGCGAGACATGATGTCCCAGATGTGCTCAATCGGATTCAGGTCTGGGGAATGGGTGGGCCACTCTATAGCTTCAATGCCTTCATCTTCCAGGCACATGAGATCTGGCATTGTCCTGCATTAGGAGGAACCCAGGGCCAACCGCACCAGCATATGGTCTCACAAGGGGTCTGGGAATCTCATCTCGGTACCTAATGGCAGCCAGGCTACCTCTGGCGAGCACATGGAGGGCTGTGCGGACCTCCAAAGAAATGCCACCCCACACCATTACTGACCCACTGCCAAACCGGTCATGCTGAAGGATGTTGCAGGCTGCAGATCGCTCTCTACGACGTCTCCAGACGCTGTCACGTCTGTCACATGTGCTCAGTGTGAACCTGCTTTCATCTGTGAAGAGCACAGGGCGCCAGTGGCGACTTTGCCAATCCTGGTGTTCTGTGGCAAATGCCAAGCATCCTGCACGGTGTTGGGCTGTGAGCACAATCCCCATCTGTGGACGTCGGGCCCTCATACCACCCTCATGGAGTTGGTTTCTAACCGTTTGTGCAGACACATACACATTTGTGGCCTGCTGGAGGTCATTTTGCAGGGCTCTGGCAGTGCTCCTCCTGTTCCTCCTTGCACAAAGGAGGAGGTAACGGTCCTGCTGCTGGGTTGTTGCCCTCCTATGGCTCCCTCCACATCTCCTAATATCTGCTCCATGCTCTGTACACTGTGCTGACAGACACAGCTACCGTTCTTGCCGCACTGATGTGCCATCCTGGATGAACTGCACTACCTGAGCAACTTCTGTGGGTTGTACTGTAGACACCGCCTCATGCTACTGTACCTCTAGAGGTGAGAGCAATGGCAAAATGAAAAAGTGACCAAAACAACAGCCAAAAAGGATGAGAACAGAGAAATGGTCTGTGGTCACCACCTACAGAACCACTCCTTTATAGGGGGTATCTTGCTAATTGCCTATCATTTCTACCAGTTGTCTGTTCCATTTGCACAACAGCAGGAGAAATTGATTCACAATCAGTGTGGCTTCATAACTGGACACGTAGATTTCACAGAAGTGTGATTGACTTGGAGTTACATTGTGTTGTTTAAGTGTTCCCTTTATTTTTTGATCAGTGTATTATCAGGCTGGGAAGGTCCATTGTTATTTTTCCCTTCCCAGCTTAAAAATACAAGCCCGCAGGTGCCCCAGAATTGGCGCACCACATTAGATGCTCCAATTCTGGCGCTTTGCCCAGCTCTTCTGTATTGCACTGGTACATTGGCAATTGCGGTAATGGTTTACAGAGTTGATGTCATCTGTGTAATGTCCGCTAGCATCAACCCCTGGGATTAGTAATGGAGAGGCTTCTATCAGACACGCCCATTACCAACCCACTAAATTCAAATAAAAAAAACACACATACAAATATTTTATTTTAAAAAACACCCCTCCGACTCTAGCCGTTTCACCAGTTTATTAAAAAAACAAACACATGAAGATCTGAAGTAGTCCTCAGAATCCAAAATAGTCTAGAATTGGGAACCTGAAAGAAATTAAAAGAGAGAATTAAATAAAGACAAGAAACCCTCCCTCATTCACCAATTTATTATTCAAAAATAATCCCCGCAGGTTTGACGTAATCCATGGCGTTTCCACGACGTCCAGGGATTCTGTACTGCAACTTATGGAGCGTCGTTCTGAGAACGCTTCATAGTAAGCGTTCATAGTTGGTGAGTAACATCATAGCTCATGAGACATGACTGGGAGTGACTTGTGGTTGCGGTACAGAATCAAGGTTGCCGCTCCCGCGAGACCCGGCGGCTCTGGACAGCGGGAAAGTCAGTAACTACACCGCTCTTTAGAGTCGCAGAGTCTCATAGAGGGAAGCGTGACTCGACGACTCAGATGAGCGTGTAATTACTGATGTGTTTTTGTTTTTTTTTTTTTAAATTTAATAAATTGGTGAAACAGGGCTGGAGTCGGGGGTGTTTTTAAAAATAAAATTTATGTTTGTGTTTTTTTTAATTTGAACTTAGTGGGTTAGCAATTGGGGATAGACGCCTCACCATTACTAACCCCAGGGGTTGATGCCAGTGGACATTACACAGCTGACATCAACCCCATAACCCATTACCGAGCCGGACAAAGTGCCAGAATTGGCGCATCCAATATGATGCACCAATTCTGGGGCGGCGGGCTTGTATTTTAAGCTGGTAAGGGCCAAATAACCATGGACCTTACCAGCCTAATAATATAAGCCTGCAGCTGTCTGCTTTACCTTGGCTAATTATCAAAAATGGGAGGGCCACACATAATTTTTTTTTAAAATGAATTATTTATTTAATAAATTAAATAAGCCAAAAAAAAAAAAAACCTTTAGTGCCACATGAAGTTTATTTTATGTAGGGGGACTTGTGGCATTAAATATTTATACAACATCCCTCCTATTTATTTAATCTATTTATATCTGTTAATAAAATTGCTTTATTCGTTTGTAAACTAGCTTTAAATGACACAGCGTATTATAGTATGTAAAAGCTGATGTTAAAAACGCATTGCATACGCATGTCATACGCATGTCATACGGATGCTAGACGAGAAAAGTCGCATGACACTCGTTCTACTTTTCTGGATCAACATTGAAGTGATTATTTATTTTTTTTTTTTAATACGATCATGTGACATTTACTGCCGTCGTAATGTGAGCTAGTTGTACACTAGGTTTTCATGGCAAATTTCAGCAGCTGCTCCCCCTAGTGTTTAAAATTTGAAATTCAAACTTTTTTAAAATTATTTTTCATATATTACTTCATTAAAAACAAATGATATTTTTTGTAAAAAAAAATTAAAACATTAATACTTTAGATTTTTTCAATTGTTGGAAAAACATTTTTTTCATGGCACCTTCCCTTTTAAAGGGGTAGTTTGAGACTAATAAATTGATCTCTCATTAGTATAGGTCATCACTGTCAGATTAGTGGAAGTCCAGCACACCAATCAGCTGTTAATCTGCTTTGGCATTAGCTGGAGGTAAACATTATCTTGAACAGGTAGCCCCATACATTGCTTAGTGGCCACTCTCGGGTTCTGCATCTTATCTTCTATTCAGGCGAATGGGAGATAGGTGGCTGTAGATGGATTAAGAAATTGCGGTCTGCATACTGCTGAACAGAATATTAACTACTGCAATGAGATATAGTGAAACTGAAAGTTCTGAAGGGGGCACTGCCAGTGATTACCACAGTCACACTATATAAATATGGGCAGATGTACTCCTACTAGCATGTACTTATCCTTGACAATAGAGATCTGTTATAAATACATAGTGATAGTATGCAGCTAAAGGGTGTGCTGTGTTGTGGTGCTGGGTGTGTATACTTGTGAGAGCAGCTTTATGTGCAGAGTGCAGGTGGGCATTGTGTTACATAATTAGGTCGTGTGGACTAGATCGGGCACTATTCACATCTCATTTTTTGGTTTACATTTAGCGTTTATGCTGAAAAAAGCTCCTGATGTACAAGTTACAGTAGATGGAGGCTGTGACAGATTCCCAAGGGTATCATTCATTACTCCTAAATGGCTGCATTGAATGGATATGTTGTGAATAATTCAAGAGCTTTCGAGACTTGTCTACAATAATAGTCTAAGGGTGAGAGACGCCACTGTATGGCACTCGTCACAGGTGTCACCCCAAAACTTTTATGGCATATGTTTAACAGATCTGTTGCAAAAAGCTCATGATGTAAACATTTATAGACGCCTATGATAATTTCATATAGTGGTATCCAAAAGTATACTATATATAGCTTTACACCATTCATTTGGATGTGACAAATTTGAATTACCCATAACAGTTGTTGTTAAGTGCCAAGCGTGGTGGTGTACACAGCAGTGCAAACAAGGAAGATTTTCTTTCATACAACTGATTGGCTGGGTGCAGAGAGTTAGAACCTCACTGATCATAAAGATAGGGCATGAATCTTACAGAACTGGAAAACTCATTTAATTTCATTTTGAGAATTTTGATGTGCATTCAGTGTATGGAACTTCTTGTTAAAAGCCATGTGACATGACCAGGAGTCGCTGATGGTTTGCTATGAAAGATGGGGGTCTGCTGAAGACCTCCGTGCTGGTCACTACAGAGCTCACTTGAAACCCAGCTTACGGCTGAGCTTCAAAGGAGACCTTGATTTTTACTATACACAGTAATGCTGTGGTATCGCTATACACTGTGTGCAGAATTACTGGGCAAGTTGTGTTTTAGAGGATTATTTTTATTATTGATCAACAACTATGTTCTCAATCAACCCAAAAGACTCATAAATATCCAAGCTTAATATTTTTGGAAGTTGGAGTGGTTTTTTTTTTTTAGATTTGGCTATCTTAGGAGGATATCTGTTTGTGCAGGTAACTATTACTGTGCAGAATTATTAGGCAACTTGATAAAAACCAAATATAATCCCATCTCACTTGTTTATTTTCTCCAGGTAAACCAATATCAATGCACAAAATTTATTAACATTTCTGACATGCAAAAAACAAAAACCAAAATAATTAGTGATCAATATAGCCACCTTTCTTTATGATGACACTCAGCAGCCTCCATCCATAGATTCTGTCAGTTGCTTGATCTGTTTTCGCTCAACATTGCGTGCAGCAGCCACCACAGCCTCCCAGACACTGTTCCGAGAGGTACAGAAAACTATTCCAAAGACATAAGTAGTACATATTGGCTAGAGATAGAAGCATCATATCTCCCCATTTGATTAACATAGGCAAAACTATGCAGTGGATACCCAATCATAACACCTAAGTTTGGAAAAAATTCCAAAGACCACTGTCAAATATAAAATGACAATCTTTATTAATGAATGATGATTAAAAATTCATTATCAAATGATCACAAGGTTTTAAAATTGTTTAGAAGAGGAAAAGGATGAAACAAACAAACAAATAGGCACACATGGACAAATATAATAATGTAATTTATGGTTAATTTCAGTTCCCATGGGTAATGCTGCCTACAAGGAGGGACTAAATGGGATAACAAAAATAGTATCTCCCATGTTGTTTAATGACAAATAGATATATAGGTCAGATCCTAGATCAAGGCACCATATTGTCAAATAATCAAACTCACAAAAGAGACAATGATAAATTATTAACATCAGAGTTACTGACCACAGTCATTGAACTTACCCATGAGGATTGTCCCTGAACAAAGTCCCGTGCCAATAGATAGCGCCCCAACGCGCGTTTCGCACACCCAGTGCTTTCTCAAGGGGAGTGTGATAAAGAGTGTGTATGCCTCACCATATTTGTACCCTTTCACATCCATTGTCCACCAATCAATGCGCCGTACGCCAGCACTGCGACAGAGAAACCGGAAGTGCGGTGTCCGGCTCTCCTTTCCAGAACGCATTAGGGAAATGCCCGTTTGACGTCATATGTGCGTGCCGGAAATGACGGAGGCCTTAGCTCGACAAAGGATAGACTGCCGCAGTGCGCATGCGTCTGTCGGCGCCATTTTGTAGAAGTCCTTTCTACATTCTCAGAGCGTAGACAAACGAAAACATAGTGCTTGTAACGGGTCTGGGAGGCGGAACCTCTGAGCTACTACACAAGGGGGCGGTCCTTGTAAGGGAGCGGGTGGCGACCAGGGTAGACGGGCAGGCAGTCACAGCAGGTGACCGGGACAGTCTCTGAATGAACGGACAGGAGGTCACGGCAAGTGACCGGGGCAGTCTCTGGATGAACGGGCAGGAGGTCACGGCAAGTGACCGGGGCAGTCTCTGGATGAACGGGCAGGAGGTCACGGCAAGTGACCGGGGCAGTCTCTGGATGAACGGGCAGGAGGTCACGGCAAGTGACCGGGGCAGTCTCTGGATGAACGGGCAGGAGGTCACGGCAAGTGACCGGGGCAGTCTCTGGGTAAAGGATTGGTACGACCTGTGGTGGCAGATGATAGACGTGAGCTCCCAGGTGAGCAGGCGAGAGTCTCTGGATAATCGGGTGGTCACAGCATGTGACGGCGGAGCCTCCAGGAAGTCCAACAGACAGGTAGCAGATGAGCGCTCCCAGGTGAGCGGGCAAGAGTCTCTGGAATAGCAGGTGGTCACAGCACGTGACGGCGGAGCCTCCAGGTAGGCAAGCAGGCAGGTAGCAGATGTGCGCTCCCAAGTGAGCGGCCAAGCTGGTCCATAGACAGACTGACAGGAGTAGGAAGGCAGACCGTCGGACCTCAGGCTAGCAAGCAGGTAGCAGGAATATCAGGCAGGAAACAGACAGCAAACTGGCAGGACTCTGGCAGGAATCAGGCAGGTAACTGGCAACGGGACCTGAGGGCTGAAGCAGAGTAGTGAACAGTGCAACAACATTGCTCGTGCACCTCCATTTTGGAGGAGGTGCCTTATATATGGTGAAGTCCTCCGGCCATTGGCCGGGGACTCCTTAGGACGGCGCGCGCGGCCCCTTTAAGAGGGAGGGAGCGCGCGCGCGCCCTAAGCACAGTGGCCGGGAAGGAGCGCGCGCTGCCAGCAGAGCGGGAGGAGGACGCCGGGCTCGGAGCCGAGAGGTGAGGGGAACAGCGTCCCTGCCTAGCAGAGGGCAGGGACGCCGACGCTACAGTACCCCCCCCCTTTAGGCCCCCCCTTTTTTAGGCCAGACAGAAATTCAGCAAGGATGAGAGGGGCATGGATGTTCTCCCGGGGCTCCCACGTTCTCTCTTCAGGACCAAACCCCTTCCAATCTACTAGAAAAAAGGTCTTCCCTCTTACCCTTTTGGTGGCCAGAATGTTCTCTACCTCAAATTCGTTTTCAGCGGAAACCGGAGCAGGAGGCGTGCCTGTAGACTTGGAAAAAGAGTTAAGTACCACAGGTTTGAGGAGAGATACATGGAAGGAGTTAGGGATCCGCAAGTTGGCCGGGAGTTTCAATTTATAGGCCACCGGGTTGATCTGACTGATGACTTCCAGAGGACCGATGAACCGAGGCCCTAACTTATAGGAAGGAATCTTGAGCCGGACATACTTGGACGAGAGCCAGACCTTATCCCCTGGACGGAATTGAGGAGGATCCAGACGTTTTTTGTCAGCATGTCTTTTCATACGCTCGGATGACAGAAGGAGTGCGGACCGGGTACTCTCCCATGTGGAGGAAAATTTGTTAATAAGAGATTCCGCAGCCGGATTGTCCACCGAGGTGGAGACGGGAAACGGGATCCGAGGATGCTGACCGAAGACTACAAAAAACGGGGATTTGGAGGAAGATTCGCTCTCGTGATTGTTGTACGAGAATTCGGCCCATGGCAGAAGATCCACCCAGTCAGAATGGTGGGCATTAACGAAGTGCCGGAGGTAACTGGTCAGGATCTGATTGATCCGCTCCACTTGACCATTAGACTGTGGGTGGTAAGCGGAAGAGAAGTCCAGGGTGACGTCTAGCAATTTACAAGTGGCTCTCCAGAAACGAGAAGTGAACTGTACCCCACGATCCGACACGATGTGACGGGGCAGACCATGAAGACGGAAGATGTGGCGGATAAAGTCTTTAGCCAGCTCGGGTGCAGACGGGAGGCCTGGCAGGGGAATGAAGTGAGCCATCTTGGAAAAGCGGTCAGCGACCACCCAAATGACCGTACAACCGGCAGAGACGGGAAGATGTTATGAAGTCCATCGCTATATGCTGCCAGGGGGCAGCAGGTACTGGCAGAGGAAGAAGGCGACCGGCTGGCAGGTGTCTCGGAACTTTGTTGCGGGCACAGGACACACAGGCAGAAACAAAGTCTATTACATCCTTGCGCAGGTTAGGCCACCAGTAGTGCCGGGAAATAAGCTGGAGGGTCTTCTTCTGACCGGCGTGGCCAGCTAGTTTAGACGACTGACCCCAGTGTAGGATCTTCTCCCGATCAGGTACCGATACGAACGTCTTACCGGGAGGGAGACGATTTAGACTCACGGGAGCCACCTGCATTACTCTGGCGGGATCGATGATATGTTTAGGTTCTTCCTCGAGATCAGATACCAGAAAAGATCGGGACAAGGCGTCTGCTTTGATGTTTTTGTCAGCCGGGCGAAAATGTAGAACAAAATCAAAGCGAGCAAAAAACAAGGACCACCGGGCTTGGCGCGGATTAAGTCTCTGGGCATGCTGGAGATAAGCCAAGTTCTTGTGGTCAGTGTAAATTATTACCGGATGAAGAGCCCCCTTGAGTAGGTAACGCCACTCCTCCAATGCCAGCTTGATGGCCAATAACTCTCGGTCTCCTATGGAATAATTGCGCTCAGAAGAGGAGAAGAGTTTAGAGAAGAAGCCACAAGTTACCATCCTCCCGGAAGAAGATTTTTGAGTAAGTACAGCTCCGGCTCCAGAGGAGGAGGCGTCAACCTCCAGAAAGAACTGCTTGTTGCCGTCCGGACGATGCAGCACCGGGGCGGAAGAGAAGGCCTGTTTTAAGGAAAGAAAGGCCTCCTCTGCTTCGGGCGGCCACTCTTTGGGATTAGTACCCTTACGGGTGAGCGCGGAAATTGGGGCAGTCCGGGAAGAGAAGTGCGGTATGAAGAGGCGGTAGTAGTTGGCGAAGCCCAGGAACCGCTGAATGGCCTTCAACCCCTCCGGTCGGGGCCATTTCTCGATGGCAGACAGTTTCTCTGGATCCATTCGTAGGCCGGTCTGTGAAATAATGTAGCCCAAAAACGGAAGCGAGGTCTGCTCAAAGAGGCACTTCTCATATTTAGCGAAGAGGTGGTTCTGCCTGAGCCTGAGCAGGACCTGACGAACGTCCCTCCGGTGAGTCTGGAGATCCGGAGAGAAGACCAAGATGTCGTCCAGGTACACCACAACGCAGGAGTAGAGAAGGTCCCGGAAGATGTCATTGACCAACTCTTGAAAGACGGCAGGAGCGTTACAGAGACCAAAGGGCATTACCAGATATTCATAGTGGCCGTCCCGGGTGTTGAATGCAGTCTTCCATTCATTCCCTTGACGGATACGGACCAGGTTGTACGCCCCACGGAGGTCCAGTTTGGTGAAGACTCTAGCCCCCCTCAGGCGATCAAATAATTCTGGAATGAGCGGAAGGGGGTACTTATTCTTCACCGTGATCTGGTTAAGGCCTCTATAGTCTATACAGGGACGGAGAGAGCCGTCCTTCTTTTTTACGAAGAAGAAGCCTGCTCCTGCCGGGGAGGTAGATTTCCGGATGAATCCCCTGGCCAAATTCTCCTCAATATATTCGGACATCGACCGAGTCTCAGCAGCGGACAATGGGTAAATACGCCCACGGGGAGGAGTAGTACCGGGTAACAGGTCGATAGGACAGTCGTATGGTCTATGAGGGGGTAATGTCTCTGCCTCCTTTTTATTAAAGACATCAGCAAATGACCAATAGGGAATCGGAAGTCCAGGTAGATTAGTTGGGGTAGGAGAAGGACGGACGGGATGAACAGGAACCAAACAAGTCTTATGACAGTCCTGTCCCCAGCGAAGGACTTCTCCGGTCTGCCAGTCAAGCACGGGTGCATGTCTCTGGAGCCAAGGTAGACCTAGTAAGAGGGCGTGAGAGAGTCCAGGCAGAACATGAAAAGAGATGCTCTCAGAATGCAGCATTCCCACCTGCAGAGTTAGGGATTCGGTGATGAGTTGGATGGGACGTGGTAAGAGGCCTCCATCCACAGCAGCGACAGATAATGGTACAGCCAGAGGTTTGGTGGGAATGCGGTATTTTTCTACCAGGGACTGTGAGATAAGATTCCCGGCCGCTCCAGAGTCAAGTTGAGCTAGTTCGAAATAACGATTCTCCCCGCAGATAATAGAGACTGACAGTAGCAGAGATGGAGAGGATTTATTCTTGTCTAGGTTGACCTCTCTGAGCGAACCTAGACACAGGCGTTTCCCGACCTCTCCGGGCAGGTACGGATCCGGTGCTCCTTACTGCCACAGTAGAAGCAGCTCCCTTCGGCACGGCGTAAGTCCTGACGGGTTTTGACCATCTTGGTCTGGTCGACCTGCATAGGCTCAGGAGAGTGTACCTGGGGAGAGACGGATTTCTGAAAAGTAGGAGCTAGACGTGGAAACCTCCTCTCACGGGTGACCTCTTTGGCACGCTCCTGGAACCGTAGGTCAATCCGGGTGGCAAGAGTTATTAGGTCATCGAGAGTGGTAGGAATGTCCCGACCGGCAAGTTCATCTTTAATACGGCCGGACAGACCCTCCCAGAAGACGGATACCAGAGCGTCGTTATCCCAGGCCAGCTCCGAGGCAAGGGTACGGAACCGTATGGCATATTGGCCCACGGTGAGACCTCCCTGACGGAGGCGTAGCAGAGATGATGCGGATGAGGTCTTCCGTCCGGGTTCGTCAAAGACTTTCCGGAAAGCCATGAGAAAGGCAGGCAAGTCGGACACCAGGGGGTCTCCTCTCTCCCATAGAGGATTTAGCCAGGCCAGGGCCTCCCCGGTGAGATGGGACATGATGAAGGCAATTTTGGCCCGGTCGGAGTTAAACTGGTGGGACAGGAGTTCAAAGTGCAGGGTGCACTGATTTATGAAGCCCCGAGCCTGGGCGGAGTCGCCTCCGAAGCGAGGAGGTGCAGAAAGCCGGGGTCCGGGGTAGGATACCATGGTATTGGTGGGCAGCAGGGCTGCCGGGTTGCGAGTCATGGCACTGGCGGTGGTTGCTGGTGGAGCAGTCAGAGTGTCCAGGCGAGAATTGACATTCCGCAGGTGACCCAGGATGGACTCCTGTTGGGACCTCTGACGGGACAGTTCATGACAGAGGTCCGAGAGCGAGGGAGCTTGGGTGCCACCGGGTTCCATGGCCCGAGCAAACTGTAACGGGTCTGGGAGGCGGAACCTCTGAGCTACTATACAAGGGGGCGGTCCTTGTAAGGGAGCGGGTGGCGACCAGGGTAGACGGGCAGGCAGTCACAGCAGGTGACCGGGACAGTCTCTGAATGAACGGGCAGGAGGTCACGGCAAGTGACCGGGGCAGTCTCTGGATGAACGGGCAGGAGGTCACGGCAAGTGACCGGGGCAGTCTCTGGATGAACGGGCAGGAGGTCACGGCAAGTGACCGGGGCAGTCTCTGGATGAACGGGCAGGAGGTCACGGCAAGTGACCGGGGCAGTCTCTGGATGAACGGGCAGGAGGTCACGGCAAGTGACCGGGGCAGTCTCTGGATGAACGGGCAGGAGGTCACGGCAAGTGACCGGGGCAGTCTCTGGGTAAAGGATTGGTACGACCTGTGGCGGCAGATGATAGACGTGAGCTCCCAGGTGAGCAGGCGAGAGTCTCTGGATAATCGGGTGGTCACAGCATGTGACGGCGGAGCCTCCAGGAAGTCCAACAGACAGGTAGCAGATGAGCGCTCCCAGGTGAGCGGGCAAGAGTCTCTGGAATAGCAGGTGGTCACAGCACGTGACGGCGGAGCCTCCAGGAAGGCTAGCAGGCAGGTAGCAGATGTGCGCTCCCAGGTGAGCGGGCAGGAGTCTCTGGAATAGCAGGTGGTCACAGCACGTGACGGCAGAGCCTCCAGGAAGGCTAGCAGGCAGGTAGCAGATGTGCGCTCCCAGGTGAGCGGCCAAGCTGGTCCATAGACAGAATGACAGGAGTAGGAAGGCAGACCGTCGGACCTCAGGCTAGCAAGCAGGTAGCAGGAATATCAGGCAGGAAACAGACAGCAAACTGGCAGGACTCTGGCAGGAATCAGGCAGGTAACTGACAACGGGACCTGAGGGCTGAAGCAGAGTAGTGAACAGTGCAACAACATTGCTCGGGCACCTCCATTTAGGAGGAGGTGCCTTATATATGGTGAAGTCCTCCGGCCATTGGCCGGGGACTCCTTAGGACGGCGCGCGCGGCCCCTTTAAGAGGGAGGGAGCGCGCGCGCGCCCTAAGCACAGTGGCCGGGAAGGAGCGCGCGCTGCCAGCAGAGCGGGAGGAGGACGCCGGGCTCGGAGCCGAGAGGTGAGGGGAACAGCGTCCCTGCCTAGCAGAGGGCAGGGACGCCGACGCTACAGTGCTTATCCACCGCTCGAGCCAACAACGAGTAATCAGAAGGTAAAAACACCCCTATCAATATAAATCAGGAGAGAGTATATGACCCCAAAGAAGCCCACAGAAAATCCCTATCATGGAGAGACATGTCCCCGTATAATATCTCCCACTATAGAATATCATGTGATACAATGTAAATAATATATAAAAAGAGGGAAAAACAAAGGGGTAATGAGGCAAAAATTGTGAGATGGTACCAGCAGAAATGTATTAACATGTTAAATTTACATCCATGTCCATCATAAAATACAATAGACCCACACAGTATATATCATTTATGCAGTAGGTACACATCACAAGTAAAGTGGTATCCATTGATGTGAAGATGACACTTCCAATCTCCTGATTCATTGTTGGGGTTCAGATGGATGGGGGGTCCAGGTAGAAAAAAGCCCAAGGCACATTGAATTCAGATGCTTCCCATATATCGATCAGTCCATGTTATCACAAAGTGGAAATGGGTCATTATTGCTAAAGTATAGAGGCATAAAGAGGAAAAAGTTAAAACCACACCAAAAAAGAACGCTTTTTAAAAAAAACAGAATTAAAAATGTAGAGATTATAGGAAAGGCGAGAAACTGATTTTCTCATTTAAACCAACTGGTGACATAGTCCCCAGAATGGTGATCCACTTAAGTTCAAGTTGAGCTAAGGCTTTTTTGATATCGCCCCCCCTGATCCCACAGTGGATTCGATCAATCCCCCTTATTTTGAAACCCCGGGGGTCGGAGTTATGACAGATCTTAAAATGTTTTGGAATGGTCTTCATGGTCATTAGATCCTCAACCTCTCTTGCCGCAATAATGTCCCTAATATGCTCCCGAGTTCGGATGCGCAACTCCCTGGATGTTAGTCCGACATAAATCTTCCCACATGGGCATACCCCATAGTACACCACATAGGATGTACTGCAGGATATGTAGCTGGTGACCGCAAAGGTCCGAGTCCCATCTGCTGTATCGAAAGAAGTGGCTCTAACAATATTACCCCTTGTACAAGCAAGGCAGTCACCGCAGGGAAAGCATCCCCATCTCTGTTTAGTAGTCCCAAAGTGATTTTTTACTTTCGCCACATAGTGGCTTTTGACTAGATGATCCCGAAGATTTTTACTGCGTCTTGCCATCATAAGTGGGACCTCAGGGATCTCCTTCTTCAAGACCGGGTCAGTGAGTAAGATAGGCCAATGCCTCATAAGAATGTCTTTCATAGAGTACCACTCACAATTAAAGGTGGAAATAAATCTTAATTTCGGAGTGTCTGTTGATTTTTTTTTAGTGGTCATGAGAAGTCTCTCCCGCAGTACTGCCCTTGCCTGATTAAAGCCCTTCTTAATCGTTCTGCGGCTATAGCCCCTATCTAGGAAACGATCCCGCAAGTCATGGGCCTGTTGTGTAAACGCAGTGATTGTAGAGCATGTTCTTTTAGCCCTCATGAATTGTCCAGTGGGGATAGCCCTGATGGTTGATGGTAAATGCGCAGAAGAAGCGTGCAATACAGAATTTACGGATGTGGTCTTGCGAAAGATGCTAGTCTGGATCAGGCCCATCTGATTAACCGACATCGCAATGTCCAGGAAATCAATCTCTTTTCTGCTATATTTATATGTTAATTTGATATTGTAATTATTTGTGTTTAGTTCTTCAAAGAAGGCATTCAATTCAAATGTGGTTCCCTGCCAAATTATCAAAAGATCATCTATATATTGGAACCAGTACTGCACATGGCTAACAGCACGCGCCCCGTCATCGCAAAAAATCTCCCTCTCCCAAAGGCCGAGGAAGAGATTTGCGTACGACGGGGCACATGCCGCGCCCATGGCAGTACCTCGCCTCTGCAAATAAAACCGATCTTTGAAAACAAAAAAATTATGTTTGAGAATGAACTCCAATAATTCCAAAATCAGGTTGACCATGGGCCTGTCCAGACTGCTTGTCTCCAAAAAGAAGCGGGTAGCTCTAATTCCGTCCCTATGATCTATACAGGTGTATAGGGACTCCACATCTGGGGTCACCAGCCACATGTCCTCATCCAGGGAGATACCATCTATTTTCCCCAGGACGTCCGAAGAGTCCCTGATATAGGAGGGTAGTGTCTCGGCCAGTGATTTCAAGTAATGGTCGATAAATTTGCATACTGGTTCACATAAACTTCCAATGCCAGAGACTATCGGACGCCCCGGGGATCCACTGGATCTTTGTGAATTTTTGGAAGTAGATATAATGTAGGTAACTTTGGAAATTTAACTGTTAGACCCTCCAATACTTTTTGGGGGATGATTTCTGCCTCATATGCCATAGTCAGAATTCTCTGAAGTTCACAGCCAAATTGAGGTGTGGGATTGCTAGGGAGGATAGAGTAGTTCTCTTTAGCCCTTGAAAGAACTAAAAGCTTTAGACGATGTGGTCATAAAGGCAGTCGACAAGGGAGGAAATGTCGTGATCTGGCCTGTTAATCAATACGAGAAGGAGTTATATAGACAGCTCAGGGCTAAAGAGAACTATTCTATCCTCTCTAGCAATCCCACACCTCAATTTGGCTGTGAACTTCAGAGAATTCTAACTATGGCATATGAGGCAGGAATCATCCCCAAAAAAGTATTGGAGGGTCTAACAGTTAAATTTCCAAAGATACCTACATTATATCTACTTCCAAAAATTCACAAAGATCCAGTGGATCCCCCGGGGCGTCCGATAGTCTCTGGCATTGGAGGTTTATGTGAACCAGTATGCAAATTTATCGACCATTACTTGAAATCACTGGTCGAGACACTACCCTCCTATGTCAGGGACTCTTCGGACGTCCTGGGGAAAATAGATGGTATCTCCCTGGATGAGGACATGTGGCTGGTGACCGCAGATGTGGAGTCCCTATACACCTGTATAGATCATAGGGACGGAATTAGAGCTACCCGCTTCTTTTTGGAGACAAGCAGTCTGGACAGGCCCATGGTCAACCTGATTTTGGAATTATTGGAGTTCATTCTCAAACATAATTTTTTTGTTTTCAAAGATCGGTTTTATTTGCAGAGGCGAGGTACTGCCATGGGTGCGGCATGTGCCCCGTCGTACGCAAATCTCTTCCTCGGCCTTTGGGAGAGGGAGATATTTTGCGATGACGGGGCGTGTGCCGTTAGCCATGTGCAGTACTGGTTCCGATATATAGATGATCTTTTGATAATTTGGCAGGGAACCACATTTGAATTGAATGCCTTCTTTGAAGAACTAAACACAAATAATTACAATATCAAATTAACATATAAATATAGCAGAAAAGAGATTGATTTCCTGGACATTGCGATGTCGGTTGATCAGATGGGCCTGATCCAGACTAGCATCTATCGCAAGACCACATCCGTAAATTCTGTATTGCATGCTTCATCTGCGCATTTACCATCAACCATTAGGGTTAGCCCCACTGGACAATTCATGAGGGCTAAAACAACATGCTCTACAATCACTGCGTTTACACAACAGGCCCATGACTTGCGGGATCGTTTCCTAGATAGGGGCTATAGCCGCAGAACGATTAAGAAGGGCTTTAATCGGGCAAGGGCAGTACCGCGGGAGAGACTTCTCATGACCACTAAGAAAAAATCAACAGACACTCCGAAATTAAGATTTATTTCCACCCTTAATTGTGAGTGGTACTCTATGAAAGACATTCTTATGAGGCATTGGCCTATCTTACTCACTGACACAGTCTTGAAGAAGGAGATCCCTGAGGTCCCACTTATGACGGCAAGACGCAGTAAAAATCTTCGGGATCATCTAGTCAAAAGCCACTATGTGGCGAAAGTGAAAAATCACTTTGGGACTACTAAACAGAGATGGGGATGCTTTCACTGCGGTGACTGCCTTGCTTGTACAAGGGGTAATATTGTTAGAGCCACTTCTTTCGATACAGCAGATGGGACTCGGACCTTTGCGGTCACCAGCTACATATCCTGCAGTACATCCTATGTAGTGTACTATGGGGTATGCCCATGTGGGAAGATTTATGTCGGACTAACATTCAGGGAGTTGCGCATCCGAACTCGGGAGCATATTAGGGACATTATTGCGGCAAGAGAGGTTGAGGATCTAATGACCATGAAGACCATTCCGAAACATTTTAAGATCTGTCATAACTCCGAACCCCGGGGTTTCAAAATAAGGGGAATTGATCGAATCCACTGTGGGATCAGGGGGGGCGATATCAAAAAAGCCTTAGCTCAACTTGAACTTAAGTGGATCACCATTCTGGGGACTATGTCACCAGTTGGTTTAAATGAGAAAATCAGTTTCTCGCCTTTCCTATAATCTCTACATTTTTAATTCTGTTTTTTTAAAAAAGCGTTCTTTCTTGGTGTGGTTTTAACTTTTTCCTCTTTATGCCTCTATACTTTAGCAATAATGACCCATTTCCACTTTGTGATAACATGGACTGATCGATATATGGGAAGCATCTGAATTCAATGTGCCTTGGGCTTTTTTCTACCTGGACCCCCCATCCATCTGAATCCCAACAATGAATCAGGAGATTGGAAGTGTCATGTTCACATCAATGGATACCCCTTTACTTGTGATGTGTACCTACTGCATAAATGATATATACTGTGTGGGTCTATTGTATTTTATGATGGACATGGATGTAAATTTAACATGTTAATACATTTCTGCTGGTACCATCTCACAATTTTTGCCTCATTACCCCTTTATTTGTTTTTCCCTCTTTTTATATATTATTTACATTGTATCACATGATATTCTATAGTGGGAGATATTATACGGGGACATGTCTCTCCGCGATAGGGATTTTCTGTGGGCTTCTTTGGGGTCATATACTCTCTCCTGATTTATATTGATAGGGGTGTTTTTACCTTCTGATTACTCGTTGGTGGCTCGAGGGGTGGATAAGCACTATGTTTTCGTTTGTCTACGCTCTGAGAATGTAGAACGGACTTCTACAAAATGGCGCCGACAGACGCATGCGCACTGCGACAGTCTATCCTTCCGTCATTTCCGGCACGCACATATGACGTCAAACGGGCATTTCCCTAATGCGTGCTGGAAAGGAGAGCCGGACACCGCACTTCCGGTTTCTCTGTCGCAGAGCTGGCGTACGGCGCATTAATTGATGGACAATGGATGTGAACGGGTACAAATATGGTGAGGCATACACACTCTTTATCACACTCCCTTTGAGAAAGCACTGGGTGTGCGAAACGCGCGTTGGGGCGCTATCTATTGGCACGGGACTTTGATCAGGGACAATCCTCATGGGTAAGTTCAATGACTGTGGTCAGTAACTCTGATGTTAATAATTTATCATTGTCTCTTTTGTGAGTTTGATTATTTTGACAATATGGTGCCTTGATCTAGGATCTGACCTATATATCTATTTGTCATTAAACAACATGGGAGATACTATTTTTGTTATCCCATTTAGTCCCTCCTTGTAGGCAGCATTACCCATGGGAACTGAAATTAACCATAAATTACATTATTATATTTGTCCATGTGTGCCTATTTGTTTGTTTGTTTCATCCTTTTCCTCTTCTAAACAATTTTAAAACCTTGTGATCATTTGATAATGAATTTTTAATCATCATTCATTAATAAAGATTGTCATTTTATATTTGGCAGTGGTCTTTGGAATGTTTTCCAAACTTAGGTGTTACTTTTCCGAGAGGTGTACTGTTTTCCCTCCCTGTAGATCTCACATTTTATGATGGACCACAGGTTCTCTATGGGGTTCAGATCAGGTGAACAATGGGGCCATGTCATTATTTTTTCTTCTTTTAGACCTTTACTGGCCAGCCACACTATGAAGTAGTTGGATGCATGTGATGTAGCATTGTCCTGCATGAAAATCATGTTTTTCTTGAACGATACTGACTTCTTCCTGTACCACTGCTTGAAGAAGTTGTCTTCCAGAAACTGGCAGTAGGTCTGGGAGTTGAGCTTCACTCCATCCTCAACCCGAAAAGGTCCCACAAGTTCATGTTTGATGATACCAGCCCATACCAGTACCCCATCTCCACCTTGCTGGCGTCTGAGTCGGAGTGGAGCTCTCTGCCCTTTACTGATCCAGCCTCTGGCCCATCCATCTGGCCCATCAAGAGTCACTCTCATTTCATCAGTCCATAAAAATCAGTCTTAAGATATTTCTTGGCCCATTCTTGACGTTTTATCTTATGTTTCTTGTTCAAAGGTGGTCGTTTTTCAGCCTTCCTTACCTTGGCCATGTCCCTGAGTATTGCACCTTGTTCTTTTTGATACTCCAGTAACGTTGCAGCTCTGAAATATGGAAAAACTGGTGGCGAATGGCATCTTGGCCGCTTCACACTTGATTTTCCTCAATTCATGGGCAGTTATTTTGAGCCTTTTTTGGCCAACACGCTTCTTGCGACCCTGTTGGCTATTAGCCATGAAACACTTGATTGTTCGATGATCACGCTTCAAAAGTTTGGAAATTTCAAGACTGCTGCATCCCTCTGCAAGACATCTCACAATTTTGGACTTTTCAGAGCCCGTCAAATCTCTCTTCTGACCCATTTTGCCAAAGGAAAGGAAGTTGCCTAATAATTAAGCACACCTTATATAGGGTGTTGATGTCATTAGTCAACACCCCTCCTCATTACAGAGATGCACATCACCAGATTTACTTAATTGGTAGTTGGCTCTCAAGTCTATGCAGCTTGGAGAAGGACAACATGTATAAAAAGTATCATGTGATCAAAATACTCATTTGCCTAATAATTCTGCACACAGTGTATAAAGCATAAGCAACTAGACGATCGCAGCTTCAAGTCCCCTGGGACTATTAAGAACATTAAAAAGTTTTTAAAAATATGGAAAAAAAGAAGACATAGAAGTTCAAATCACCACCCTTTTCCCCCATTAAAAATAAAGATAATAAAAAAATTAAATAAATACATGTCACGAGTTTACCACGATAAATGGGTCTTGAAGACCGTGGTGTCTGATTTCACAGTACTCATTCACTGATCAGAAGCACTTCATCATATTAAACAGTGCAGGTTTCTGCTAGCAGTGCAGGGGTTAATCTGTTCAATTGAGAGCTCCTGGAGATTTCCTGCTTTCATGGTCTCAGTTGTGTAACTTGCTGGGTGGTAGAACCACTGTGCCATGATCCGAGGAGAGACCGGAGGAGCGTGACTAGGGGCTTCATCAAGTCCCACCTCGGATGCACGGCGGCTGACGATACCATGATCTGAGGAGAGATGAGGGAGGCGGGACCAGGTGCTACTCCAGGACTGACCTCTGTTGGATGGCAACTGACCCCTAAGGGACAGGAGGCAGGAATGGCCAGAAAATGGTAGATTGGCTGACACCACTGGTATAGTGACTGGCATGCCTGACACATGGGCAGGCAGGTACAGGCGGACAAGGCTGGTGCACAGGCTGATATGCAGCCAGGCTGGTGCTGGTGGGCACGGCTGATGTGCTGACGGGCACTACTGTTGTACAGGCAGACAGGTGCTGGTGGGCAGGACTGATGTACAGGCAGGTGGACACGGCTCATATACAGGCAGGTATGCAGGAATACAAGCACTGGGACCTGATGAGTGTTAGGAACAAACTTACTACGTTGCACAGGCACCTCCCATCAGGTGGGCATGTCTTAAATAATCAGTGTCTCCCAGCCATTGGCTGGGGACACTTTAGAATGGTGTGCACACCCTAAGCACAGTGCTCGGGAATCTGCGTGCAGTGCGTGCACCCCAGACATCAGCAGCCGGATCAGGAAGTGCGAGACGGAAGGAGCAGCGGTGAGTGTGTCTGCGTCTTTGCCGGGGGAGGGAGGCAGAAGGCAGAGACTCCAGCGCTACAAGCTATTCAGTGTTGGTCACTCCCTTCTACTATATATATACTTGCCCCTGGCAATCACAGTTTCCCAGTGTTAGTTTCATTCTGCCTGGTTCTGAAGTTGGTGTTGTTGGTGGTTTGAGGAGGCGTTTGGAGTGTTGTTCAGAAGACTGTTGCTTGGTGATTTGTATGTGTGCATATCCTCATTCTCTCCTATTTGGTTTTTCCTTCCTTACTTTCCGGTGTTCCACTTTGTTGTTTGTGAGTTCATATTTGTATGAATGATGAGAGTCAATATTGACTTATAGGATTGCTACTTCCTATAGGTTGCACTAGAGTTCTAGTTCTCTTCCCCTCTGAAGAGACAATTTGCATATTTCCCACAGGAGCATTGCGGCTTAAAAGTCTCCTCACCTTGACATGTTTAACATGTCACTCTCCACAAGGAGAAATGTTACCCCTTGGATACTGGTCAGACGCCTCTCACCCAGCCAAACAATATCTCACACTTTGCACTGACGAGGGACAGTACCCCGAAACACAGTGTCTACAAATTGAGATTTTGGTTTTGGCTATTATTTTAAGTCATGTGACAAAGCTCGTTGGAGAGTCAATATTGATTTTTAGGATTGCTACTTCCTATAGGTTGCACTAGAGTTCTAGTTCTCTTCCTCTCTGGAAAGACTATTTGCATATTTGTAGGATTGGTATTTTCATTTATCCCTGTACGTCTTCCCTTGTTAGTTTGGTTTGTGTATTCTTATATACAACTACTCACCACTTCCCTGGGTAGAGGAGGGGACAACTAAGGGCTGATTTAGGAGCTCAGCAAGGCACGTGGCCCCGGCGTCTTCACCATCAGGAGTTATCCGAGGAGCAGGGATAGCTAGGACGCCCCTAGCTTTATGGATAGGGATGGAGCCCCTAGCCCCGGGATATCCTGCAACAGTGCCGTTAAAATATGCATATGTGCTATCGCTGCGTTCAGAAAAGTCCGATCTATTAAAGAATAAAAATAATTAACCTGATCGGCAAACAACATAAACAAAAAATATTGAAGAATGCAAAATTACATTTTTTTTGGTCGCTGCAACACCATTAAAAATGCAGTAACATGTGATCAAAACATTAAATCTATCCCAAAATTATTTCAATAAAGACTTCTCGCCTCACAAAAAAATAAGCCATCACACAGCTGCCTTTTATTCTCTTTATTTTCTGTTCAACAGACAAATTGGATGAAAATAGATACTACTAAAGCAGCCTTGATGCATTAAAAAACTGTCTACTCAGCAGATCTCATCAGTTTTTGGTTAAAGAGAATGTGCAATGAGCAAATGACCTATTGTTTAAATTAAATTTGGTAAAGGGGCTATACCAAGTTTGGAAGTTATTCTCTCCCCTATACATAGGACAGGGGATAACTTTCTGATTGTCGGGGTCCGACTGTTAAGACCCCTGTTATTTCCAAAAAACGTGTTTCTGAAGAGTTTTGTGTGAACTCAGTGGTGGGCGATCATGCACATTCACTTCATTCATTCTTAATGGGACAGTCAGAGCTAGCTGAGCACAGCATTTAGCTGGTCTTCGGGATTCCCATTAAGAATGAATTGAGCAGAGGTGCGCATGATCGACTACCATTCCATTCACACAGGGCTCTTCAGAGCCTTGGTTTTTGGGATCAGTGTGGGTCCCAGCAGTCGGACCCCCAACATTGTAAAGTTATCCCTTATGCTATGAATAGGGAAAAACTTTTAAACTTGGTACAACCATTTTAAGGGCTCACATGAGGTGGATTATTTAACCTGTAGGTCAGGGTGGAAAGCACAGACCAAAGGCTCTGGTACAGTGGGTAGGACTTGCTAAATTGAAATGTAGACTGGAGCAGCAAGCAGACAAGTTGAGCAGGGAACACCAGAAGACACAGAGTTAGGAGTGACACTCTCAGGAACTGAAGATGTATAATTGTTATGTTCTGCTACCAGAGCTAAGGAAAGAGAGGAGATCTGTCCCTACGATAGAACTCAGCTTAATCCCTACGATGTAACAGGGAACCTGATCCTGCGATCAGACCTGCTAAAGTCCTAAGCTAGTCTGTACGGAGACCTATAGATGTGGGGAAGGAATCCCTACAAGTACTAAGGACTGGGAGGAACATGGGACACCTCCTAACAGAAATAGTAGCAGACAGACGAACAAACAAAATATATAGAACATAGAGGTCAGTAGACCAAGCAAACTAACAGAGCAAGACACAGAGCACAGGCTAGCTAGAAAGTAGATATACAATGAAGTCCAGCAAAGCCAGAAGGGCGGAGCAGGATTAAGTAGGCCAACAAGGTCATGTGACCAGCAAAGGAAAAAAAAACTAAGAGCAAGGTTCTAACAGTACCCCCCCTTCTAAGAGGATCCTCCGGATCCCCTAGGACCAGGCTTATCAGGAAATCTCCTGTGAAACGCTCTGATAAGTCTGGACGCGGAAACATCATCTGACCTCACCCAAGAGTTATCCTCGGGACCGAAACCTTTCCAGGCCACAAGATACTGCAAACTACCTCTATACCGTCTAGAGTTAAGGATGATGTTTCCGCGTCCAGACTTATCAGAGCGTTTCACAGGAGATTTCCTGATAAGCCTGGTCCTAGGGGATCCGGAGGATCCTCTTAGAAGGGGGGGTACTGTTAGAACCTTGCTCTTAGTTTTTTTTTTTCTTTCTTCATACGAAGCTCACAGCCTTTAATCAAATGACCAGATTTTCCGCAATAGAAACACAAGCCTTCAAAAAATCGACGGTCTTTTTCTTGAGAGCGAGGTGCCACCTATCCAATCTCCATCGGTTCACCACTGTTAGTACACACATTCTCATAACCAGAAACTGACATAGCAGAGGATTTGCTCTCATTAACCCTTGCACGCAGTCTTCTATCCACCCGTATAGCTAATTGCATAGCCTGTTGCAAATCTTCAGGTGAAGGATAAGCAATTAGCAGGTCTTTAACCCTTTCACTGAGCCCAGCAAGAAATAGACTTTTCAGAGCAGAATCGTTCCACCCTGTTTGAGTAGACCAACGACGGAAATGAGTACAATATTTTTCCACATTACCTGATCCTTGTTTTAAACGTCTCAACTCAGTCTCAGCTGATGCGACACGGTCAGGATCATCATATAATAGTCCCAAAGCAGAAAAAAAACTATCCACTGATCTGAAGCATGTATCACTAGGTTGCAAAGAAAAGGCCCACTCCTGAGGCTCTTTGCGCAAAAGTGACATTATGAACCCTACGCACTGGGATTCATCCCCAGAGGACTTAGGTCTCAAACGAAAATACAATAAGCAAGCATTTTTGAATGAAAAAAATTCTCGGTGTTCACCAAAAAATAAATCCGGCAAACATACCTTAGGCTCCAAGAAATGTGCTCCAGGACAGTTACTCACGTGCTGACGGAGCTCGGCCACCTCCAGAGAGAGTCCCTGCAGGCGATGAACCAAATCCTGAACCGACACCATGATGGAACAGAAAAATCTTTCCTTAGAGAATTTGCTGGCTGGACTTACTGTTATGTTCTGCTACCAGAGCTAAGGAAAGAGAGGAGATCTGTCCCTACGATAGAACTCAGCTTAATCCCTACGATGTAACAGGGAACCTGATCCTGCGATCAGACCTGCTAAAGTCCTAAGCTAGTCTGTACGGAGACCTATAGATGTGGGGAAGGAATCCCTACAAGTACTAAGGACTGGGAGGAACATGGGACACCTCCTAACAGAAATAGTAGCAGACAGACGAACAAACAAAATATATAGAACATAGAGGTCAGTAGACCAAGCAAACTAACAGAGCAAGACACAGAGCACAGGCTAGCTAGAAAGTAGATATACAATGAAGTCCAGCAAAGCCAGAAGGGTGGAGCAGGATTAAATAGGCCAACAAGGTCATGTGACCAGCAAAGGAAAAAAAAACTAAGAGCAAGGTTCTAACAATAATAAGTTCAGGACTTTCAGCAGCATTTGTAGTGTGAACAAATTCAGAGATGAGATCATTATGCTTTCAGCAGATGAAGGATTAGTTGCAGGTTTGAGCAAGGAAGTAATAAAATCACATTGTAAAAACAAACAGGAGTTTGCTAAGATGATTGCCTTCTGAGAAAACTGAGGCAAATTCCAAGGCAAACGATAAGTGAACACAGAACTTAATGGGGTTTTCCCACAAACAAAGTACATTTTAATTAATAGATCTTGGAATAAAAAAAGTTCCACAATTGGATGTGTTAAAAAGAAATGTTCCTGTGCTGAGATAATCTTATAAATGTGTCCCTGCTATCTGCTGTGTAATGGCTGTGTGTGACTGCGCAGGAACATGGTCTGAACATACCACATCTCCTGGGCAGGGAAGGAAGCAAAAGAGTATACAGACATTACAGCAGGGGATTGCAGCTGATTCTTTTTGTGAGATAAAACATTTCACTGCCTGTTTTTAAGCAATGTTTTACCTGAAAGAAAGAATCTGCTGCTGTCCTGTCCTTATAATCTCTTTTGCTTCTTCCCCTGCCCAGGAGATGTGGTATTATCAGACCATGTTCCTGCACGGTCAGACACAGACATTACACAGTACACAGCAGGGGCACATTTATAAGATTATCTCAGCACAGGAACATTTTTTTAAACACATCCAATTGTGGAACTTATTATTATTCCAAGATCTATTGGTTAAAATGTTGATTAAAATTAATACTCAGACACAAATTTTTGTCAGTCGGCCTTAAAAGTCCCTGGGTGGTGATGTCACTGAACTTCGCAGGCCAACTTGTAAAACCGGGGGTTGATCATGGCAAAGGGCAGTGGCCCTGGAGCCGAAATTTGTGAGAAATAGTACTTCCTTTTAGGAACCCATCCCAACAAGTCTGTATCAGTAGATTCCATTCTATCAAGTGGAAGAGGTTCATACAAACCTTCTCACTGTCCATAATTTGGTGCATCTCATACTCCATGTCGGGCTCAGAGGCAGAAGCTGTAGGTGTCTTGACAGTAGGAGATAATTTATTGAGGACCAAATGACGTAGTAAGGAGATATAAAAAGTATTTGAATATTTTATTGTGAGAGGTAGCCTCAGACAGAAAGTGACCAGATTAATATGCTAAATAATTTGGAATGAACCAATTAATTTAGAAGCTACTGTAGCTCCTTGCATTGAGTCTTTAAACATATTTTTTGTGAAAAGTCAAACCTTATCTCCAGGAGTGATGTTGATAACAGGTCGACGGTGTCTATTATCACTCTTCTTTGGTTGGCCACAGCTGCAGCCAATCTGGATTGCACCTTAGTCCAGATGCTATTATTCTCTTGAGAGATGGTGTTCACAGCAGGAAGCTAACTTTTAGTTGCAATTGGCACAGGAAGATGAGGATCTTGACCATGCACCATGACAAAGTGAGATTTTCAAGAAGACTCAGACTGAATTTTGTGTGAATCCATCATAAGGAAGCAAATACAGCCAATCATATTGATGGAAATTGGAGAAAATACATAAATATTGATCTATGATCTGATTGATTCTCTCAGTTTGTCCTTTCCTTTGGGGTTGATCAGCTAAAGCGAAGTCCAAGGAGATTTTTCAATTTTTGGAGAGTGCCTTCCAGAACCAGGCGACAAATTGTTCAGTCAGAGATTATGCAAGCTGTAAGACGATAAAACCAGAATTTCTTTTAGGCCACGGCCCCACTATCAGTATTTGGTCAGTATTCGGTCAGTATTTTTTCTCAGGAGTGGGAGCCAAAACCAGGTGAGGAACAATCAGAGAAAAGGTATGATAGAAACAAGTCACCAATTCTGCATTTATCACCCACTCGTGTTTTTTTTCTCCCACTCCTGAGAAAAAATACTGACCAAATACTGATAGTGAGGCCGTGGCCTTAAAATTTTTGGTCAACCATGGAGCAGATGGAAGTCTTCATAGCAGAACAAAACGAGTGTTAAACACGTGCTCCGACTTCAGTGCTAGGTCTGCTTGCTTCCACTTTTGACGCCTCCCTTTGTTGTTCTCTGCATTGGGTTTCACAAGTTGCCCAGTGTACTCCATTGACATTATAAAGCCAATTCTAATAATTCTCAGTGTCTGAGTAATGACTAAGCTATGAGTTTAGTTACTGTGTGCTTTGGAGTTTAACACCATCCGATGTTTTTAGCTGCAATCATCTCTTCAAACTTTTGTTGTTTTGAATACCTGCATCTATTACTTATCTCAGACCTGGTGATTAACCTTTCGTCTGCTGTAAACATAATAAATTGTTATATTAACTTGTCCATACTGCAATGCTGCTGCATCAGAGTGGCTCTTCCAAACAAGACCTCTTCATCTATGCCAACGGCCATCCATTGTTTGCGGATTAAAGCCCAGCAAATCCTTAACTGGTTATACTTCTGGCAACAACTTTAGGGAAGAATGGCCTGCTGACATCAGGATAGCAGAGAACTGTAGCAGTGGAACACAAGATTTAAGTTCCTGGAATGCTTAACAGCAAAATCCAACGAGGGTCATAAGAGTAATTGACAGTAACTGTCAATGAACCGGCAGTAATTTGCAAAGTTGACAAATCTTTGGAGGGCTTTGAGACTAATGAATGGAAGCCAATCCAAAATAACAGAAACTTCCTCTAGATCCATATATAGACCTCCAGATGAGATGATACATCTCAGGAATGGCTCAATGAGTTATTTTTGCAACTTGGCAAAAAGCTGGTTTTGTCACTGTCTCATCAGAACGGAGCGTACTTTAAGACTTTGTGAGTCTAGGTCTATGGAGAGGATAAGGACGTCCACCTACTGATACAGGACTTCACAAAAGATCTAATTTTGCGTAATACAAAAGGCATGACAACATATTCATAGAAACCATTCCGGGAGTTGAATGCAGTCTTCCATTTGTCGCCTCTTTTATGCAAATTAAGTTATATTCTCAACTTAGAGGTCTAGTTTGGTTAAGGTGGTAGCACCAATAATTCTGCCAAACAGTTCTGAGATGAGAGGCAATGGATAATGGTATTTCAGTGTGCTTTTATTCAGACCCCTATGGTCTACACACTGTTGCAGAAACGTGTCTTTCTTTTTACTATGAAGAATTAGGCGGAGATGTAGATTTACTTATCAACCTCTTTTCTAGATTGTCTTTAATGTAAGCAGATATCGCCATAGTCTCAAGGAGAACTAGAGTATAAACTCTCCCTTTTGTGTGGTTCAGTACCTGGAAGAAAAGGAATGACACACTCAAATGGTCGATGTGAAGGTAGTATCTTTACCGTCTGCTTAGAAAATACATCTGTAAAGTCCTGTTAAGGAGCAGGCAAATCGGGGGCAATGGTGACAGCAGAATTTCACAAAAGGTACAACTTTGAGGGAATTTTTAAAAGAAGAAGATGATCCCCATTGGAAGATCTGATTGGGCGACCAATCAATGACCTGAGCATGTAGCCTTAGCTACAAAAGTCCCAAAAGCATTGGTGCATCGGTAAGTTGCGAAACTAAAAAAGAAATTTCCTTAACATGTAGTTCTGCAATCTGAAGAGTCACATTCTCAGTCTGGTGTTGGGTACAACCACCAGGAATTGCAGAGCAATTTGCAGAGATTAACTTCAGAGGAGTCTACAAAGAAAAGGAATTAATAGACTTTTACGTAGAGAGAAGTTAATAAAATTTCTGCAGTTCCAGAATCAATGAAAGCATGAACACAAAGGAGTAGAAAGATAATAGACATAGGAATAGGTTTCTCTTTAGTGGAATATAAAGATAATTACAAGGTGATCCCTATTCTTTCTTCTAGGAACTGAAGTTTCCGTGTTTGGTCTTGAGTTTGGCAGAGTTTATTAAAAATTATCCCATTCACAACAATATAGACAGTTTTTCAGTAAGGCAACAGGATTTTTCAGCCACTGAAAACTTATTCTGGCAATTTGCAAGGGTTCCTGTTCGCCTCTGGGAGAAAATTTTGAAGAAGCTCTCAAATGTAGGAAACAGGAATCTTGAGCTATCTCCCATAACCTCTCTTCAAAACGTACAGCAAGTCCAATTAGGTGGCATTCGAAAGTACATAATTAAAGGAATATGATAAATACCTACCAGCAAGTTAGTCTTTAATTCAATGTAGGCCAGCATAGAAGATAGCCAGGAGAGCGTCATTGTTCCAGGCAATTTCAGTAAACCGGATACTCTCAGAAACTGATGATGTATAGACTCAGGAGTTGCAGCAGCTTTTGTAGTGTGAACAAATCCAAAGATGATCTTACTGCAGACGAAGGGTTAGTTGTAGGTTTGAGCCAGGAAGTATATGCACATTGTAGAAACAAACAGGAGTTTGCTGAGGTGATTGCCAGCTGAGAGAATTGGTAAGGTACACTGCAAGGCACAAAATAACTAAACACAAAGCTTGGTGCAGATCACAGCACATAGTGTCAGCTATAGGGAAAATGAACAGGGTACGACCCTGGAGCCAAAACAGGTGAATAACCCGGGTTTTTTATGTTACCTGAATTTTTTTTCAGTTTTCCATATCAATAACTATATTAAAAAACACACTGTCGTCAAGCCTAATATTGGACTCATATTTCCTGTTCTTTAGAGAAGACTTTTCAGCTGGTTCATTATCATCACAGACAGGATGACAGATAGCATCTCTGTATACAGTAAATAACACAGGATCCAGCATTTATAAAAGAGAAAAGGTCATATCTGATCTCCTCCCCTTCCGTTGAAAATGACCTATGCCCAGAATAGAGCTGGCTCCGATAAGGCTTCTATACAATACAAACAAATAGGGTCTCAGTCAGTCTATTGTTACTAATGTCCACGTCCCCAACAGGAAATACAAGCCTAATATTAGGCATAGTGGCCAGTTTTAAAAAGATTTTTTTAAAAATATAGGTAGTGAATATATAAAAAAAAATCTAAAAAATGTTTTCATCATTTTTTATGACGTTTCCTTTAAAAAGTCATAATTGATGGCAAGAGTGTAGAGCAACATAGTCATCAGAATCCTTGACCCTATAAAACGGGTGGGAAAAATATTTAATTATGGGACCACGGAGGTTCAGGGCATTGGCGGATTTGGGAGTGTTTTAAGCCAATTTGAGCTCAGTAAGTTACTCAGTAAGTGCCGTATAGTCAGATCTTCATTGGATGAAAAGGTTTCCTGGTTCTATCTCAGATCTGCAACACTATACAACTTGTGTTTGCTCCCGTAGCTTTTGTAACATACAATATAATTGTACCCTTATCATGCATAAATTTCATATACATAATGTTTTATTCATGATATGTTTTTAGACAACTGTTAGTATATGACAAAGTCTAAATAGGTTATAGTTGAAATAATAGGTATAGTGGAGCATGCAACAGAGAAATATCCATTTTTTAATGTTAGTTTTTTATAAGAGCCCAATTGATGCGAGGCATTGAGTTGTGAAATGTATCATTACTGTTGCCATGCAGTACCCTTTGCATCATGTTCTTGTTCTCTTCTGTTACGTGTTCCATTCTGGGATTCAGATTGATTTTTTTGCACAGCGATGACTTTCCTATTAGGTCAATTAGGCATGTTAGTTGGAGCTCCACGACATTAGTTTGAAGCTAAAAATACACATTTTAACTGCTTCAATGCTACTCTAATATTACCATATTCCAGTCTTCAAACAAAAGCCAATGCGGTCATTTATGAAATATGGTTGGTGCTAAAATCCATCTCCCAGCCAAAATAAACCACACAATAACCCAGGTCTTAGCGGGAATGCTTCATAAGAAAATGATCAATTGTTTAAATCAGGATTTAATTTAACTGTATTTTTTTTTTAATTATTGATAATTTTTTTATATCACAATCTATATAAAAAAAAAGAATTTTCTCATCGTCAGCTAACACTTCCTGTTCTGTACAGGAAGCCCCATCTACATAAACAGCAATAGGCCGACTTATTGAGAGGCGTGAATTCTAGGAATTCTGGATATGATCACAAATAGGGAAAAGTTACTGTTAAGGGAGGTTGAAGAGGTGATCTGTGACCTTCACCTATTGCAAATGGTGCATCCTGTGTTATCTACTGTATATAGATAGATGGGTCAACTTTCATTGTAATTCTGTCTGTCACAATGAGACTGAAAAAAGTTATCTGTATAGAACAGGAAGTGTAAGGCTTAATGGGAAGTGGAAAAAAAGTTATACTATCACTGCATCGGCTACAGTGTGTCTCAGAAGTAACTCGCACGCCTCCTCAGCGCTCCTCTACTCACGATGCGTTTTCTCCACGTGTAAGACAGTCCCTCTGTGTCTGCTTCTTGCATCACTGCTGCATCTGCATATGGCATTCATTTAGCCTTAGAGGCCGTGGTCGGTCTCTGTAAGAATTGAATCCTGCTGTGTCCTGCAGAGATTAGGTTCCTCCGGCCTATCCCATGCTAGCAGGGCTTTTATTAAGCAGCTCCTCCTGCCACTCCTCGCCCGAACGTTGGTTCCTATCCTGATAGCACTCATTTATGCATTCCTCCATATTCCACTTCCCTTTAACGACCTGACTTGTTTACCCATCCTGTCTGACCTCTTTGCTCCTGACCTCAGCTACGTTTAGTGATCCTGTGCTGCCTGCTCCGACCTCGGACCGTTGACTGCGCCTCGGTCTTGCCCCTCTATACCTCAAACCAACGCCTCTGACCCTCCTGTCAGCTGCTGCAGACCCGGGGACTGCCCTGGACTGCTACCTGGTGACTACTGGAGGCAAAGCCTATCCTTACCATCAAAGACTCTAGTGAATACCTGGTACTCACTTGGTTATGCCCTTCCAGCGTAATCTGGCTCGTGGCACAGTAGGTCCACACCCACCAGCGTTACACAGTGCTTTACCTAGGACAAGAGCTTGAAGCACCCTTACACACCCTCATTTTGCATATTGGTGGTTTCCCACAAATACTGATACTGATACACCCATTAGTGTAGCACACCACGCCAAGAATGCACCAAAGCCACCGTATACAAATGAAAAGTTATTTTCTCAGGCACTGTACCAGTAAGAGGTACAGTGTTAGTATGATTTCTATAGGGGCTAAGTCCCTTATATCACTGTATAGCTAATTTAAAATCCATTTTTAGGGGTGACAGACTCCCTTTAACCCAGCATTTGATAATACAACATGTTGGATAATAATCTAACACTTACTTCCTACATAGAAATGCTCTATGATTGCAGAGTTAAAGCTGAACAGTCGACTTCTGGTTATGTAAAATATGAGTATAAGTAATACTCTTTTATGGCTGAATAGTAAGCCACTTTATCTGATAAACCAGCACCTCTCAAGTCCCATTGATGTTGAATAAAAGCAATTGTCAAGTTATGAGTGGAAAAATTATATGAGCTGTAAATCACTGCCTATGGTGGATGATTATCTGTTATGTGTCTTCTTCAATACTTGCTCCTTCGCATTTTTTTTTGTAGTTCAAATTTATTATAGCAGAATTGTTACTACAGTATCTATAGATAGTCTTAGGGAGTCTGAAACAAACCTCCTGGTCTTGTCATTAGTTTAGGCTGCTTGTCTCCCTCTCTTACTTCTTTCATTTATTTATTTTCCATTTTTTTCATCTCATTAGGAGACTTTATATATTTTTTTCTGTTTACTATATTTCAACTGCATTGTAGCATGTACGAGTATATTAATTGTATAAAATGTAATAAAAAGTGGTTCTATAAATTTACACCCTATCTACAGTCATATGAAAAAGTTTGGGCACCCCTATTAATCTTAAGCTTAATGTTTTATAAAAATTGGTGTTTTTGCAACAGCTATTTCAGTTTGATATATGTAATAACTGTTGGACACAGTAATGTTTCTGCCTTGAAATGAGGTTTATTGTACTAACAGAAAATGTGCAATCTGCATTCAAACAAAATTTGAAAGGTGCATAAGTATGGGCACCCTTATCATTTTCTTGTTTTAAATACTCCTACCTACTTTTTACTGACTTACTAAAGCACTTTTTTTGGTTTTGTAACCTCATGGAGCTTTGAACTTTATAGCCAGGTGTATGCAATCATGAGAAAAGCTACTTAAAGTGGCCACTTGCAAGTTGTTCTCCTGTTTGAATCTCCTCTGAAGAGTGGCATCATGTGCTCCTCAAAACAACTGTCAAATGATCTGAAAACAAAGATTATTCAACATAGTTGTTCAGGGGAAGCATACAAAAAGCTGTCTCAGAGATTTAACCTGTCAGTTTCCACTGTGAGGAACATAGTAAGGAAATGGAAGAACACAGGGACAGTTCTTGTTAAGGCCAGAAGTGGCAGGCCAAGAAAAACATCAGAAAGGCAGAGAAGAAGAATGGTGAGATCAGTCAAGGACAATCCTCAGACCACCTCCAGAGAGCTGCAGCATCAACTTGCTGCAGATGGTGTCACTGTGCATCGGTCAACTATACAAGGCACTTTGCACAAGGAGAAGCTGTATGGGAGAGTGATGCGAAAGAAGCCGTTTCTGCAAGCACGCCACAAACAGAGTTGGCTGAGGTATGCAAAAGCACATTTGGAGAAGCCAATTTCTTTTTGGAAGAAGGTCCTGTGGACTGATGAAATCAAGATTGAGTTATTTGGTCATACAAAAAGGCGTTATGCATGGTGGCAAAAAAACACAGCATTCCAAGAAAAACACTTGCTACCCACAGTAAAATTTGGTGGAGGTTCCATCATGCTTTGGGGCCGTGTGGTCAATGCTGGCACTGGGAATCTTGTTAAAGTTGAGGGACGCATGGATTCCACTCAGTATCAGCAGATTCTTGACAATAGTGTTCAAGAATCAGTGATAAATATGAAGTTACAAAGTGGATGGATCTTTCAGCAAGACAATGATCCAAAACACCGCTCCAAATCTACTCAGGCATTCATGCAGAGGAACAACTACAATGTTCTGGAATGGCCATCCCAGTCCCCAGACCTGAATATCATTGAACATCTGTGGGATCATTTGAAGAGGGCTGTCCATGCTCGACGACCATCAAACTTAACTGAACTGGAATTGTTTTGTAAAGAGGAATGGTCAAAAATACCTTCATCCAGGATCCAGGAACTCATTAAAAGCTACAGGAAGCGACTAGAGGCTGTTATTTTTGCAAAAGGAGGATCTACTAACTATTAATGTCACTTTTCTGGTGAGGTGCCCATACTTATGCACCTGTCAAATTTTGTTTGAATGCAGATTGCACATTTTCTGTTAGTACAATGAACCTCATTTCAAGGCAGAAACATTACTGTATCCAACAGTTATTACATATATCAAACTGAAATAGCTGTTGCAAAAACACCAATTTTTATAGAACATTAAGCTTAAGATTAATAGGGGTGCCCAAACTTTTTCATATGACTGTATACCAAACACCAGCAGTTCTAGATGCATAGTCATAGACATCCATAGTCAAGGTGCCTAAAGAGAATGATACGATTGGCTCTGCCTAATGAGCTACCAATATGTTTTTCCCTGAAAAAAAAGGTTGCAATCTTTATATAGTTGCACTGGGCCCCTTTGCCCTAGAGCCCAATGTAAAGCTGCCATGGCAATAGTTTATAGTTCCAGTTATTCAACTAAGAAATATCCTTTGTGGTATTAGACGAGAGATCTGTAGAGATATTGGCCTAAAGTTTTGCCAGTAAAATGTATCTATGTGATGGTGTTATAAAAAGTAACTTAATTTACTAAATTACATAATATGGACTCAAACATCCAAATACTGACTTAGTATCTGACATCAGAGAAATGACCATAATAGTCTACATTTGTGCTCTTGATAACTAATTAATCACTACACAGTATTTATTGGGGCTAAAGTTTAAAGAAATGAAAAATTGAACTTAAATTCCATTCCATGTTCTGTTTGCTGTTGAACTGTTTTGTTAAAAAGAATTTAGCTGTACAGCTTTTACACTAAGAGGAGTCTGCTCACTTCCAAAAATACATTAGGATTGCGCTTCCAAACCCATTAGTCACTGGCAACAAGATTTTTCCATTGTGTTTTTCCCAATCTGACATTCCTGTTAAGGTCTGGGACATATCCGTTACTTTTTTCAGTACTCGTCTGGACATCATTATTCATGCTTTATATGAGTATGAACATATGGATACAGTTGAAACCAGAAGTTTACATACACTATATAAAAAGACACATATGCATGTTTTTCCTCAATATCTGACATGAAATCAGAATAAACCTTTCCCATTTTAGGTCATTTAGGATTACCATAATTTTTTTAGCATGCTTTGGGTCATTGTCCATTTGGAAGACCCATTTCCGCCCAAGCTTTAACTTCCTGGCTGATGTCTTGAGATGTTGCTTCAGTATTGCCACATAATCTTCTTTTATCATGATGCCATCTATTTTTTGAAGTGCACCAGTCCCTCCTGCAGCAAAAAAAAACACAACATGATGCTGTCACCCCTGTGTTTCACGGTTTGGATGGTGTTCTTAGGCTTCCAAGCTTCTCCCTTTTTCCTTCAAACGTAACGATGGTCATTATGCCCAAAAAGTTCAATTTTAGTTTCATCAGACTACAGGACATGTCTCCAAAAATGAAGATCTGTTTTCCTGTGTTCTTTTGCAAACATTAATCTGGCTTTTTTATGTTTCTTTTGGAGGAATGGCTTCTTCCTGGCAGAGTGGCCTTTCGGCCCATGTTGATACAGTACTCGTTTCACTGTGGATATTGACACAATCTTACCAGCTTCCACGATCATCTTCACAAGGTCTTTTGCTTTTGTCCTTGGGTTGATATGCACATGTCAGACCAAAGCACGTTCTCCTCTGAGACACAGAATCTCCTTCCTGAGTGGTAAGATGGCTGGACATTCCCATCTTGTTTGTACTTTCGTATAATTGTTTGTACAGATGAACGAGGCACCTTTAGGTATCTTGAAATTGTACCCAAGGATGAGCCAGATTTGTGCAACTCCACAATTCTCTTGCTGATATCTTGGCTGATTTCTGTAGACTTTCCCATGATGCTACAAAAAGAAGCAGTGTGTTTCAGGTGTGCATTAAAATACATCCACAGGTGTGTCTCTAATTAACTCAGATGTTGCCAAAAAAGCTTCCAAACACATGACATCATCATATGGGCAGTCCAGAATTGTTTAAAGGCATAGTAATCTTAGTGCATATAAACACTAAAAATGCCTTAAAACATTCTCTCTCATTATTCTGGCATTTGGCAAATATTAAAAATTATGGTAACCCTAATTGACATAAAACGGGAAAGGTTTATTCTGATTTCATGTCAGATATTGAGAAAAACATGAATATGTGTCTTTTTATATAGTGTATGTAAACTTCTGCTTTCAACTGTATGTGAATATTCCTATTTGAAAATATGAGCTACTTTGTGACCACTATGATTTTGAATAGAAGTGGCCAACTTGCTCTTCTATATTAGGCAATTTGCTACGTGCCTTTACAGTGTTGGGTGGCCCACTTCAGTGCTTGTGTTTCAGAGATGATGTTACTTCTACAGTTAGACCACATGGTTATTCATAATAAATTACTGTATTTCTGTTTCAGCGGGGCACAACATTTTTTGGTCCAAGGACCGCAATGCCATACTGAACCGATCCCAAGGGTTGCAAAAAATGTAAAGGGGTACTTACATAAATACATGACCAGAACCACCATCAGTACATTAATGCATCATCAGAACCAAGTTTTGAGTATTTGAGAAGGATTTGGAGATATGCTGCTCAGTTTCTGCTCCAAAAAGGAAGTGTGAACATACTAACTCACACTGAGTTTTTGGAGCAGAAATTGAGCAGAATCTCACGAAATCTTCATCATAATCTCAAAACTCTACGTTTTGAGAATTTTTAAGTCTTAACATAGCCATGAAACATGATTGCTACATGTGTACAAGATCATAACCACTGTCAGTACATGAATGCAGCACCAAAAACCACTGTCACTATATGAATGCAGTGCCAGAAGCACCATCAGTACATAAATGCAGCACCAGCACCACTGTCTGTACATGAATAAATCAGCAAGCTTAGTACAGCAATCAATTGCAAAGTCAGGTCAGCCTCATATACAGTTGTATCGCATTAATCTACAACTCCCAGTATGTCTTTAACATTGATAAGGAGATACTGGGAGTTGTTAACAGTCATCATCAGACTGTGGAACATACAGGAACTACAGCACTAATGAGATGCAGGCAGTATCACAGAGAGATATTTACACCCAGGTACCTTTTCAGTATAGGCGACATCTTCTCTGATTGAATTTGTTCCCATCCCTTTTGTCTTCAGGTAGCACAGATGCCATGATGAGACTTCACACCCAGAGCTTGTCTTTGCAGACTTCCCTTTTTTCCATCTTCAGCAGCACTTCCCAACACAGTGACCTTAAAAATAAAAATATCATTATACTGCCCCATAAATAAAAATATCTACCATGCTGCATCCCTGATAATTGCTTGTGCTACCTGCACAAAATAACCCCCTACTCTGCCTCTCTGCAAAATATGCCCCCTACACTGCCCTTCTTCAAAATATTCCCCCCGCACACTCCCCCTCTCTAAAATATTCCCCGCACACTGCCCCTCTCCAACATATCCCGCACACTGCCCCTCTCCAAAATATTCCCCCCACACACTGCCTCTTTCCAAAATATCCCCCCTGCACACTGCCTGTCTCCAACATATCCCGCACACTGCCCTTCTCCAAAATATTCCCCCTGCACACTGCCTCTTTCCAAAATATCCCCTGCACACTGCCCCTCTCCAAAATATCCCCTGCACACTGCCCGTCTCCAAAAAATTCTTTTGCACACTGCACTTCTGCAAAATATGCTCCGCACACTGCCTCTCTGCAAAATATTCCCTTGAGCACTGCCCCTTTCCAAAATAATCCCCCCACAATAGCACTCTCCAAAATATCCCCCCCCCACACACACACACACTGTTCCTTTCCAAAATATTCACCTCATACACACACTGTCTGTCTGAATAAAGTACCCCACCACTGCCTCTAGCAAAACTGTGCCCCCTTTCACAATTTTCACTCCCATTACAGTATGTGCCCTCACTGTAACATTAAACCCCTTCCCCCTCATCCACAATTGTTATGATCTGCAACATGAACTAAGGAAAGATAGGGGAAAGCTGTCCCTACAGTAAGACTAAGCTGAATCCCTACGATGTAGCGGGCTGCCTGTTCCTTGTGAACAGACCCGCCTTAGTCCTCGGCTAGTCTGAATGAAGACCTATAGAGTTAAGGGAGGGGTCCCTAAAAGAACTAACGACTGGGACAAAAATGGGACACCTCCTAAACAGAAGTAGATGCAGAGCACAAAAGACAAACAGACAAAACTTACTAGAGGTCCCAGAGGACCAAGCGAACTAGACAGAGATAGGCACCAAAGCACCAGGCTAGAGAGACAGTCAAACAACACTGAAGTCCAGCAAAGCCAGAAGGGCAGAGCTGGAATAAATAGGCAGATGGTCACTTGACCGCAAAACACAAGATAGAAGCAAAAACTAACAGGAGGGTTCTAACAACAATAATAAGGCATTTGATCTTTGGCTACTTAATGGATCGATTAGTAATGACAGCATCGTCTCTTCTTCTCTGTGGTGCTTTGGGGTTGAGGTGCCGGCAGCAAGAACTTACAGGCAGGTAGTTGTTAAGTAACTGTCTATTCTGCAGTGCAATGATCACTCCCAGTGCAACGATCAGGCAGAAATTCTCCGGCTTCATTTGATCTTATGTCAATAAAACATTTCCTCCGCTTCCGGTTTGCTGTGTCGATGATAATGAGACATCACTGCCAACGTCATGCTGATTGGCAGCTGGCTCCCCGCAGTTAGGCAGTGGGGAGCCGGCTATCAATCAGCATGACATTGGCAGTTGCGACCCCTCAACAGAGCAGAGCGGAAGAGAAGTAACTGATCTGTTGATATGACGTCACCGTAAGCAGGAGAATCACTGGCAGGGGCAGTCTGTGATTGCTCTGAGCTAGAACAAATCGTCGCAGGGCAGAACCAGCTAGTAGTTAGAAACAACCTGCTGGTAAGTTCTTAGCCTCATAGCTAAAACATATGTTTTTACCCCCATAGCTAAAAATCCCCCATAGTCATGGATAACCCCTTTAATTAATGGCAATAAATAGTTGTAGAACCTAACTATACCTCCAGCTTTCAGCACAGTTTGCTATAAATACGTGAGACACAATGTTCTTTACCAGAATCTATTTCTTCCTCTTAACATTGGGAGAACAGTTGTTAGATTTCAATGGCCTTAACATTAAACAAAGAAAAACTCCCGTTCCATGTATTTGTGTTACTAGGCAACCAATTGTTCCTGGCAAATATATTGCAGCAGGACCCAAATGATTAGCTGGCATAAAAATGTGAACATTAAACAGTAGACTGGCATTGTACTAATTTCACTTGGATCAACAAAAGGAACAGTAATCCTTACAGCAGATCATGTGTGAACGCCAAGCAGGATTGGCAACATTTTAACAGACTATTACTGATATATTTATGCATTTTGTTGACTCACAGACCTTTTGTAAATACATTTTTTTTTTTTCAATATTAAAATGTGCATAAAGTATATTGCTGCATATTGAATTGTGAGATTGCTGGGGGGCAATCTTTTATAGCTACTAGAGCATTTTAAATATCCTGTTAATGTATTCATGGTAAATTACATAACAATTCTCTGCTATTTACATGCCCACAATTCCAAGAGGTTTACCTATTTATGAGTGGGGTTACTTTTAAGGGAATCTGTCACCAGGTTTTTGCCACCTAAGCTGAGGGCAGCATAATGTAGACCGAGACCCTGATTCCAGTGATGTGTCACTTACTGGGCTGCTTGCTTTAGTTTTGATAAAATTACTGGTTTATCAGCAGGATATTATCATTAGAGGACTAGTAAAACTGCTGCTAAGTAGTCAAGCATATTCATGAGCTCGGTGTAACCCCACCCCACACCAATGATTAACAGCTTCCTGTGCTGTACATGGGAAGAAATCTGCCATTCAGTGTTGTTGGCGGGGTTATACAGAGCTCAGCATTCAGAGAACTGCTGGATCTGCTGCAGAGAGAACAGTAATTGTATCAAAATGACAGCAAGCAGCCCAGCAAGTGATATATCCCTGGAATCAGGGTCTCTGTGTCTATATAATGCTATTCTCAGATGGGATAGCAAAAACCTGGTGACAGATTCCCTTTAAGGGCTTAGCCCAATTATGTTTATTGTTGCTGTGCAGTTACTATGAAGACACATGACATATCAGAAAAGTGTCAGCGAGTGGAGAAACTGGTTTCTAGTTTGATTTTAAAAAAATGCAAATGAAAGTCAGAAGGATAAAAAAATTAGTTGGGCAAAAGCTACAAAAAAATGACAATTCTATTTATTTATATAATGCCATCAAATATAATCACTGTCCCCATTGGGGCTCAGAATCTAAATTTCCTATCACTATGACATAGAAATGTGGGAGGAAACCGGAGAACCCGAAGGAAACCCACATAAACATGGAGAGAACATACAAACCGCTTGCAGATATTGCCTTTGGTGTGATTTGAATCCAGTACTCCAGCTCTGGAAAGTATCAGTGCTAACCACTGAGCCACCGTCCTCCCTGAACAGAATACAATCTGTTTTCAGCATTGTTATAAGCATACCTCCTAACTTTTATGTCACTATTTTATTATTATTTATCATTATTATACCCAGTCACGTTATCCTTAGGAACACCCCAAAAAATTCCCAGAAACGTTTTGGCACCTTATTGTACATTCCATTTTCTTGAGGTCTGTCACTAAAACAATCTAGTACATACAGACCTGAAGGGAAGTATGGCAAAGGAAAAATAATTATTTCAAGTTATACCAAGTTATTAATTAAATTATTTAGACAGTGCAGAGTTATGATTTTTTTTTACTTTTTTGAACCTTTTTTTTTTTTGCACGTGAAATAAATAGATGCCACATTGATGGTAAAAAATGAACACACAGACCAACAGTGGATCAGGATTGGATGGAAAAACTGTCTTTTTTTCTCATATGCAAAAAAAGAAATGGCCTTCTGAATGAGGCCTGTTATTATAATTTGTTCACTTAAATTTTTAAAGAATAACTAAACTTTTTTTATTTAATTATTCCACAAGTATGTGTAATGAATTTTTGTAATATACTTTATTACCATCTCTTCTAAACACTATGCTGCAGTGACATTTCAATTCCCAGTTAGTCAACCTTTAGAAGCTTCTTTTAACTGCAGCTCACCAAGGATCTGTACACTATGTTCAAACAAAGTAGAGGTATTCACCTATCTGTGCCTCTCCACTCTCTATCCAACTGTTCAGACAGGTGAATTCCCATACTTTCATGGTTTGAACATAATGTATGGAGCTTGTTGAAAGGAACTCTAATAGGAGTATGAACTGGACATTGAAATATCACTCAGCATAGTGTTTGGGAGGGAAGGAAGCAAAATAAGGCAATATAGTATATTACAAAAATGAATAACTGTGTAATGCCTTTGGGATGGTTAAATAAATGAAAGGTTTAGTTACTTTTCAAAAAGGTAAGTAAATAAATTATAATTAAAGGCCTCATTCAGATGTCAATTTCTTTTGCCTATGAGAAAAATCAGACCGTTTTTTCATCAGTTTGCTGGATCCGCTTTTAATCCATTGTTGGTCTATGTACCCATCTTTCCCATTAATGTAGCATTTGTTTATCTCATATGAAAAAAAAAATAATTCCAAGCTTTTTCCACAGTAAAAAAACATCCTGCATTGGATTATACATGGATGGCATCTGTGTGCTGTCTGTTTTTTTTTTTCCTAGACCCATTGTTTTGAGTTGGCAAGTTTGATCCATGACTTCGATCAAAAATAGGCGTCCTTTTTTTTTTGCTAACACATAGTCGGAAAAAAAACCCAAAAAACATGTGAACAGCCCCGCAGATTCTAATTGGTATGTGTTCTAATAACACTGTTTGAAAATAGACATTAGAATGAGGCCTGACTCTTTTCTTCTACGCCATTACAAATTTTACTATTACTAACATGGTTTCCTTAGTAAGTCTACAGTTTCTACAAATATTACAATGGCAACACAAATCATTCAATCACTGCCATTGCAAATCAGATAACAGGACTATGTGTAACTAATGATTCCTGATAAATAAATGAATATTGAAATCCTTGCTGTATCATAAATAAACTGTGTATCACTAATACAAATATATACAAGGATTGTCTACCAACTGATAATGTAAGTATTCTACTGAGCTGGCGCAGCAAGATGAAGCTTGTTTTACCTAGTAGATCCCATTCTAACGAAAGCTTAGTAAATAGCGGCCTAATAATTAATGTCAATAAATTATGTAAGATTTGATGAGCAACAGAAGCGCCTGTTTTATAACACAATTACTAGCAATCCCTGTGTTGTCTGCATCTGCCTAATAATTGCAGTAAAATCTATTATCTGTACTAACAAACCCACCCACTGCAGAGCGTGACAAACAGTAAAATCTGGAAACTGAACGTCGGACACAAGCCAAAATTGACTTGGATTGTGCTTAAGTTTAAAGTACAGCTATAAGTCACTGTAGATGTCGGGTCAGACTGACTTATTGTGTTGTTTTTCCTTCCTTCTGCTGGTTTCTGTTAGACCAAATTTATAAAAATCCATTTTTTTTCTTGTATGATTTCCCCTCCCCTCCATAAAAAGGTCCAATTTTTATTAGTGTACTGGATCTGATTTTTTATTCCATCTGTCCATTTTACCATCTTCGAGGCATCTGTTTTTCTCATATGAGAAAAATAAACTGATGGAAGTTTCCCAATCTTCTCCTAGCATTAGGAATGATAAAACTAAGATGGCGCTTCCGTTTGAGGAAAGAATTCCCAGTAGAAAATTAATCCATAGATCTACTCGGATGATTGATTTCGATCTGAGTCATTTAAAAAAATGAATCACGTGGTGATCGATAGAAATCACTAAAAATTTATTAGTTGTGATTTACAATCAGAATCGACAGTTGGATCACATTAAAATATAAAAATATAAATATAAAAAATTACAGAATGCATTTCAACTCTTCTGAGTCTCCATCAGGTGTATAAACTGTATACTATATTTGAGGTCTTTATACCTTATCCTCCTTATTTGTAGGTGTTGTCATCTCTCTCTTGAGACCCAATCAACATAACCAATAGTAACACCAATCACAAAAAGGGTGTCTTACTAAAAATTGATGCTAAATTTTCTGATTGATCAGATTATTAATTAAATAAATACAACTCATCTATTATCATGAATTGTTTCTAAAACAGCTTGCTTAGTTTTTTTTAAATAATACATTATCGTTTTCCACCTCTTTTGACTAACAGTTGCATTAAACGTCGGGTTCACCAGCTCTCATATGTCCCCCGCCACCACCATACGATGAATAGCGCATCCACCCCATCTCCAGCTCTCCAGGGATGCTCCCTAATCAGATGGGACAGATGCCAACCACCCGCCTAAATCCCTGGACAGACCGTCATCTCCCCTCATGCACACCACGGATGGTGAGTCTGCACCCCCAAGATCGAAGATCAGGGACCACCGACAACCCCATAACACTGGAGCATACAAGGTATTAAAATTTTAATAGGAAATTTCTTTTTTATACGGATTCTAATTCCAATACTTCATTGAGTCCATCTGGATAATGGCCGCCCAGCCAGTAAATCCAGTTTAGGATTCTTTGGTGTTCAAAACTGACTTCCTATTTTTAGTTGTTGAAGGAATTTGCTCCAATGGAGTGACTTTTATAGAGTTGAAGTTTTTATTATGTTTTAAGGTGATATGTTTGGACAAGCTCTGTTTTAAAAACCCTATTCTCACATTGTGTCTGTGACCATTTCTGCGACTCATCAAGAGAATGCCAAGAGTGTGCAAAACAGTCATCAAAGCAAAAGGTGGCTACTTTGAAGAACCTAGAATATAAGACATATTTTCAGTTGTTTAACACTTTTTTGTTAAGTATATAATTCCACATGTGTTAATTCATAGTTTTGATGCCTTCAGTGTGAATGTACAATTTTCATAGTCATGAAAATACAGAAAAATCTTTAAATGAGAAGATGTGTCCACACTTTTGATCTGTACTGTCAATAAAATCAATTCTTGACTTGCTGTTGATTTGTTTATTCTGCCTCCCAAAAGTCGCAGTAAAGCTCGGCTCACATTTATCCTGCGCTCTACGCTGAGCGATTACACCTGGGTTTCGTGTAAATCTATGAAATATGTGACTCTAATGGAACCCACGGCAGAAGATTCTGAATAATGAAGCAGATGGAGGCACGTGGACACCATCCGGCCTATGATCCGACAGTGTCCATCTTTTTAGGCGTGCATAAAAGCGTCGTCCGCCACAGTTTTGTGTACATCTGAAAAGAAGGACACTTCTGAACAGAGGCCAGATGGAGTCCAGAGTAACACTGCTGCCTCATTATAGTGAATGGACGTGTCGGTGGTTTTTCATCTGAATTATGTCATTCGGAGATTTAGATGGAAACCACGATGTTAGTGCTCACCGTAGAGCGAAGGATAAATGTGATCCAAAATGTTATCCACAATCCACAAAATAAGTGAGTCCCCACTCATGTCTGTCATCTGTCAATGGAAATGTAGGGAGCTTCCCTGTTACTGGTAGCACAAAGACTCTGGAAAAGCACTATGGCTCCTCACCACCCAAAAGAAATCCAGCGAATCCTGCACTCCAAAATCAAATGCCCCTCTCCCTTCTGAGCCCAACAGTATGCCTAAACCGCAGTTAGCATGCACATTTGCCATTTCTTTAGTGCTGAGAGCCTGGTTAATTTATGGGGTCTATATCTCCAGAAGCACAAGCTTGCCACAATGTATGGACATTGCAACATACGGGCACTACAACGGCAGATTTGCAATTTTCACTTGGCAACATCCACTGCTGCTTGTTTCTGGAAAACACCCATGGAGTCAAAGTGTGGTCACTGATAGGGATTTTGCTCTTCTGGGGCTTCGTATATGGAGTATGCAAACTATTCTATGATAATCTGTTCTCCAAGAGTCAAATAGCGTTCCTTCCCTTCTGAGTCTCACCATGTGGCTAAGAAGTACTGTACAGCAACATATGGGTTATTGCCATGTTCAGCAGAAATTGTGTGACAAATTTTGGTGCCATTTTTAGCCATTTCCTTATATGAAAATGTAAAATCTGTGGTAAAACAACATTTTTGTGGGAAAAATGAAATTATTTTTTCTTCCCCGCCCAATGGTATAAAATTCTGTGACTCACTCGTGGTGTCAATATGATCACTGCACCCTCGCACCCCTGTAAAATGGGGTCACTTATGGGGGGAAGGGGGGTTCTGCTGTTCTGGCACCTCAGGGGCTTTGTCAATGTGGCATGGCACCCGTAAACCATAACAACAAAATCTGCAAAATAATATGGCGCTCCTTCCATTCTGAACTTTCCACTGTGCAAAAAAGCAAAAAATAGGAGGATCCTAACAGGAACTACCCCATGAATCCATCTGGGCAAAAATATGAAAGACAGCAAAACTGTGGACCTAAAACTTAACCTTTACTAAATAAGATTAAAATATACAATCCTCAATTATGACAGACAAACATATTTTAGATTAAAATCATGAATGAAGCCCCTGTCCCTGTGCAAGAACACTTGCTGACAGTGGTCAGACCAAAATGGGGTAGAGACATATATATAAATGTCACAATCTTTGAATGATGGAGCACGTGTAAACCTATGGAATGCTCAGGCTCATTTAAACACACTATTAGAATATTAAGAAGAATAAAAAGGAAAGATCTCACCCATATATGGTTTTCAGAGAATTCTCCTCCAAGTCCTCTTTATGTCCCTTGTGAATTATGAAGTCCTGGTCATCTACTGTCCCTGCCAGTCCCTATAAACTGAAACTGACCCTGAGACCCCAAAACTCCCGCCCTTACAAGGACAGTCCACAGCTGGCCCTGGTGTACTAGCACAGCCCTGAACTGACCCTTTGTGCCTCCAGATGCGTTTCTTCAGGAATCTGAGTCATCAGGGGAATGGCACATACGTCTCCACATCGGGAAAAGGGGTAAGCACCCACCCTTTAGGATATGGATAGGTGGTATCAAACAGGTAACAGGTGTCAAAAATGGATCATTTAAATAGAATATGCTCAGGTGGGAACTCCCCCCACCAAATATGCTCATATGTCGTGATTGGTTAGATTTAAATAATAACAACCAAATGGACAAATCAGAAGGGTATCCTACCTTTAACAATGATCCTCATTAAGTGCGTCCCCAATCCTTCTGGAGTGTTAAAGTGTGCCAGTTACTGGTGCATACTGTGTATCAAGCTCGCCCGTAGACATCTTTTCCGGCTCTGTGGAACGCAAGAGTGCGCTCCATACACAACGCCGGCGGACGTCATTTCCGGTGCGCAGTAATAAAAAAAAGACGTAATTTCCGGTGCACCGTCATCATCAGCGACATTTCCTGTTCTGTGGAACGCATCATGAGCTCCACACGCACCGTCGTCTATGAAGCACGGCGCGCAACATTATAAGGCGTAATTCCCTGTTTTGTGGAACGCATCATGCGCTCCACACACACACTGACACCTGTGAGGCACATCCTGTGCATAGCACAGGGCGCACACTATATGCCACATATGGCGATCGTATCATGGGTACCAATATCGGAGTGATTTGTCAAAACCTATTCAGAGTATGTTCATACACATGGGGGACCCCATATATGCAGTCAGCATGTTAATATAGAAAATCAATTATGGTTTAGACAAACAAAAACCAACATCTGAACTATAGTGTACAGAAGTCCTGTTGTTAAAAAAGAGGATATTTGATTAGAAGAAGGTATTTTGTTTAAGACTTATCTCAGGGTATTCAAAAAAACATTACAGAGAGATACACTAGAGATACATTAAATAAAACAGCTGTAGGTCAGCTACTCATTAAGTCCTCGAGCAGATGTGGTCTTCAAGGAAAAAATCCATTTTGTTTCTTTTTGTAATAATATACGGTCCCAATCTCCTTCTCGAGATGGTTTGGTCACTTTCTCAATACCCATAAACTTAAATACAGTTTTAGCACCACTATGGAGTCCATTAACATGCCTTGCCTTTCCACTGTGCCTAAAAAGTATTTCCCGATTACATGTAGGGTATTGGCACACTCAGGAAAAAATTGCACAACAACCTGCGATAGTGTTTTTTTCTTATTAGCCCTTATAAAAATTTAAAACTTTTGGCTAAAATAACATTTCAGTGGAAAAATGTAATTATTCTTTCTTCATGGCCCAATGGTATAAAATTCTGTGAGGCGCATGTGGGGTCAATATGCTCACTGCACCCCTAGATGAATTCATTGAGAGGAGTAGTTTGTAAAACTGGATCACTTATGGGGATTTCTGCTGATCTGGCACCTCAGAAGCTTTCTCAATGTGACATGGCACCCTCAAACCATTCCAGCAAAATCTGCACTCCAATATGGCGCTCCTTCCCTTCTGAACTTTGCACTGTGACTCAAAAGTAGTTTTCAAACACATATGTGGTATTGCTGTACACAGGAGAAACTGCATAACAAATTATAATGTTCGTTTTCACCTAGTACCCCTGCTGAAAATGTAAAACTCGGGGCCAAAGCAACATTTTAGTGAAAAAAATTGTAATTTTCTATTTACTCAGTCCAATGTTATGCAATTCTCGGAATTGCCTGAAGTTTAAAAATGCTCACTACACACCTGGATGAATTTCTCTAGAGGTGTAGTTTTCGAAACAGGGTTATTTGTGGAGGTTTCTGCTCTTTTGGCATGTCAGCATCTCTTCAAATATGTCATGGCATCAGCAATCTATTCCAGACAAAATAGCGCTCCAAAATTCAGATGGTGCTCCTTCCCTTCCGAGCCCTGCCGTGTGCCCAAACAATAGTTTTCCATTACATATGGGGTATCAGTGTACTCAGGACAAAGTACACATTGTTTGGTCCATTTTCTCCTGTTACCCTTGTGAAAATGATGAATGTAGGGCAAAAATATTTTTTTGGGAAAAATATATTGTTTAATTTTCACGGCTCAACGTTATAAAATTCTGTGATCTAAGCAGTAAGGTTTCTCCTTGTGGAGAGCGACATTCTAGGTCTGGCACGCCAGTATGAGGAGACTTAAACTACTTGTATGCTCCTCTGGGAAATTAAATATGCAAATTGTCTCTTCAGAGAGGAAGAGGACTTGAACTCTAGTGCCACCTATTGGAAATAGCAGTCCATGCAAGGCGTTTAAGTCTCCTCATGACCTGGCATGTCACTCTCCACAAGGAGAAACCTTAGCCCTTAGATCCCAGTCTTAGTCTCTTACCCAGCCAAATCAGATCTGATACTTTGTACTGACGAGGGGCAATACCCCGAAACACCTTGTCTACAAATTGAGATTCTGATTTTGCTTTTATCCTAAGTCATATTTCAAGGCTCGTTAAAGGGTCAATAATGACTTGTAGGATTGCAACTTCCAATAGGTGGCACTAGAGTTCAACTCCTCTTCCTCTCTTAAGATAAAATTCTGTGAAGTACCTGTGGGTTCATGGTGCTTGCTACACTTCTAAATAAATTCCTTGAGGGGTATAGTTTCTAAAATAGGTTCACCTGTAGGGGGCTTCCACTGTTTACGCACCTCAGGGGCTCTGCAAATGACGCGCCCCTGGGCCTGAGTCGCGCAGCGTTGCGCACGCGGGAGCCTACCCGGAGCCGGATCAGATGGGGGTAGTAGTCTCGTGGCGGTGACCCGGTCCGTGCCCAGGGAGTCAGACTAAGTGGCAGTCTATTAGCAGTAGATGGTGGATGACTACGCCACCCGTTGAATGCAGCTATGGAGCTGCCGCTGCAGGGCAGACCGCTGAGGCCGGTGGAAGGATGGTGCAGCGTGGATGGTATAACCCCCAACGGGAGGGGTATGGCCTCAGGGCAGCCGACGTGGATGATGGGGATAGCAGGGACCACTCAGAGACCATGCGGTGTAGTTCAGGGTCTTTACTGGTGACAAAGATAGACCCTCCCGGAGTACTTGCTAGCAATCGGGGCCTGGTCAGTCCTTGAGCAGATGGGATCTCCCCTGGCCAGGCGGAGTTGTAGGCCTTCCAAACTAACTGTACTCTTCTGGCTACCTTGCTAGAGGCAGGTAAAAGTAGCCCACGTCCCTGAGTGTACCGTGTGGTGCTCACCCGTATGGCCGGTGACTCGGGGCCTTCTAATGGCTTCCGCTCCACGATGGCGGTGCTGGTCCCACGCGTGTGACCGTGCCTTCGGGTTTCTGGGCCAGAGGACCTGCAATCCCCTGCCGGTCGGTTTCTGCTGCTGGGTAGAGATTAGTCCCCACAGCCTCGGACTCCGGGTCCGGTGATACTTCTCAGTCAGGGCGAGCTCTGCAGCTGCCAGCCCCTGACTCCTTGTAACACTGCTCCCACAGAGCTCCTGATGTTCTGTTCCTATATTTGCTTCTTTTCTCTGTCTCTACTTCTTCTCTACTCACTAACCCTGCCTCAGCCCTAGGTTTATATAGGGGAAGTTCTTCCCCTCCCAGGACTGGGCAGGAGGTGTGGCATGCATAGGATCCCTGACCAAGAGACCTCCCACCTGCTCTCAGATGTAATATCTCTATCACTGTGGCAACCAGACCCCTGGGGTGTCACATTCCCCCCTAGTGAAATTTAGTACTCCGGGACTAAGCATATTTTTGGAAAAACATAACAAGGTATAAACAATAATAGTACAATAAGAAAAACATATAAAGATGGTCACGGCGTGTCCGCAACCGGGTGCAGTTTTTGAAGAAAAGCAAGGTGTCCATTTCACCAAAACAGGGAGACGTAACCAGGTAGGGGTCTGTCCTACCCCGAGTCCTTAACAGTCTTTAGTCCGTCCTGGGTTACGCTCCAACTATGTACACAGGATTCCCGGTAAATCCACCAAAGACTCCTATAAACAACTAGAAACACATAATTATACACAAGCAACAAGAAAAACAGGTAACCACAAATAAAACAATTTATACATTTCAAATCCTCCAACGTGCGGGTAACTGGCCTCTAGTGGCCCTAGTGGACCTACGGAGCTGACTGTCTAGCCCTGAACTACAGGGTGTAGGAGCTGTCAAGGGTAAACTGGGCAGCTGTCTACCGGCTCCTTGGCTCACTAGGGGTACGGCAGGCTCACTATAAGCAGAGGGTTGATCCTCCTGTTCTGCTTGTGTGGAGTCTTCTGCCTCCTGGACCGGCTGCTCTTCCAGCTCTACCTGTCGCTCCGTAGGTGCTTGGGATGCTGGTTGGAGGAAGGTGAGTACGGGTACCACAACTGCGCCATTGACTTGAGTCCAAGACCGAGGGAAGTCTCCGAGCACAGTACTAACCATGTCTTCCCTTTCCTCTACGGGTCGAGGGTCTTCTTGTTCCTCTTCAGGGTTCCGTAGCTGTTCGGGACACTTCTTCAGGTGATCCCGGGATACAATGGTTGTGGTTTCCCCTCCGTCTTTACTGATGGTACAGACCTTTGGGTTGTCGTGGCTTGAGGGCAGTACGGTGTACGGGTCCTTCTCCCACTGGTCGTCCAACTTGTGGAGCCGTCTTTTTCTCTTCAAGACCTGCTCTCCGGGTACCAGGGGAACAGCGGGAGCATACTGGTTGTAAGTTTTCTCTTGTCTTTCCCTAGCCTGACAGAGACTTCGCTCCACGCTCTCCTGTACTCTCCGGTACTGCTGCTGCCTCTCTGTGTCCCAGTCTGCTTCTGGTGAAGTGTCCTCGGGTGTCAGGACTCCCATTTCCAGGTCAACAGGTAACTTACCAGGTCTCGCCCTCATTAGGTAAGCCGGGGTACAGTTGGTGGAACCTACCGGGATGTGGTTGTATAGGTCCACCAGATCGGGCAGCTTCTCAGGCCACAGACCGCGTTCTTCCAGGGGCAACGTTTTCAGAAGATCCATTACCACCTGGTTCATTTTCTCACAAAGTCCATTAGTTTGCGGATGATAGGGTGTCGTCCTTATCTTCCGGCAGCCATACAGAGTGCAGAATTCTTGGAAGACCTCCGCTTCAAAGGCAGGTCCCTGGTCTGTCAACACTTGGTCCGGGTACCCGTGTGGACGGCAGAAATGCTGCTGGAAGGCTCTAGCTGCTGTTCGAGCTGTTAAGTCCTTGACGGGGACGACAACCAAGAACCGGGAGTAGTGATCCACGATGGTTAGTGCGTAGACGTAGCCACTTCTGCTTGGGGTCAGTTTTACATGATCCAAGGCTACCAGTTCCAACGGCTGCCGGGTGACGATGGACTGCAGGGGAGTCTTCTGGCTGGCACGGTCCTTCCTTCTTAGGTTGCACGGGCCACAGTCTCTGCACCACCTCTCGATGGTTCCCCTCATGCCTACCCAGTGGAACCGCTCGCGCAGCAGGAACTCCAGCTTCTTCCATCCGAAGTGTCCAGCCCCGTTGTGGTATGCCTCCATCACCATGGCTGCGTCTCTTCGTGGCACCACTACTTGCCAGATTAGTTCATGCGTCCGGGAGTTAACCATTCTGCGGCACAACTTCCCCTTGTAAAGGAACAGTCTACTCTTTTCTGCCCACAGTTGCTTGGCTTCCTCCGGAGCGTCTGGGTCAAGGCGAGCCTCTGGCCGAGTCAGCATCTCCTTCACCAGCCGGACGGCAGGGTCACTGTCCTGCGTTTCCGCCCAGTTGTAGTGAGGTAAGGGGTTAAGCGTAGCGCCTTGCTTACTCCTTACCCGATGGGAATACTGGATAGTCCCATGACGGTGAAACGTGGGGAGTTCGACTTCTTCCAGTCCCTCTGGATCTTCTCCTACGTCCGGTAGGTTTGGCATCCTGGACAGGGCGTCCGCGTTGGTATTGGAGCGTCCTGCCCGGTATTTGATGGTGAACTCGTAGTTGGACAGGCGGGCCATCCATCTCTGCTCTAGGGCACCGAGTCTTGCCGTGTCCAGGTGTGTCAACGGGTTGTTATCTGTGTACACGACGAACCGGGAAGAAGCGAGGTAGTGCTTAAAGCGTTCGGTGACTGCCCACACCACTGCCAGGAACTCTAGCTTAAATGAGCTGTAATTCTCAGGGTTTCTTTCGGTGGGTCGCAGTTTTCGGCTGGCGTAAGCAATTACTCGCTCTTTCCCCTGCTGGATCTGGGACAGCACGGCTCCTAGCCCGATGTTACTTGCGTCGGTGTAGAGGATAAAGGGCTGGCTGTAATCCGGGTACGCCAGGATTTCATCCCCCGTGAGGGCCATCTTCAGCTGGCGGAAGGACTCTTCTTCCAACTTCTCCCATCTGAAGGGCGGCTTCTGGTTCTTGGCCTTCCGGGACTGGCCTATCAGGAGGTCTTGCATAGGCGCTGCCTTTTTGGTGAAACCGGGGATGAACCTGCGGTAGTAGCCTACCAACCCGAGGAACTGCCGCACTTCCTTTACACTGGAGGGACTTGGCCATTCCTTAATTGCGGTGATCTTATCAGGGTCGGGAGCCACTCCGTCAGCGCTCACCACGTGTCCCAGGTACTGCACCTTTGGTTTCAGGAGGTGACACTTGGAGGGTTTCACCTTTAGGCCGTAGCTTGCCAGAGCTTCGAACACTTCCGCCAGGTGTTTCAGGTGGTCCTCATAAGTCTTAGAATATACGATGACATCGTCCAGGTACAACAGGACCGTCTCGAAGTTTCTGTGGCCCAGACAGCACTCCATTAATCGTTGGAAGGTTCCTGGTGCGTTGCAGAGTCCGAACGGCATACAGGTAAACTCGCTAAGTCCCATCGGGGTGGTGAATGCGGTCTTCTCCCGGTCCGCCTCTGCTACAGGAACCTGCCAGTACCCACTAGTGAGATCCAAGGTAGAGAAGAAGTTAGCAGATCTTAAAGCAGCCAAAGACTCCTCTATCCTTGGTAAGGGGTACGCATCCTTGTGTGTGATACGGTTGATTTTCCGGTAATCTACACACATCCTCATGGTGTTGTCTTTCTTTTTGACTAAGACTAGTGGAGTTGCCCAGGGGCTACAGCTATCCCTGATCACCCCAGCCTCCTTCATGTCTCTAAGCATCCCCTTGGCGTGTTGGTAGTGTGCAGGGGGTACGGATCGATACCTCTCTTTTATGGGAGGATGGTCTCCCGTGGGGATGTGGTGTTCTACCCCCTTGACTCGCCCGAAGTCTAACGGGTGTTTACTAAACACTCTCTCGTACTCTTGAACCACCCGATAGACTCCCTGTTTCTGGTGTGAGGGAGTGGAGTCAGTACCCAAATGTAGTTGCTGACACCAGTCCTCCATTGTTTTCTTAGAGCCGTTACCTTCCTCCGGGTGAGATGGAGGCAAGGGTTCCACAGATTGTATAGCATTTTGGTTGATGGTATATAATTTGGCTAGCGTGGCATACCGGGGCAGGTACACTTCCCTCTTCCCGATATTGATTATGCGAACGGGCACCCTCCCATGGCGTACATTAACCACCCCCCGTGCTGTCAAGATGGTGGGCCTACTGTCTGAGTAAACTGGCTCTACCATTGCCTGGTAATCTCTACCTCTCAGACCAATAGCTGCCCGGCACCAAATCATCATTTCACTTTTTGGGGGCATGGCAATAGGGAAAGGGTCACACATTCTCACGCTACCAATCTCACCGCCGGAGAGTTCCACCTGTTGCCGTCGCATCAGTGCCCGGATCTCTTTTTGGAGCACTCGCTGCTCGCCGGAGCTGGCGTTCTTGGCAACCTGCTGTAAAAGGAAAATCACCTCTGCAAGACAATTTTCAATTACATTAGTTCCTAGAGTTATCTTTGGGTGACTCTCGTGTTTGTCAATGTCTACAATGATCAGTCCCTGTGCTGCCAGTTCAACTCTACCAATTTTAATGGTCACCTCTTTAAATCCGATCTGTGGCACGGGCTGACCATTGCTGGCGATGATACTCAAATCGTCGTCAGGGTAGCGGGTAATATCCGAGTCATTCCAGTACTGCTTGAAGAGCACGTACGGGATGGTGGTGACCTGTGATCCGGAGTCCAGTAGGGCACTCATAGGAATGCCATCCAGTACCACAGGCAAGACTGGACGTCCGCCCACATATTTGTCGCGCCAGTTCGATGGGCCTGATGATCTTTTTCCTAGGGGTTGGCCCTCTACCCTAGGTTGTGCCCGTTTAAAGGACAGTACCTTGCCATATGTCCGGGTTGATTGCAGCGGCGGCAGATGGGTTGTCCGTCCTCGTTGTATCGGTCGCTGGGTCTTCCTCTGGCCGGTGGGGTCCTCCTTGGTCGACGCCACGGGATGTCCTCCGGTCCGGATGCCAGCTGGATCTTCCCTGGAGTGGAAACCTGTAAAGACTGCACAGTTCGGGTTAGCGCAGCAACGCTTTTAGCTAGCTCTTGGACCTGATGGTGCAGGTCTGGAGCCGAGTCATTGTTCAAAGCCTGCGCATCAGCTCCCACAGGCCCTGCCGACAAGGGCGCCGCCTCCTGGTGGTAAGTGGTAGTGGGGCGTCTGTGGGTCACAACGCCACCTGGTGCCGGTTCTCGGAGCACCCGGATGGCTCTGTCCTTGAACTGTGCAAATCCCAGATGAGGGTCCTGTAAGGCCATTGCCCGCAACTGGGTTCGGTGGGCATTGCAATATAAACCCTCTATAAATTGTTCAGTTAACAGCCTGTCCTCGTCTCCCACGCCGTCAGGGTCGGTCTGCTTAATGGCCCTCAGGGCCTCTTGTAGGTTCAGGGCATAGTCCCTTATACTCTCATGTGCCCGCTGTTTGCACCCGTAGAATCTAAGCTTGATCTCGGCTGAGGTGCGGGTATCAAAGGTGTCCCTCAGCCGGGTTAGTATCCCTGCGACAGTCCTCCCCCCAGGTGGCCAGGACTTTACCTCCCTTTGGGCTGCCCCGGTTAATTGGGCCACCAGGATGCTCACTTTTTGCTCTTCTGTGAGGGGGTACACCTGGAAGAGGGTATATGACTCCCCTGAGTACTGGGGTAGCCAGGCTGCCCCCGGGATATAGGGCATGGTGAAAGGCATGACCGCCACAGCGGTGGCGCTGGCGGGGGTTGGAGCGGTGAAGCTCTCCTCCGTATCCGACATCCTTCTCCCCCCTAGTGGACCGTGGCCTACCTTGCGATGATCCTCTTCCGTAGGCCGCGGCTCCGCAGTGGATCGTCAGGGTTGAGGACCTTCCGTCGCGTTCCTGTGACGTCGGCGTCTGCTGGGCTGCTTCCAGGACCTTACGCGACGTCCGGACGTGAGGCGGGGCTTCAGTTCTCACGCGCTTTCGGAGTCCACGCCCCTCTTCTTCCCGCGCGGGAAAACTCCACGGATGGCGGGAAGAAGGCTGAAGATGGCGCCGGATGGCGGGAAAACCTCACGGATGGCGGGAAGAAGGCTGAAGATGGCGCCGGATGGCGGGAATCTTCACGGATGGCGGGAAGAAGGCTGAAGATGGCGCCGGATGGCGGGAAAACTTCACGGATGGTAAGTTTTAAAAGTCTCTTTTTCAGGCACGCAGTACCCGGTGGTTGCGGGCACGAAATCCTGCCGACTACGCCAAAAATTGACGCGCCCCTGGGCCTGAGTCGCGCAGCGTTGCGCACGCGGGAGCCTACCCGGAGCCGGATCAGATGGGGGTAGTAGTCTCGTGGCGGTGACCCGGTCCGTGCCCAGGGAGTCAGACTAAGTGGCAGTCTATTAGCAGTAGATGGTGGATGACTACGCCACCAGTTGAATGCAGCTATGGAGCTGCCGCTGCAGGGCAGACCGCTGAGGCCAGTGGAAGGATGGTGCAGCGTGGATGGTATAACCCCCAACGGGAGGGGTATGGCCTCAGGGCAGCCGACGTGGATGATGGGGATAGCAGGGACCACTCAGAGACGATGCGGTGTAGTTCAGGGTCTTTACTGGTGACAAAGATAGACCCTCCCGGAGTACTTGCTAGCAATCGGGGCCTGGTCAGTCCTTGAGCAGATGGGATCTCCCCTGGCCAGGCGGAGTTGTAGGCCTTCCAAACTAACTGTACTCTTCTGGCTACCTTGCTAGAGGCAGGTAAAAGTAGCCCACGTCCCTGAGTGTACTGTGTGGTGCTCACCCGTATGGCCGGTGACTCGGGGCCTTCTAATGCCTTCCGCTCCACGATGGCGGTGCTGGTCCCACGCGTGTGACCATGCCTTCGGGTTTCTGGGCCAGAGGACCTGCAATCCCCTGCCGGTCGGTTTCTGCTGCTGGGTAGAGATTAGTCCCCACAGCCTCGGACTCCGGGTCCGGTGATACTTCTCAGTCAGGGCGAGCTCTGCAGCTGCCAGCCCCTGACTCCTTGTAACACTGCTCCCACAGAGCTCCTGATGTTCTGTTCCTATATTTGCTTCTTTTCTCTGTCTCTACTTCTTCTCTACTCACTAACCCTGCCTCAGCCCTAGGTTTATATAGGGGAAGTTCTTCCCCTCCCAGGACTGGGCAGGAGGTGTGGCAGGCATAGGATCCCTGACCAAGAGACCTCCCACCTGCTCTCAGACGTAATATCTCTATCACTGTGGCAACCAGACCCCTGGGGTGTCACACAAACACGACATGATGTCTGCTATCTATTCCAGCCAATTCTTCTCTCCAAAAGTCAAATGGCGCTCCTTCCCTTCCGAGCTGTGCCAAGCGCCCAAACAGTAGTTTTCCACCACATATGGGGTATCGGTGTGCTCAGAACAAATTGCACAACAAATTGTATGGTAATGTATGTGTTTTCTCTTGCTACTCTTGTGAAAGTGAAAAATTTGGGACAAAAGCAACATTTTTGTGGGAAAAATATATTGTTTCATTTTCACGGCTCAACGTTATAAAATTCTGTGAAGCACCTGTGGGATAAAGGTGTTTACCACACGTCTAGATAAGTTCCTTGAGGGGTCTAGTTTCCAAAATGGTGTCACTTGTGGGGGTTTCCACAGTTTAGGCACATCAGTGGCTCTGCAAACACGACATGGCGTCCACTATCTATTCCTTCCAATTTTGCATTCCAAAAGTTAAATGGCGCTCCATCCCTTCTGAGCCCTTTTGTGAGCCCAAACAGTGGTTTTCCACCACATATGGGGTACTGGTGTGTCACCCCAGGCCTGGATGCCACAAATATCAAAGGCTGTATCTGAGAGCAGGAGGGAGGTTCCCTGGTCAGGGACCATTAGCATGCAGCACCTCCTGTCCCAGGCCAGTAGGGGGAGCAGGCTGCCCCTATAAAAGCTGGAACTGAGGGCAGGGTTAGGGAGACCAGGACCCACTTCTGAAGCATCCAGAAGGGTTCCCAGAGGAAAGGGACAGGTCAGCAGCAGCTGAGGAGTCCAGGAGGCAGAGGAGGAACTTCATGCCAGGGACAGAGGCGACGAGAGCCGGTCCTGGCTGAGAGATAACTACACAACCGGACACTGGGGTCCGAGGCTGTCAGGGTTGCAAGCCCGGCAGCAGATAACCGACCTGCGAGGGATTTTAGGTCCCTTGGCCTGAGAAGCCTGGAGGCTCCGCCACACAGAGGAACCGGTACAGCACGGAGAAGCTACAGGTACCTAAGGCCCGAGTCGCAAGCCATACAGGCGTAGTACACGGCCAGCTCAGGGACGTGGGCTATCACACCACGAAAAGGGGGATAGTCAGCAAGGGCAGAGAGAGAACGGTAGGCCTACCCACTCACCCTGACCAGTGGGGCTCGCCCGAATGCCCTCAGACACCCAGGCCCATTCCTACCCGGTACTCCTGTTGGGTCATTAGTACTAACTGCAATAAAGACCCTGGACTGTTTGAAGCAGACTCTGAACCCTTATTATTGCGGCCTGCACCATCACCCCCATCATCCTATTACACTGCCCTGAGGCTACACTCTTCCCGTGGGGAGTTATCCTATCCCTGTGCTGCATACCAACATCAGCCTCAGCGGTCTGCCTTGCAGCGGCGGTCATCCCTGACCGCAATCCACGGGTGGCGTAGTCAGACATTCAAAACCCTACAAATAGATTGCCACAGCATTTGGTCTGACCACCCTGAGCCACGGGATCGGTTTGCCACTACTACCCCCAACATTGCACTGAAGCCTGGTTCCGGGTGCCCCACGGCCCAGGGGGCGAGTCAGCTTTGGCGCAGTCGGCAGGATTGTGACCAACCCGCCACAAACGGGTATTGCTCGCCTGAAAAAGACTGTACACGTACCTCAAAAGGAAGTTTCCCGCCATTCGGAGCCGTTTCCCGCCATTCGGAGCCGTTTCCCGCCATCTTCCGTCGTCTCCTGCCATCTTCAGTCATTTCCCGCCATCTTCAGCCGTTTTTCCCGCCATCGGACGCCATCTTCAGGACGCCGCGCGGGAAGAAGAGGGGCGTGGACGTCCAAACCGCGCAAGACCTGAAGCCCCGCCCTACGCACCGACGCTGCGCAAGGTCCTGGAAGGAGAGAGAGTGACGCTGACGTCACCAGGACGCGACGCAAGGTCCTCGCCCGGAGCAGCACCAGCGGAGCCGCGGCCTACAGAAGAGGATCGTCGGAAGGTAGGCCACGGTTAACTAGGGGGGAAGAAGATGACGGACGCGGAGGGGCCTTCTACCACCAGCGTGGCTGCAGCAGCGGTGATGCCGTTCTCCATGCCCTACATCCCCGGAGCAGCCTGGCTGCCCCAATACTCAGGGGAACCCCATACGTTAACTGACTTTAGGGAAAGACTGCACAGTTTATTTAAAGTTTATCCCCTGACAGAAGAACAGAAAGTGAGCATTCTGACGGGGCAGCTAACCAGTGCAGCCCAGCGGGAAGTGAAATCATGGTCAGATGAGGAGAAAAGGACTGTAAAGGACATTCTGACCCGGCTGCCGAGTACCTTTGATACCCGTACCTCAGCCGAAATCAAAATGCGGTTCTATGGCTGTAAGCAGCGAGCCCAAGATAGTATCAGAGACTATGCCTTGAACCTGCAAGAAGCAATTAAACAAGCTGACCCTGGCAGCGTGCAGGACACCGATAAACTGTTGACTGACCAGTTCATAGAAGGTCTGCTGTCCAGCGCCCACAGAACCCAGCTGCGCCTCATGGCCCTACAGAAGCCCGATCTGACTTTTGCGCAGTTCAAGGATAGGGCCATCCGAGTGCTCCGAGAACCCGCACCAAGTGGCGCTGTAGTTCCCCGGCGCCCTGCCATCACTTACCACCAGGAGGCAGCGCCCTACCCCGCAGACCTTGTGGGGGCTGATGCACAGGCCCTAAATCCATCTCAGCCCGCAAACCTGCACCATCAGGTCCAAGAACTAACAAAGAGTGTGGCTGCATTGACGAGGACCATACAGTCGTTGCAGGTGGAACCGTCAAGACCAATCAAGCTGGCTTCCAGTCCGGAGGATGTCCCGTGGCGTCGACAGAGGAGGATCCCGTCGTTCAGAGGGAGGCCCGCCAACCGTTACACTGAGGATGGACAGCCGATTTTCCGTCGTTGCAGTCAGCCAGGACACATAGCAAGGTACTGTACTTTAAATGGGTCCGACCTGGGGCAGAGGGCCAACCCCCAGGCATAAGGTCATCAGGCCCGTCTAATTGGCGTGATAAGTACGTGGGGGGACGCTCGGTCTTACCCGTAGTGCTGGACGGTATCCTCATGAGTGCACTGCTGGACACCGGGTCCCAAGTGACTACCATCCCCTACGTACTTTTCAAGCGGTACTGGAGTGACGCGGATATAACCCGTTATCCAGACGATGACTTAAGCATCATCGCCAGCAATGGCCAACCCGTGCCACAGGTGGGGTTCAGAGAGATGACCATCAAGATTGGTAAGGTGGAACTGCCGGCACAGGGAGTGATCATTGTGGACATTGACCGTCATGAAAGTCACCCTAAAATAACCTTGGGTACTAATGTGATTGAAAACTGTCTTTCAGAAGTAATTGTGATTTTGCAGCAGGTGGTGATGAATGCGAGCTCCAGCCAACAGAGGGTCCTCCAGAAAGAGATAAGAGCCCTGATGAGACGGCAACAGGTAGAACTGTCTGGTGGTGAGATCGGTAGCGTGAGGATGAGCGACCCGTTCCCCATTGCCATGCCTCCCAAAAGTGAAATGATGATCTGGTGTCGGACTGCAATTGGGTTAAGAGGGAGAGACTACCAAGCCATGGTAGAACCCGTGTACTCAGACAGCAGGCCCACCATTTTGACAGCCAGGGCGGTGGTTGATGTCCGCCATGGAAGGGTGCCCGTCCGGATCTTAACACAATGCTATCAGGGTCGTGGAACCCTTGCCTCCATCTTCCCCGGTGGAGGGTAATGGCTCCCAGAAACACAAGGAGGACTGGTGCCAGAAACTCCATGTGGGTGCTGACTCTACTCCCCTGCACCAAAAACAAGGAGTCTACCGGGTGGTTCAGGAGTACGAGAGAATTTTTAGTAAGCACCCGCTAGACTTCGACCGAGTAAAGGGAGTAATACACCACATCCCCACGGGGAGCCACCCACCAATAAAAGAGAGACACAGACCTGTACCCCCTGCACATTATCAGAACACAAAGGGCATGCTGAGAGAAATGAAAGAAGCTGGGGTCATTAGAGATAGCTGTAGCCCCTGGGCAGCCCCCTTGGTTCTGGAAAAAAGAAAGACGGTACCATGAGAATGTGCGTGGACTATAGACAAATCAATCGTATCACCCATAAAGACGCGTACCCGTTACCTAGGATAGAGGAGTCTTTAGCAGCTCTAAAATCAGCTAATTTCTTCTCTACTTTGGACCTTACTAGCGGGTACTGGCAGGTTCCAGTGGCAGAGGCTGACAAGGAGAAGACTGCCTTCACCACCCCGATGGGATTGAGCGAATTCAACTGTATGCCCTTCGGGCTCTGCAACGCACCAGGGACCTTCCAGAGGCTGATGGAATGCTGTCTAGGGCACCGAAACTTCGAGACGGTCCTACTTTATCTGGTCAACGTGATCGTCTATTCGAAGACCTACGAGGACCATCTAAAACACCTGGCAGAGGTGTTCGAAGCCCTGGCAGGCTATGGCCTGAAGGTGAAACCCTCAAAGTGTCACCTGTTGAAACCGAAGGTCCAGTACCTAGGACACGTGGTGAGTGCTGAGGGAGTAGCCCCCGACCCCGACAAAGTTACAGCCATCAAGAGCTGGCCAAGCCCCTCTAACATCAAAGAAGTGCGGCAGGTCCTCGGGTTGGTAGGCTACTACCGAAGGTTCATCCCCGGGTTCACAAAGATGGCAGCTCCAATGCAGGACCTCCTGATAGGCCAGTCTAAATCCAGAAGTCACAAGCCACCCTTCAAGTGGGACAAGCCAGAAGAGGAGTCCTTCCGCCAGTTGAAGATGGCCCTCACGGGGGATGAGATCCTGGCCTACCCCGATTATGGCCAGCCTTTTATCCTCCACACAGACGCCAGCAATGTGGGGCTGGGAGCCGTACTGTCACAGAACCAGCAGGGCAGAGAAAGGGTGATCGCGTAAGCCAGCCGGAAGCTGAGGCCCACTGAAAGAAACCCGGAGAATTACAGCTCCTTCAAGCTAGAATTCTTGGCAGTGGTGTGGGCCGTCACAGAACGGTTTAAGCATTACCTGGCCTCCGCAAAGTTCACTGTGTACACGGACAACAACCCACTGACACACCTGGACAATGCAAGACTAGGTGCCCTAGAACAGCGGTGGATGGCCCGGCTATCCAATTATGACTTCACAATCAAATACCGGGCAGGCAGGACCAACGCCAACGCAGATGCCCTATCAAGAATGCCCCACCTACCTGAAGGAGAAGAAGACTCGGAAGAGCTGGAGGAAGTAGAGCTCCCTGCGTTCCACCGGTATGGGGCCACTCAGTATTTATACCGGGTAAGAGACAAAGACCTAACCACCGTCATGTTCAACCCCTTACTCCACCATGGCTGGACTGAAACGCAAGATCGTGACCCTGCAATACGCCTGGTGAAAGACCTGTTAACCCAGGCAGACGCTAGCCCTGGCCCGGACGCTCCAGAAGAAGCCAAGCAGATATGGAAGGAGAAAAGCAGGCTATTCCTCTACGAGGGTAAGCTGTGCAGAAGGCTTGTCCACCACCGGACGCACGAGCTGACCTGGCAGATAGTGGTCCCAAGGCGAGATGCAGCGATGGTCCTGGAGGCCTACCATGACAGAGCGGGACACTTCGGGTGGAAGAAACTGGAGTTCCTACTGAGAGAGCGGTTCTACTTGGTCGGTATGAGAAGGGCCATAGAGAAGTGGAGCAGGGACTGCGGCCCATGTCACCTCAGAAGGAAGGACCGTACCAGCCAGCAGACACCCTTGAGGCCCATCGTCACCAGGCAGCCTCTTGAGCTGGTAGCTCTGGACCATGTGAAATTGGCTCTCAGCCGGTCGGGCTACGTCTATGCCCAGACAATTGTGGACCATTACTCCCGGTTCCTGGTGGTGGTTCCTGTTAAAGACCTGACAGCCCAAACAGCGGCCAGAGCCTTCCAGCAACACTTCTGCCGTCCACACGGGTATCCGGAACAGGTCTTGACGGATCAAGGTCCAGCGTTTCTGGCTGAAGTATTCCAGGAGTTCTGCAACCTCTACGGCTGTAGGAAGATTCGGACAACGCCTTACCACCCGCAAACCAACGGGCTGTGTGAGAAAATGAACAATATCGTCATTGATCTCCTTAAGACGTTGCCCCTGGAAGAACGCAGCCTGTGGCCGGAGAAGCTGCCAGACCTGATTGACTTGTACAACCATATCCCGGTGAATGCTACAAATTGCACCCCGGCTTACCTGATGCGCGCAAGACCAGGTAAGCTGCCGATAGACCTGGAGATGGGAGTCCTGACACCCGAGGACACCTCCCCAGACGCGGACTGGGATACGGAACGGCGGCTACAGTACAAGAAGGTACAGGAGAGTGTGGAGAGGAGTCTGGCTCATGCGAGAGAAAAGCAAGAGAGGCTCTTCAACCAACACGCCCCTGCTGGTCCCCTGGAACCTGGTGAGCAGGTCCTGAAGCGGAAGAGAAGGCTTCACAAGCTGGACGACCAGTGGGAGAGAGACCCGTACACAGTACTGCAGTCCGACCACAACAACCCGAACGTATGTGTGATTACCAAGGATGGAGGAGAAACCACTAGCACCGTCTCCAGAGACCACCTAAAACGGTGCCCCGAGCAGCTGCAGAGTCCAAGTGAAGATCAAGATGACCTTGAACCCGCAGAGGACAAGGAAGAAATGATCAGCACAGTTCTCGGAGAGTTCCCTCGGACCTGGACTCGGATAAACGACACAATAGTGGTACCCGTCCTACACTTCCTTCAGCCTACCCAGCAAGAGCCTACAGGAGAGCAGGAAGAACAAGAAGAACAAGCAGCTCTGGAGGCAGAACCCATGCCAACAGCCCAGGAGAGTCAACCCTCTGCTGACAGTAAGCCTGCCATGCCTGCGGTAAGCCAAAGAACCCGCAGACAGCTGCCTGCCCTACCTGTAAACCCAGCTAGTAGCTGTACCCTTAATACTAGTGGGGAAACCCAGGTTAGACCACCACCAGACAGTGGGTTACGGAGGTCAACCCGGAGCACTAGGGGTCAAATACCAGCTCGCTGGAAGATCTAAATGTATAATGTATCTATTTAATGTGTTACGTTTGTACCCTGGTTATTAATAATGTTTCTCCAGTTTTCCTAGATATATGGACTAACAGGTTATGGACTTTGAGTAACCGGGACTTCCTTGTAAATATGTTCGGAGCCTAACCAAAGGAATGAATAAAGACTGTCAAGGACTCGGGGCAAGGACAGACCCCCACCTGGTTAAGGCTCCCGTTGTGTTGGTGAAATGGACACCCGGTCACAGACCATACTGTGACCTAAAGAACTCAATATGTGGTGTTGTTTGTTATTTCCTTCCATGTTGTGTTTATGGTCATGCATTTATACCCTGTATTTGTGTTTCTTGTTTAGTCCCGGTGTACTAAAATTTACTAGGGGGGAATGTGTCACCCCATGCCCGGATGCCACAAATATCAAAGGCTGTGTCTGAGAGCAGGAGGGAGGTTCCCTGGTCAGGGACCCTTAGCATGCGGCACCTCCTGTCCCAGGCCAGTAGGGGGAGCAGGCTGCCCCTATAAAAGCTGGAACTGAGGGCAGGGTTAGGGAGACCAGGACCCACTTCTGAAGCATCCAGAAGGGTTCCCAGAGGAAAGGGACAGGTCAGCAGCAGCTGAGGAGTCCGGGAGGCAGAGGAGGAACAGCAAGCCAGGGACAGAGGCGACGAGAGCCGGTCCTGGCTGAGAGAGAACTACACAACCGGACACTGGGGTCTGAGGCTGTCAGGGTTGCAAGCCCGGCAGCAGATAACCGACCTGCGAGGGATTTTAGGTCCCTTGGCCTGAGAAGCCTGGAGGCTCCGCCACACAGAGGGACCGGTACAGCACGGAGAAGCTACAGGTACCTAAGGCCTGAGTCGCAAGCCATACAGGCGTAGTACACGGCCAGCTCAGGGACGTGGGCTATCACACCACGAAAAGGGGGATAGTCAGCAAGGGCAGAGAGAGAACGGTAGGCCTACCCACTCACCTTGACCAGTGGGGCTCGCCCGAGTGCCCTCAGACACCCAGGCCCATTCCTACCCGGTTTTCCTGTTGGGTCATTAGTACTAACTACAATAAAGACACTGGACTGTTTGAAGCAGACTCTGAACCTTTATTATTGCGGCCTGCACCATCACCCCCAGCATCCTATTACACTGCCCTGAGGCTACACTCTTCCCATGGGGAGTTATCCTATCCCTGTGCTGCATACCAACATCAGCCTCAGCGGTCTGCCTTGCAGAGGCGGTCATCCCTGACCGTAATCCATGGGTGGCGTAGTCGGACATTCAAAACCCTACAAATAGATTGCCACAGCATTTGGTCTGACCACCCTGAGCCACGGGATCGGGTTGTCACTACTACCCCCAACATTGCACTGAAGCCCGGTTCCGGGTGCCCCATGGCCCAAGGGGCGAGTCACTGGCATACTCAGTAGAAATTGCACAACAAATTGTACAGTCTGTTTTCTCCTGTTACCCTTGTGAAAATGCAAAATTTGAGGCTAAAGTAACATGTTTGTGGGAAAAAGTAACATTTTCATTTTTTCCTTCCAAATTTCTTTAATTCCTGTGAAACACATGAAAGGTTAATAAACTTGTTGAATGTGGTTTTGAGCACCTTTAGGGGTGCAGTTTTTAAAATAGTGTAATTTTAGGGTATTTACTTTCACATAGGCCCTCAAAGCCACTGCAAATGGGATGTGGTCCCTAAAACAAAAATTGGTTTTGTAAATTTTGTTGTAAAAATTAGAAATTGCTGGTCAACTTTTATCCTTTCTAACTTCGTAACAAAAACAAATTGTGTTTCAAAAGCGATGCTGATAAAGTAGACATGTGAGAAATGTTATTTATTAACTATTTTGTGTGATATAACTTTCTGATTTAAGGGCATAAAAAATAAAAGTGTGAAAATTGCAAAATTTTCTAAATTTTTGCCAAAATTCCGATATTTTCACAAATAAACACAAAAAATATTGGCCTAAATTTACCATTAACATAAAGCACAATGTGTCACGAAAAAAAGTAGTCTGAGAATCAGTGGGATATGTTGAAGCGTTCCAGAGTTATTACCTCATAAAGTGACAGTGGTCAGAATTGTAAAGTTTGGCCTGGTCAGGAAGGTGAAAACAGGCTCAGGGGGAGAAGGGGTTAAGCAAGATGGGTGTGAGATTTTTTTTTTGTCCTCCTGAATAGTGAGTTCTTGAGGAAGGGGGATGGGATAAGTGGCTCATAAATGGAGAGAGGAGCAGATTTTTCTAATAAAATATTTTATAAAGTTTCTTACATTTGCCTGTACTATTGATTTATGCAAAGATTGTTGAAAGTAGTTCCCATTTAAGTATTCATCGTTAGGGATGACACTTTAAAGGCCCAATGTACCTGCCTGCAGAACATCACTGCTGATGGCACCATTGTGGGGGTAAAGCAATGAAAAATTCAGTGATTTTTAAGTGTGTCTAATCAATTCAGAAGAGAGTTAAAAATATTGCAGTGCCCCTCTGCATTGGAAACTTGCATCTATATCTAGACTCTCTTTTAAGTAACTCAAATCTGCTCTGTACCATGTGCACTCTTAGGCCTTACTCACATCCGCTTTTAAAAAAATCGCTCCAATGTTGATCCAGAAAAGTAGAATGAGTGTCATGCGAGTACAATGCGATTTTTCTCACCTAGCATGACATTTGTTTTTTAACATAATCTTTTACATACTATAATTCTCTATGTGATTTAAAGCCTGATTTAGTGCCTTTCATGTGACACTAAAGGGTGTTTAGCCTTATTTAACCTAATAAATTAATAAGTAAAATGACTTGGGGTCCTCCCTGTTTTTGATAACCAGCAAAGGAGACAGCTGCGGCCTTATGTTGCGGTGCGGTGGCAATCAGGGTAATGGTAGTTAGTGTTGATGACAGCTGTGATTTCTCAAAAAGTTCACCAATTTATTTAAAAAAACAAACTACCCATGCAGCTCCGCCTTAATCCAATGAATCCGAAGTAATCCAGAAAAGGATACCTGAAAAACATAAAAAGACAGAAATAAAAACAACAGACACTCCCTTGGTCACCCATTTGTTTGATGTCCATTGCTTAAGTGTATGTGACCCAGCTTTCCCATCCCGATTTCCATGCTGATCTCTCTCTACCTCCCTGCTCCTATATACTAATGGTATGTTTTTCAGCTAACAACTACTACCCCCCACTCTTATTTATGACTGTTTACTTGGCCTTTGAATATCCAGCATGTGGCTCACCCTTAATCAGCTGGTCAAGATGAGCACAGTCCACTCCCCTCTGGTTCACAGCTGAATGCATTCTGTAGCAAATATATTGTGAACTAGGAATCTGTTAGACTTTAGTCTGTGTCCATCACCTTAAGTATGTCCATTACTTAAGTGTGAGAAATATGAATTATACCTGAATTAAACCTGAAGGGAACTGGATATTAAGTCACAGTAAACAATGTTTGTCTTTGTTTTCACTCTCACCCCCTTAATCCTTCACTTTTTACGACCACCCCTAATCCCTACACCTAGTAATGAACTCTTCATCTCTCCCTCCATCCTCCCCATTCATTTCACCTCCTCCTCAGAACTATTCTTCAACATTCAATCCTGTGTCTCAAAACACAGACAGCCACCTAACGCTCTCTCCTGCTCCCATCTACTAACACTTTCTCTGCTCCTCCTCTCTGCTGGCGATATCTCCCCAAACCTGGTCCTCCTCACCACATCCCCACAGTCACTTCCACCTCCTACCCACGAGCTATCACAAACTCTCACAACCCTTCTAACCTTATACCCATCCGCCCAGCCCCCGCTTCCGCTATCCCTCTAACAGGAGCTCTATGGAACGCTCGCTCCATCTGCAACAAACTTTCCTACATTCACGATCTCTTCATCACTACCAAGCTTTCCTTCCTCTGGCTCACCGAAACCTGGCTCACCCCCTCCGACATGGCCTCTCCTGCTGCACTTTCTTATGGTGGATTCCACCTTGCCCACACACCCTGCCCCACTGGCAAGCATGGTGGAGTAGTAGGTTTCCTCCTATCAGATGACTGCTCCTTCACCCAAATCTCACTGCTGCCCTCCGTTACTCTCCACTCTTTTGAGGTGCATTGTGTGCGCATCTACTCCCCCTCCAACCTCCAACTGGCTGTCATTTACCGTCCCCCCGGATCAGCCACCACCTTCTTTGACCACTTCACCACCTGGCTACTTCATTTCCTTTCCACTGACATCCCCACTATCCTCATGGGTGACTTCGACATCCCCATTGACACTTCCCTCCCAGTTGCCTCTAAGCTTCTATCCCTCAGTTCCTCCTTTGGCCTTACTCAGTGGTCTTCCGCAGCCACCCACAAAGATGGCCACACTCTGGACCTCATCTTCACCTGCCTCTGCTCCCTTTCTAACCTCTCTAACTCACCTCTCCTTCTTTCTGACCACAACCTACTTACATTCTCTACCCTCTCCTCTCCAAGTCATCAATCTCCACTCCACAAACTTGCACACCCTCGCAGAAATCTTAAACACCTTGACCTACACTCACTCTCTGAATCCCTTCTCCGTCTTACAGACATTAGTTCCTTACATGATACAGACATTGCTGCCACTTTATACAACACCACAACAGCTGCAGCTCTCAATTCGGTCGCCCCGGTCACACATACGAAAGCTCGCACAATCAACAGGCAACCCTGGCACATCAGCCTCACTAAAGAACTGCGACGAGCCTCCAGGGTCGTTGAGCGTAGATCGAAAAGGTCCCACACCAATGAGCACTTCACCGCATTAAACAGTCCCTCACTACCTTCAAGTCCACACTCACTGCAGCAAAGCAAACATACTTCTCATCTCTCCTATCCTCCCTGTCTCACAACCCCAAACAGCTACTGAACACCTTCAATTCTCTCCTGCGTCCCACAGTGCCTCCTCCCTCTCCTCTTATTTCAGCCGAAGACTTTGCCTCATTCTTCAAGCAGAAGATTGACACCATCAGACAAAGCGCTTGCCTAAAGTCCCCACAGCCCCTCATCATATCCACTCAACCCTCCTCCTCCAAAACCACCTTCTCCACCATTATGGAAGATCAACTTTCCTCTTTACTCTCCAAATCACACTTTACCTCCTGTAAACTTGACCCCGTCCTGTCCCACCTCATCCCAAACCTTACCACTATCTTCATCCCAACCCTAACCCACCTTTTCAACTTGTCACTAACAACTGGCATCTTCCCCTCATGCTTCAAACATGCCTCAATCACACCCATCCTCAAAAAGCCCTCCCTTGACCCTTCCTCTCTGACTATCTATCACCCATATCACTTCTCCCCTATGTGTCAAAACTACTGGAACAACACGTCCATTCTGAACTGTCCTCCCATCTCTCCTCATGCTCCCTCTTCGACCGCCTACAATCTGGCTTCTGATCGCACTATTCTACTAAAACTGCACTGACTAAAGTCACCAACGACCTACTAACTGCCAAATCCAAGCGACACTACTCTGTCCTCCTCCTCCTGGACCTGTCATCTGCCTTCGACACAGTGGACCATTCCCTCTTACTACAGACTTTCAGCTCTCGGCATCACAGACTTGGATCTCCTCATACCTAACAGACTGGACATTCAGTGTCTCCCACTCACACACCACCTCCTCATCTCGCCCCCTATCTGTCGGTGTCCCCCAAGGTTCAATTCTAGGACCCCTGCTCTTCTCCATCTACACCTTAGGCCTGGGACAGCTCATAGAGTCTCATGGCTTTCAGTATCACCTCTATGCCGATGACACACAGATCTACCTCTCTGGACCCAATATCTCCTCCCTACTAACCAAAATCCCACTATGTCTGTCCGCTATTTCATCCTTCTTCTCTGTTAGATTTCTAAAACTTAAAATGGATAAAACAGAATTCATCATCTTTCTGCCATCTCAATCAAAATCCCCAACTGACCCATCTATTAACATCAATGGCTGTCCACTCTCCCCAGTCCCGCAAGCTCGCTGCCTTGGGGTAACCCTGGACTTTGACCTCTTCTTCAAACTAGTGTTGAGCCACCCCCGTAGTGTTCGAGTTCGGTTCGGTTCGTCGAACACCCGTGTGTTCGCCGAACTGTTCGTCGAACTGTTCGTCGAACACCTTTGAACACCGTTAAAACCAATGGCAGGCAAACAAAAACACATAGAAACACATAGAAAACACCTTCAAAGGTGTCCAAAAGCTGACAAACTGCTCAGAAGACATAACTAACACATGGAAAAGTGACAAGTACATATAGTCATGCGAAAATAAAAGAGGTGGAGGAGTAAAAGGAGGGGGAGACACAGATATAGGCATGTCATGCCCTTCTAAAATCCAAAAAGTGAGAAGCCGACACGGCCAGTCCGCTCCTGCCCGTGCCACCTCCGTGTCGCCGGGTTTGTGCCAGAGCCGCGGTGAACCCTGACGGCCAGCCCCCCTCTCCCAATACTGGTGCCTGTCCGCTGGTGGGTCGAGCGAGCCCCCCTGTGGTGGAGGCAGCTCTAAGCTTTTTAATTTAAATTGTCTCTCTAATTTGAATGAATACACTTTAAATCCATTTGCAAGGATCTATTGGAGGGCAAGTCTCATGCCAGCAGCCGCGGTAATTCCAGCTCCAGTAGCATCCACTAAAGCTGCTGCAGTTAAAAAGCTTTTATAAGGATCGAGCTCGGCTGTCCACCGCAAGGCATCCTACTGCCAGTCCCAGCCCCTATGCCTTGGGGTGCCTCCTGATGCTCTTCACTAAGTATCCCATGGTCCCGAAGCATTTCCTTTGAAAAAATTAAGTGTCTAAACTACAGGTGGTGCAGCTTGCTTAACAGCCGGGATAATCCGCTGACTAGCAGACACTGCTACTAGGTACAAAGTATTTCCTGGGCTAGATGCAGTTAAAAATTTGTAATTAGATACTCTCGTTGGATGCTGAGAAAGCATTCCATAGAGTCTCCTGGCACGCCATATATGATTCTCTTAAAAAGCTTGGGGTAGGGGTCTAGGGGACCCTTTTATAGCCAAAATCACGGCCCTGTATCGCAATACGTCACCTAGGCTGAAGATAAATGGAACTGTAGCACCCTGAGGGCTCGGTTGCTACAGACGTATTGCACCTCACCCAGAGGTGTGATATCTCACTCTCAGGTAAGGATGGAGTGTGGATCAGGACCCGACACCTGCATGCATTACACCACATTGCCGTGGGGCAGGGCGACCAATATGCCCCTGAGATGGGCACGACAGTCCCTGTCCCTGGCTGGAGTGGGGGGGGGGAACACTGAGGAAGGGGAACCCTGTAGTGCAGGAGCAGGGAGGAAGCAGTTCCTGGGTGCATTGAGAAGGGAGTATAAAAGGTGGGCACCATCTTAGTTCAGTGCAGAGAAGTCTGAGCAGAAGTGGCAGGGAGCAGGGGCTCTGCATGAGCTCTGCTCTGGAGGCGGGCCTAGTAACAGAGGCCCAGGCCTGGAAGAGGGAGAAGGAAGGAAGAGGAGCGGAGAAGGCTCCAGGAACGAGGAATGAAGGGATCCCAGGGGTGCGGACGGGCGAGTCGCCACCGCACGCCCGAATCCACCTGCGTGGAGGGGTCAGGCCAAAGGGGGAGACCGGTCCCCGAACTAGTGGAGGCAGGAAATGACCCTCAGCTAGAAACCGGAGGCTCTGACATTTTATGTGGCGCAGCCCCTCGCTACACCCGCTAGGAAGGCACCACATAGGGTCAGGGAAACTGGCGCCAAGTTTACCAAGAGGAGGCCCAAGGCAGCCGGACAGAAGTGTTGGTAAGAAAGGCCAGACAAAGGACACACAAAGGGGGTCCTGTGAAGTGCTCCAAAGTTATCTGGGAGTTGTCTGAGCCCCTCACCTGGTGAGCACAGTACGACGTGGGCAGCCGTTACCTGCAGACGTGGTCTGGATAATAAGAACTGTGAGTAAAGGCCCTGAACTGCATCACTGACTCCGTGTCGTTACTGCTGCTGCCCTGCACCATCACCCCCATCCTCCGCATACACTGCCCTGAGGCTATACTCCTCCCGTGGGGAGTTATGCTACGCTCTGCTGCACCCACAACACCAGCCTCAGCGGTCTGCCTTGGAGCGGCGGTTCACTCTGACCGCAATCCACGGGTGGCGTAGTCGGACATTTAAACATCAAAACCACATAAATAGTTCCGCCACTGGTTTGACCGCCCTGAGCCACGGAACCGGGTCGCCGCCACGAAGACTACAACCACCAGCATCCACCAAAAAGGGTCCGACTCCGGGTGTCCCAAGGCCCAGGGGGTGCGTCAGAACATTTTCATCACCTTTCACAATCACCAATGGGACAAGGCAGTGATGTCCTCTGTCCCCTCTCTTATACATCCTAGTGACGGAGCACCTGCTCTCATCAATTCGCCATAACCCCAATATTAGGTGGATTGAGGTGGGAGGCACCGAGTACAAGTGCTCTCTATTTGCTGATGATGTCCTAGTATATATCACTCAATCACATATATCCATCCATGCTGTTATGGCTGAAATAGATCACTTTGTTACATGGTAAAATTTTAAAATCAATGCAGCGAAGTCTGAGGCCCTCGATGTCTCCCTCCCCAAATCCATATAGGATTCCATCCAGTCCAACTTTCCCTTTGCCTGGCCCTCACAGGGTATCAAATACTTAGGAATTTCTATTCATAGAGACCTCTCCCATCTATGTTATCTTAATTTTGGGCCCTTTATTGAACAACTCCATACAGACCACGGTTGGCAAGTTAGAACTGTAAGATTCACTACGTGAACCACTGGTGTTTTGTGGAAAAGCACATGTACGCTGTGTTCCAAATTATTATGCAAAAAGTGTTTAGGAGTGATAAGGGAAGAATTTGTTTGTTTGTCAGTTAAACTCATTGATGGTGATGTGTGTCAGGGCTCTTTATATCACTGTAAGCAATTGCAGACACCTGTGCTAATTAGTTTGGCAGGTGTGTCCAATGAAAGGCAAGACTACTTAAGAAGGCTCTCTCACATTATTAAGCAGCCTACATTTTCTGCCAAAATGGGAAAGAAAAAGGATGTGTCGGCTGCTGAGAAGCAACAAATTGTGGAGTGTTTAGGTCAAGGCATGACTACAATCAACATTGTGCGATGATCAGGATGAAGTGTCTTGGCAATCAAGAAGTATGTAGCTGATTCACAGTACACACGTGTGCGTGCTGATAAGGGCAAATTGAGGACTCTTTCCTACAGGCAATTACGTCAGGTTGAAAGAGCAGCGGCAAAAAAGCCTTGTCATAGCAGCAGACAAGTTTTTGAAGCTGCTTGTGCCTCCAACGTCCCCCGAACAACAAGATGCAGGGTCCTTCAGAGGTTTGCAGCTGTGCATGCGCCATCCTATCGACCTCCTCTATCCACTTCACACAAGCAGAAACGGCTCCAGTGGGCCAAACATTACATGAAGACTGATTTCAAAACTGTTTTGTTCACGGATGAGTGCCGTGCAGCGCTCGATGGTCCAGATGGATGGAGTGGAGGATGGCTGGTTGATGGACACCCCACGCAAACACGGCTACAGCGCCAACAAGGAGGAGGTGGAGTAATGTTTTGGGCTGGAATCATGGGGAGAGAGATTGTCGGCCCCTTTAGGATCCCTGAAGGCGCTAAAGATGAACTCCATAATGTATGTGGATTTTCTCAAACAGCACTTCCTGCCATGGTTCAAGAAGAAGAACCGTGTATTTCACAGCAAGATCATTTTTCTGCATGATAATGCACCATCTCATGCTGCACATAAAACATCTGCATCTCTGGCTGATATGGGCATAAAAGGGGACAAACTTATGGTGTGACCCCCATGCTCCCCTGACCTCTACCCCATTCAGAACCTTTGGAGCATCATTAAAAGGAGTGTCTATGATGGCGGGAGGCAGTTCACATCTAAGCAACAGCTCTGGGAGGGTATTCTGTCCTCATGCAAAACAATTGAAGCAGAAACCATCCAAAACCTGACAAATTCAATGGACGAGAGAGTTCAGAAGCTCCTTTCGAACAAGGGGTCCTATGTGAAAATGTAACATCACCTAGAATAAAGTTTTGAGTTGAAAACTGTTTGATTTCAGTTTCTAACAACCTGCTAATGCTTATAATTTCAAAAATGACCATTTTTTTGGTCTTTATTAAAATGAAAAGGTTGATCGAAAAGTTTGGGGGATCTAAGAGTGTGGCAACCCAGTAGTCATGATTACTTCGAATTCTGACAATATGAGGGTCATGCTGCAGGTAGTGCAGCAAGAAGGCACTTATGTGCCTTGCGCATCTCGGAGCCCCAAAATTATTTTCCGGGCTAGATGCAGCTAAAAATTATTTTTAATTTTAAATCTGGTGAAGCTTTAGTATAGATGGCCTAATAGGATCAGTGCTGCACACTGCTACAAAGCCCAAATTATTTTCCAGTCAAGATACAGATAAACATGATTAGTAATTTGAAAGCTTAAAACGGTTGGTAGGGTGATTTTAACCAATCATCAAGCTTTTACTCTCCCCAGGATGACACAGGGGTAGAAAAGTCGTTTCGGATCCATGATTTGTTCATCTTTATGAACGTGAGTCTGTCTACATTATCAGTGGAGAGCCGCGTGCGCTTATCTGTCAGCACACCACCAGCAGCGCTGAACACACGTTCAGACAGAACGCTGGCTGCGGGGCATGACAAGATCTCCAAGGCGTAAGTGGCTAGCTCCGGCCATTTATCCAGATTGGAAGCCCAAAAAGAGCAAGGGTCCAGTGACACAGTCGTGGCTTCAATGTTTACTTGGAGATACTCCTATACCATCGTCTCTAGGCGTTGACTATGTGTCAGACTTCTTGTCTCCTGTGGCCTTGCAAAGGATGGGCTAAAAAAGTGGTGAAATGATTCCGCAAAATTGATGTTACCAGCAGATACTGTGGTTCTGTTACGGTTTGAGTGCTGAACACTTGACGGTCCCACGGTTGGCAAGTTGGAACTGTGAGATTCACTATGTGCACCACTGGTATTTTGTGGAAAAGCACATGTAAGATTCTGCAACAGTCTCTGCTGATACTCCTGCATGCGTGCATCCCTTTCTATGGCAGGAATAATTTCTGCAAATTTACTTTTGTACCGGGGATCTAACAGTGTGGCAACCCAGTAGTCAGGATTATTTCTAATTCTCACAATTCGAGGGTCATGTTGCAGGTAGTGCAGCAAGAAGGCACTCATGTGTGTTGCGCATCCAGGAGCACCAAGTCCCTGTTGTGTTGGTGGCGAGGTAACAATCATGCTTCCTTCCTCTGTCCTCTCCCCCCAACCTCGCACAACAGAAATGTGATCAAGGTCTCCCTCATCTGATGAGTCTTCCATCAGTTCGTCCTCCACTTCTTCCTGGGCTCCTGCACCTTCCTCACTAGTTTGGCTGCTACCATGCGCCCTGGTAAAACCATGTCCCCCACCCTCACATGCCTGCCGCCTTGGTGCTGCCGACCGTCTGGACCTTGCAGATGTTAGCCCTTCCGCATACAACTCCTCCTCCTCTACTTCCTCCACCTCCTCTTGTGCCACCACCTGACTCCGAATTCTGTTTAACATGTGCTCCAGCATGTAAATCACCGGAATAGTCATGCTGATAATGGCATCGTCAGCACTAAACATCTTCGTCGCCATTTCAAAACTGTGCAGAAGGGTGCATAGGTCCCTGATCTGAGACCACTCCTCCAGCGTGATTTGCCCCACCTCTGAATCTCGTTGGCCCAGGCTATACGTCAGAACGTATTGCACCAGGGCTTGTCGGTGCTGCCACAGTCGCTGCAACATGTGCAGAGTTGAATTCCACCGGGTAGGCACATCGCATTTTAGCCGGTGAAGTGGCAGGCCCAACGACTTCTGTAGAGATGTAAGTCGCTGAGCTGCGGGATGCGAACGGCGGAAGTGAGCACACAGCGACCGTGCCCTCTGCAGAAGGCCATCTAGTCTGGGATAGTGGGCTAAAAATTGCTGGACAACCAGGTTCAACACGTGAGCCATACAAGGCACGTGTGTGACATTGCCCCGGCGAAGGGCCGCACCCAGGTTTGCAGCATTGTCGCACACGGCCTTCCCTGGTTTCAGGTCCAGTGGAGACAACCATTCATGAAATTGGTTCTCCAGAGCTGACCACAACTCCTCAGCTGTGTGACTCACATTTCCCAGACATTTCAATGTAAAAACCGCCTGATGACGTTGAGCCCTACTGCCAGCATAGTAAGGAGGTGTGCAGGATCCCTTCTGCGCAGTTAGAAAGCTTGTGGCATGACCAGACAGGCTTTGGGTGCAGGTGGAAGACCGAGAGGAGGTTGAGGAGGCAGAAGCAGTGGAGGAACTTTGACATAAAGAGGATTGACGCACAACTCGTGGGGACGGCAAGACTTGGACAGCAGCCCCTTGTCCTGCTGTCACCATAGTTACCCAGTGCCCAGTCAGCGACATGTAACGCCCCTGTCCATGCCTACTCGTCCAAGTGTCTGTGGTGAAATGCACCCTGTCACACACAGAGTTTCTCAAAGAAGCGGTGATGTTATGTGCGACATGCTGGTGGAGCGCAGGCACACCTTTCTTTGAGAAGTAGTACCGACTGGGCATCTGGTACTGGGGCACTGCGACGGACATAAGGTCTCGAAAATCCTCTGTGTCCACCAGGCGGAAAGGCAGCATTTCTGTAGCCAAGAGCTTGCAGATGGTGAAATTCAACCTCTTAGCTTTCTCATGGCTAGGAGGAAATGGTCTTTAACTTGTCCACATCTGAGGGACCGAGGGCTGGCTATTGTGCTTAGACGGGGTTGATAAGGGTGTCCCCGGCAAACTGCCGGTCTGTGAGGAAGATGCAGGCGGACATGTTAGGTTGCCTTGATCCAAAGGTGGTGCTATCGATGTCGGACAGCGCTCAACACCAGCTGGTGTTACCACCTCCAAAGAAAATGATGACCTGCCAATCACGCTGGCTGTTGCGGGTAAAGAGGTGGCAGGTCTGCGCCCCAAAACAGGTGTGACTGCTGTCCCCCCAGTCACAGAGGATGAAGAGGCCGCGGATGCACAAGATATGGCAGACGGTGGTTGGCCCGGCCGGCTAGGCCGCATTGTAGCACACTGAGCTTCCCACTGCAACTTATGCTTCATGTCCATGTGCCGGTTCATGCATGAAGTACTCAAACTATGTATTTTTTGGCCTCTACTTAGCTTTTGCTGACAAATGTTACAGATAACACGAGTTGGGTCATCTTTATCGATCTGAAAAAATGCCCAGGCTATGCAAGGCTTAGCACCCATGCGACCTGAAGAGCCACCACGACTTGTGGTGAGAGGCAGAGTTGTGTTTGAGGATGCAGTTGTTGACGTGCTTCCAGTACTACGTCTCTGTCCAGGAAGGCGCAACCTGACCTCGTCGTCACTAGCATCTTCCTCCACCTCCTCTGCTGACCTCATCTCTTGGCTGACTGTGGGTTGACAGTAAGTGGGATCTCCGACCTCATCATCATCCTGTGCGTTATCACACCCGTTGTCCTCAGAGCCAACCTGTTCCTGCCCTGACAAAAAACTAAAGTTGTCGCTCCAATCAGGTATTTGAGTCTTATCATCGTCTTCCTCATTGTCTCCACCAACAGGAGTTACAGTTTGGGAATGAGGGTCTACATTATGGTCAGAACCTTCTGCGTCTGGTCCTGGATCCGACTCATAAAGATTCTGGGCATCAGTGCAGATCATTTCCTCGTCTGGATTCACAGAAGCGCTGGAGTCGACCTCTGATTCCCAGGCTATAGTATGAGTAAACAGCTCTGCAGACTCAACCATCTGTTCTACCTCATACTCAGACGGGCAGCTGGAGATTTGGGAGCTGTGAGGAAGCAAGTGCGATTTGGGTGACACCTTTGAGGACTGGAGTATTTGTGATGTTGAAGTTGATGTGGAGGAGAGCCCACTTAAAGGAGCACTTGATATCCGTTGAAGCACCTGCTGTTTTTGTGCCTCATCTGGAATTTGTAGCGATTGGCGTGGCCGTAAGAAAGGGATCTTATCACATTGTCCGCTAAAAGAAGTAGACATTTTAGTTTGGCTGGAAGATGGTCTTTCTTCTGCAGATGTTACTGTTGCTTTAACACCTACCCCACGGACACAACCTTTTTTCCCCTTCCCAACACGCCTATTCCCCTTTCCACCAGCAGCAGGCCTTTTTTCACTCATTTTGGTGGTTAACTAATTCACAACTCTGGAGTTGTTTGCACAAAAAAACAATGGATGGTAACCGAGCAGAGCTGAGTGGCCAAACTGTGGTATTAGGCCAAAACTATTGGCTGGGTTAGATGCAGAAAAAAATTATTTTGAATTTGCAACCTGATGGAGGTCAGTATAGATGGATTAATAGAACAAGACCCACACACAGCTAGAAGCCCAATATTTTTTCAGAGGTAGATGCAGGAAAAAAATATATTCAGTTTGCAACCTGATGAAGGTCAGTATAGATGGACTAATACAACAAGTCCCACACACAGCTAGAAGCCCAAATATTTTTTCAGAGGTACTGTAGATGCAGATAAAAATTAGTTTTAATTTGCAACCTGATGGAGGTCAGTATAGATGGACTAATAGAGAAAGTCCGACACACTACTAGAAGGCCAAATATTTTTTCAGAGGTAGATGCAGAAAAAAATATATTCAGTTTGCAACCTGATGGAGGTCAGTATAGATGGACTAATAGAGAAAGTCCGACACACTACTAGAAGGCCAAATATTTTTTCAGAGCTAGATGCAGAAATAAATTATATTCAGTTTGCAACCTGATGGAGGTCAGTATAGATGGATTAATAGAACAAGACCCACACACAGCTAGAAGCCCAATATTTTTTCAGAGGTAGATGCAGAAAAAAATATATTCAGTTTGCAACCTGATGGAGGTCAGTATAGATGGACTAATACAACAAGTCCCACACACAGCTAGAAGCCCAATATTTTTTCAGAGGTAGATGCAGAAAAAAATATATTCAGTTTGCAACCTGATGGAGGTCAGTATAGATGGACTAATACAACAAGTCCCACACACAGCTAGAAGCCCAAATATTTTTTCAGAGGTACTGTAGATGCAGATAAAAATTAGTTTTAATTTGCAACCTGATGGAGGTCAGTATAGATGGACTAATAGAGAAAGTCCGACACACTACTAGAAGGCCAAATATTTTTTCAGAGCTAGATGCAGAAAAAAATTATATTCAGTTTGCAACCTGATGGAGGTCAGTATAGATGGACTAATAGAGAAAGTCCGACACACTACTAGAAGGCCAAATATTTTTTCAGAGGTAGATGCAGGAAAAAAATATATTCAGTTTGCAACCTGATGGAGGTCAGTATAGATGGATTAATAGAACAAGACCCACACACAGCTAGAAGCCCAATATTTTTTCAGAGGTAGATGCAGAAAAAAATATATTCAGTTTGCAACCTGATGGAGGTCAGTATAGATGGACTAATACAACAAGTCCCACACACAGCTAGAAGCCCAATATTTTTTCAGAGGTAGATGCAGAAAAAAATATATTCAGTTTGCAACCTGATGGAGGTCAGTATAGATGGACTAATACAACAAGTCCCACACACAGCTAGAAGCCCAAATATTTTTTCAGAGGTACTGTAGATGCAGATAAAAATTAGTTTTAATTTGCAACCTGATGGAGGTCAGTATAGATGGACTAATAGAGAAAGTCCGACACACTACTAGAAGGCCAAATATTTTTTCAGAGCTAGATGCAGAAAAAAATTATATTCAGTTTGCAACCTGATGGAGGTCAGTATAGATGGATTAATAGAACAAGACCCACACACAGCTAGAAGCCCAATATTTTTTCAGAGGTAGATGCAGAAAAAAATATATTCAGTTTGCAACCTGATGGAGGTCAGTATAGATGGACTAATACAACAAGTCCCACACACAGCTAGAAGCCCAATATTTTTTCAGAGGTAGATGCAGAAAAAAATATATTCAGTTTGCAACCTGATGGAGGTCTGTATAGATGGACTAATACAACAAGTCCCACACACAGCTAGAAGCCCAATTTTTTTTTTCAGAGCTAGATGCAGAAAAAAATTATATTCAATTTGCAACCTGATGGAGGTCAGTATAGATGGACTAATACAACAAGTCCCACACACAGCTAGAAGCCCAAATATTTTTTCAGAGGTACTGTAGATGCAGATAAAAATTAGTTTTAATTTGCAACCTGATGGAGGTCAGTATAGATGGACTAATAGAGAAAGTCCGACACACTACTAGAAGGCCAAATATTTTTTCAGAGCTAGATGCAGAAAAAAATTATATTCAGTTTGCAACCTGATGGAGGTCAGTATAGATGGACTAATAGAGAAAGTCCGACACACTACTAGAAGGCCAAATATTTTTTCAGAGCTAGATGCAGAAAAAAAATATATTCAGTTTGCAACCTGATGGAGGTCAGTATAGATGGACTAATAGAGAAAGTCCGACACACTACTAGAAGGCCAAATATTTTTTCAGAGCTAGATGCAGAAAAAAATTATATTCAGTTTGCAACCTGATGGAGGTCAGTATAGATGGATTAATAGAACAAGACCCACACACAGCTAGAAGCCCAATATTTTTTCAGAGGTAGATGCAGAAAAAAATATATTCAGTTTGCAACCTGATGGAGGTCAGTATAGATGGACTAATACAACAAGTCCCACACACAGCTAGAAGCCCAATATTTTTTCAGAGGTAGATGCAGAAAAAAATATATTCAGTTTGCAACCTGATGGAGGTCTGTATAGATGGACTAATACAACAAGTCCCACACACAGCTAGAAGCCCAATTTTTTTTTTCAGAGCTAGATGCAGAAAAAAATTATATTCAATTTGCAACCTGATGGAGGTCAGTATAGATGGACTAATACAACAAGTCCCACACACAGCTAGAAGCCCAAATATTTTTTCAGAGGTACTGTAGATGCAGATAAAAATTAGTTTTAATTTGCAACCTGATGGAGGTCAGTATAGATGGACTAATAGAGAAAGTCCGACACACTACTAGAAGGCCAAATATTTTTTCAGAGCTAGATGCAGAAAAAAATTATATTCAGTTTGCAACCTGATGGAGGTCAGTATAGATGGACTAATAGAGAAAGTCCGACACACTACTAGAAGGCCAAATATTTTTTCAGAGGTAGATGCAGGAAAAAAATATATTCAGTTTGCAACCTGATGGAGGTCAGTATAGATGGACTAATACAACAAGTCCCACACACAGGTAGAAGCCCAAATATTTTTTCAGAGGTACTGTAGATGCAGATAAAAATTAGTTTTAATTTGCAACCTGATGGAGGTCAGTATAGATGGACTAATAGAATGATGCTATGCCCAAAAGATTTTACTTCACTAGGTGCAGTAAAAAAATTGGTATTCTATACACAGGTGGTATATCTTGCAACACAGATAGGCTACTCCACTGACTAACACACTCTGCAATAGGCCAAAAAGGATTAGCTTTGCTAGATTCAGCCAAATGCTGTGAAAAAAACTTGCACAGCACTGGCACAGACCTGCCTGGCAAAAACTGATAGGAACTGATGTAACCTAGTCCTGAAAAGGACTCCAATTACAATTAGTCTTTACTCCCACAACCTATCTATTTAAGAGCACAGACCTCCCTGATAAAAATCGTAGGAAATGCTGTAACCTAGTCCTTAAAAGGACTGCAATCACAACTATTCCCTACTCCCAAGCTATCTGTAGATTTGTGCGAAAATTGGCTTGAAATTAACAAGGTATAGCGCACACAGCAACAGCGGTGCCGTCTAACACGCAGCTGCAGCAGTGAGAAAATGGTGGCGACGGGGAAAATGGCTTGGTCTTATAGGGCAAGGACATGTGACATACACTGCCAATGACACATGCCCTTGCTTGTGTGAAAAACAGCAGTTCGCTCCGTGTGTGCGCTGCTGATAGGCTGACAGACTGCACCTCCCCACTGCAAATGCGGGAAAGAGAAAAAAAAATGGAGATCTTCATTATTCCTGCAGAGATCCATCCCCTGCCCCTCCCCCCACCCCGCTGTACACTCAAACTGCGTATTAACATTAATTTTCATCATTACTGAGAAAAAATCCAGTTATGATTTTGGTGCACGAACAGTTATCGAACATAACCTCGAACAGCCGAATTTTTCTCAAATTGTTCGTGTTCGCCGAACGGCTCGAACACCGCCCAAAACAGCTCGAATTTGAGATTGGCGAACAGTTCGAGTAGAACAACGCTCATCTCTACTTCAAACCACATATCCAAGCCCTTTCTACTTCCTGCCGGCTCCAACTTAAAAATATCTCCCGAATCCGCACATTCCTCAACCATGAATCTGCAAAAACACTAGTGCATGCCTTCATCATCTCCCGCCTCGACTACTGCAACCTCCTGCTCTGTGGTCTCTCTTCCAACACTCTCACACCCCTCCAATCTATCCTAAACTCTGTTGCCCGACTAATCCACCAGTCGCCCCGCTATTCCCCGGCCTCTCTTCTCTGTCAATCTCTTCACTGGCTCCCCATTACCCAGAGACTCCAGTTCAAAACCCTAACAAGGGCATACAAAGCCATTAACAACCTGTCTCCTCCATATATCTCTGACCTAGTCTCCCAGTACATACCCGCACGCAACCTACGATCCTCACAAGATCTCCTCCTCTACTCCCCTCTTCTCTTCCCACAATCGCATACAAGATTTCTCCTGTGCATCCCCCTTCTCTGGAACGCTCTACCCCAACATATCAGACTCTCTCCTACCTTGGAAACCTTCAAATGGAACCTGAAGACCCACCTCTTCCGACAAGCGTACAACTTGTAGTAACCACCGCTCCACCATACCGCTGCATGACCAGCCCTACCCTCACCTACTGTATCCTCACCCATCCCTTGTAGACTGTGAGCCCTCACGGGCAGGGTCCTCGCTCCAGTCGCTGTCACGTTTTGTTCAAGATTATTGTAATTGTTTTCGCTATGAATACCCCTTTCTCACATGTAAAGCGCCATGGAATAAATGGTGCTATAATAATAAATAATAATAATAAAAGTGTTACCACGCAGGTTCCCCGAATCTGGCCCCAGCGATTGTCAATAGCAGTAAGTTAACTTACTGCTATTTACAGGTGCCAGGTACTGACGTCACCGCTAATCAGAGTGTGGCTCCCGTGCCACTCTGTGACACCCGGCGGCTCTGAACTACACCACTCATAAGAGCAGCCGAGTCACACTGCCCTCTATGAGACTTAACTTACTGCTATTCACAATTGCCGGGGCCGGATTCGGGGTACCCAATGGACTACGTCGGACCTGTGTGGGAACACTTTTATCTAATAAATTGGTGAACGAGGGAATTTCTATTGTTTTTATTTCTGTCTTTTTATGTTTTTCAGGTATCCTTTTCTGGACTACTTTGGGTTTTTTCTTTTTTCAATAAATTGGTGAATGAGGGATAGTGTCGGGAGTCTTTTTTCAAATAAAGTGTTTTTTTCTGTGTGTGTGTTTTATTTTTTGATTACTGGATTAGTAATGGGTGTGTCTGATAGACACCTCTCCATTACTAAGCCCAGGGGTTGATTGCAGCTGTGATTTTTGACATATCACAGCTATCATCAACGCCAACTACCATTTCCCGGGGAATCGGGAAGAGCCGGGCAAAGAGCCAGAATTGGCACATCTAATGTGATGTACCAACTCTGGAGCCGCTGCAGGCTTGTATTTTTAGACTGGGAAGGGCCCAATAACAATGGACCTTCCCAGCCTGATAGTATAAGCCCGCAGCTGTCTGCTTTACCTTGGCTGGTTATAAAAAAAATAGCATGCACCCCATGTCATTTTTTTTAAATTACTTATTTGTTTAATAGGTTAAATAAAGCTAAACACTCTTTAGTGCCACGTGAAAGGCACTGTAGGGGGGCTTGTGACACTAAATAGCTACAGGACATCTATCTATTCTTTCTCTCTGTTCTGATGGTTCTGGCTGTGAATTAGTTGTACTTGGCTGATGAAATTTTGTGTTTCCTTTGAGATGTGTTCATAAAAATCGGGCAGCATAGGCATGGTCCATGTGCTGTTCAATTTTTTTCTCGCACCCATAGACTTGCATTGGCGCATCCTGTCCGATATACGCAGATACTTGCAGCATGCTGTGATTTTTTTTTCATCCAGATTCCACCTGAGAAAAAAAATCGCAGATCAGCACTGCCTCATTGAATAACATTGTAATGCTGGGGGGAGAGAGAGTCAGCTCACCGGAGACGTGAAGACTGGACACAGGTGATGATTCTGCACGGAGTGGTCTGGGATGCAATCAGGCATCACATAGCAAAAGAGAGGAGAAGATTACACTGGAAAAAATAGTAAATAAAATCAGTTTTTTATTAGAACATTTTTTAAAAAGACGATGGTACTACATATCCAGCAGGCATACTGACAAACCAATGCGTTTCAGCTTTATGAAGCCTTACTCATGGTTGAATTTTTTTTTCTAATAAAAAAAAATGATTTTATTTACTATTTTTTCCACTGGAATCTTCTCTCTTTTGCTGTTGAATAACATTGATACAAGTGCAATCCGATTTTTTATCAGATTGCACTCGTCCAATTTATACACTGATGTGAGTGAGGCCTTACTCTGACATTGACCATCACTTCATATTGCAAAGAAATGGTGCTGAACCCCCTCAAGCGCCAGTGATCATGTGCGGCCCTAACCTCTCCAGACCCTGTAGTCTCTCAACTGTTTTCATCTTGTGACATAGTTCTGAAAGAAGAAAATTGTATTGTATTTTCTAAAGACATGGACTGCACTGAACTGGATATTTTATACATGAAAGTCTTTCTCCACTTAATCATTAAAGCCTTATCAGAACTCATCCACAAAGTTTAATGGAATAGCAATATCTTGTATGCACTATTTACAACATAAGTTTCAACTTACGATTTATATTCATTCCATTTTCTTTCATGGCCGTTATCTGCACCATCTGGTTCTCTATTCCGTTTATCGCCTATCATTTATTTGCCTGCACCATGATTTCTTTTTGTCATTATCTGTACAGGGGACCTGTAAATCTGTTCTATGTTTTGTTATAACCGCTGCTTTCCTATCAATAACCTGTCCTTCGCCTGCCACCTAGTGCACACTTTGAAACATGGCAACCCAGCAGAGTATCAAGAACTTGGATTTTATGATAAAGTATATACATTTACTTTACATATGATGTTTTGCATAAACAGGATTGTGCATTTAAAAAGATTTGTTTTACCTTTTTTTCCAGTATTTTTCCAGTATTTTTCCAGAGGAGCCGATTTGTAGCCACAGATGCAGCATTTTAACCCCTTCACTCACCAAAAAGTCATAGGCTCTGATTCATCAAAGCAATTTCGCCAGAATTCTGGTGTGAATTACTTTGAAAAATTGCAAGATTTAGGATTTTTAATGCCAGGTTCTCCCAGCTTTGCTGAAATGGGCGGACTTGGGGTGGGACGGGGGCTACTATTTGTCTAATTCATGAAGAGCTAATTCTCTACGCCAGAAATCTCACTAAAGTTAGGGACTGGAGTAAGATTTCTGGCGGGGCGCATGGAGGCAGACGCTCCTGATTCATTAAGAAGCGTGCACCTCTTACTGAATCAGGAGCGTTTGACTCCTATACACCCCCGCATCAAGACCAGTGAGAAAGTCGACGGACTTGATGAATTTGGGCCATAGTCTTTGGAACAGGGGATAATAGGATTCCTGACAGCATAATATATTGTAATACAACATATTTCAATGTAATAAAAGTGATTGGATTGTCTGGACTGCTGGTGTGCTTGTGAGAGGGAGATGTGTGGACATTACTGCGGCATCAGCCTCCGGCCACAAGAGGTCTCTGTTGCCTCTAAAAGTGACTCTGGTGAACTTGATGGTGTGTGGGTCTGCAATAGCACGTAGCGAGGAGAGGAAGGAGATTGTGGTGCTGCATCCTAAGAGCTTGGTGTGTGCAGCGTGCTGGGAGCGTAACAGAACTTTGAGCGAAGGTGAAGCCTTACCTGTGTCTCTGGCCAAAGAGAAAGAATCACTTTGGGGGGACGACTACGGTTGGATGCAGAGTTGGATTCTCCCCCAAGGCATTTGAGTGACGTGAAAGGCCTTCTGCTAGTCTGACAGACTGAAAACTGCGCTCCTGTAACAAGGTCAGGACCCTCTTCTCAGTCTCCCAGCTAAGTGACCGGTCGGACGATCATACAGCTTCTTCAGAGAACAGTTACTGGCCGGTAAGTCCTGAGCTCAGGCCCCACCACAGGGATCCTGGTGGATTCGTGCACGCAAATAGCAGGAAGAGTTTGGCGCCAAACACAGGTTATCAATTAGAGACATTGGCTGTGAAATGAATGGCGCTATATAAGTGAGTAAAATAAATAAATAAATAAATAAATTGGGTGTAGGCAGGTTTGTGTGAACCTTAGCTAGAGACTCCCCCCAGTGGTGAGCTTGTGTATAGTTAGAATAACAGTATTGTAAACATAGAGAGTTGTTAAGTTTGTGAAATGTTGCGCTGCACCACTGCACAGGCCGCCTTGTGCACCCATCTGATTGCATCATTGCTCTGGGTAACATTCTGTTACCGCATTAGGCGGAACCACTGGGTAGGCAAATTATAGTTCTTCTGTTAGTACATCCTGGTCCTGTCAGTTGTGCAGCGCAGGGGTCCTAGCTGTCCTGAGCTAGGTGTGTGAAGTTTATTTGTGTTCCTTACTTGCATTGCCCAGCTCCTGTTCTTAGTAAAAAGGTGTTCCCCAACAAATTGTCTGCTAGTATCCTTTGTCTTCGATCCGCTGTATCCTGAGAGAGACCTCCTCGGTAGACGGTCTACACACTGCACAGAGACTTAAATAACAGAATTGGGAAGAGGGGGTTGAATTTATTTTAGAAGTCTGGTTGCGTAAACCACATTGAAAAGTCGAAAAATGTTGGTAGTTTTCGTCAGCTCCATCAACATAATGATAATACACAGGGTGATTACAAAGGAAAGGGATAATTAGCTGAAGTGTGGCATCATCACAAATTGACAGAATAAGTTAAGCACCTAGACTTGTAGGGAATTTAACCCCTATCAAAACTGCACCTTTACTGTATTAATCGCTGCCTCTGTAATAGAGAAACTGAAAAATGCCAGTTAGGGTGCCCTTGGTGTAGCCAAGAGGCTCAGTGCACCGTTCTGCCCACTGGTTTTGTATGTCCCCATCTCCCTCCCTGGTGATTGACAGGCCTGGTTTGTCTGACTTCACTGGCCTGCTTGGAGTTCAATCACCAACGGGGCAGGCAGGGCATTGAAAATCAGTGGGCAGAACAGTTCGCTGAGCCTCTTGGCCATGCCCAGTGTGTATCGAGCACCCTAATCAACATGTTTGAATAAGCTTCATTTTCTGAAGAACAGAGGCAGCAGTTAGAACAGTAAAGTGCAATTTTTATAATAGCTGTATCCTCATCAAGGATGTGTTTAGTTATTACTGTCAGTTAGGAATGACAGACTCCCTTTAATTTGAATAGTCAATCTAGTTCAGTCAATTGTCCTGCAATGTGATGTGAATTCTGAGAAAGACAAACCCCTGAATAAAAGCCAAAAACTAGTGGTATTGATGGAATAGCTATTTAGGATTTATTAAAATGTCTCACTTGTGCAGTCTCTCTTTTCCACTAAGGCATTATTATTATAAGATTACTCTATGGAGTTATGCAGAGCAATAGTCTACATATAAAACTAAGTCGTGTTCTACACTAATCCAATTTGGGGAAAAACTCACTCATTAAGACCTCATTCAGACGTCTGTTTTTCTCCCGTACGAGAAAACTGGACTGATTATTTTGAGCAGACTTTGATCAGAGTGTGGTCCGAATGTCATAAGTTTTTCTCATACGTGGAGGAAAAAAAAATTCTCCAGCTTCTTCTTCCACGGACCCTTTGACTTGCACTGTCGATTTTGATCTGACCCTCAAATCTAAATTAGACATGTCTCCACAATTTTCTGCTGACCGCTCAGTCAACGAAAAAAATCATTGACATATGAATGGCCCCATAGACTATCATAGATACGAGTGCTATCCATGAAAAACACCAAGAAAATCAGATCATACTGTGATCACACTCTGATCAGAATGTGATTAGCATAAATCAGCCCGATTTTCTCGGATAAGAGGAAATACACTCGTGTGAACCTAACCTAAAACCTTCCCTTTGTGCTATCAAACCACACCTGTGCTTCTCTGCAGGGGCGGACATATCACAGCATAGGGGCCCAAGAGGTAAGGGGGCCCATTGCTACCTCCAAAGCAGGGCAATTTAGCATTTTTTAGGAGTTCCTGAGCTGCAAAGGGCCCATATATTGTTCTTGCACAGGGGCCCTTTTCTGTCTGTGTCTGCCAGTGCTTCTCTGGATCTCCGTATGGCTCTCCTCCTGCAGCTCTTCTCCTACAGCTCTGTTCTATAGCTGCTGTACATTTAGACCAGCTGTACAGAAGGGATAGAGAAAAGGAGATCTTTTTTGAAGTTCCAGTGTAATTGATACAGGGTGGCGACTATCAGTGACTTTACAGACAATCCACAAAATACATGTTTTTTTTTTTGCACATGAGGAATTACAAAATACAGTTTTATTAGAAAAGATAGGAAAAGGGTGTTCCTATGAATGCTTGCTCTCAATAATCATGCAGTATAAATGCACCTTAAGGCCTCATTCAGACATCAATGATTTTTCACCTGCGCAAAATACTCTACAAGATTCATCAGTGTTTTTTATCCGAGTTTCCTCAGTCTTTGGTAGGTGTGTCAGTCTTTACCATCAGTGTTTCATCAGTGATTTTCACATACTGTATATAAAATACTATATATTAAAAATCTTCTCCTGACCTTTGCAATGTTAATCATGGACAAGACACTAACTGTACACTGACGCCATCTTTGTGCTCTCCATGATTCCCGCAGACTTCTATGGGTGATATTCATCCGTGATTGTCATAGAAAACAAACATATCTCTGAGATTCACTTTGTGGAAACAGGGTCCACAAAAAAACACAGACATGTGAACAGCCCCATAGACTATATAATGAGTTCATGTTCTATATGAAAACACAGATATGAAAAATAGAGGTCTGAATGAGGCCCAAGGCCCGCATTAAAACTAAGGCCAGTCAATTTGCGGACGTGGCTTACTACAAGTGCTGCTCCGTGTGTTTGTCCACATAGAGGATAAGTGCAGGAGCTGCGAGCTATTTACATGCACTAGACTAGTCTGTATATCGGACCAAAGTATGCATGCTACAATTTTTTTCATGTAGACCATAGGTCCATGTGGAAAATTGTCCACATAGACTGGCACATTGGCTATAATGGGTGTGTGCTCTCTCTTGGATCACATAGATATGTATATTACGCTAGTTTGAACGAGCCCTAAGAGTATTTTATGTGGCCTGCCAGTCAGTACAAAAGAATATCATGAATGGTGTGCTGGGTATTGAGGCAGGTAAGCATTTACAGAGTTTTTTTGAAGAGGAAAAAGATCTATGGAAGGAATTTTGTTATTTTAAAACATTTTTTGAGATAAGGTCCACATGGTGTTGTAATATGTACACTACATTGTGTAGTGGAAAATAAAGCCAGCTCTGATTGGCCACTGGGATCACCTAACATAATGTTATGTGATCCCCAGGAAAGTCAGCACCGACACTGGTGGAACGGCGTCGGCACCAGAGGTAAGAATTAGGTGGCGGCCCCACTAGCAGTATTGGGTCAGTATTCAGTCAGTATTTTTTCTCAAGAGTGGGAGCCAAAACCAGCTGAGGAACAATCAGAGAAAATGTATAATAGAAACAAGTCACCAATACTGCATTTATCACCACTCTTGGTTTTGGCTCCCACTCCTAAGAAAAAATACTGACTGAATACTGACCAAATACTGATAGCGGAGCTGTGGCCTAAATGTAATTATTTTACAAGGGGGAAACAGGGATTCAGAAGGGGTTGTCCACTACTTTAAATTAGGCTAGAGGGGTGAATGTTCCAGCCTGTATACCACAAAAGGGGCAATCCCATTCAAATACATCCAGTACATGGGAGTGATCAGAAATTTCTTGGGTTAGATATCAAATGGATGTAGTTGGATGGATAGGGACAGTACATGATGCGGCCTGTTACAAGAAAAGAATTGCTGTCTGGGAAATGTCATAACAGCAACTCAAGTAATCAAACTATTCAGACAGAGAGGTATTACGATGGGTAACAGGAAACGTACAACATTGGGCTGTTATACAAAAATGTTGTTGGGATAATATAGAGAACCATGCTGAAATCACCTAAAACAGACTTTGTGCATATCAGTAAGTAGGGAGTCCTATTAGTGTGGATGGCCACCAGGAGATGTGATGTCCTGGCAGTCAGTCTACAGGAACAGAAGTCAGCATCAACGTGGCCTCATCTAACGCTCGAATCTGATGTTTGGGGCAGTGTGAGATGGTGCAGAGCGATGCTCTAGAGATCAAAATATTTTTAAATTGTTTTCATAATATTATCCACAATAGATATATTGAGTCTTACTAGATGCCCAGAGTTCCTAAATGGTGGACTTAGGCTCCTATCGCTAAGTGGTTGTCTAGGCTGAAATTAAAAGTCTGCAGTCACTGGATGTAACGGACTACTGACATATTGTGACCGTGTGCAATGTGCACGTTGTCAGTGTGCGATGTGCACACTGTCACAATTCCCCTATATTTATCTGGCTTCTCTCAATTCTCTTCTGTTGTGTTAACGGCACAGTTAGAAAACACGCAATGAGCAGCCGTATACAGTAGGTGCAGCTATACAGTACCTGCTACCCTGGTACACCTCATTCTCACTTGTGGATTTCATATCTGTATGCGTTCTTTATTTTTATATACTGATGAATATGGAGCTAATTGCCTGTAATGCAGCTAGGCACATGGCCGTATTTTTTTTTTTATATTTCATGTTACATTCTCTACAAAAGTCAAAAGATCTCATAAAACACCTCCCTTATCCATATTTTTGTCTCTTTAATCTCTATAGTTGTTGTGTCTGTAACTTGTAGTGTGTGAAATTGAAAAATGTGTTCAAAAATATTTACGGTGGAACAAATTAGAATTACTCATCATTTCTGAGTAAAGGTCTCTCTCAAATGAAAGTTTCTGCGTCATGTTGTTGAAAATCCTGTGTTCTTGCTAAGACACCCACACTTTATCAAACTTATTATCATTCCACTTGTCTAAGCCAAGGTCTTCTTTTTTGATTAAGAAAAGGAATGTTTTCATGTACTAACTGAATAATGGTGCCTACTTTAAAGGCACATTAACTTACATATTATCTACTACGTATAATATTTAGGCTGAATTTAGACTTCCGTGAACCTAATGTACCAGCCGGCCGTGGGCATGTCAATCCACACTTAACAGCCTCATATTATGCCTATGTCACAGCATCTACATTCAGCCTTAAAGTGAATTTCTGTCCATTAAAAAATACTTTTTTATGTAAGATCCAAAATTCTGTTCTACGGTAATTTGTTTCTTAAAGCGATATTTCAACTTTTTAAACTTTTGGCATATACACAGGATGCCAGCATGCAGCTGTCAGATGTCAGAATTGTGATACAAATGAAAAGAGATTCCTCCTACTTTTGAAAGCTGTATGGATCAGAGCCTCATTGTTGAGAAAGATGAGAGTCCTGTTAGAAAGGAGAGCTGAGCAAGTATTCTTCCCATAGAAGTGAATAGAAAAGAGATCCACACATGCACAGCCACCTTTAATTCTCAACTTAGATGTGGCAGCCAAGGGTGTTGGGTTTGGGAATCTTTGTTCTGGAAATAGTGTAGATCCCAAAGGTAGGACCCACATCTTTCTGACTTCTTAACATAATTAGGTATTGTATGAAAGTTATCATTAAATAAAGTAGAGTGCCACTAGCTGCTTATGGAATCCAGTTCAGAAATCTCAATGAGTATCAGGATTGGTTTGACGTGAATGTTGACCCTTTAGGAAGGGATTTTGACTCTAGCATTATGGAGTATATTTCACCTGCATTGAGACGTTCATCTTTTTTCTTTCTATAGATGTATAAATAAATTGACAACTGAGTGTTACCATTTCTCTTGTCAGCGACATTTCTCTACACACTCTGTCCAATCAGTGTAGACTGTGCCAAACTTTGTAGAAATAAATCTTTGTGGTGTCCCAAACAGTCTGAAGGGGGTTTCATCAGAGAAAATAACCATGCATGAAGTACATGAAGTACAGAGATTGGACTGCAGAGAGCTGGAGTAAAGTTATTTTCTCTGATGAAGCCCCTTTCAGACCTTTTAGGATATCTGGAAGAATGATTGTCCAGAGAAGAAAAGATGAACACTACCTTGAATCCTGTATCATGCCAACATTAAGCCCTTAACGCCGCATGACGGGTATAATACGTCATTAGCAGATTTCAGTTCCCACATCATGACTTACTATACCCATCATGACTTTAAGCTGTAACTGTGTGAAAACACACAGTCACTGTCAGCTGACCGACATGGCTAGAGATGCACGGACCCATTCCAGCGGTCCACACTCCCTGATCGCGGTGAGTAAATCTGACTGACCGATCACAGTATGTGATTGCCAGGAAGTGCTGAAATATCCTGCACAATCATTGCCAGGAGCTCAGCGCAGCTGACTGCCGAGCTCCTGCGGTAGCAGTCATGGCCAGTGCCCGCACCACGCTGGCTGATAAACCCTCCAGATGCTGCGTTTGACAGCAAGCGCGACATTTGGTAGGTTATGAGAGGGAGGGGGTTCCACGTCCAGAATGACCCAATCTATAAAACTGTCAAACTAGTTATCCCCTACAGTGAACGCCGTAAATTTTTTTAAAAAAATGTGACAAAAAATTATGTTTTTTCATCATACCACTAGAAAAAAATGGAATAAAACACAATGAAAAAGACCAATGTAAATAAAAATCATTTCTCTAAAAACGTTATCTTGACACCCAAAAAACAAGCTGCCATACCGGTCTGTCAGTGAAAAAATAAGTTATAGCTCAGAATAAAGCGATGGAAAAACAATATTTTTTCTATGAAATTGTTTTTATTGTGTAAAAGCGGTAAAGCATTAAAAAACTGATATAAATGTGGTATTTCTGTAATCGTACTGACCCAAAGAATAAAGTTGTCTTATCACTTTTACCACAGGGTGAATGGCATAAAAAACACCAAAATACAATTTCTGAATTGCTGATTTTTGTTCATTGTTTTTTTTTTGTGTTGTTCCAGTACACACAAAGGAAATAAGCATGTGTATAATAAAACATGTATCATTGCAATAATTTTCTGGGAGAAATACCGTATTTTTCGGACTATAAGATGCACCCCAAATTTTGGGCTGGAATATAGGAAAACATTTTTTTTTAGAAGATGGGGTCCATCTTATAGTCTGAATAGGTATCTTACCTGTGGGGCGGTGGAGCGAGGGTCACAGGAGGCAGGGTCCTTCAGGAAGCCGGTGCTCCAGCAGCGGGGAGTTGCGGAGGTGGTGGAGCAGGATCACAGGACACTCCATTCCCTCCCTCAGGAACCTTGCGGCTGCAGCAGAAGAGGTGAGATGGCTGAGGCCCGGTGCCTGAAGACGGTGTCTCGCTGGGGGACGGTGAGCGTGCCCGGCTTTCCAGTGTGCGCGGCCATCTTCCTGAAGCTGTGATCTACTGGAAAATGGCCGCCCGAGCTCCCAGTCTGTGCATGCGCCGGCTCGAGCTGCCATTTTCCTGTAGAACACAGCTTCAGGAAGATGGCCACGCACACCGGAAAGCCGTGCACGCCTCTCTGCCACGCCGCTCACCGGCCCAAAGCCAGACACCGGCCCGCAGCATCTCACCTCTTCTGCTGCCGTCAGGTTCCTGAAGGAGGGAGGGAAAGGAGGTCCCTGCGATCCCGCTCCACCACCACCACCACCGCAACTATCAGGTAAGCTCTACAGTCGGACCATAAGACGCACCCCCCATTTTCTTTCCAAATTTGTTGGAAAAAAGTGCGTCTTATGGTCCGAAAAATATGGTACGTTATGTTGACGATGTCTTCATAGTGTGGTCCGGTACCGCATCGCAGTTCACAGATTTTGTTGATTATCTAAACAATACAAATAGTGTGAACATGAGACTCACAGCTGAATTTGGGGATACAATCTTTAATTTTTTTATGTTAAAATGCCAGTACAAGATGGAAAATTATTCAATGAAGCATATAAAGAAACCTACTTCCACAAATTCATTACTTTATTATAATAGTGCTCATCCAAGGCATGTAAAAACTGGACTACCTTATAGCCAATATTTACGATTAAGGAAATTAAATAATTCAGATGATTCTTTCAATAGACAAACCAAAGAACTCACTAATACATTTATGAAAAGAGGTTATCCAAAGAAGATTTTAAATAGTGCTGGCAAAAAAGCGGAATCGTTTAAACAACAGGATCTACTACAAAAAAAGCCAAAATATGTAACCAATACTGAAAGATTTGTATTTAATTTTAGACATAGTTCAATGGATGGCATTGGAAGTCGTGCCATTAATAGCTAGCTATTAATAAACCAATTGTATCTTACAAATGGTGTAAAAATATTGGGGATTTGCTAATACACAATAGAATAACCCCAGAAACAAATAATTGGCTTGAAAAATTCCATCCCATAGGGAATTACAAATGTGGAACTTGTTCTATTGCGATTACCATCTGCTAAAGAACCCCTAAAAAATGATCTCTATTATGTACATAGTAAGAGATTACATTTCCTGTAGGTCAAAATTTAAAGCATACGTAATTTTTTATCCCTGTGGGTATTTTTATATAGGGAAAACTATTCGCCCTCTTTTTATTCGTTTCAGAGAACATGTACACTCGTTAGAGACTAAAAAAGGATTGAAAGGATTCATAAAACATATGACTGAGCAGCATAATGCTGATCCCAAGGAAATGCAATTTTCAGGCATAGAACAGGTTAATTGACCAGCAAGAGAAGGAAATCATAAAAAAATATCTTTTGCAGAAAAAAGCAAAATGGATAATAAAAACGAATGCTAATGGCCCAATGGGTCTTAATGACTGGTCTGATTTATCGATGTTTTTATAATAATCGTCTGTATTATTTTGTATTTTTATGGTATTGTGACGTATATTGGCCACACACCTGATATAATAGGTAGTAGGTGTGTGCTTTTGTATGTTTGGACCCGCAGAAGCGATTGGATAGGCGAGAAATGGCTGTTGTCCTGATTTTTCTGCCCGCTCCCCCTGCTTTTTTCCAAAAACGAATGTCCCGCCACATGGAATAAAGGACATCATATTTTTAATAAATGGTGAGCGCTGTTTTCACTTTTCTTACATTGAACTATAAAATCTACAAATCTTCTTTCACCACCGGTTTATTTAATTGCAGGTATGCTGACTAACACACGTGTTTCATTCAGCTAAGGATGAATTGGTGCAGTTTTTTTTCAAATTTCTTTCATATACTCCGCATAAATAAGCTCCCCTTCTTTGAAAAGTAAGAAGACTGAGTCTCATAGAACATTTTTTAACCCATAGCATGAAAGTAAGGTTAATATTATAACGTTCGTTACAAAATCTTCAGTTTTACTCAAATTAAGTGATGCAAAATGAATACACCTCACATCAAAAACTACTACATCTAGTATATAAAAAAACCTGAAGATCTGAACTGAAATGTAAATTGGTGTGCGTGCAATATAATTTTGATCAAAATAACACGCAAGCCATACCGCTTCGTCACGGCGACCCCCATGGGACAGTCCTAACTCTAATATTAAAAACATTGCCGTTTGTCAAGTGACATCATACATGTAAGATAAGGGCAGAGAGACTGAACCACCGATGGATACAGAGACATGGAAGCAAGATGGGATAGACTTTCCAGGTCAGGCAAAAGGTGGCCACACCCTTATATGCACTCATGTACATTAGGCTGAAAAAAACTGAAGATCTGAACTGAAATGTAAATTAGTGTGCGTGCAATATAATTTTGATCAAAATAACACGCAAGCCATACCGCATCGTCACGGCGACCCCCATGGGACAGTCCTAACTCTAATATTAAAAACATTGCCGTTTGTCAAGTGACATCATACATGTAAGATAAGGGCAGAGAGACTGAACCACTGATGGATACAGAGACATGGAAGCAAGATGGGATAGACTTTCCAGTTCAGGCAAAAGGTGGCCACACCCTTATATGCACTCATGTACATTAGGCTGAAAAAAACTGAAGATCTGAACTGGAATGTAAATTGGTGTGCGTGCAATATTTGTAAGAGCAAGTTCACACATGGCCACTAGACAGAAAAAAACAAAGACATCTACTATTTTGTATGACATTCATGATTTTTAAGAACAGCACCAAGTCTTCTAGGCATGGAATGAACTAGTTGGTGACATATTGCAACATCTATCTTTTTTCCATTCTTCAAGAACGGCCTGTTTTAGAGCCTGGATGCTGGATGGAGAGTGATGCACAACTTGTCTCTTCAGAATTCCCTGTGGGTGATTGATTGAGCTCAGATCAGGAGACATACTTGGTCGCTGAATAACTTTCACTCTGTTCTTTTCCAGAAATGCACCAATTTTCTTAGATATGTGTTTTGGGTCATTGTCAAGTTGGAAAAGTGCACGTCTACCAAGGGCACGGAGTGATGGTAGCATCTTCTCTTTCAATATAAAGCAGTACATATGTGAATTCTTGATACCATCAATGAAATGTAGCTCCCCGACACCAGCAACACTCATGCAGCCCCATGTAAGGAAACTGCCACCATCACATTTCTCAGTAGTTATCAGGCATTTTTGTAAATTCATTTTTCTAAATACATGGTGCCTACAGGAAAATATGGTGGTGAAATAAGTTATAGTATTAGCCTTCATTTCATGTTATGGATTTAAAAAAAAATTCTATGCAACTCAGTCTTGTCAAAATTTGGGAAATTGCTCTTGTATTCAGTGAGATATTGATTAAAATCTTACTTTTGAAAAGGGGTGTACTCATTTATGTTGTGCACTGTATATATATTTTTTTCTGTTTAAGTATCTGAATTTAAACTCAGGAATGATTAGTTCTTAGGATCTACACTATTAATGTGTGTTAATATTGCTACCAGGAGTTACCACATATGTATATGTAATTCTAAACCTGATTTGGGTGCACTGCATGATGTCCCGATTCCTCTTAGCCTTCTTATTCCCTGTTAAATTCATAATAATATTTAGCTTTGCCCGTTAGGACGTTAGGTAGAGATGAGTACATATATTTTGGAATGAATTCTACTCAAATATACAAAACATTTAGGCTATGTGCCCACGATGCAGAAATGAAGCAGAAAATTTCTGCAGCATTTCTGCATCTCCCTGGCAGAAAAAACGCATGCAGATTGACAAGCACTTTCCAGGCGATAGCATCACTTGGAAAGTGCTTGACAACTAGGTCACACTATATAAATCCATGCAAACAGCATGGATTTATACAGTGTGAACCGTAAAAATTAAAACAAATAAAGCTATACTCACCCCCGAGGCCCCGGCGTGTGCTGCAGAGCTCGTTCCTGTCTGGTTCCCGGCTGCCGGCATATCGCGAGACACAGCGGTGAAGGGCCTGCGGTCACATGACTGTGACGTCACCGAAGGTCCTTCAGCGCTGCTGGCATTCAGAGAGAAGACGCCGGACAGGTGAATATAAACTTTATTTGTTATTTTATTCTTTTTTTACAGGTACAATGGTACCCAGGTCTGGATGAGAGTCTTCTCTCCTCCAGAACTGGGTACCATCCGCACATAGAGACGCATAGAAGCCGCTTGTACAAATGTACAGTCGCGGTTTCTGTGCGTCTCAATGCAAGTCAATGGCGGGAGTTCCGCTGCACTTCCGCAAAATTAAATGACATGCTGCGGATTTTTGTACGCAGCATAAACGCTGCGGAAAAATCCGCAGCATGTGCATAGAACATGCGGAATCCCCTTGGGGACCATGGGGTGCGGATTACCTAGCGTTTAACAAGCGTTTCCGCTGCGGAAATTCCGCAGCATAAACGCTTGAAAAACGCTACGTGGGCACACAGCCTTATGAGAACACAGAGTTTTATAAATTAGTTTTGCATATTGCTTTCTACACAGAAATGGATTACTATATTTAAGTACCCAGTAGGTGGCAGCACACTGCTTCCTACATGGTCACTGTTATTTTTGGGAAACAGAAATATCTAACAAGATAATCCATTTTTTGCTCTATCTGCAAAAGTCTTCTCTGTCGCAAAGTCACAGCTCAGGGCCTGCACTCCTAAATGTTACCACACAGGACCTAGTCTTCTCAATGTCACAGCTCAGTGTCTCATGAGGCCATAGTGTGAAGGCAGTTCCTGGATGATGAAGACATTGATGTTATTCACTAATTCTCACACTTCCCAGATCTGAATTCAATTGAGAACATCTGGGACATTAATGATCAATGCATCTGGTGTATCAATGCCACAGATGGTCCAGGATCTCCCTGGTGCCCTCAGCAAGGTCTGGGAGGAGATGCCTTAGACAACATCCACCATCTCAACAGACACATGCCCAAATGTTGTGAGAAGTACATACCGGTGTAACGTAGAGCTGGGCGGTAGATGCGGGAGAGACACAGGTTTGTGGTGCCCTGGCACGTTACATGAAAGTGGAGGTCCTGGCTGGGTGTGTGGACATCTAATCATTGTTATGGGTTTGCCAGGACCAGATGTTTCACAGTTGAAAAGAGACCACCATTCACAAATAAACACTTTACTGAACGGCAACTTGGTAAAGGTTAAATACAAGGGATAGCGGGTACAAAGTCTTATGCACATTTCCTTTGCAACTTGGAGCATTTTCCACACAGTCTCCTTCCTTAGTAGTATACTCCAGGGATCTCTATGTCCGCTGTTTCTCCCTACTTTGCCACAACCCAGCTTTAACACTACAGTCCTGATCAACAAGCGTCCTTCATTTGTTCTGCGGTTCCACATCCTCTTTCCTCTGCTGGTGCCCTGGGACTTCCGCTCGGGACCCTTCAATAGTCCCCTGCACTCAGTCATGCTTAGGCTCGTTACTTTCAGTGTTGTAAACTCGGGGTCTCGTGGTTAGGCGTCCTCTCCTAACACTCGTCTCCTGAAGGCCACTCTGTCTCTCAATCACTTATCCTCAGGATCTCGCTATCCCTTCTCTCTGGTCTCCTCTCATCTAGGGTCACCCTTGAATGCGGCATTGTACACTTTGGATCTTGTGGTCCACTCATTACGCACTCCAGGACTTATCTGCCTACCCATCAGGAAACAGTCACTTTCCCTTACACTAGCCCCTCACACTGTGGACTAGTCCCAAACATTAACTCTGACTCTACAGACAAACTACACATAGCTAATGCACATCAAAATACACAACACAATTCACATTACATACCATTACACTGTACATCACATTAATGCGATTGGTGTCTTCAGTGAAAGGAATGCGACCGCAGCAGTCCACCTCCTTAAATTCCTCCCCTCTTTAACAAGGTCGTCTTTGACCATTCGGACATCTGGAAGACACCAGTGCACAACACCACATACATAACTTTAAGAATGGCAGCTAGATACGGTTCAGTCCTGGACTGAAGGTGTAGGATCCTCCAGCGCCTGCAGTGTATCTCCAGTCCAGCAGGATGGTGTTCCACAAGGGCCACAAACTAAGTAAGAGAACAGGAAAAAAACTTTGGCCATCTGTAGCCATTACTGTAGGGGAGTCCCAGATATGTGGGCCCCAGACATGCTGACTGTTCATACAGACAAACTACACATAGCCAACACACATCAAAATACACAACACACTTCACATTACATATTATTACACTTTACATCACACTAATGCGATTGGTGTCTTCAAGGAAAGGAATGCTACCGCAGCAGTCCACCTCCTTACACAGGCACGTGGAGCTCATACACACTAATGAGTCACATTATAAGCTGCCGTAATGAAATTTCCCCAAATCTGATTTTCCTGAGATTTCAGTTTTTTAGTTTGATTTCCATGGTGATTTGGAATAGAGTCTGACCATTGATATGTCATTTTGTTTTCAACTAATTATACAATTTATTTAGTAAAGATTTTTAAGTCACATCTTAGTAAAACAGAATGGCCACATGCAAGATGGCAACTACAACAGTGGTAAAAGCATATGTATAAGGCAAACTTTCAAGAGAGCTGCCCAATGAAAAAAAAGAATCCGATACATGGATCTGCTATTACGTGGTTTAACAGCAAAAAATGCGAGAAACTGCTAATCTTTTAATAGTCTAGTAACACCTGCTAAATTTAATGCATAATGGCAGATAGGTAACTCTGTAATTCATGTGATTTAGAGTCCAGCAAACACCTGCAAAGAAAAAAATGTTATTCAGTGTGCTCGTCCATTTGTCCTACAATCAGTAGGACAGAAAAAACACAAAAGGGGATGAAATATGGGCACCTTATGTAGTGCATATACTCAAAAAAGCATATTCAAGGTATAATGAAAAGAACACAAGTCTGATTAGTTTTCAGAGCTGCTTTTATTTACTTGCAGTAAGCATTCCAACAAGATACTATAAGTACAAGAAAAACGTCTTCACTGATAACTGCATGGCTACAAGGCAAATACTTGCTGCATAGAATAGCCTTCAGAGCTGGTATCACAAGTAAGTACTGTGAGACAATCCAAAGCAAAATTTGTAGAGTAAGCTGCATCAGCTTTAGATACAACCAGCCTTTCATGGAAACATCATGGTTAGGGAATCAACGTGCAATCACGGACCTGTTGGGACGTTTCAGGAGTGGGCCCCTATTTCAAGCATGCTGATTGACACCTGGCTTCCTGCTACCTAACTGCGGGGAGCCAGCTGTCAATCAGCTTGACGTCGGCAGTGTCACCCCATCGAAAGAGCAGACTGGAAAAAGAAGAGCTTTTCTTTTGACATGTTGTCAAATTAAGCAGCAGAATCGCTGACAGGAATGGTGCATGACCACTGTGAGCCGGCAGAGGACAGAACAGGCAGGTAGTTAGCAACTTTTATGTAATTTTCATACCTATAGTCACATGCCGACTAGCTTCTCCTACTGCTTCTCTCAATGGAGCAGGGGCTGAGTAGTATTATTTCACTGAATACTTAGAGAATTCTGAAGAGCAGCAAGTCAGTACACAACTAAGTATGCAAATCACATATGAGCGGACACATGATGACTACTCAAATCGCTTAAGCAGTGTATAGGAAGGGGAGCCAAACTGAATTCTTGCCCCGAGTGGCGGAAAACCTAGATCTGCCTCTGGCTGTGTTTTCCCATTAAATTATTGGGAAGGTTATTCATAGAATATTTGTAAAGTTTTTTCATGTAGATTTTGAAACAGGATCCGTTCCAAAAGCCACATCAAGGAACTCTATATGAACATACCCTAAAAGTTTCCCAATGATATCAAGTCCAGTCATAGAGACTTATTTAACAGGATCCTGTCACTGGATTGATTCATGCTGTAAGTATAGTGTTTATTTTGTTGTTTAGACTTTTTAACACCAAAAGTTACACATCCTTTAAAAAGTCGCTAGAATGAGCAAACTTAAAACCTTATTCTAGGCTGGGACTGGAGTGAGATGCGTCTATAAACTGCAACATATGGTAAAAGTCGCATTTCATGAATCTGTGTAAAGCATCTGGATAAGCAAGTTGTCGAGGAGAAATAAAATGAGATTTAAAAAAGAAAGAAAACGTAAAAAGTGCTACAAAACATACAGAGAAAGAGGTGAAAAAAAACACTAAAAGGGAGCAAATTACGCAGAATAGTGAAGAAACAGAATTGATGAATCATGGCCTATTTTTTCTCTGAAGCTTGAATGGGCAAGCATGAATTGACTCACAGGTTCCCTTTACTAATGTACAGTATGTAGTTTGCGTTGAGAAATCTGGTGTCATGCCTAGTAACACTTGCTTTGACTAGAAAAATTGTTTTGTTTTAACCTTCCCCCAATAGACATCGCTAAAGGATAACTTGTTCTTTATGAGATGAGATGTAGTTTTTTAAGTACCATTTTCCCACGCACTTACATTCATATTATGAAAACCTACAAACTAACCATATAATATATGGTCCGTAATCCCTATACAACTAGAGAAACCGAGATATAGTTTATTTTGGGAGAAGGGAGTTAAATATAAGGGGAGAGACTCCCCAAGTTTTGAATAGTATCTCTATCTGCCTATTGGTAGACCCAAAATGACAATAAGAAGGGATTTAGTATAAAAATATAAATTTTTATTGAATAATGTTTAAAATTCCACAAAGACAATGAATAGAAAAGGGAGGGTAGGGAAGGGAGAGGACAGCTATAGAAGCAGGATAAGATGAAAACAATCCTGCAAGGAGACTAACATCCCCAAATCAGCATAAGTTATATGACAGATGTAAGTATGAGCTGCAAGTCAGGTAATAGAAGTTCTAGCCTAGATTATGTCAAAAAATGCCTTCACATAAGGGGCATCAGTGGCAGTAGATAGGTATAGTATTTAGCATTCACGGTGATATCCTTATAAACCAGTGGCAGTCAAGGGTATAGCACATCACATAAGAAAAGAATAGAAAACTATCGATTCAAAAATTATACTATAAGAGTATCTCCGCTGTCAAATCAAGGACAACAGCCCTATAGGATATCCGTTACCTTGTGCCATGTCAATGTGATCTTGAGCAGCATGCACTGAGATGCTTGGGGGGGTGTGGCAGCCTCGACGCGCGTTTCGACCGGAAGTGGCGTCGTCAGGAGGCGTGGCTGTCATAGAGGAGTGGAACACCTTATGTATACGGTTAAGCCAATCAGAGTTCCTCGCGTAATAATCTCTCCCACTCCCAAAGAAGAGCAATACGGGAATTACGTCAGATCAAAGACGTGGTTATCAAAAGAGCAGACAAAGGGGGCAATGTAGTGATCTGGCCTTCACAGGATTATGAAAAAGAGGCCTTTAAACAACTCAACAACAATATATGCTATAAAAGATTGGATAGCATCCCTCTTATGACTTTTCAAAGAGAGCTGACTAATCTGCTGGACGATGGAGTTGAATCAACTGCTATCTCTGCAAAAATGAAGGGAGCTTTATCACCTGAATTCCCAGTGATTCCCACCTTCTATTTACTCCCTAAGGTTCACAAGGACCCCCTCTGCCCACCTGGAAGACCTATCGTCTCCGGCAAAGGGGGTCTTTGTGAACCTATATGTCACTTTGTGGACTTTTTTCTTAAACAATGTGTGGAAACAATTCCATCGTTCGTAAAAGATACGACCGATGTTCTGAGGAAGCTTGATGGTATTACTCTGGAAGCCGACATGTGGCTTGTCACATGCGACGTGGAGTCCCTGTATACATCCATACAACACAGTGATGGCATCACAGCCGCCAGATTCTTTTTGGAGATGACCAATCTTGAACCAGCACTCATTGAGTTTATTCTGGAACTCCTAGAGTTCATCCTGACACATAACTTCTTTGTGTTCAAAGACCGACCCTACCTACAGCTCCAGGGGACAGCCATGGGGGCGTCTTGTGTGCCTTCATATGCTAATCTTTTCCTGGGGCTGTGGGAAAGGGACACTGTCTTTGAAACACCCGGTCATGAATCGGTCATTTCCTGGTCACGCTACATAGATGACGTGCTTTTCATCTGGCAGGGCTGCACGTCGCAATTAGACAAATTTCTCCACCATCTTAATAATAATAAGTTAAATATTAAATTAACTTATAAATATAGCCAGTCTCATGTCGACTTCTTGGATATATCTATCACCAGAACGGAGGACGGAAGAATCGGCACGGACATCTTCCGTAAAGAGACCTCCACAAACTCCTTACTACACTTTTCTTCATCGCATCCCCCAAAACTAAAAAGCTCCATTCCCATCGGTCAATACCTCAGAGCCCGTCGTATATGCTCAAGCGACTTTAGCTTTAATCATCAACCACAAGACCTCTCTAAAAGATTTTGAATAGAGGTTATAAAATCTGTGACATTAATAAAGCATACTTTAAAGCAAAAAACTCAGATTGACAAAATCTTCTTGCTAGGAGTTCAAAATACAAGGAAAGGGAGTCTTTAGGAAACATGTACCCCAGATTCATTACTACGTTTAACAACAACTGGATGGACATAAGAAATATTCTGACTAAACACTGGCTAGTATTACTGACCGATAAAGACTTAAAAAGCCAGCTCCCTTCCCGTCCCGCCATGACATGGCGGAAGTCAAATACATTGAGCGACTTATTAACTAATAGTCATTATATACCACCTAAAAACTCACTCCTAACTAGAAGCAAAGGTCCCCCCTAGGGGAGTTCATCATGCGGCAAATGTTCAGTGTGCAGATTCTTCCCAAAAGTGTCACATTTCTATAATTCTAATGGAGAGAAGTCCTTTCACATTGTTCACCATATTACGTGTAATACTGAAGCAGTGGTTTATCAACTTACTTGCCCATGTGGATTAATCTACATAGGCATGACCACCAGAGCTCTGAAAGTACGGATCCAGGAACATTTCAGAGATATTAATAATGCCTCTGTATGCACTGATCCAATATCCCTTAAAACAATACCCAAGCACTTTTTAGAAAAACATAAAGGTAACCCACGAGGCCTAACCGTCTGGGGTATTGACCATATACATATGGGTATTAGAGGAGGAAATATTAAAAAGAAGTTACTTCAGAGAGAAACTCGGTGGATCGTAATAATAGATATTATCTCCCCTAAAGGGTTGAACGACATGGTCAGTTTCAAGTCTTTTTTGTAATAACATGTGCTGCGCTGCTTTTAAACGGACACCTTCTGTCCTCCTATTTCTCTTTTTAATTTTTCCTGGCGTCATCACTCCTTGTGCTATATACTCTTATCTTACACCTCTCTTTTTGACTGTTTATTCGATCTAGATTGGCATGGTTACGAGTACATGGAGGCATATCTCTACATCCACCCAGCAGGAGATGCGATTTAAGGAATATTCCAGTGAATACTGAACATGGTTCACACATCTTCATACAGATGAACTCGAAAACAGGAATAACGTAAAAGAAGAGTCCTACTGAGGAGCTTATGCATTTGGTTACTATTATATCTTCTGTGGGTTTTTTTTTTTTTTGCAAAAATCCCTGCTCAAAGAATTTGTATTTTTGATATATTATGACCTTGGGCCTTTTCGATTGATCATTTATTAAACCTTTAAGGGGTCTTCATTTATGATATTGTGACTGCTTAGATATTACTTTGTTGGCCTCTGGTCCTCTTTTTTTTTTTTTTTTGTGACCTTTCTCTAATAATGTTTTGATTATGAGCCATATTTTTATGGCTCTGTATATGTTCATCTGATGGATTTATAACTTGTATAATCCTTCTGTCCACCTGACCACTAATTAAGGGTTATGTCTATGGCTCCTTTTGTTCATCTGACCACTCATCAAACCTTATATTTATGGCTCCTTATATGTTCATCTGATGGGCTTATTATGGGAGACATCTGATGGGCTTATTATGGGAGACATATACTGTATACTGTACATTGACTTACCCCTTTTCTTTCTAAGAATGAGCGACCTTTATAACTGAACATTCCTTATATCCTTGTTTCCCATTTCCTGCTGATGGTGGCACGGCGCTCTACGACACAGTGAAATGGCCACTCCATGTGTCTACACGGCTCCATGCCACATACAGCCTCCAGTCCTTTTACACTCTGCTTTCCAGACACACTTCATTTCTAGCACTACTTTATCACTGTATACACAGGCTCTCACTCCGGCGTCGTCCAGGGCAGAGCGCTTTGCCGCGGCAACGGAGGGGACTCCCTCCTCCCCTCCCTGGCTGCATACGACGCGCTTGTCCAATTGCGTCACCGTCAGAGGCGGAATTTCTATTACGCGAGGAACTCTGATTGGCTTAACCGTATACATAAGGTGTACCCCTCCTCTATGACAGCCACGCCTCCTGACAAAGCCACTTCCAGGCGAAACGCGCGTCGAGGCTGCCACACCCCCCCCCAGCATCTCAGTGCACGCTGCTCAAGATTACATTGACATGGCACAAGGTAACGGATATCCTATAGGGCTGTTGTCCTTGATTTGACAGCGGAGATACTCTTATAGTATAATCTTTGAATCGATAGTTTACTATTCTTTTCTTATGTGATTTGCTATACCCTTGACTGCCACTGGTTTATAAGGATATCGCCGTGAATGCTAAATACTATACCTATCTACTGCCACTGATGCCCCTTATGTGAAGGCATTTTTTGACATGATCTAGGCTAGAACTTCTATTACCTGACTTGCAGCTCATACTTACATCTGTCATATAACTTATGCTGATTTGGGGATGTTAGTCTCCTTGCAGGATTGTTTTCATCTTATCCTGCTTCTATAGCTGTCCTCTCCCTTCCCTACCCTCCCTTCTCTATTCATTGTCTTTGTGGAATTTTAGACATTATTCAATAAAAATTTATATTTTTATACTAAATCCCTTCTTTTTGTCATTTTGGGTCTAACAATAGGCAGATAGAGATACTATTCAAAACTTGGGGAGTCTCTCCCCTTATATTTAACTCCCTTCTCCCAAAATAGACTATATCTCGGTTTCTCACTTACAATCATATTAACTGTTATTGTGGATTAAATACAGAAAAGGAAAAGAGGTGGTCCAAAACAAATACCGATTTAATCCTAAATGTCTATCTATTTAAAGAAGCACTCCCACTAACTTTTTTTCCCGTTAAATGTGTGTATATGCATGTAATATAGTGTGAGTGTATTAATATACTCACCTACCACTGCTTTCTCCGGTGTCCAGCACTGATCTTCTCTGCTTATGAGTGACGTCACCACAATTGTGACTAGCCGCCTCGTTCTATGCGCTATGCATGAGCCGAAATTTCACTGTTACAATGAAAGCCTACAGAGCCTTGTTCTGACGCTCCATAGGCTTACATTGTAAAATAATCTTCTGGGTCGCGTAGAGTGGTAACGTGATGACCGCTGAAACTGGCAAGCAGAGCTCAATCCTGACAGTGAGCATATTACACTGTTAGGATTGGTCATGCTACAGTGCTTAATTTTATAACTAAAGGGGTTTTCCAGGTTTGTGATGAAAGTCTGCAGTCACAGTATGTGACTGCAGATTTCTGACTCTTCACAACTTGCGCCCTACACGCTGTCAGAATTCTCAGGTGCCGTCAGAGAGTACAGGAGGTCACGTAACAGCAAGTACTGGAATACATCACCAGAACCACCATGAGTACAGAAATACAGCACTAGAACCACCATCAGTACATGAATTCAGCACCAAGCTTAGTACAGCGATCAATTGTAATGTCAGGTCAGCCCCATATACAATTGTATCACAAGAATCTACAATGCCCAATATATCCTTAACAATAATAAGGAGATGCTGGGAATTGTTGTTATCGGTCATTATCAGACTGCAGACAATACTGGAATCTTAGTATCTTGTCCCTTTTATGGTACATGCCCTCCAAACTGCCCTCTCCTTTCCATACTGTGCCTCTCTTCACACTGTCCTATCACACTGTCTTCCCCTATACAGTCTCTATACTCTGTCTTTGTCTCCCACTCCTCGGCATAATGTCCACTTCATTCTGTGCCCTCACACCTCCAAAGACAAATAAGTGCACAAGTTTGCAAGTAATACCTCAGTATTACTGCAAACTCAAATGCTCAGCGGTGGCCCCAGGTAGGGAATTCTGAAGCATCAGGCGAATGGGGGTGTACTAATTCCCGCCCACTTCATTCTCCATATATTTCAGTGGAGATGTGGTTATAAACAAACACAGTCACCTTTACAGTAAAATGGATAAAGTGTTGGCTGAAAATAGGCTAACAAGGGTCAGGAAACTATAGCATGGGTCCCAAAATCATTGTTGCTGGTGGGCCCTTGGCAACACAGTTTGTCACTGGCTGCATGGAACTAGAACAAGGTTATCCAAAAATAGGGTTCATTTTGGAAAAAACTCCTAAACAATATAAATCAAAATAGTAGAAATGCATCAAGCTCCAGATGTCTTACTACAGTAATATGTAAAAGAACTTTTAAAAAATGATGCAAAAACTTTCTATACATCTTGTCCTCAAAAAGGTTGTGAAAATTGCTGTGTTGTAACTGAACGTTACAAAAGCATTCTGCAAATTGGCTGCACCTCCTCTTTACTGGATCAGTTCCTACCATCTGTATCATAACTTCTCAATTTCAGGCCATGTTGGCTAAACACAAGTTACATATTTTACAAAAATGGTTGATAAAACAGTGAAGGGAGTTTCAATGAGTGCAAAGCAATGTAAGAAAGTAAGAAAGTCAATTGTGTTAATTCACTGCCTATGGTTTAAAATAAGAACTATATGATACAGAATGGAGATTATTCACATTGGTCTTACCATCTCCAAAGTCTGTCTACGCCTGCTAGGCGTTCTCCACAAGGAAAAATTTTACCCACTAGACACCAAAAATGAAGTGGGACAAGTGCACAATACCGGTGTCCAGGGAGGTGTCAGTAGAAGTAACATCACCTGCCCTACTTACCTCCCAATGCAGAAGTGAACAGAGCATAACTAGCCCTTAATGATCAGAAAATAAAAACATGGGGGAGAATATGATCATGTCACAGAAACACAGGTGCAAGACTTATCAGTTAGGGAAGGGTTAAACGCGCTCTGCATGTTGCCAGACTCCAACACCCCAAAGCCTCCCAGAGCTTTCCAAAACGTTTCTTGGGTGTATGATGCTGGGGTCCTCCACCATTAGGCAGAACTTCCCTGTTCAATTACACATTTCGGAGGCCACGTTCACACGTTCAGTATTTGGTCAGTATTTTACCTCAGTATCTGTAAGCCAAAACCAGGAGTGGGTGATAAATACAGAAGTGGTGACGTGTTTCTATTATACTTTTTCTCTGATTGTCCCACTCCTGGTTTTGACTTACAAATACTGATGTAAAACACTGACCAAATACTGAACGTGTGAGCGTGGCCAGAAGCTGGCCTTTATAAACAGGACTGGGCCAAGGGTAAAAATCCAGCTCTCAGAACAATGTCTGGAAGAGTTGGAAATTATCCAACTAGTATTATCTAGTATTATCTAGTACTGAATCTTCTGGAAAGCTTGCAATGAATAGTAACTACACCTTGATTGTAATCTGATCTACAACAGTAAAGTGTGAGTTCAAGCAGGGGAGAAGCCCTGTAGATACAATGTATCCTATAGAGTACAGTGACATGTAAATATTTTCTGCCAGAAGATAAGAAATACAAACACCTGGGTTCAAGAACACAGCAGTCATTGCTCACTGCACCCTGATAGCTAGTATGTACCACACAACTGGTTGTTTACCAGTACTGTTATCTGACTTTTAAATTAAATTTTTTGTATTAAAAGTCCGATTTGATTTTTTTTTCTTGGGCTTTTCTTGCGGCTACTGCACTGGTTCCTCGCTGCAGCCTCTGGTCCATGTTGGTAGCTCATCAGTCAGGTGTCGTTTCCACAATACCACTGCTGCAATCATATCAGGAACATCTGGAGGCTGCAGTCCAGGTGCGGTGCCGGAGTGGGAGAGCACACCTGTCCCTGTTATTTGTAATGAGGACCTTTCACCAGTTTAAGTATGCTACACTGGCCACACCATGGACTAGTGGCTGCAGAGCTGAAAAAAACATAGGGCCCAATGCATCAAAGCTTTCACACCGTGTACTGATCTCAACGCTCATCGTCATCAGCGAGACACGGTGGCTCTGATGAGCGTTGTAGCCACTACCTGGCGCCTGTGAATAGTAGTCACTTTACTGCTATTCACAGGCACCGGAGGCGAGGAACGTGGACTACATCGGAGCAGGGTGGGAACATTTTTACAAATCAATTGGTGAACGAGGGACTGTTTCTTGTTTTTATTTCTCTCATTTTATGTTTTTCAGGCGTCCATTTCTGAACTACATCGGATTCGGTGGATTACAGCGGACCTGCATGGTTTTTTTTTCTTCAATAAATTGGTGAACAAGGGATAGCTTAAGGGAGTCTTTACTCAAATAAAGTGTTTTTTTATTTTTTATTACAGGATAATAATGTAGGTTTCTGATAGACATCTCTCCATTACTAAGCCCAGGGCTTGATGCCAGCTGTGATTTTTGACAAATCACAGCTGTCATCAACCACAACTACCATTACCCCAATTGCCACCGCATCAGGTCAATCGGGAAGAAACGGGCAAAGCGCCAGAATTGGCGCATCTAATGGATGCCCCAATTCTGGAGCAGCTGAGGACTGGTATTTTTAGGTTGGTAAGTGCCCAATAACCAGGGACCTTCCCAGCCCGATAATGTCAGCCTGCAGCTGTCTGCTTTATCTTTGCTGGTTATCAAAAATAGGGGGACCCCACCTCATTTTTTCATTTATTAGCTAAATATATGTACACTAAAATACACATGCAAGGCACTGATTATGTATCTCACAGATATCTTTCTATCTACACCTTATCTAACTATCTCTATGTTTGCACATCTAACACCTAAACATCTGTCATTTCTATTCTGCATTCTATTTCAGTAGGTGTCACACGGATGTCACACTTTATGCTATCCTTGTGTATGTGTGCAGGACGTAGTGACGTAAGTGCTGCTGGAAAAAATGGACATGTTTTTGTGTGGGTCACACGGACACATAGCTTGTGTGAATACATGGACATGAACACAGCCCCATAGATTATAATGAGAGTGCAACTGTCTCCAGTACATGTGAAAATTGTCACCACCCGTATTGAAAACACTGACCTGTGAAGGAGGCCTAATAGAAGGGAAACACCTATCCATATGGATGTGGGAATTTTTCCACCATACTCTATGGGTCTGGAGCTTCAGTTGCCAGGCCAATGGCCATCATCGGATTGTGGGGGGGTCTACATTTACAGAAGGGGGTCTGCAGCTGAGACAAACAAGTTTATTTTACAAACTATGAGGCTACAAGATTTTATTTTTTTTTTAAACAAAAAATTTAAAGTAAAAAAAAATGCTATGAAGTGTAGTTCAGAGGAGACATCTGTGAGGGAGGAATGAACTAGCTAACGCTAACCCTTAATTTGGATCTAGAATATTAATGTAGCTGCAAGGCAATGCATGGTATATTTCTAATAAATAGCTCTATTGTACACAGTAAGACACAAATCCAGATCAATTTTATCCAAACACTTGGAAATACACTTTAATAATAACCAAAAGATTACTGAATAATTGGGATCCTATAGCCATCATGTGATGGAAAACATTCTGCTATTATCTTGTGATTACCTTGTGCTTTGTTGCCAAAATAAAAAAAAGATCACTTTAAAGGGGGTTTTAAAGGGGTTACAGATTTTCAATATATGTGGCTAGAACAGTAGGGCAGCAGGACATGTGAGAGGGAGTTGCGATTGGGTTGTAGACACTACATGGCCAAAAGGTATATGGGTACCGGACCATCACACCTAAATGAGCTGGTTGGACATCTTTTTCCAAAATCATGAGCACTGATATGGCGTTGGGCCTCCTAGTTGAGGCTATAACAATGTGTATTCTCCTAACAAGGCTTCTCCTAGGAAGGTTTTAGAGCAAAGATACATAACATGCGACCCCGGGGACCACATTTGGGCCTCCATGCCATTCTGTGTCACCCTCAACGATGTGGTCACAAAAACGCTTGCCCATGTGTGGCTGTTTGCATGTAGATTCCATAACCTGGAATAAAAGCATACATTCAACTTTGTTGCACACATTTTAGGAGAATGGGGTCCCTTGACTAGTCTTTGTTACCGCAGAAAGATATAGGAGTTTTGCAGGACCCATCTATGCTTGTGGCTCTCTACGTTGTACTGTAGATTATGGCATTTAAGTTAACAATGGCAAAAGGTACATTCACGGATGGCCTTTCCTTTTCGTAAGTGCTAACTGGTAGTAAAGGGGACCCCTATTACTCCTGTAGGTGCAGAGTCCACTCTTCTATCAGGCATTTATGGCATATTATTTTGATATACCGGAAATGTCTCAGGTGGCAATACCCACCTAAGTTTTATTGCAGCCCAAGGGAGTGATTCAACATGAAAAAGTGGCCCTTGGATCAGAAAAGGTTGTGCGGGGGCTTGAGACTGTATCTATGGGAAATGGCACCCACTGCCCATGCAGTTTTGTGGGGCAGCCACTGATGTAAGGTGAGGTTCAACTCACATTCAGCCTTCCTATTCATCCCAAAGGTATTCTATGGACTCAGGGTTTTGTGCTGCCACTCAACACCAAACTAGTCACTCTGGCTCAGATTCTTGGTGTGTAAAGGAAAAAATTTCGAACGAGCTGGAGTAAGAGGTGACTACCTCTTGAAGCTCATCAAGAGAATGCCAAGAGTGTGCAAAGCAGTCATCAAAACAAAAGGTGGCTACTTTGAAAAAACTAGAATATAAGACATATTTTCAGTTGTTTCACACTTTTTTAAGTATATAATTCCACATGTGTTAATTCATAGTTTTGATGCCTTCAGTGTGAATGTACACTTTTCATAGTCATGAAAATACAGAAAAATCTTTAAATGAGAAGGTGTGTCCAAACTTTTGGTCTGTACTGTATATATAGCGATATCATCAAGTGTGTGCATAACCCTTACCGCCAATCACATCCATGCTGGAGGCAACAGTCCGGGAAGTGACAAAAGAATACAAGGGAGTGGACATTGATCAAACAATAATTATAAATTCATGAGTCTGCGAAGACATACCTGTGTGTCAGCAAAAGCACAGCGCAACGTAAAAATGCTGACAGGCTGACTCTTATAAAAATGAGCAAGGGCTGGATTGGGCTAGACTTCTCAACACCACCGAATGATAGCAGCGTAACATAAACTCCAATCCAGTGTCTTTTCTTGGGAGGTGTATTCTCATGCACTTCTTCACACCCACACATGGGTATACGATTCCTGATTTTGGCTATTTGCTCTTGTCCTCCTCCTTCTCCTCATCCTCCACCACCATATCACCAGGGTGACCATGGTCCGTGATGCAACACCCACATAATTTTTTTAAAGGGTGTTTATGATGCCCGTGAATTTTTTTTTTTTTTATACAGTATGTTCATGTGTACCCCCCCAGGGGTAAATGTTTGTGAGCCCATACACTTAGTGCATGGGCATTACAAGTATAGGAGGCCCGCTCCTTTCTAATGGGAACATTTTTTTTATGAGGCCCTCCTCCACATCTCTTCCAAGGGTCATTGAAGTGCCTCCAAATTTTTGGCAGCCCTTGCATTCACTGCATAGGCCAACACTATGGGAGACTCTCTCCTTTCTAATGGAAATTTGTCTTGACTGTGGCCCTGCTCTGTGTGTTTTTAAATTCTTAGTGGGGTTTTTCCTAAAATTGGTCAGCCGTTGGACTCACTGCATACCCTATAACTGTATAGCAGACCCTCTCCTTTCTAATGGGAACATGTCGTACCTTGTTACTATGGCCCTGCTCTGTGTGTCTTTAAATTCTTAGTGGGGTTTTTCCTAAAATTGGTCAGTCGTTGGACTCCCTGCATACCCTATAACTGTATAGCAGACCCTCTCCTTTCTAATGGGAACATGTCGTACCTTGTTACTATGGCCCTGCTCTGTGTATCTTTAAATTCTTAGTGGGGTTTTTCCTAAAATTGGTCAGTCGTTGGACTCCCTGCATACCCTATAACTGTATAGCAGACCCTCTCCTTTCTAATGGGAACATGTCGTACCTTGTTACTGTGGCCCTGCTCTGTGTGCCTTTAAATTCTTAGTGGGGTTTTTCCCAAATTTTGGCAGCCCTTGCAGTCACAGCATGGGCATTACCACTATAGGAGACCCGCTCCTTTATAATGGGAACATTTTTTTTACTGAGACCCTCCTCTATGTCTCTTCAAAGGGGTATTGGGTTGCGTCCAAATTTTTGGCAGCCCTTGCAGTCACTGGATACGCAATAACAGTATAGGAGACCCACTTGTTAATAATGGGAACAACAAAGCATAGCCAGCTGATGGCTCTCTAACAATAGATAGGGCCGACTGCTGGTCTTTTAAGAATAGTAAGGGCCGTCTGATGTCCCTGTAAAAATAGGCTTTATGACTTTGAGTCCCTCCATCATAAATAAAAAAGGATGTGTCTGATGATTTGTCACACACAACATTGCCAGATAAGATTGTAAAATGTTAAAATGACATTTTCTGGAGAATGCATTTGTCTTAAAAAAAATAAGGTAAAAAACCCAAAACAATAGGATCTTTCTTTACTATAAAAAACAGCGTCACCCATTTAACCTCAATTTAATCACATTGTTCAGCTCATGCACCTCCTCCTCCATCTCCGAAATGATCACATCAGTCACAAGCTGACAGCACTGCCTTGGCCAAGCGGCAACAGGCTGTGCTAAAGATAACATGCCTAATGCTTAATTGACAAACCGCCCAGCACTGCAGAGTTGTTGAAAGCTGTAACAGCAGCCTGATCTGTGGCTCTCACCGCTGAACATACAGCCAGGCATGGTCGTGTGTGACAATGGGCGGAACCTGGTGACGGAGAAATGACAGCTGGGGTAGATACGGTTTCTCTCTATGCCAGTCCTTTCTCTGAGCTAAAGAATATGGCTGTGGTGAAATACAACTCCCACTGAGAATCTGTTTCAGATTGAAAAACATTGTGCCCTCCAGAGGATTTGATTCTGAGGGCTAACCTTTCTCACCCGCTCAAGAGCCCCATAGCAGCTGCAAAGTTAGCGCTATCATGAACTCTCCTGGAAGTAGAAGCCAAGGCACACCAGAGGATTCTCTGGTAGGACCGTCCAACCCTGCCGAGAAGCAGTCCTGGCTAAGAAAAGTGTGTGGGAAGGTTCCCGGACACTCTATGGCTGCTTTTTCACGGAGGAGGAAACACACGGAAACAAGGGGAGAACATAAAAAGTCCTTGCAGATGTTGTCCTTGCTGGGATTTGAACCCAGGATCCCAGCGCTGCAAGGATTCAGTGCTAACCACTAATCCAATGTGCTGCCGTTCACCCTCTAATATCTAACAGACTGGAGAAACTTGCACCTACTGCCACTCTATCTTCAGCTCCTTTGTGAGAAAATGTATTTGGGCAGCCACTCAATCTACCAAATAAAATTCCTGAGAAGGAAATTGGGGATGGCTTCGCTACTGGTACTGGGGGCAGTGCTAATACCATGGCGTCGTACCATAGTTTGCTGGAAATATTCCAGGCTGGTAGGAGGCAAGCAAATTCCCATAGAAAAGTACCAGCAGTAATGTTCAGGCCACATTTCAAGTGCAAGCAGCTTTACAGGACTTCCTGGGAGAAATGACACGCAGGGTAGATATGGTTTCCCTCTATGCTAGTCCTCTCACCGAGCTAAATACAACTCTCAGCAAAAAAAGTTGTGGACTGGCTCCGTACCGTCTCTGGCCACATTCACCTGTCCATGTGTTTGTGGTTAGGCGGTCCTTCCCAGTAAGTGCACTGGGGAGGGCAAGGGTAATGTTGTGGGACCCGTGCTTGAGGAAGGCGGAGGCGATACCGGGAAATATAGTGGCGGCTGGGGACCGAATATGGACACCCGGACGCCGCCGGCATGAGGTTGTGAAAAGCTTCTGCCTCCACGAGCTTAAAAGACCATATTTCAAGTGCAAAGAGCTGCCCAGAAATCTGGCAGTTTAGTGTTGCGGCCTGTGGGTGGGTGGCTGGCTGCATACTTGCACTTGCATTCCAAGTAACAGAAAACTAAGCAGATGGTGGCCTCTATCATCATCATGGCCTCACCTCGGCACTATGAACTCTCCTGAAGGAGAAGCCAGGGCAAGCCAAAGGAGTCTCCTGTTCTCTCGTGGGCCCGTCCAACCCTGCCGAAAAGCAGCCCTGGCTAAGAAAAGTGTGGGGGAAGGTTCCCGGACACTCTATGGCTGCTTTTTTAATGTGGATCGGCCATGGTTATGCATGTTATTTCTCAAAACGCATTACAGATCAGGCCATTGTCCAACTCTGTATTCAAGACATTAAATGCGCAAAGAAAGATGTGTGTGTGTCAAAGCACCACCGACAAGTGGGAGTTGATGTTGGACGGGCTGCCATTGCTTCTGCAACAAGCTCAATTACAGGACTTCCTGGGAGAAGTGACACGCAGCGTACATACGGTTTCCCTCTGTGCCATTCCTTTCACCGAGCTAAATACAACTCTTAGCAAAAAAAGTTGTGGACTGGCTCCGTACCGCCCCTGGCCACATTCACCTGTCCACGTGTTTGTGGTTAGGCGGTCCTTCCCAGTAAGTGCACTGGGGAGGGCACGGGTAATGTTGTGGGACCCGTGCTTGTGGAAGGCGGAGGCGATACCGGGAAATATTGTGGCGGCTGCGAACCGAGTATGGACACCTGGCCGCCGCCGGCATGAGGTTGTGAAAAGGTTCTGCCTCCACGAGCCTAAAAGGCCATATTTCAAGTGCAAGCAGCTGTCAAAAATTTGGCAGTATAATATTGCAGCCTGTGGGTGGGTGGGTGGCTGCCTGCATACTTGCGTTTGCATTCCAAGGAATGGGGTAGGGACAACTGAACGCTGCAGTGGGACAAGGACATGGACGGTAATTGTTGCAAGTCTGCAACGACAGGTGCATGGCGGGAGGCATCTTCGCATTCGCCAAGGATCACTTATGATGGGCACACTTTTAGGCAGTGACCTGCGTGTCAGAGATGCTTCCAGAGGTCTTCCCCATGCTGTTCCCATGTCTTTTCAGCACTGTATGCATGTGTCTGATGATGTGTCACACACCACATGGCCAGATAAGGTTGTAAAATGTTAAAATGACATTTCCCAGAGAATGCATTTGTCTTGGTTTAAAGCAATTCAAAAGTGCAAAAACGCATCAAAAACGCTACGTGTGAACATAGCCCATGTTGTGAAGGAGTATTTTTGTTTTTGGTTATTTATTTCACCTTATATACAAGTCATTACCCTGGAAAGGATGTTCCTTAACATATTTCCCAGGAAAATCCATTTTGGTTTAGTTTTTGTATGTTCTGTGAGTCCGTAAAAGTGGCGCAATACTCTGACCACATTGCTGACAGCAGTGATCTGGGAGATAGAGATGCTTCCAGGGGTCTTCCCCATGCTGTTCCCATCGATTTGGGCAATTTTTAGGCCCTCTGCAGACCGCCGGGGGGAGCCGCATGAAAAATGCTCGAGTTTCCCATAGACTTGCATTGGGCTCGTTGCTCGGGTCGAGCACCCGAGTATTCCAATTTGCTCGACCCGAGCAACGAGTACCCGAGCATTTTAGTGCTCGCTCATCACTACTCTTGATTGATCGAGTCTAGTGTAAGACCTAGAAAGATCTGAGTGGTCGATGGAGTTAATCTTGATTTGTCCATGTTGACAAGACATCCCAGGTTCCGCAGAATTTCGAGGACTTGTTAAATCTGTTCTGAACAATGCTGATCCGATCTTCCAACTATTAAAAAATTGTCCAGATATGGCACAATCAAAACTTTCTTTTCCCGAAGATGAGCCAATACCTCAGAGATTACCTTGCGGAAGATTTCAGTGGCGATCGCTATGCCAAATGGAAGAGCCTGATACTGAAAATGTCTGATTTTTGAATTCACCTGGAAGAGGCTGCAGATCTTGCTGCGAAAATAGTGGAATCCACAGCGGCGTCCGCCAGAAACGCTGCAGCGGCCGGTATGACAGGGACTTAGGCCAAGATCTCCTCCCTAGGAACCCTGTTTTTTAGCTGGTTAACCAGCTGATCTAGCCAGACCATTAGGGATCTGGTCGTACAAATGGACGCAATACCTGGTCCCAGTCCTCCTGCCGAGGACTCCCAGGTATTTTTGAGAAATTGGTCAGCTTTTTTGTCTAATGGGTCCTTCAGCGTACCCATATCCTCAAAAGGTAATGCATATCTTTTTGAAGTTTTTGCAACTGCGACATCTAATTTTGGAGCTTTATCCCAAGAGGAGCAAGAAGCTTCCTCAAAGGGATATTTGCGCTTCATAAAAGTTATTGGAGCGCCTTTCCTATCTGGTTTCTTACACTCTCTGGTTATGAGAGCCTGGATTCTTTCATCCAAGGGAAAGGGGCGTTGTTTTTTCTGCCCCAACCCCCCAAACATTAAATGCAACTTAGAAGCTTGCACCTTCTCTTCTTCAATACCCATTGTAAAACAGATCGCCTTGATAAGGTTTACCCACTTCCTCCACTGGAAAACAGTAGCGTTTACCGGAATCTTCGTTTGAAGAGGATGCCGAGGATGAACCCGAGGACCCACACTCTCCTTCTGATCTATCGGAATCCTCTAAGGGCTGGTGGGGCACTTTAGAAGAAGACGGCTGATTCCCCTGAGAAAATGTCTTGTCTTAAAGGTATTTTTTACTTCAGACCTAATTAGGGACTGCAGGCTAGAAGTAAAACCTGGCGACTCCTCCGTAATGGTTTGTTCTATACAGGCTCTGCATAATTTCTTAGTCCAGGTAACCGAGAGCTCACACTCACAGAGAAGACATTGTAAATGTCTAGATTTAGCCGATGATTTCCCAGTTTTTTTCTTAGTCTAAGGACCAAAGAAAAAAAATCAGGGAAAAACCAATTAATAAAATGACATTCTCAGAGTTCTCTCACCCATCAGATGTAAAGAGGTACCAGAGCTGGAGGAGGACCCTTGTCCTGGGACAAATCCCCTCTGGAAGCCTCATGGGAAGAATGACTGCCACTGCGGTGTGTCTTCTTCTGGGACCCCGTCTCTACTAGGGCCTCTGTGCCGCTCATGGTTGCTGAAATTGTCACTGGTGCAATAATACAGCAGCAGTTGGATGGAGCACTAAGGCAATACTCCATTCTCTCTTCCTGCCTTTTATTCAGGAAGTGCACCCTGCAGCCCGCCTCCCAGCTTGAACCCGGAAGTACAGGTGAGTCACCTGACCGGAGCACTCGTCATTGAGGACACCTCCTGATGTGCGCATGCCCGGGACACGGCGGCCCCAATCAGGAACGCCACGTGTGACGTCACAGGTCCGCCCCCAGAAGTCCAGCGCACTTGTCACCTGACCGTCCCTTACGGCCGGCCAGGCGCGTGCGCAGCCCTGGACACCCGGCAGACGCCCACCACAGCATGGCACCGCCGGGTAACTTCCTCATGAGGAACCGACAGCCTCCTCTGGCCAGGAGCCGCAACCTCGGTGTCTGGAGTCATGGGGCCTGATCCGGCCTACCCCGCACCCAAACAGGTACTTCTTAAAGCACAAAAAAAAAAAAAAAAGATAAATCTTCTGGAACCGCCATTCCTGAGGCTCCCCGTTCAAGGACAGACAACAGACTGACGTGGGGAGAGGAACCGCCCCCTTTTAAGCCTCATGGTTCCCGGTCCTTGGAGGGCGGATCCCGCTCTCGTTTGGTGCCGTCATGGACGACTGATGAAAATGTATATATTTTAAAACTTTTTTTTTTTTTTTAAAGCAAAATAAAATAAAAAAAAAAAAAGATGTATTTATCTGCAGTCATAGCGGTAATCTGGAGGTAGATAGTTTAAAATGTTCAGATGCAGGGAGAAAACAAAGATACGCTCCCTGCAGCTGCTTGCTTCCAGTCAAGTAAGCGGCGCCACGTCAGTAAACAGACAAGTGTAGTGAGTGTGCTGGCATCACTCCAACTGCTTCTAGACGGACATGCAGCTTGTGTGGGCACCATGTGAGCAGAGCATGTTGTCAGTCAAGGTACAGGGGAGCGACAACAGCACAATCCTTGCAGTGAGCAATGATTGTTACTGGCTCCTGTACCGCCCCGATGATGAAAGCGAGCAGCTACAGGGAAAATAAAACTTTTTCTCCTTACAACTACATGCTTAAAATGGTATTTAACTGCAGACTACCTCTTCGCCTGCAGATAAATAAATAGTGAGGTTTTTTTGCTTTAAAAAAAAAAAAAAAAAAGGGATATGAAGGGGAGGAAAAAAACAAACAAAAGTGGGAAGGAGTTAAAGTCACAGAGCTCTTCAGTAAGACCCATACTACTGCCAATGTTTGTCTATGGCGATAGTATGGCTGTGTACTTGATTTTACGCAGTTGTTTGCACTGGGTGTGACTGAAACACCAGAACTCAATAATTAGGAGGGGTGTCCAGATAATTATGGCTGTATTAGTGTATAATACACAGTACTTGAACAGTTCAAAGAAGGTGCAGCCTACACTTTCAAAGACCAGTAATTAAGGAGCAAATTTTGGGTATATATTACAAAGCTACAGGACCTCTAGTTGTTTGCCCAAACTGGAAAGCTTATGCCTTGAATGGGTTGTCCAGGCGTATCATATTGATCCAGTAGAAAAAAAAAACTCCTGATATTGATGCTCCTTGGGATAGGTCATCAATATCAGATTGGTAGGGGTTGACACCCAGCAAACAACTGTTTTCAGCTCTGCCAACAACCTAAAAGGATTTTTCCATAAACATATTCCTTGTAAGATATGTACAAACGATGTCTTGTTAAGGTGGATTCCACTTGGAATCTGCCTAAAAAAGTATTGCAAAAATGACAATACACAGCAATTTAAAAACGACATTGCTGTGCACATATTCAGTCCTTTCTGACTTCTTTTAACTGCTTCAAGGTTCGAAAACCGTGATGACGTTAAAAGAAGAATGTCCATTCTTTGGGCAGCTTGGTTTGGAAGCAGGGTAGGAGTTGATAAGCCAAACCTCAGACTCCGACTCCACAGCACGGCCTCACTACTGAGCATGTACATAAAGTGCAGCACAGATTCATCTCAACTAAAAGCCTAAATCCTTAGGAACAGCACAGACATTTATAGGACACTCTATAAACTTTCCCAAATTCTTATGAAAACCTTTACAGCACATCCTGCATTGTACTATGAACCCAGTTATTATATATTTTAGGAGTTTGTCCATTTAATACAGACTCCACAGCCCTGGTTGGAAGACTAGAGAAAAGACAACAGACTGAACAGTAGACACAGTTGAAGGCTTCTATCACACATTCATGTATTTTAATGGACAGCACATGGATTAAACACTGATGGCATCCACATCCAATACATTACTAACCCATTCATAGATGTGAGTTTAGGATGGAAATCAGACCAAACCCGGACATATCTTTTATTCTTCAGACAATAAGACTTTTGGCTCTTTTGCAGGTGCATGAGACCTAATTAATTACATGGCAAGTATAAATTATTCCAGGGGAAAAAAAAAAAAAAAAGTTCACGTATGGAAAAATAAATAAAATTGCAAAGCTTCTCCTAACCATTGCAATGTTAATCATGGATAGCACACTGATTTTGTTATGTGACTTGGATCAAAAATCAGACATTTCTGTGATTTTTTTTTTTTTTGCATTGCAGACACAGTGCTCAAGACAAACAAAAAACCAGAAATATGAACAGCGCCATATATTATAATGGGCACACATTATATCAGTAAAAAAAAAAAAATAAAAAAAAAATATCACACGTGAAAAACCAACGTCTGAATGAGGCATAAGACATGCACATGTTGTTTTACCATAGAAACATAAATCAGATTCTTTATGTATGTAGCGATTATATGTGTCTCCTTTCAATGCCACGAACTGCTCCTTTAATTTCCAAATACCAATTCAGTGAAAAATAAATTTGTTTTATTTGGTTGAAAATCTGCAACAAGATCAGTCAATTAAATATGATAAAAACAAATGCCGTATATACAAATACACAATTTTTCAAATATATTTGGATAAAATAAATGCACAAAACATTTCTACATGGCAAACAATGGTTTTGATTGCATGACATTGTAGAGGAGCTTAGATTTTTCAGTAGTACTAAGACACTTGTAGAGCAGTCTACAGCTAAGTAAATGCTGAGTGCTCTGCATCCCGTAGACTCGTTGAGCCAGATTGTGGGTCTTGATAGCACTTTTTTTTTAGAAGATACTAGTGCAAAGAACTTGTGTAGTAACTCTTACTTTTTCCCAGGGAGCATTTTATGTATGGAGCTTAGCCCTTTTTCAGGAGGTAGAAAAATGTACTTGTACGCAGGATATCTACTGATGGGTCGGACATTATCCCATGCCACCTAATAAAATGCCTAGAAACATGGCTAGGGATATCGGACTATGGGTGAATTGGAGTGCAGGATGTGTCAGCAACCCAGCAAATATTCCATCCAACAGGTGAAGAACAAAAGTGTGCTAAAATGGTTTGCACCTTCAATGACATGACAGTTAAGTAGACTGATTTCAACCTGCTAATATCTTTCCCGCGGTGGCAGATTTACGTTTTTGTGCTGCCATTTTTCCTCCCCTTCTTCCAAGAGACATATGTTTTATATTTCCATCGAAACAGCCACAGGATGGCTGTTTTTTTTCAAAAAGATGTGTATTTTTGAACACCATCATTCATTTTACCAAATAATGTACTTAAGAACAGAGCGAAAAATTCTATGGGGTAAAATGGTGGTGGGGGGTGGGGGGAGTAGCATTGTTTTTCATGCCGTCATTGTGCAAAAAATGGTAATTTGATTGTCCAGGTCTGTATACGCAAGCATATATTTTATATATAGAATTTTGAAATTGGTTTGAGTTGCCGTTATTTTAAAGACATTTTTATGCAAAGTTCCTTGTTTTTTGTGTGCTGAACGGTAGAATGTATTTTTACTATTTTGGGGTACATATGACTAATGTCAGACTGAAGAACATTGAGCCCACCAGTGGCTTTGATTCTGAGGGTCCACCTTTCTCCCCCACTCAAGAGCCCCAGAGCAGCTGCAAGGTTTGCACTATGAACTCTCCTAAAGGAGAAGGCAGGGCCCACCGGAGGATGCTCCGGTTCTCTGGGGGGGGGCTTGTCCAACCCTGCATATGACTTTGTTTGATTTCTATTTTAGTTTTTTTGGTGGAGCAAGGTGATTAAAGTTGCTTCTTTTATTTCAGACTCTTGATTTTTTTTCTTATAGCATTTACTGTATTAGGTCAAATACCATACTTACAGTAGACTATAAGTGTGTGCGTCTTATAGTCTGGAGGCAGCTTCCTGTGATGGAGGAGAACGCAAACACGCGTCCTCCCCGATCACAGAGAGAGCTCCCTCTCCTCCTCCTCCTGTCTGACACTGATCTACGTGATCGGTGCAGAGCAGAAGAGAAAGCTACTGGGACCTGAATGAAGGCTGCACGAGCTGAGCAGCTGAAAGACCTACAACCCATTAAGTCAGGGACCTTTCAGATCGGCTTCTTTTGTGGTGTTTAAAGCAGCTTGTGGCCAGCTGCTTGTGGCATCCTGTCTTTTACAACCCCCCCCCCCCCTCAACATAACAGAAGGTCATGTCTGGCCAGACATTTACAGTATTAATGCATGGAAGCATATGAACAATAAGACAATCCCTTTAAAGGCAATGTGAAAAGTCAGCAATATAATACTTCATTGTGCATCAATGTCAGATACATGCCATACAAGTATAAAAACAAATATATTCTATGAATATAAAGTCTATCTGTAAAAAAGGAAATATTTATTGTTAATCAGTCTGGCCCCAAAAATAGTGGCCATGGAGTTAATCTACCTAAATGATCAAAATCGGCGACTTCAAATGTCTCGGCCAACGTCAAAAGGTAAAGACCCAGCTCCACCCAGTTACAATAGTGTCAGATTTTTTGTGCGCTTTGAGATAACGTTCATCCTGACAGAACATCCAGATACCCAGGACATGAGTGCAGCTGGTAAACTAAGAGCACTCATGAGATATAACATACACTGACATGTAGACAATCCGCGAACATGTACAACCATTTACATTGCAGTTAATAAATACAGCAGGGCACGTGCTGGTATAAGGTGCTGTATACCGGAGACAGCTCTTTCCCAGCGATACACTGTACTGTACTTAGATACATCTTTCAGGTCCCTGAAGAATTCAGTTTAGCCTGTGCTCGTTGTCGACAATTTTTCACAATGTGGTAGACAGCGCTCACAAAGAATATTATTGCAATGACTGCAAAATACCCAGCGTAAATTTTAAACTGCAAAAAAGAAGAATATATTAATTGTTTAGAGCTGAAAAAAAAAAAATTGCAAATTTATTTGACAGTAATGCTCCCTATAACAGCAGTCTGTGTAGTGTGGATCACCCCCTATTATAATAGTCTGGGGGTGATCCAGACTACACGGCCAGACTGCTGTTATAGGGGGTGATCCAGACTACACGGCCAGACTGCTGTTATAGGGGGCGATCCAGACTACACGACCAGACTGCTGTTATAGGGGGCGATCCAGACTACACGGCCAGACTGCTGTTATAGGGGGCGATCCAGACTGCTGTTATAGGGGGCGATCCAGACTGCTGTTATAGGGGGCGATCCAGACTGCTGTTATAGGGGGCGATCCAGACTGCTGTTATAGGGGGCGATCCAGACTGCTGTTATAGGGGGCGATCCAGACTGCTGTTATAGGGGGCGATCCAGACTGCTGTTATAGGGGGCGATCCAGACTACACAGCCAGACTGCTGTTATAGGGGTTGATCCAGACTGCTGTTATAGAGGGTGATCCAGACTACACAGCCAGGCTGCTGTTATAGGGGGTGATCCAGACTGCTGTTATAGGGGGCGATCCAGACTGCTGTTATAGGGGGCGATCCAGACTGCTGTTATAGGGGGCGATCCAGACTGCTGTTATAGGGGGCGATCCAGACTGCTGTTATAGGGGGCGATCCAGACTGCTGTTATAGGGGGCGATCCAGACTGCTGTTATAGGGGGCGATCCAGACTGCTGTTATAGGGGGCGATCCAGACTGCTGTTATAGGGGGCGATCCAGACTGCTGTTATAGGGGGCGATCCAGACTACACAGCCAGACTGCTGTTATAGGGGGTGATCCAGACTGCTGTTATAGGGGGTGATCCAGACTACACAGCCAGGCTGCTGTTATAGGGGGTGATCCAGACTACACAGCCAGACTGCTGTTATAGGGGGTGATCCAGACTGCTGTTATAGGGGGTGATCCAGACTACACAGCCAGACTGCTGTTATAGGGAGTGATCCAGACTACACAGCTAGAATGCTGCTATAGGGGGTGATCCAGACTGCTGTTATAGGGGGTGATCCAGACTACACAGCCAGACTGCTGTTATAGGGAGTGATCCAGACTACACAGCTAGAATGCTGCTATAGGGGGTGATCCAGACTACACAGCCAGACTGCTGTTATAGGGGGTGATCCAGACTGCTGTTATAGGGGGCGATCCAGACTACACGGCCAGACTGCTGTTATAGGAGGTGATCCAGACTACACAGCCAGAATGCTGCTATAGAATAGACAGCTCTCTGCCAGTACAAGTTCATCAGTTTGTATCCCCACGAACATTGCACTAGTAATCTGGTTAATAACGTCTTAGATTACAAAGACAGAAATTCACTGCTCGCTACGACATGAGTTAACAATTAAGATTATGAACAGAAACTTCACTTTCATTAGAACAGAGAGACAAGGGCCTACCTGTGTAAATAAGTCTAGGCCGAGGACGCTGGAATCCACAACTATCACAGTCATCACAGTTTGTAATACTAAGGCGGTAAAAGTGTTAACTCCAAAAACAAGGGCATAGCACTCCATGCTTAGATTAGCAGCAATCTGAAATCTTCAGAAAGACATATTGTTAGTCCTTACAGCAAGGCTGATAGATATGATTGTGCAGAGAAGAGAAGGATTTGATGATATCTAAGTGCAGTTATGTCAGTAATAACATGGTGTTCATGCCAAGGATCAGATGAGTTTATGAAGGTCACTTCTAACACTACTGTAGGACTCTCCAAAAACTGTGTCAAGGAGTCTCTGATCGCACCTGCATCAATAAATCTACCACAATTTTCTCTCTAAGGGACCTATTTACATTAGACGTGAGGCACTAAAGAAACAGTCGTTTAATAGCGGTTTACACTGATAGACCACTCTTCAGTACACTGAACGATCAGTGATCTTATTGTTAAGTGCGTGTAGGCTGCCAAACGACGATGTTTTTGTGCAGCACAAACAATCATTTCACCCGATGAACAAACATTTTGCTCATTTGTCAAGTGAACGGCAGCCTGTGTACACGGCAAGATGATCAGGAGAGTTACTTAGAAAGATCTTCACGATAATCTTGCAGTATAAACATATCTTAAGTGAGATAAAGCTGGCTAGTCATGTGATGGAGGACACCGAGCGATCGTTGTAGTGTGCTGCAACACACAGGATTGATCCCGTCAAGACAATCCTCTTCCAAAGGTTTTGTTTGGAAAAGTTCTCTGTTGCATCATGTTATTCTCATTTTTGGCGGTAAAACACTGTTCCTATGCAGAGCTGTATTACACTAATCTGAAGGCCACCTACCAAATTAGCAGCTCTTCAAGGTCTGAAAAAGTCATGTTTTTCAGGATCCTACAAGTCTATGTATAATAAGGGCTGAAATTATTAATCATCCCAAGGTTCGCTCACTCCTAGACTGAGCCACCCTACGAGTGTAAGGACCCTACCAACCACCACCCTGGTCCTCAGTTCCTTGACATCCAATAAGTAGGATGTAGGAGAAGGCTTGTCACATGACAGATCTATAGACTAGGATGTCAGCAGGAATCACTTACGTTGCTATTGTGATGAGGATCATATAGATAGTTCTGAAGAGAACATACATGGCGTAGCAAACCCAGAGGTTTCCGATGATGTCCATGATATATACAGTAACCGCAATAATCATAGCAAAGACAGCCAGCAGCAGCTCGCCCCAAGTGGACCATGAAATGTTAATATAGCCAACAATGAAGACGGCAACCGCACCTATAAAGACAGATTAAGAAGAAAAAAAAAAAAAAGATTTGAATGGTAATGATGAAAACCAAGTCAGGTAGCTACAATAGAAATGTCGCTGAGTCACCACAACCCAGCTCCTTCCAAATTCCTCTGTAAATATGTGCAGTCATGACCTCAAGGAGCTTGACCTTAAATCAATTACCTAGGAGTGTGGACACCGCTTCAACGCTGCCATTGTAAATCTCTGAATGGGAAGACAGAGCGACCTTTTCCCATAATCCTTGAGAATAGTTCACCACTTGGAAATATCCGCATGTAGACAAAGCCCACCAGACCGACCAGATGAGGAGGGTCCGGGACGAGTAGCAGTGTAAGAAGTCCTTCCACAATGTTCTAAGCACAGTCTGTAAAGTAACGCTCTTCTTCTCTGTGAACTGTGAAATGAGAACAGTGTCCTAAATCAGGAAAAGACACAAACAAGGTAACGCATGCACGGACGCTCGCTCGGCTGGAACTGCTGAAGAAGTGAATGGAGAGAGCCACAAACACATGCAATATCTATTCATTCTTCGTCTGGATGTGGCAGCGGCTCACCAGATGTTAGGATACCCCTGATCTGGATACAGGAGTGGCTCCAACATTTATTACATATAAAAGGGTACATCTTGTGAATCTGCCAGGGGGTAGGGAGAGGGTTGGTGGTGAATACCTCGTTAAGCAATGCTGGAGCTGATGTTAATAAGTGAACAGCATATAAGTGTAACTGTAAAATGTATATATTACAGGCGCTGCATAGTGTCGCTGATCAGTGGGGACACAAGCCACGAGATGTGTGAACAGAGCAGTGTACGAATTCAATAGTAAGGCTATGGGTCCATAGTGAATGTGCCGATCCATAAACTTACTATTCAGCCCATACAACGCTCTGTGTGCAGCTCATGTAGGAGCTGTGGACTTCAGAGATGTGTTTTGACCGATCGATGGGGGTCTTAGGACCTGGACCCCTTCCAAGCAGCAACACTAAGCAGCACCTACAATATAAAGAAAACTTTAAAAGTCAGTGTTAGGTTATGACCCCACTATCAGTATTCAGTCAGTATTTTTTCTCAGGAGTGGGAGCCAAAACCGGGTGAGGAACAATCAGAGAAAAGGTATAATAGAAGGTAACGTATAGGTAAGGTAAAGGTATAATATAAACAATTACACCAATTCTGCATTGATCACCCACTCCTGGGAAAAAATACTGACCGAATGATAGTGGGGCCATGGCCTAAAGTTGTAAGTCATATCTAATCACAAGTCTTTATTATGAATATTCTACCGTATGAAGCACTGTGTGTCCATAGTTACAGACTACAAAGCAAGCTTGGACCTGCAGCTATGCAAGACATCCCTCACATACTTGTCATGCCACATTTCCTCTTTAGTAGCCACCTAGCCTAACTCAATATTTACAGGTGCATCTCACTAAATTAGAATATCATCAAAAAGTTAATTTATTTCAGTTCTTCAAAACAAAAAGTGAAACTCATATTATATAGAGTCATTACAAACAGAGTGATCTATTCCAAGTGTTTATTTCTGGTAATGTTGATGATTATGGCTTACAGCCAATGAAAACACAAGAGTCATTATCTCCGTAAATTAGAATAATTAACAAAAAACACCTGCAAAGGCTTCCGAAGCGTTTAAAAAAAAGGTCCCTTAGTCTGTTTCAGTAGGCTCCACACTCATGGGGAAGACTGCTGACTTGACAGATGTCCAGAAGGCAGTCATTGACACACTCCACAAGGAGGGTAAGCCACAAAAGGTCATTGCTAAAGAAGCTGGCTGTTCAGAGTGCTGTATCCAAGCATATTAATGGAAAGTTAAGTGGAAGGAAAAAGTGTGGTAGAAAAAGGAGCACAAGCAACCGGGATAACCGCTGCCTTGAAAGGATTGTTAAGAAAAGGCCATTCAAAAATCTGAAGGAGATTTACAAGGAGTGGACTGCTACTGGAGTCATTGGTTCAAGAGCCACCACACACAGACGTATCCAGGACATGGGCTACAAGTGTCGCATTCCTTGTGTCAAGCCACTCATGACCAACAGACAACGCCAGAAGCATCTTACCTGGGCCAAGGAGAAAAAGTCCTGGACTGTTGCTCAGTGATCCAAGGTGTTGTTTTCAGATGAAAGTAAATTTTGCATTTCATTAGGAAATCAAAGTCCCAGAGTCTGGAGGAAGAGTGGAGAGGCTCACAATCCAAGCTGCTTGAGGTCTAGTGTGAAGTTTCCACAATCAGTGATGGTTTGGGGAGCCATGTCATCTGCTGGTGTAGGTCCACTGTGTTTTATCAAGACCAAAGTCAGCGCAGCCGTCTACCATGAAATTTTAGAGCACTTCATGCTTCCCTCTGAACACAGGCTTTTTGGAGATGGAAATGTCATTCTCCACCTGTCCACACTGCCAAAAGTACCAATACCTGGTTTAAAAACAACAGTATGGCTATGTGCCCACGATGCAGAAATGCTCCGGATTTTTCCTGAGCGTTTCTGCATCTCCCTGGCAGAAAAAACGCATGGGGATTGTACATGCGTTTTCCTGCCAGGGACATGCAGATGTGAAGCGTTCTTCACATGCATTTCCGCATGCGGGTTGACAAGCGCTTTTAGCATTACTTGGAAAGTGCTTGTCAACTTATTTATATAGTGTGACCCCAAAGAATGGTTAAAAATAAATCTATACTTACCTTCCGATGGCCCCCGGAGTCTTGCTTCGCTCCGTTCTGGCTGCCGGCAGATCGCGGTACACTGAGGGACCTGCCGTCACATGACTATGACGTCAGCGCAGGTCCTTCAGTCCATCGCGAGCTGCCGGCATGGGAGGACGAGCGCAGCGGGGGCCGTCGGAAGGTAAATATAACATTTATTTTTTATTTTATTCTTTTTTTTCACAGGTTCTATGGTACCCGGGTCCAGAGGAGAGTCTCCTGTCCTCCACACCCGGGTACCATGCGCACATTGGAACGCATGGAATGTGCATCTACATATGCAGTGATGCGGAATCCATGCGGTCCAATGCAAGTCAATGGCGGCTAAAATGCAGCGCTTCCGCAAAATTAATGGACATGCTGCGTTTTTTTCAGCAATGATAATCCGCAGCAGAAATTTCCGCAGCATGTGCACAGCACATGCGGATTATCATTGGGGAACATGGCAGGCCTTCTACCATGCATTTTTTAAGCGTTTCTGCCGCTGCGGAAATGCTTAAAAAAATGCACCGTGGGCACACAGCCTATCACTGTGCTTGATTGGCCAGCAAACTCGCCTGACCTTAATCCCATAGAGAATCTATGGGGTATTGTCAAGAGGAAGATGAGAGACACCAGACCCAACAATGCAGACGAGCTGAAGGCTGCTATCAAAGCAACTTGGGCTTCCATAACACCTCAGCAGTGCCACAGGCTGATCGCCTCCATGTCACGCCGCATTGATGAAGTAATTGATGCAAAAGGAGCCCTGACCAAGTACTGAGTGCATTTACTGAACATACATTTCAGTAGGCCAACATTTCAGATTTTAAAATCATTTTTCAAGCTGTTGTTATAAAGTATTCTAATTTACTAAGATAATGACTTTTGTGTTTTCATTGGCTGTAAGCCATAATCATCAACATTAACAGAAATAAACACTTGAAATATATATTATATAGAGTCATTACAGAGTGATCTGAGTTTCACTTTTTGTATTGAAGAACTGAAATAAATCAACTTTTGGATGATATTCTAATTTAGTGAGATACACCTGTATGATTAACAGAGGAGGCAGCCATTTTTGAGAGGAACAATTTAAAAGGACAGTCAGGACAGAATGACTTTTGAAACCAAGTACAGGCGCTCGGTGCTTCATGGCGGGGCCAAACATTTACATACAACTTCTCATGTGCTTGGTTTCCATCCATCTCTGCCCTTCTCTGGCTCTATGAAGCCAGAGCAGTCACAGATGGGGTGGAGATTGAGGAAAAACAAGCTGTTGTGAAGGTGTATGTAAATGATTGCCCCCGCTGTGAAGCACCGAGGGCCTGTACTTGGTTTGAACAGTCTGTGCTGACTGAGTTCCTTTAATAATGACGTCAGTAGCTGGAGGTACAACTATCAGACTAAATACTCTCGCACACAGGAAAAAAAGAAGCTGTGGCAAAGAACGCTGGAGCGTTCGAAATGCGTTGCATCGTCTGTCTACCCCCCACATTCTATTAAACGCATGTTTTAATTTGAAGCTGGACACCCCTTTTTCCTGGACACTATCACGTCTGGTCAGGATGATCTCCGTGCTCATGAACCACAACAGGTGAGCTGGCTTAGTTTCTCCATCTCATGCACACAGGCTGCCTTTACATCGGTCACATCACACACTGTTCATGGGCATCTGAACACAAATGTCATTTGGAAACTGGAAAATTCCCTGGCGACAGATCGGATTACACACATTCCAGAGATGATTAAATCCATCAAATTCACAGCATTTACATTACTGTGGATTATCAAAGTGCAAAGTACTGCGATTTGGCCTGGATGGTTGTGTGGATATGTCTATTATCTTAACATTACGGGGGTCACCTGAAATCCACATTTTTTCTCCTAAAAGGTAAAAATAATGGAACAAAAGAAGAAGAATCAACACAATATCATTCTAGTCATAAAGGAATCAGCTTCTTTGTTGTTTCCACTTACGATCTCTCGATGCAAGTTGGTACAGTGGCTTTAAAGTTATAAAAAGTTATGTAAATCTCTGTGGAGATAACATCTGCGTGATAGCGTGGCAAATCAGGGACCTTCATGGATGGAGACGATTTTTTGGCACAAGCAAGCTGGAACCCCGAACACGAATTTGAAATGCCGAACAAATTCGCTCAACACTAATCTCAAGTCCTCAGCTCAAGGCTGAATGTATAACTGAAGGCAGTGAAAGAGGCTTGGGGGAGGGGAGTTTAGAGACTTACAGTTACAGCATATACTAGTGATCAGCTATAATTATTGATTAGTTGGATATGACTGATGGTAACTCTACAATCACTACAATAGAATACGGCTGTAGTGGTTTCATTAGATTTTTACCACTACTGACTCGTGATGTTATTCAGCCTCATCTCTATTCTTCAGCACAGTCATGTGTGGAAACCCCTTTATCTACTCCTGGACTGCCCATATCTGACAACCGTTCGGGAGGTCCACATTCTACCCCGCAGTGACGTGCTAACGAGTAACTGCACTATATGGTGTAGCTGGAGGAGTAGGGAGACTGCTGTCAGACACGGCCAGACTCCCCATAGAGAAAAAAAACCAGGCAATGTGAACTGAGGTCTAAGATGGTAGACATGCAAGAAATAGGAGCATGTTCACACTAGCAAAAAAGAAACAAAACCTACAAAAGACAAAAATATATCTCATACCCTACCATCATTATATATAAATGTAAAGCAAAGTTGCATAATAAATATAGGGTACTTAGTGAACTATTTTTGATCAAAAAAAGTATACAAGCCGTCCCACCAGGTTTTGTTTCTTTTTTGCTAGTGTGAACATGCTCCTATTTCTTGCATTTCTTGTTTTTTTGTCTTGTTTGCATTCTGTGCAATTTAAGGGTGTGGCATGCCCTTTGTTGAGCTGATTGGTATATATGTAGCTTACCACGGGCCTGGGTGGTCTGGAGTTGGGACCCGGTCCTATTTGTCTACCCTTTTATATGCATTATTTCAACTTTGATATACAGTAAGGTTTTTAATATAGGCAGTATAGGTACCGTCCCAATTTAGGGTCACCTTGCCGCTGGTGGGACGGCTTGTATACTTTTTTTGATCAAAAATAGTTCACTAAGTACCCTATATTTATTATGCAACTTTGCTTTACATTTATATATAATGATGGTAGGGTATGAGATATATTTTTGTCTTTTGTAGGTTTTGTTTCTTTTTTGCTAGTGTCCCCATAGAGAAGTCAGAGACAGTTTGTTACCTTCTCTGCCTTCCCTATCGCAGTATATAGGAAGCGCTGTTAGTTATGATCACTGGGTATAGGAAGAGAGCAGGAGCTGCTGTGCCCTAGGAAAGTGTTCCCCAACTCCAGTCCTCAAGGCCCACCAACAGGTCATGTTTTCAGGATTTCCTTACTATTACACAGGTGATGGAATTCTCACCTGGGCAATAAGGAAATCCTGAAAACATGACCTGTTGGTGGGCCTTGAGGACTGGAGTTGGGGGAACACTGCCCTAGGAGACCCAGTCAGCTCTGCTATGCAGCCAGGAGGCTGAACGTCCTCTGTAACTTGGGCTAATATACCAACCCCACTTACAGGGAAAAATCTGATAAAAAATAATAATATTTAAATGTTCAAGGTTGAGCTATTTTATGACCATATGGGGAGCACAATGTGTGAAATAAATAAAAAAAGAAAATACATATAAATAATTGTTAAGGAAAGGGGGAATAGATTTTAAAAAATATATTTAAAAAGAGGTCTTTTGAGGTTATATAAAAAAAAAGTGAGAAAAAGACATATGAAAAGTTAAAAACTAGGCCACACATTTCACAAAAAAATAAAATAAAATGCAAAAATCATGAATATTCAAACGAGAAATAAACGTGCAGCTCTATAAACCAGGGGAAAAATGGCCCAGTCATGAACTGGTTAATCAGTCCTTACTCTTCAAAGCTTTTTGCTTGACTGCTTAGTACCAGGTGGGCATTTACTTTAGTGCATACTTCCTATTCATGAAGGGCATGGTGGGTGATGGGCTCAGCTGGAAAGTGGCCGGCACATTCTGTGTTTTGCTATGAGGCCCTAGGACTTCTGTATCCGCCCCTTCATCAGAGCTGTGACTCGTGGGACGCTGCGCTTCTCCATCATATTACAATTCTATCAATGTACAAATGATAATTAGTCATTACCTGGCACTTATCATCGTGAGCATCAGTATTGAGGGGTATGTGAGCTTCATTCTCCTCGGCAGCACACTCCACGTCACCATTTTGTTGGCTTCCTTTCTTTTCATAGTCGACTCTCTTGCTTTCTTTGCCATCAATTAAGTTTTGGTGGAAAAATAGACTTTTCCTTGGCATTGGTAAAAACCATGCGGTAGAAAATGCAATGGATACACTGATTAAGGAGATGACATTTAGGCTGAACAGTGACCAGTGGGCCACCGACACCAGAACCTGCCCGGTAACAGAACCTACCGTGAAGCCGGTTAATGTGGCTGTACGGCAGTAGCTGGTCACCTTCTGGTAGACCCTAGGCTCTACCATGCTGTAAATATAAGAATAATAGGCAATCTCTGTTGCTGTGGAAATACCATAGAAGAATTCAAGGAACTGGACAGCCAGAGTCCCCTGAGCGTAGAGGAGCATGAACCAGGTGATGATCAGACTGAGCCCCTGCAGGACAATCACAGGCTTGTATCGGAGATAGTCCGTAGCGATGAAGACGGGGAACAGCAGGAGCAGGTACGAATACGTCCAAACCGGATAAATCTCATTAAACACCTGGAAATTTAAAAAAAGAAACTTTCACATAAAAATCTAAATGGTCATTTTATGAGATAATTTAGTGTAAATTGTAAGATTAGTAGTCCCTGGCCATAAGGCGGCAGAAGGGTGCACGATTCCTTATAATACTCACCTCTGTTGGTGCAAAGCTTTTTTTTTTTTGGGGGGGGGGGGGGGGACGATGACGACACCTTCATATCAATATCTTATTGAATACTATGAGCCATGTCTTCAAAACAAGTGTAACAATACTCTTGCTATGTTGTGGGGGGATGCAGCCGCATGCTGGGTGGGGTCCAAATACCATACAACACCGAGCATGTAATGAGCAAAGCTATTTAATTAATGGATCCCACTGTATAGTATTAGCCATTAGCTGGCAGCTTGATGGTTGCATCTCTACATGCCCAATATAAATCGGGGGGAGGGGCGGAAGCCTGTGTGACCCCTTACAGCTGACCACAGGTGACTCGGCTTGTGACATCCAGGAGAGTTTCCTACTGCAGTTTCCTGCACACAAGTCACATGGAGGCAATGACCCAGCGGAGACGTTCTGCACAACCAGACGTTTCTGTGACATGGAGTCACCACATCACACTGACTCAACAATGCCAGATGAGGAAAGGAGCAGTCCGGCCACAAGAGGAAAGCCAGAAACATCTTGTTTTCTCCATGGTAACACAGAACTATTACCACACTGACACACACACACAGTACAACACTGCCCCACCCCACACAGAAATAAAGGGCTCGCTCACACTGGTGTATAACACGGCCTAGAGGTATCTGATGTTTTATCGGATAGCACTCGGCCCAATGTTATACTATGAAGAATTGGGAGACCTGCAACTTTTTTCTCATGCTGATGTGACATAAGAAATAAAATAAAAATAAAATAGCAGCATACTGGACTGCACTCAGATGACATTTGAGTGCAATCTGATTTCCGCACTCACAGAATGGAGAAATTTGGTTCTCCATCTTCTCTGAGAGAACCGGATCACACTCTGATAGTGTGTGATCGCAGTGTCATTACCATAGTCGAGCTGATTCTCTCAGAAAAGACCACACTGGTGTGACCCCGGCCTAAGACTACATCTGGGAGGAGACGGTACAGAGGACTGGTCAGAGTGCTGTGTTCCTGCTCGTCTCCTGATCTGATGAACAGGGCAGGAATCCTGAGTCACTGAAGTCCAGACTCCACCATCAATGATCAATGGTGACACCAAACATTTGGGCTCAGAGGAACATGATGGCCGCCAATGTTTATAAGGACACTATGGGCTGCTGCACTCTATGGGGGGCAGTCACTAGCGGGCACTGTGTATGGTGGTAATATTTTCTAGTTGACTTGGTACATTGGGGCATTTGGTATAATGGGAACCCCTCACTGGCTTACAACAAGTGTGGGGCCAGTCTTCCCTGGCACATGCTGTGTACATGGGCTCCTCTCTGTATATAAGGGAAATGGCTCCCTAGCTACCATTGCCTACAGGGTGCCCCTCTCTGCCCCCCCCCCCCCCCCAAACACCACACAGCAGGGGGCGCCCCTCTCTGCCCCCCGCACACACCACATGCTCTGGGGTCTGTATCACGACATGACACGATACCGGGGAGGATGAGCCGGCACCCACCTGCCTGTCTGTGAGGTTCTTGTCCGGCCCCAGCAGATATGGGGTAAGAAAGGGCTCCGAGGGTCTGAGGTTGGAGAAGAAGCCGTTAGTGCACAGGATACATGTGGGCAGCACCCAGCCTCCCCAGGGCAGCCGCAGAGCCTTCCTGCCGGGCACTGCCTCCCGCAGCTCCATGCCGGGCACACAGGAGGGCTCAGCACAGACTGGCGGGGAAGGCGGGCACTGGCCGCGGTGCAGGTGACTCCGAAGCAGCGGGCACAGATGTGGTTACAACCGGCACAAGGTCACTGCCCACCGGCCTCATGTTTGCCTGTCAATAGGGTGACGCCGGGGGAGTGTTCCTAGGGCGGGAAGCCATTGGCTGCGGGAGAATCACGTGTCCCTGTGTCACTTTTATTGTGCTAACGGTTTAGTGACCTAGTACATGTGGTGACTGTGCACGTGATCAGCACATGCGGCATAGACTGTATATATATATATATATATATATACACACACATACATATATATATATATATATATATGCTGTATATGTGACTGCAGGGAGGACAGAGCATTGCTGGGAGGTGGGGCGCATGTCCACCTGTAAAGCAGGTGACATTTTGCATTATAATGAGCTATTGCACTAATCACATGGCGGCCCCAATACACACATGTACACTTAGATCTATATACAGTTGAACTCAGAAGTTTACATACACTATAAACAAAGACACGTGGATGGTTTTCTCACTATCTGACATGAAATCAGAATAAACCTTTCCCATTTTAGGACAATTAGGATTACCATAATTTTTAATATTTGACAAATGCCAGAATAATGAGAGAGAGAGAGAGAGAGAGAGAATGTTTTAAGGCATTTTTATTACTTACTGCAAAGTCAACAGTTTACATACACTAAGATTACTATGCCTTTAAACAATTCTGACTGCCCATATGATGATGGCATGTGTTTGGAAACTTCTGATTTTTGGCAACATCTGAATTAATTAGAGACACACCTGTGGATGTATTTTAATGCACACCAGAAACACAGTCTAAAGAAATCAGCCAAGATATCAGGAAGAGAATTGTGGACTTGCACATGTCTGACTCATCCTTGGGTACCTGAAGGTGCCTCATTCATCTGTACAAACAATTATATGCAAGTACAAACAAGATGGGAATGTCCAGCCATCGTACCACTCAGGAAGGAGATGGGTTCTGTGTCCTAGAGATGAACGTGCTTTGGTCCGACATGTGATATTAACCCAAGGACAAAAGCAAAAGACCTTGTATAGATGATGGCAGAAGCTGGTAACATTGTGTCAATAACCACAGTGAAACGAGTACTGTATCAACATGATTATTGTTTGCAACTGCACACATGAACAATGAATTTTGGAAACATTTCCTATGGTCTGATGAAACTAAAATTGAACTTTCTGGGCATAATGACCATTGTTACGTTTGGAGGAAAAAGAGAGAAGCTTGGAAACCTGAGAACACCATCCTAACTGTGAAACATGGGGGTGGCAGCATCATGTTGTGGGGTTGTTTTGCTGCAGGAGGGACTGGTGCACATCACAAAATAGATGGCATCATGAGAAAAGAAGATTATGTGGCAATACTGAAGCAACATCTCAAGACATCAGCCAGGAAGTTAAAGCTTGGGCGGAAATGGGTCTTCCAAATGGACAATGACCCGAAGCAGACTGCCAAAATGGTAACAAAGTGGCTTAAGGATAACAAAGTCAATGTTTTTCTCAATCCTATTGAAAATTTATGGGCAAAACTGAAAAGGCCGGTGCGAGCAAGGTGACCCACAAACCTGGATCAGTTACACCAGTTTTGTTAGGAGGAATGGGCCCAAATTCCAACCAACTATTGTGAGAAGCTTGTGGACGGATATCCCAAATGTTTGACCCAAGTCATTCAGTATAAGGGCAATGGTACCAAATACTAATGAAATGCATGTAAACTTTTGACTTTGCAGTAAGTAATAAAAATGCCTTAAAACATTCTCTCTCTCATTATTCTGGCATTTGGCAAATATTAAAAATTATGGTAATCCTAATTGACCTAAAACGGGAAAGGTTTATTCTAATTTCATGTGAGATATTGAGAAAAACATGCATATGTGTCTTTTTATATAGTGTATGTAAACTTCTGGTTTCAACAGTATATGTCCCTCATCCCTGAGTGTTTCCAACAAGATGGTGCACCACCACATTATGGGTGTCAGGTCCGAGACTTCCTACATGAACAGTTTCCTGGAAAGTGGATTGGTCGCCGTGGGCCAGTTGAATGGCCACCAAGGTCTCTCGATCTGACCCCCTTAGACTATTATCTTTGAGGTCATCTGAAGGCAATTGTCTATGCCATGAAGATATGAGATGTGCAGCATCTGAAGCAACGAATACTGGAAGCCTGTGCTAGCATTTCTTCTGTGGTGTTGCTATCAGTGTATCAAGAGTGGGAGAAGAGGGTTGCATCGACAATTCAACACAATGGGCAGCGCTTTGAACACATTTTATAAGTGATATCAAACCTGAACCTCCGGCACTAATAAATGAGGAAACAATGATATATCATTTCAAGAATATTTGTTTTAATTCCAAAAAGTGACCATAGTGAGTAGTGTTGAGCGAGCACTAAAATGCTCGGGTGCTCGAAGCTCGGGCCGAGCTCGCCGTGATACTCGGGTGCTCGACCCGAGCAACGAGCCCAATGTTAGTCTATGGGAGACTCGAGCATTTTTGCGGTGGCACCCCCGGCAGTCTTTTAAAAGCCTAACAAGTGCCCAAAACGATAGTGACAGTGCTCAAATGACATGGGGACAGCATGGGGATCGCCCCAGGAAGCATTTCTGACCCCCAGGTCACTGCTGTCAACAACGTGGTCAGAGGTATTAAGCCACTTTTACAGGCTCACAATAAAATGAAAGTGAAACTTTTTTCCTGTGAAATATGTTAAGGAACATCCTTTCCAGGGAAAAGACTTGTGTATAAGTTAAAATAAATGACCAAAAACAAAAATACTCCTCCACACCTTCGGCTATGTTCACAAGTAGCATTTTTTATGCGTTTTTGCACTTTTGTATTGCTTTCAACTATGACAAATGCATTCACCGGGAAATGTCATTTTAACATTTTACAACCTTATCTGGCCATGTGCTGTGTGACACATGCATAAAGTGCTGAAAAGACATGGGAACAGCATGGGGAAGACCCCTGGAAGCATCTCTGACTCCCAGGTCACTGTCTAAAAGTGTGCCCATCATAAGTGATCCTTGCTGCATCAGAAGATGCAGACTTGCAACTATCCCCATGCAAGTTCTAGTCCCAGGGCAGTGTTCAATTGTACCTCCCCCATTCCTTGCAATACAAGCTCAAGTATGCAGCCTGCCACCCACCCACCCCCAGGCTGCAATACCATACTGCTTGCTTGCTTGAACTTGAAATTGGGCCTTTTAGGCATGTGGAGGCGGAATCTGGCCACCACGTCATGGCTGTGTTGGCGGCCTGGAATCCATACTCAGTCCCCAGCCGCCCGGCGGCCGGGTGTCCATACTCAGTCCCCAGCCGCCCCGCGGCCGAGTGTCCACACGGTCCCCAGCCACCTGGGGGCAGTCGGGTGTCCATAAACGGTCCCCAGCCGCCCCCATTTCTCCTTGGAACATCCCCCCACACACTTTTCTTAGCCCGGCCTGCTTTAGGCAGCATTGGACGAGCCCACCAGAGAACCAGACTCCTCCGGTGGGCCCTGACTTCTCCATCGGTGGAGTTGAGAGTGCCAAGGTGAGGAGCATGATGATGATGACAGAAGTTAGCATCTGCTATGTTTTCTTTTAATGCAAGTGTAAGTGTGCAGCCTGCCACCCACCCACCCCCAGACTGCAATTCATACTGCTAGCTTGCACTTGAAATGGGGCCTTTTAGTTTAGAGGAGGCCGAAGCTGGCCACTACCTCATGGCTGCTTCGGCAGCGAGGTATCCATACTCAGTCCCCAGCCGCCCCTATTTGTCCTGGTGTGCCATATACATAAGATTAAGCGCGTATACCAAAACATTACCTGTGCCCTCCCCAGTGCATTTAGTGGGAAGGAGAGCCTATTCCGCTGTAGTGTGTGCATGCCAAACCCCTGTTCATGGTACATGCGAAGATGCCTCCCACCTTGCACCTGTCGTTGCAGACTTGCAACTATCCCCATTCAAGTCCTTGTCCCAGGGCAGTGTTCAATTGTACCTCTCCCATTCCTTGCAATGCAAGCGCAAGTATGCAGCCTGCCACCCACCCACCCCCAGGCTGCAATACCATACTGCTTGCTTGCTTGCACTTTAAATTGGGCCTTTTAGGCATGTGGAGGCGGAATCTGGCCACCACGCCATGGCTGTGTCGGCGGCCTGGTATCCATACTCAGTCCCCAGCCGCATGGTGGCCGGGTGTCCCCGCTTGCTCCCCAGCCTCCAGGGGGTGGCCGGGTGTCCATACTCGGTCCCCAGCCACCCCTATTTGTACCGGTAACCTTTCCCACACTTTTCTTAGCCTGGCCTGCTTTAGGGCAGCATTGGCCGAGCCCACCGGACTATCAGACTCCTCCGGTGGGCCCTGGCTTCTCCATCAGGGGAGTTGAGAGTGCCAAGGTGAGGAGCATGATGAGGATGATAGAAGTTAGCATCTGCTTTGTTTTGTTGTAATGCAAGCGCACGTATGTAGTAGCGGCTAGGCCTGAGGAGGTCAGTGTTTTGGCGCATATCCTACCTCCTCTGAGGATTGCTGGATGTTTTCCTGCTACTATCCAAGTTCTATGACTCCCGTTAAAACAAAGCTTCAGGTGATAAATGATGGATGAGGTAGTGGCAAAGGAGAAAGAGCAGGAGGAACAGGGACCACTCACATCAATATCAGGCCAGTCAACCAGATATGTCTTGTAGGATATGTTTCTGTAACAAAAGGAGCGGTTCGGCTACACAGTTATAGGGCATACAGTGAGTGCAATGCCTACCAAAAATTTCGAGGCACTCCAATGCCCCTTGGAAATGACATTGAGGTCAGGGGGCGTTAACTAAACCTTTTTTTCCATTTATAGCAACTGGGTCTCCTGTGCACTGTTGGCCTAAGCAGTGAATGGAATGCTTTCCAAAAATTATGAGGTACTGCAATGCCCCTTACAAGAGCCATGTGTGGCACCCCAGGGGTCTGGTCACCACAGTAATAGAGATTACGTCGGAGAGCAAGTGGGAGGTTTCCTGGTCAGGATCCCTTAAACATGCAACATCCTCCTGCCCCAGTCCTGGGAGGGGAGAATTCTGCCCTTATAAACTGGATCTGGGGTGGGGTTGAGTGAGTCAGAGAACAGTCAGAGTGAGAGCAAGGGAAAGTAACAGCAAGGAACTCTGTAGGAGCTAGGAGCTAAAGACGAGGGGCTGGAAGCTGAGCAGAGCTCGCCCTGGCAGAAGACAATAGGAACCGGACACAGGAGTCCGAAGCTGTGAGGACTTATATATCCAGCAGCAGAAACCAGCCGGCAGGGGATTTCAGGTCCTCTGGCCATAGAAGCCCAGAGGCTCAGTCACAAGCAAGGGACCAGCACCGCCGTCGTGGAGCGGAGGCTAACAGAAGGCCCCAAGTCACCAGCCATACGGGTGAGCACTACACGGTACACTCAGGGACGTGGGCTACTTCTACCCGCTTACAGCAAGGTAGCCAGGAAGAGTGCAGACAGACGGGGAGACCTACAACTCCACCTGGCCAGGGGAACTCCTGCTTGCTCACAGACTGACCAGGCCTCTTATGCTAGCCAGTACTCCCGGGAGGGTCTACCTTATAATCATCAGTAAAGACCCTGAACTGCACTGCAAAGACTCTGAGTCATTCCTGCTGCGCTCGTGCACCATCACCCCCATCATCCACACTCACTGCCCTGAGGCTATACTCCTCCCGAGGGGAGTTATCCCATTTTATGCTGCGCACACAACACCAGCCTCAGCGGTCTGCCTCGCAGCGGTGGTACTCCCTGACCGCAATCCACGGGTGGCGCAGTCGGACAATTAACCTCAAAACCTAAGAAAGATTGCCACTGGTTTGACCAGCCTGAGCCACGGAACCGGGTCACCGCCACGGAGACTACAGACCCCAGAGACCCGGCACCGGGTATCCCACACACGTGTACACATGGCCCAGGGGGCGCGTCACATGCAGTACAGCATATAACAAACATAAGTCCCATTATTGGGGAGTGGGTGTCCCATAGTATTTGCTTATGCCTTGCAAGCAAAAGCTGCCAAAAATTAGGACGGAGCAACTTGCAATGCCCCTTACAAGAGCCATGCAGTACAGCATATTACAAACATAAGTCCCATTATTGGGGAGTGGGTCTCCCATAGTATTTGCTTATGCTTTCCCAGCAAAAGCTGCCAAAAATTAGGACGGAGCAACTTGCAATGCTCCTTACAAGAGCCATGCAGTACAGCATATTACAAACATAAGTCCCATTATTGGGGAGTGGGTCTCCCATAGTATTTGCTTATGCTTTCCCAGCAAAAGCTGCCAAAAATTAGGACGGAGCAACTTGCAATGCCCCTTACAAGAGCCATGCAGTACAGCATATTACAAACATAAGTCCCATTATTGGGGAGTGGGTCTCCCATAGTATTTGCTTATGCTTTCCCAGCAAAAGCTGCCAAAAATTAGGACGGAGCAACTTGCAATGCCCCTTACAAGAGCCATGCAGTACAGCATATTACAAACATAAGTCCCATTATTGGGGAGTGGGTCTCCCATAGTATTTGCTTATGCTTTCCCAGCAAAAGCTGCCAAAAATTAGGACGGAGCAACTTGCAATGCCCCTTACAAGAGCCATGCAGTACAGCATATTACAAACATAAGTCCCATTATTGGGGAGTGGGTGTCCCTTGGTATTTGCTTATGCTTTCCCAGCAAAAGCTGCCAAAAATTACGATGGAGGAACTTGCAATGCTGGCACCCTGGTGGTATAGTGGTGGTGGAGGCTGAGGATAAGGAGAAGAAGATTAAACAGCCGAAACGAGGAAGCGTATACCCATGTGTGGGTGTGAAGCGGTGCATGTGAATACACCTCCCGAAATAACACAGTGGATTTGACTTTATGTTACTCTGCTGTCATTTGGTGGTGATGAGAAGTCTGGCCCAATCCAACCCTTGTTCATTTTGATAAGGGTCAGCTTGTCAGCATTGTCAGTTGACAGGCGAGTGCGCTTATCAGTTATAATTCCCCCAGCGGCACTAAAAACACGCTCCGATAACACGCTAGCGGCAGGGCAGGCCAGGACCTCCAAGGCATACAGAGCGAGTTCATTCCAAGTGTCCAGCTTGGATACCCAATAATTAAAAGGCACAGAGGAATCACGGAGGACGCTGGTACGATCGGCAAGGTACTCCCTCACCATCTTTTGAAACTTTCCACTCCTTGTGAGAGTACCCCGCGCCTCAGGGCCTGTAAGCTGGGCGGGTGTCAGAAAACTGTCCCAGAACGTTGACAGTGTTCCCCTGCCTCTGCTGGATTGGAGTTGCATCTCTCTCGCCTGTATGCCTTGGTTGGGCAACGAACTGTGACTTCTGCCGCTAGCGTGTTCAGATGGGAATTTTTTTAAGAGTTCTGCAGCAAGGGCCTTCTGGTATTGCCCCATTTTTGTAGACCTCTCCACCTCAGGAATAAGAGAGTGAAAGTTCTCCTTGTAGCGGGGGTCTACAAGTGTCACCAACCAGTAATGACTGTCACCCAACATTTTGACAACGCGAGGGTCACGGTTAAGGCAGCGTAACATAAAGTCAGCCATGCGTGCCAGACTGGTAACGGCCAAGATTTCAGTGTCCTCACCAAGATGACGACTGACCATGCTCTCCTCCTCCTCTTCCTCCTCCCCCCTGTCCTCAGGCCACCCACGCTGAACCGACGGTATGACACTTGTACAGGTACTACCGTCTACAACGCATGATAGCAGCTCCTGTTCTTCCTCCTCCTCCTCCTCCTCTCCTCATTGTCCCCCAATGCACGTTGGGATGAGATGAGGCTGGGCTGTGTGTAATCGCCCGCTACGGCTTCTTGATCCATCTCATCATACTCTGGCTGCAATGCCTCCTCTTTAATTCTCTGCAGAGAGCGTTGCAAAAGACAGACAAGTGGGATGCTGACACTAATGATGGCGTCATCGCCACTCGCCATCTTGGTGGCCTCCTCAAAGTTTGTCAGGATGGTACATATGTCAGACATCCAGGTCCACTCCTGAGGTCTTATGTGTGGAGTCTGACCTGAATATCGACGGCCTTGTTGCAGCTGGTACTCCACAACTGCTCTCTTCTGCTCACAAATCCTTTGCAACATGTGGAGGGTAGAGTTCCAACGTGTGGGGACATCACACACCAGTCGGTGTGCCGGAAGCTGCAAACGCTGCTGCAACACAGCAAGGGCGGCGGAAGCTGTAGCCGACTTGCGAAAATGAGCTGACAGGCGGCGTACTTTCACGAGCAGATCTGGCAACTCGGGGTACGATTTAAGAAACCGCTGAACCACGAGGTTAAGCACATGAGCCAGGCATGGTACGTGTGTGATCTCACCTCGCCTCAGAGCCGCCACCAGGTTACGGCCATTGTCACACATGACCATGCCGGGATGTAGGTTCAGCGGTCTCAGCCACAGATCTGCCTGCTCTTTCACAGCTGTCCACAACTCACAAGCAGTGTGAGGTTTATCACCTAAGCTTATGAGTTTCAGCACAGCCTGTTGCCGCTTGGCGGAGTCAGTACTGCAATGCTTCCAGCTTGTAACTGATGTGGTGATATCTGAGATGGAGGCTGAACATGAGGAGGAGGAGGATGCGCAGGAGCTGTACACTGTGGGGGCAACTCTGACTGACATAGGGCCCGCAATCCTCGGTGTGGGGAGGATGTGTTCCGTCCCAAGGTCCGACTGGGTCCCGGCTTCCACTATGTTTACCCAGTGTGCCGTCAGAGAGATGTACCGTCCCTGGCCACAAGCACTTGTCCACGTGTCCGTTGTCAGGTGGACTCTCCCAGCAACTGCGTTGTTGAGGGCACGGCAGATGCTTTGGGACACGTGCTTGTGTAGTGCGGGGATGGCACACCGGGCAAAATAGTGTTGGCTGGGGACCGAGTACCGAGGGACGGCCACCGCCATAAGATTGCGGAAGGATTCCGTCTCCACCAGCCTAAAAGGCAGCATTTCCAATGCAAGCAGTCGTGAAATGTGCGAATTTAGGACTGTGGCCTGTGGGGCGTTAGCTGCGAATTTCCGCTTTCGTTCAAAGGTCTGGGATATGGACAATTGAACGCTGCGGTGGGACGTGGACGTGGACGTTGATGCTGTTTCTTGAGAAACTGCCATAACAAGTGAAGACTGAGAGGAGGGTGCATCTTTGCATGCAGTATGGACAGGGGATTGCCTTGCACACACAACAGGGGGTTCTATTGCACACACAACAGTGGAAGAAGCAGTGGTGACACCCGCTGACACTGGTCGTGGACGCTGGGTTTCGCCCCACAAAGTCGGGTGCTTTGCTGCCATGTGCCTGATCATGCTGGTGGTGGTCAGGCTGGTAGTTTTGTCACCTGTGCTGATGCTGGCATGGCAGGTGGAACATATGGCCTTTTTGGGGTTATCAGCAGAGTCTTTAAAATAATTCCAGACTCTGGAAGACCTACCGCTTGCACTGGCAACGTCCCTCGTGTTGGTGTTACGGGGAACGGTTGCCTGCCTTCTGTCTGCGGCCACCACACTGCTTCTTCCTGCCTGTTGGGGTACTCTGCCTCCCTCCCCCTGTGTGCTGCTGGCCTCACTCTGGATGTCCTTGACGCACCCCCTGGGCCATGTTTGGGGAATACCCGGAGCCGGATCTGTTGGGGATAGTAGTCCTCGTGGCGGTGACCCGGTCCGTGCCCAGGGTGTCAAACTAAGTGGCGGAATTAGCATACGATGTTATAGTGTTCGACTACGCCACCCGTTGAATGCGGTTATGAAACCGCCGCTGCAGGGCAGACCGCTGAGGCCGGTGGTACAGTTGTGCAGCGTGGGTAGTATAACCCCCAACGGGAGGGGTATGGCCTCAGGGCAGCGGACGTGGATGATGGGGATGGTAGAATTGCACACAGGCACCAGGAACCACTCAGAGACGGTGCGGTGTAGTTCAGGGTCTTTACTGGTGGCAAAGGTAGACCCTCCCGGGAGTACTGGCTAGCGGTCGGGGTCTGGTCAGTCCGTGAGCAGATAGGATCTCCCCTGGCCAGGCGGAGTTGTAGGCCTCCCCAACTAATTGTACTCTTCCTGGCTACCTTGCTAGAAGCGGGTAAAAGTAGCCCACGTCCCTGAGTGTACCGTGTGCCTTCGGGTTTCTTGGCCAGAGGACCTGAAATCCCCTGCCGGTCGGTTTCTGCTGCTGGGTATGGAACAGTCCCCACAGCCTCGGACTCCGTGTCCGGTGATATCTCTTCAGTCAGGACGAGCTCTACAGCTTCCAGTCTCTGACTCCTTTTATCACTGCTCCCACAGAGCTCCTGATCTTGCTCTCCCTGCAACTGCTCCACTCCAGACCAGACTGTGTCTCTGTCTGGGACTCCTCTTCTTCTCCTTCTCCTTCTTTTTCTACTCTAACCCCACCTCAGCCCCAGTTTATATAGGGGAAGTTCTTCCCCTCCCAGGACTGGGCAGGAGGTGTGGCATGCTTAGGATTCCTGACCAGGAGACCTCCCACCTGCTCACAGACGTAATATTGCTATTACTGTGGTAACCAGACCCCTGGGGTTCCACATTCCCCCCTAGTAAAATTTAGTACTCCGGGACTAAACATATTTTTGAAAACATAACAGGGTATAAACAGGAACAATACAATAGGGAAAAACACATTAGGGTGGTCACGGAGTGTCCGCAACCGGGTGCAATTTTTGAAGCAAAAAGGGTGTCCATTTCACCAAAGAACAGGGAGCCGTAACCAGGTAGGGGTCTGTCCTGCCCCGAGTCTTTAACAGTCTTTAGTCCGTTCCTGGGTTACGCTCCAAACATATATACAACAGAGTTCTGGTTAATCCACAAAAGACACCTATAAAATAACTGGAAAAACATAATTATTTACAAGCAACAGTAAACAGGTAAATACCAATAAAACAGTCTGAACACTTTAGATCCTCCAACGTACGGGCAACTGGCCTCTAGTGGCCCTAGTAGACCTACGGAGCTCACTAACTGGTCCTGCACTACAGGGTGTAGGAGCTGTCAATGGTAAGCTGGGCAACTGTCTACGGACTCTTTGGCTCACTAGGGGCACGGCAGGCTCACTATAAGCAGAGGGTCGATTCTCTTGGTCTGCTTGTGTGGGGTCTTCTGCCTCCTGGACCGGCTGCTCTTCCAGCTCTACCTGTTTTTCCGTAGGCACTTGGGATGCTGGCTGGAGGAAGGTGAGGACGGGTACCACAACAGCGCCATTTACTTGTGTCCAAGACCGAGGGAAGTCTCCGAGTACAGTACTGACCATCTCTTCCCTTTCCTCTGCGGGTCGAGGGTTTTCTTGATCTTCTTCAGGGTTTCGTAGCTGCTCGGGACACTTCTTCAGGTGATCTCGGGAGACAATGGCTGTGGTTTCTCCTCCATCCTTACTGATTGTGCAGACTTTCGGGTTTTCATGGCTTGATGGCAGTACAGTGTACGGGTCCTTCTCCCACTGGTCGTCCAACTTGTGGAGCCGTCTTTTCCTCTTCAAGACCTGCTCTCCAGGTACCAGGGGAACAGCGGGAGCATACTGGTTGTAAGTCTTCTCCTGTCTTTCTCTTGCTTGACAGAGACTTCGCTCAACGCTCTCCTGTACTTTCCGGTACTGCTGCTGCCTCTCTGTGTCCCAGTCTGCTTCTGATGAAGTGTCCTCGGGTGTCAGGACTCCCATATCCAGATCAACAGGCAGCTTACCAGGTCTTGCTCTCATTAGGTAAGCCGGGGTACAGTTGGTAGAACCTACAGGGATGTGGTTGTATAGGTCCACCAGATCAGGCAGTTTCTCAGTCCACAGACTGCGTTCTTCCAGGGGCAATGTTTTCAGAAGGTCTATCACCACCTGGTTCATCTTCTCGCAGAGTCCATTGGTTTGCGGATGATAGGGTGTTGTTCTTATCTTCCGGCAGCCATACAGAGTGCAGAACTCCTGGAAGACTTCCGCTTCAAAGGCAGGTCCTTGGTCCGTCAGCACCTGCTCTGGGTATCCGTGTGGACGGCAGAAGTGCTGCTGGAAGGCTCTAGCTGCTGTTTGAGCCGTTAAGTCCTTGACGGGGACTACAACCAAGAACCGGGAGTAGTGATCCACGATTGTTAACGCATAGACGTAGCCACTTCCGCTGGGGGTCAGTTTTACATGGTCCAAGGCTACCAGTTCCAACGGCTGCCTGGTGACGATGGACTGCAGGGGGGTCTTCTGGCTGGCACGGTCCTTCCTTCTTAGGTTGCATGGACCACAGTCTCTGCACCACCTCTCGATGGTTCCTCTCATGCCTACCCAGTGGAACCGCCCGCGCAGCAGGAACTCCAGCTTCTTCCATCCGAAGTGCCCAGCTCCGTCGTGGTATGCCTCCAGTACCATAGCCGCGTCTCTTCTTGGCACCACTACTTGCCAGATCAGTTCATGCGTCCGGGAGTTAACCATTCTGCGGCACAACTTCCCCTTGTAAAGGAACAGTCGACTCTTCTCAGCCCACAGTTGCTTGGTCTCCTCCGGAGCGTCTGGATCAAGGCGGGCATCTGGTTGGGTCAGCATCTCCTTCACTAGTCGGACGGCGGGGTCACTGTCTTGCGTTTCCGCCCAGTTGTAATGAGGTAAGGGGTTGAACGTAGTGGATTGCTTACCCCTTACACGGTGGGAATACTGGGTAGTCCCATGACGGTGGAACGCGGGGAGTTCAACTTCTTCCAGTTCCTCTGGATCTTCCCCTACGTCCGGTAGGTTTGGCATTCTGGACAAGGCATCCGCGTTGGTATTGGAGCGTCCTGCCCGGTATTTGATCGTGAACTCATAGTTGGACAGGCGGGCCATCCATCTCTGCTCCAGGGCACCGAGTCTTGCAGTGTCCAGGTGTGTCAACGGGTTGTTATCCGTGTACACGGTGAACCGGGAAGAGGCGAGGTAGTGCTTAAAGCGTTCGGTGACTGCCCACACCACTGCCAGGAACTCTAGCTTGAATGAGCTGTAATTCTCAGGGTTTCTTTTGGTGGGTCGCAGTTTTCGGCTGGCGTAAGCAATTACCCGTTCTCTCCCCTGCTGGATCTGGGACAGTACGGCTCCTATCCCGATGTTACTTGCGTCGGTGTAGAGGATAAAGGGCTGGCTGTAATCAGGGTACGCCAGGATTTCATCCCCCGTGAGGGCCATCTTCAGCTGGCGGAAGGACTCTTCTTCCAGCTTCTCCCATCTGAAGGGCGGCTTCTGGTTCTTGGCTTTCCTGGACTGGCCTATCAGGAGGTCCTGCATAGGAGCTGCCTTTTTGGTGAAACCGGGAATGAATCTTCGGTAGTAGCCTACCAACCCGAGGAACTGCCGCACTTCCTTTACGCTGGAGGGTCTTGGCCATTCCTTAATCGCGGTGATCTTATCAGGGTCGGGAGCCACTCCATCAGCACTCACCACGTGTCCCAGGTACTGCACTTTTGGTTTTAGCAGGTGACACTTCGACGGTTTCACCTTCAGACCGTAGTTTGCCAGGGCTTCAAACACTTCCGCCAGGTGTTTCAGGTGGTCCTCGTAGGTTTTGGAATAAACTATAACATCGTCCAGGTACAGCAGGACCGTCTCAAAGTTCCGGTGTCCCAGACAGCATTCCATCAATCGTTGGAAGGTTCCTGGTGCGTTGCAGAGTCCGAACGGCATGCAGGTAAACTCGCTAAGTCCCATCGGGGTGGTGAATGCGGTCTTCTCCCGGTCCGCCTCTGCTACAGGAACCTGCCAGTACCCGCTAGTGAGATCCAAAGTGGAGAAGAAGTTAGCAGATTTTAAAGCAGCCAAAGACTCTTCTATCCTTGGTAAGGGGTACGCATCTTTGTGTGTGATACGGTTGATTTTCCGGTAATCTACACACATTCTCATGGTGTTGTCTTTCTTTTTAACCAAGACTAGTGGAGCTGCCCAGGGGCTACAGCTATCCCTGATTACCCCAGCCTCCTTCATGTCTCTAAGCATCCCCTTGGCGTGTTGGTAATGTGCAGGAGGTACGGGACGATACCTTTCCTTTATGGGAGGATGATCTCCCGTGGGGATGTGATGTTCCACTCCCTTTACTCGCCCGAAGTCCAGCGGGTGTTTACTGAACACTTTCTCGTATTCCTGGATCACCCGGTAGACTCCCTGCTTTTGGTGAGCAGGAGTGGAGTCAGTACCCAAATGCAGTTGCCGACACCAGTCCTCCATTTGTTGCTTAGAGCCGTTACCTTCCTCTGGATGAGATGGAGGCAAGGGTTCCACGGACTGTACAGAATTTTGGTTGATGGTATACAATTTGGCTAGCGTAGCATACCGGGGCAGGTACACTTCCCTCTTCCCGATATTTATTATGCGAACGGGCACCCTCCCATGGCGTACATCAACCACCCCCCATGCCGTCAAAATGGTGGGCCTACTATCTGAGTAGACTGGTTCTACCATTGCCTGATAATCTCTACCTCTCAGACCAATAGCTGCCCGGCACCAAATCATCATTTCACTTTTCGGGGGCATGGCAATAGGGAAAGGGTCACACATTCTCACGCTACCAATCTCACCACCGGAGAGTTCCACCTGTTGCCGTCGCATTAGTGCCCGGATCTCTTTTTGGAGCACTCGCTGCTGGCCGGAGCTGGCGTTCTTGGCAACCTGCTGTAAAATGAGAATCACATCTGCAAGACAATTTTCAATCACATTAGTTCCTAGAGTTATCTTTGGGTGACTCTCGCGCTTGTCAATGTCTACAATGATCAGTCCCTGTGCTGCCAGTTCGACTTTACCGATTTTAATGGTCATCTCTTTAAATCCGATCTGTGGCACGGGCTGACCATTGCTGGCGATGATACTCAAGTCGTCGTCTGGGTAGCGGGTTATATCCGAGTCATTCCAGTACTGCTTGAAGAGCACGTACGGGATGGTGGTGACCTGTGACCCGGTGTCAAGTAGGGCACTCATAGGAATGCCATCCAGTACTACAGGCAAGACTGGACGTCCTCCCACGTATTTGTCACGCCAGTTCGATGGGCCTGGTGATCTTATTCCTAGAGGTTGGCCCTCTACCCCAGGTTGTGCCAGTTTAAAGGACAGTACCTTGCCATATGTCCGGGTTGATTGCAGCGGCGGCAGATGGGTTGTCCGTCCTCGTTGTATCGGTCGCTGGGTCTTCCTCTGGCCGGTGGGGTCCTCCTTGGTCGGCGCCACGGGATATCCTCCGGTCCGGATGCCAGCTGGATCTTCCCTGGAGTAGAAACCTGTAAAGACTGCACAGTTCGGGTTAGCGCGGCAACGCTTTTAGTTAGCTCTTGGACCTGATGGTGCAGGTCTGTAGCCGGGTCATTGTTTAAAGCCTGCGCATCAGCTCCCACAGGCCCTGCCGACAAGGGCGCCGTCTCCTGGTGGTAAGTGGTAGCAGGGCGTTTGTGGGTCACAGCGCCACCTGGTGCCGGTTCTCGGAGCACCCGGATGGCTCTGTCCTTGAACTGTGCAAAGTCCAGATGAGGGTCCTGTAAGGCCATTGCTCGCAACTGGGTTCGGTGGGCATTACAATGTAGACCCTCTATAAATTGTTCAGTCAACAGCTTGTCTTCGTTTCCCACGCCGTCAGGGTCGGCCTGCTTAATGGCTCTTAGGGCCTCTTGTAGGTTTAGTGCATAGTCCCTTATATTCTCATGTGCTCGCTGCTTGCACCCGTAGAATCTAAGCTTGATCTCGGCTGAGGTACGGGTATCAAAGGTGTCCTTCAGCCGGGCTAGTATCTCTGCGACAGTCCTCCTCCTCCCAAGTGGCCAGGACTTTACCTCCCTTTGGGCTGCCCCTGTTAATTGAGCCACCAGGATGCTCACTTTTTGCTCTTCTGTGAGGGGGTACACCTGGAAGAGGCTATCCAGCCTTTCTCTGAAGTCATTTAGGGTATGTGACTCCCCTGAGTACTGGGGTAGCCAGGCTGCCCCCGGGATATAGGGCATGGTGAAAGGCATGATCGCCGCAGCGGTGGCGCTGGCGGTGGCTGTGGCAGTGAAGCTCTCCTCCGTATCCGACATCCTCCTCCCCCCTAGTGGACCGTGGCCTACCTTGCGATGATCCTCTTCCGTAGGCCGCGACTCCGCAGTGGATCGTCAGGGTTGAGGACCTTCCGTCGCGCTCTTGTGACGTCGGCGTCTGCTGGGCTCCTTCCAGGACCTTACGCAACGTCCGGACGTGAGGCGGGGCTTCAGTTCTCGCGCGCTTTCGGAGTCCACGCCCCTCTTCTTCCCGCGCGGCGTCCTCAAGATGGCGTCCAACGGCGGGAAAACTCCACGGATGGCGGGAAGAAGGCAAAAGATGGCGTCGGATGGCGGGAAAACTCCACGGATGGCGGGAATCTTCACCACAGGTAAGTTTAACAGTTCTTTTTCAGGCGCGCAGTACCCGGTGGTTGCGGGCACGGGATCCTGCCGACTACGCCAAAAGTTGACACGCCCCCTGGGCCATGTTTGGGGAATACCCGGAGCCGGATCTGTTGGGGATAGTAGTCCTCGTGGCGGTGACCCGGTCCGTGCCCAGGGTGTCAAACTAAGTGGCGGAATTAGCATACGATGTTATAGTGTTCGACTACGCCACCCGTTGAATGCGGTTATGAAACCGCCGCTGCAGGGCAGACCGCTGAGGCCGGTGGTACAGTTGTGCAGCGTGGGTAGTATAAACCCCAACGGGAGGGGTATGGCCTCAGGGCAGCGGACGTGGATGATGGGGATGGTAGAATTGCACGCAGGCACCAGGAACCACTCAGAGACGGTGCGGTGTAGTTCAGGGTCTTTACTGGTGGCAAAGGTAGACCCTCCCGGGAGTACTGGCTAGCGGTCGGGGTCTGGTCAGTCCGTGAGTAGATAGGATCTCCCCTGGCCAGGCGGAGTTGTAGGCCTCCCCAACTAATTGTACTCTTCCTGGCTACCTTGCTAGAAGCGGGTAAAAGTAGCCCACGTCCCTGAGTGTACCGTGTGGTGCTCACCCGTATGGCCGGTGACTCGGGGCCTTCTGGTAGCCTCCGCTCCAGGACGGCGGTGCTGGTCCCTTGCGTCTGACCGTGCCTTCGGGTTTCTTGGCTAGAGGACCTGAAATCCCCTGCCGGTCGGTTTCTGCTGCTGGGTATGGAACAGTCCCCACAGCCTCGGACTCCGTGTCCGGTGATATCTCTTCAGTCAGGACGAGCTCTACAGCTTCCAGTCTCTGACTCCTTTTATCACTGCTCCCACAGAGCTCCTGATCTTGCTCTCCCTGCAACTGCTCCACTCCAGACCAGACTGTGTCTCTGTCTGGGACTCCTCTTCTTCTCCTTCTCCTTCTTTTTCTACTCTAACCCCACCTCAGCCCCAGTTTATATAGGGGAAGTTCTTCCCCTCCCAGGACTGGGCAGGAGGTGTGGCATGCTTAGGATTCCTGACCAGGAGACCTCCCACCTGCTCACAGACGTAATATTGCTATTACTGTGGTAACCAGACCCCTGGGGTTCCACATCCTCCTTCCACGTTGGGTCAGTTACTAGATCATCCACCACCTCCTCCTCTTCCACTTGCGCACCACGATCCTCCTCCTCACTTCCTGGCAATTGTGTCTCGTCATCGTCCACCTCTTGTGACAGATTGCCAACGTCGACTTCCTGTGGCCGTGGCTGTTCAAATATTTGGGCATCGCAACATGGGATCTCCTCTTCCACCACTTCAAGCGTATCAGGCGAGGGGCCCAAATATGGAAATGGACCAGTGAACAGCTCTTCAGAGTGTCCAAGTGTGAGATCACTTGCTGTCTGACGACACTCGGCATGGTGGGAGGAAGGAGCATCAGGGTGAGGAGGAGTATGCGGTCGAGACTCACGGCTACTAAGAGTTGACCGTGTGGAAGACAGACCGGAGGTGGTGGTGCCCAGGTAACTGGAAGTATTGTCTGATATCCAATTAATAACCTGTTCACACTGATCAGTTCTCAATACTGGTGTTGTTCTGTGCTTCCCTAGTAATTCGGTCAAGAAGTGGGAGCGAGAAGATGTGGCTGTTGGTTGTGGCACATTTTCACCTTGGCCACGGCCCCGTCCTCTGCACGAACCATCACCAGAACGTCCACTTCCACGTCCCTTGCCACACGCCTTGTCCATTGTAAATTAAGTAAAATAGCTTACACTTGCACTATCAATGGAAAAAGGGTAATAAAGAGTAGATTAGAACCGTGGAAGAGGAAAACCACAGTTATTGTTTACTGGGGTATACCACACTTTTTTAAATAGAGATATTTGCGGCTGAACAGTGAGCGACACACTCAAACTGCTTTTTTTTTAGATACCAAAGGCCCAAAACTGGATAGTACAGCGATTTGACCCGTGGAACTGCGAAACCACACTGGGATGTCGGGCCTACACAAGACTATTTTCAACAGATATATTTTTGTGTCACAACAGTCAGGAGACACTACTGTTTTTCTTTACGGAAAAAACTACCAAAACCTGAATAATAGAGATTTTTTACCGTGGAACAGCAAAACCACAGTTATAATTTACTGGTGTATACCAGGCTTTTTAAAATATATATATATTTGCGGCTGAACAGTGAGCGACACACTCAAACTGTTTTTTTAGATACAAATGGCCCAAAAGTGGATAATACAGAGGTTTGTACCGTGGAACTGCAAAACCACACTTGTATTTCTCGGGCCTACACCAGACTATTTTCAACAGATATATTTGTGTCTGAAAAATCAGGGAGACACTATTTTTTTTTTTTACAGCAAAAAATGCAAAAAGCAGAATAATAGAGATTTTTTACCGTGGAACAGCAAAAGCACACTTCTGTCTCTCTGGCCTACACCAGACTATTTTCAACAGATATATTTGTGTCTGAAAAATCAGGGAGACACTATTATTATTTTTATACAGCAAAAAATGCCAAAAACAGGATAATAGAGATGTTTTACCGTGGAACATCAAAACCACAGTAATAATTTACTGGTGTATACCAGGCTTTTTAAAATATATATATATTTGCGGCTGAACAGTGAGCGACACACTCAAACTGTTTTTTTTAGATACAAATGGCCCAAAAGTGGATAATACAGAGGTTTGTACCGTGGAACTGCAAAACCACACTTGTATTTCTCGGGCCTACACCAGACTATTTTCAACAGATATATTTGTGTCTGAAAAATCAGGGAGACACTATTTTTTTTTTTTTACAGCAAAAAATGCGAAAAGCAGGATAATAGAGATTTTTTACCGTGGAACAGCAAAAGCACACTTCTGTCTCTCTGGCCTACACCAGACTATTTTCAACAGATATATTTGTGTCTGAAAAATCAGGGAGACACTATTATTATTTTTATACAGCAAAAAATGCCAAAAACAGGATAATAGAGATGTTTTACCGTGGAACATCAAAACCACAGTAATAATTTACTGGTGTATACCAGGCTTTTTAAAATATATATATATTTGCGGCTGAACAGTGAGCGACACACTCAAACTGTTTTTTTTAGATACAAATGGCCCAAAAGTGGATAATACAGAGGTTTGTACCGTGGAACTGCAAAACCACACTTGTATTTCTCGGGCCTACACCAGACTATTTTCAACAGATATATTTGTGTCTGAAAAATCAGGGAGACACTATTATTATTTTTATACAGCCAAAAACAGGATAATAGAGATGTTTTACTGTGGAACATCAAAACCACAGTAATAATTTACTGTTGTATACCAGGCTTTTTAAAATATATATATATTTGCGGCTGAACAGTGAGCGACACACTCAAACTGTTTTTTTTAGATACAAATGGCCCAAAAGTGGATAATACAGAGGTTTGTACCGTGGAACTGCAAAACCACACTTGTATTTCTCGGGCCTACACCAGACTATTTTCAACAGATATATTTGTGTCTGAAAAATCAGGGAGACACTATTTTTTTTTTTTTTACAGCAAAAAATGCAAAAAGCAGGATAATAGAGATTTTTTACCGCGGAACAGCAAAAGCACACTTCTGTCTCTCTGGCCTACACCAGACTATTTTCAACAGATATATTTGTGTCTGAAAAATCAGGGAGACACTATTATTATTTTTATACAGCAAAAAATGCCAAAAACAGGATAATAGAGATGTTTTACCGTGGAACATCAAAACCACAGTAATAATTTACTGGTGTATACCAGGCTTTTTAAAATATATATATATTTGCGGCTGAACAGTGAGCGACACACTCAAACTGTTTTTTTTAGATACAAATGGCCCAAAAGTGGGTAATACAGAGGTTTGTACCGTGGAACTGCAAAACCACACTTGTGTTTCTCGGGCCTACACCAGACTATTTTCAATAGATATATTTGTGTCTGAAAAATCAGGGAGACACTATTTTTTTTTTTTTACAGCAAAAAATGCAAAAAGCAGGATAATAGAGATTTTTTACCGTGGAACAGCCAAAGCACACTTCTGTCTCTCTGGCCTACACCAGACTATTTTCAACAGATATATTTGTGTCTGAAAAATCAGGGAGACACTTATTATTTTTATACAGCAAAAAATGGCAAAAACAGGATAATAGAGATGTTTTACCGTGGAACATCAAAACCACAGTAATAATTTACTGGTGTATACCAGGCTTTTTAAAATATATATATATTTGCGGCTGAACAGTGAGCGACACACTCAAACTGTTTTTTTTAGATACAAATGGCCCATAGAACTGCAAAACCACACCTCTATTTCTCTGGCCTACACCAGACTATTTTCAACAGATATATTTGTGTCTGAAAAATCAGAGGCACACTTGTTTTTTTTTGGGGGGGGGGCACCAAAAGGTTAATAAGATGGGTATTTGTACATTGTGAAGGAGGAAAAAAAAAAGAGGATTTAGATAAAAAAAAAGGATTTTTCCTGGCCCCCGGGACCTGGAGCTAAGTCCAGCAATTTCAGCAACAGGAGCAGCACACAGGACTGTAATGCAGCGTTTGCTGGTACAACCACTGCGTCTCCTATACAGCCTGCCTGCCTGCCTGATATACCTGGGATGGATATTAGTCCTGAGAAGGACTGTTTGTTTGATCTGGCAGCCTTTACAGACCCTACACTAACTATTTTGCAGAATATATCTCTCCCTAAATCAGCAGCGCTGTCCCTACACTGTCTGATCCGGAGCGACTGTGTCCAAGATGGCGGCGCCCGGTTTTAAATACTCGAGGTGACGCTGTGCGGCCAGCCAAACACTGTAATGCCCACAAACAACATGGCTGCGGCATTACAGTGACTGGCTGGCAATCCCTGCATGTTCATTGGCTCTGTAAAGAGCGCCAAACATGCAGGGCGGAGACCCGAGCTCCCGCCCGAGTAACCCGGAAATGCTCGGTGCTCGCCGAACATCCCTAGTAGAGTGATGCTTGGGCGAGTACCGAGCAGTGTCGAGCATGTTCGCTCAACACTAATAGTGAGATAATAACCAACGGAACGTTTCATTTCGGCTAATTGTCTTTATCAAGGTTTATCTGTGTCAATGAAAAATATGACATTTTAATAAGATCACACAAATAATAAAGCCACACATTTTACATACGTATATAATTTTGACATACATAAAGCTCATACGCACGGTTGTCAAGTAGTAGGTCACTTGTTTCAAATATAGGTGATCATATTCAAGTGCAAATTGTACCTAATATAAAAAATAATAATCATCATCATAATAATGATGTTGCTCAGTAAGAAAAGCATCCAATGCTATGTAGAAGGGAAAGGCAAACCCAGAGTTCCAAAGGTATTGGTTTCAGAACAATCATGAAGTAGGATATTCAGAGACATAGTGCAATATATATATATATGTGTATGCCCCAAAGGTAAAGGGAAAAGCGAGACAAAGATATTCAAAGTATATATCAGATTGGATAAAAAGCTATGCAACTTACTTATTAGCATATAGGAGTACCACCCGGTAATATTTTTCATTGACACAGATAAACCTCGATAAAGGCAATTAGCCGAAACGAAACGTTCCGTTGGTCATTATCTCACTATGGTCACTTTTTGGAATTAAAACAAATATTTTTGAAATGATATATGATTGTTTCCTCATTTATTAGTGCCAGAGGTTCAGATTTGATATCAGTGGACTATTTTCCTCCTGAGCACAAAATAATTTTTCTAACCGTGCGAACCCTTATTGTTCTTCTGACATTTTATAAGTGGTCATAAACTTGTAAAAAACTCATGAAAGAATAAAGTTACATTAAAACCAAGCACACCATTGTTTTTCTTATCAAATTCTCAATAAGTTTGATGTTTCACATGACCCTCTTCCCATTGAAAAAAATAAAGTTGGATCCAAAATGGCCAACTTCAAAATGGCCGCCATGGTCACCACCCATCTGGAAAAGTTTCCCCCTCCTATATACTACTGTGCCACAAACAGGAAGTTGATATAACCAACTATTCCCATTTAATTTAGGTGTTTCCATATAAATTACCCACCCTGTAGTATAATGCACAGCCCATATTCTTCCATATAGTATAATGCACGCCCCATAGTCCTGCATGAAGTATAATGCACAGCTCATAGTCCTCCATATAGTAAAATGCACCCCCATAGTCCTCCATATAGTATAATGCACCCCGAATAGTCCTCCATATAGTAAAATGCACCCCCATAGTCCTCCATATAGTAAAATGCACAGCCCATAGTCCTCCATGTAGTATAATGCATTCCTCATAGTCCTCTATATAGTATAATGAACCCCCCATAGTCCTCCATATAGTATAATGCACCCCCCATAGTCCTCCATATAGTAAAATGCACAACCCATAGTCCTCCATATAGTATAATGCACCCCCCATAGTCCTCCATAAAGTATAATGCACAGCCCATAGTACTCCATATAGTAAAATGCACCCCCATAGTCCTCCATATAGTATAATGCACCCCCATAGTCCTCCATATAGTAAAATGCAAAGCCCATAGTCCTCCATGTAGTATAATGCTTTCCCCATAGTCCTCCATATAGTAAAATGCAAAGCCCATAGTCCTCCATGTAGTATAATGCTTTCCCCATAGTCCTCCATATAGTATAATGCACCCCCATAGTCCTCCATATAGTAATATGCACAGCCCATAGTCCTCCATGTAGTATGATGCACTCCTCATAGTCCTCCATGTAGTATAATGCATTCCCCATAGTCCTCCATATAGTATAATGCACCCCCATAGTCCTCCATATAGTAAAATGCAAAGCCCATAGTCCTCCATGTAGTATAATGCTTTCCCCATAGTCCTCCATATAGTAAAATGCAAAGCCCATAGTCCTCCATGTAGTATAATGCTTTCCCCATAGTCCTCCATATAGTATAATGCACCCCCATAGTCCTCCATATAGTAATATGCACAGCCCATAGTCCTCCATGTAGTATGATGCACTCCTCATAGTCCTCCATGTAGTATAATGCATTCCCCATAGTCCTCCATATAGTAAAATGCACCCCCCATAGTCCTCCATGTAGTATAATGCACTTCCCATAGTCCTCCATGAAGTATAATGCACAGCACATAGTCATCCATACAGTATAATGCACAGCCCATAGTCATCAATGGCCTGGTTCTGCATGCCACTATTTTTTATTTAAAATGAAACAACTGAGAGTCCATTGAAGGGTAGATTTTCAGGTGTAATTAAAGAGATTGAACAAAAATATCCTGTGAAATGTTTGGGAATTGCATTCATTGTTTTGATGCCTTCAGTGTGAATGTACAATTTTCAGTCATGAAAATACAGAAAAATCTTTAAATGAGACGGTGTGTCCAAACTTTTGGTCTGTACTGTATATATATATATATATATATATATATATATATATATATATATATATATATGGGGCGGGTATAGCATTGGTGCAACCTGGGAGGTGGTGGGTGCATTTTGCATTATGATGAGCTATTGCACCAATGATATGTTTGCTTTAGCCCTATGTCTAGCAGAAATCAAGATCTCCTATGATTGCCGGCCACGGCTATAGGGGATTCACAATGACAGGCACAGGGGTCTTCTGCAGATTTCTGACTCATGACAAAACATCAGCGCCCCATGATCATGTGATAGGGGCGCCAATAGGCGGGTCTCGCAACGCGCTTCCGGCCAGTGGAAGTTAAATGGCGCTGTCAGAGATTGACAGCAGCATTAACTGGTTAACAGCCGCAGGTGGATCGTGGATCCACCTGCAGCTGTTAGAAGCAAATGACAGGTGATCAGATCAGCTGTCATGTGCGGGGAAAGATGCGGGCTCAGCGTTGGAACCCACATCAAGTGCCGGGACACGACCTTGGACGTACATATACGTCCAAGGTCGTGAAGGGGTTAACATTTATATTTATTATATTAGTGGTTGGGTTTCCACCTTCCTTACCTTGGCCATGTCTCTGAGCACTGAACACCTTGTACTTTTGGGCCTCCAGGTAGGTTGCAGTTCTGGAATATAACAGCACTGGAGGATAATGGCTTCCTGGTCGCTTCACGTCTGATTCTTCTCTAAACTTTGGCAGTTAATCTGCATCTTTTTTTCTCAACATATTTTTTGCGACCTTGTTGACTATTTGCAACAAATCCTTTGATGGTTCTGTGATCATGCCCCAATGTCTTAGCAATTTCAAGAAAGCTGCATCCTTCTGTAAGACTTTTTTAAAAAATTGACTTTTCAGAGTCAGTTAAATCTCTGTTTTGGCCCATTATGTCTGAGAAAAACAAGATGCCTGATAATTGTGCTCTCCTTAATAAAGTGCGATGTATCCTTAGACCTCACCCTCCATCATTGCACAAATACACATCACCTGATCTGCTTCATCCAATAAACAATTGAGTTTATACAGCTCGGAGTTGGAAAATCTGCATAAAAATGATGATATGGTCAAATACTCACTAATAATTGTGTATACTAAAATGAACTCACAGACATATGTATTACCATTTTTTTTATTGTAGAATACGGTTTAGTTTATTAAAAAAGTCCATGGTATAAATGGTTACAGAAAGTCACTGAAATCCATTCTTGTACAGGATATTAGATGGAATTTAGATGTAGAAAAATTGTCACAAATGAATAATAAGCTTTTGTAAAAGGAAGCACGGATATAATAATAATAATGATAAAAACAGTCCTGAACAAAAGTTATAAATAAAACACTAAAAAGAAAATCAGAAAAACATAAATTGGATGAATGTTGAGAACCAAGAATTCACTATAAAGTATAACGATTGTGTAGCTGAGTTTCTGGAGTACAGAAAACTTCAACCCTTGTAACTAACTGATGGTACCATGAAAACCAGCACAAACAGTGCAATGATTTATACATCACAGCCGTAGACTTCCAGCCTCATTACAATGCTTTGATTCCAAATTTTGGGAATTATCCTCAGATATCGTGAATATATCGGTGGATGGAATTCGTTCTTGGCATATCCATGGCTATTGTTGTTACCTTGGAATATCTGAAATAGCAATAGTAGAATTTATTTTAGTTTTCAATCCTTAACCCTGAATCCAGCGATGTGTCACTTACTGGGCTAGTTGCTGTAGTTTAGATAAACTACTGCTTTATCAGCAAGAGATTATCACTCGAGAACTAGTACACCTGCTACCATGTTCTCCATATTCATGAGCTTTGTAAAACCCCGCCCCCACCACTGATTTGCTGCTTTCTGCCTATGCACAGCGTAAACAGAAATATGCTGGTCAGTGATGTGGGCGGGGTTATAAAGTCCAAATTGCAGCAGATAAAACAGTGATTTTATCAAAACTGCAGCTAGCAGCCCATTAAGTGACACATCACTGGAATCAATGTCTCTGTCCCTACATCACACTGCTCTCAGATGGGTTAGTAAAAACCTGGTGACAGATTCCCTTTAAGCAAATGACACGATTACAGCATAAAGAACTGCAAGACTGATATATACCTAGGAGTAGACAAAAGACATGAATAAAGGCAGTCTGTCACCCCCCTCCTAACCCCCAAACACAAACTAAGTACACAGTCATATGCGGGCTTAGCCCATATAAAAGTATACCATGTAATAAAGGGGTTGTCCACCCCTGGTGAAATCTTCATCAGGAGCTTTAGCTTGCTGAATCCTAACAGAGTGTAATACACAAACCACTACAATTGCAATATGCAAGTCAATATGTGACTTGCAAAGTTGTGGTTACGTGCCAACTAGAGTCTTAGCCGCATCTCTGTATTAAGAAGCAACAAAGACTCTGTTCAGCATGTGACCACGACTATACAAATCGCCTACTTGTGGTCACATGACAACTACTGGAATTGGCACAGGTAACACTGTGTGTTGCCCAGCGGTAAAATTTGGCACTCTGTAGGGCCTAAAATTTCCTCATGGACAACCCCTTTAATCCTTGCCTTCGGTGTCCAAAAAACTTGCAGACAGTGATCCCTACCTGAGCAGAATCCTGCATGCGAGCACACAAACAGTTCAGGAGCACTGTGTGCCCACAGATATCACTGTTGTGGCAACTCGTTACTTTACTGGGTGTTTCAGAGTAGTGGGCGGCTCAATCAAAAAGGTCTGTGGGCTCCTGAACGGTCACTAAACAATGTACTGGGCCGCTGTATTATATCCAGCCACTGCTGGGGCTGATTTCCGCGGATCATGGGGGTGCCAGGTGTCGGACCTCCACCAATCTCAAACTGATGAGCTATCCCAAACTGATGAGCTACCTCCACCAATCTCAAATGAATGGGCTAAACCTGTGTGAATGTATATATAGTGAAGTGTCGGTGCATTACTGCACTCACCAGTCTCCATTATTTACAATTTCAAGCGCCGCTTCCGTCCTCTTCTGGGTCATGTGGTGCCTATTCCAACTTGTCGGATCACACTGGGGATTATTTGTGAGCTGGAAGTTGCTATTAGAAAATAAATCTATTGAGCCTTCTTCTGGTACTACATAGGCTCACATTGTTAAAGTGATTTCCAGCTCACACATAAACCCCAATGTGAGTCGGCGAGTTGGAACTACATTCATGGGAGTGAGAAGTGGACTGTAGCAGCGCTGGAAACTGGAGAAGACGGCGATCAGTGAGTAACATTTACACAGCTTTATTTAGCCCATAACATGTTTAATGGGAGTGCTTCTTAAATTTGTGCACTTCCTTTAGAGCGTTTTATGCAGTAGAAAATAGCATGATTACAGTGGAGGACACAAAAAAGTAGAGTACCAAAAAAATGGAGTAGCAGCTTGTATGACGGTGGCGTGCTGTAAGCCTGTATTTTCCGCATTAACTTCAGTATAGAAAAGCTGTAATACCAAGAGTACTCATAGAGTTCAACAGAACAGTTCTAGAAATACTTCTTAGAACTTTTTCTTTGAAGACATTTTGTCTTGGATCACAAACATTTTCAACTTCAAGAAGACCCCCCAGCTCTCCTGAAATGTCTCTTTCAGTATATACTGTATATGCATGTCCCATGAACCAGCAATTCTGGGGCATCTTTTTATTCTAACTTGTGACGTACCTCTCTTATTCCACTTGAAAATGTATAAAATAACTGGGCATTACCATTCTCCTAGGTAAAACCCTTACACGCTAATTCTGTTGATATTACGTAAATCCATAGTTACCTTGTCCATTGATGTGGACGTGTCCATATAAGATTTCCAGTCCTTTCCTTTGTCGCTGAATTGAACAACGTAGGACTTCACATACAGCTCGCTTGCAAAAGATCTGGCCCCTTGTGTCATCATTCCAGTAATTTTCTTGGTCACAAGGAAATCTATTTGTAGCCACTGTTGATTGTTGTTTGACTAAAAGAAAAATAAATAGGTGTAAAACATTATACCATTATACAAGCTTTTATCCCAGAAAACTGGCAAGTTTGAAGCAACTCCTCCAAAATGGACAAAGCTGGAGAGTGGGCAGGATTGGGCATGGCTATGCCCACCCATTAAATTCAGCTAAAGTGCCAACATTTCTTACGCCAAAAAATGTTACTCCAATCATTGACTGGAGTAACATTTCTGGGGAGGAGCACAGAGGCGCATGCCACTGATAAGATGCACCGAATTCATTGTAGTGTGTATGTGGTGTGCGCCTCTTATTCCTGCATGCCCCTTAGTAACGCCAGTCTTGATGAATTGGCCCTTTAGTTTAACATTAGTCTTCAATGATGAATTGAATGAACTGTTAAAGGGCACAGAGCACACTAACAGCACTATATTTTATAGCATATCTGTAAATTTCAATAACTTTTCCAGCATTTTTATGTTGAAGACCTATTCTTAGGATAGGTCAACTGGCACAACTAGCATCCCCATCGGTCAGTTTTTATCAGCCCTCAAAGCGGACGGATGTGAAAGATGTGCAGAATGTAACACTGCAACTCTGTACAGTGGAACTCCTATTTTTTACAATAATTCTGAAAACCTCTAAACCACCAGGAAAATAATTTAGAAAACCTCTAGACCACCAGGGATATAATTTTTTGAAATTCTGGAACACTAAGAAAATAATTTATAAAACATTTATGACGCCAGGAATATTACTAATACAACTGCTGGATCGCCAGGAATATTATGTATAACACTTGTAATGGTCAGGAATATACTTTTATACAATCTTTACATCACCAGGGATATAATCTAAATATTGTTTATAAACTCTCTAGAGCACCATGAATATTATCTATAAAAGCTCTAGATCACCAGGAATATTGTTTGTAACACCTGTAGAGCCAGGAGTATTTTTTTTTTAAACTTCTTTATTATCAGGAATATTGTTTTATAAAACCTAAATATCAGTAGGAATATTATTTATAAAACCTTTACACCAGCAAGAATATACAAGTGCTTCTCACTAAATTAGAATATCATCAAAAAGTTAATTTATTTCAGTTCTTCAATACAAAAAGTGAAACTCATATATTATATAGAGTCATTACAAACAGAGTGATCTATTTCAAGTGTTTATTTTTGTTAATGTTGATGATTATGGCTTACTGCCAATGAAAACACTAAAGTCATTATCTCAGTAAATTAGAATAATTAACAAAAAATACCTGCAAAGGCTTCCGATGCGTTTAGTCCCTTAGTCTGTTTCAGTAGGCTCCACAATCATGGGGAAGACTGCTGACTTGACAGATGTCCGGAAGGCAGACAATGACACACTCCACAAGGAGGGTAAGCCATAAAAGGTCATTGCTAAAGTAGCTGGCTGTTCACAGAGTGCTGTATCCAAGCATATTAATGGAAAGTTGAGTGGAAGGAAAAAGTGTGGTAGTAAAAGGTGCACAAGCAATTGGGATAACCGCAGCCTTGAAAAGATTGTTAAGAAAAGGCCATTCAAAAATTTGGGGGAGATTCACAAGGAGTGGACTGCTGCTGGAGTCATTGCTTCAAGAGCCACCACACAGACGTATCCAGGACATGGGCTACAAGTGTCACATTCCTAGTGTCAAACCATTCATGACCAATAGACAACGCCAGAAGCGTCTTACCTGGGCCAAGGAGAAAAAGACCTGGACTGTTGCTCAGTGGTCCAAGGTGTTGTTTTCAGATGAAAGTAAATGTTGCATTTCATTAGGAAATCAAGGTGCCAGAGTCTGGAGGAAGAGTGGAGAGGACACAATCCAAGCTGCTTGAGGTCTAGTGTGAAGTTTCCACAATCAGTGATGGTTTGGGGAGCTATGTCATCTGCTGGTGTAGGTCCACTGTGCTTTATCAAGACCAAAGTCAGCGCAGCCGTCTACCAGGAAATTTTAGAGCACTTCATGCTTCCCTCTGCCGACAAGCTTTTTGGAGATGGAATTTCATTCTCCAGCAGGACTTGGCACCTGTCCACACTGCCAAAAGTACCGATACCTGGTTTACACACAACAGTATCACTGTGCTTGATTGGCGGCAAACTCGCCTGACCTTACCCCATAGAGAATCTATAGGGTATTGTCAAGAGGAAGATGAGAGACACCAGACCCAACAATGCAGATGAGCTGAAGGCTGCTATCAAAGCAACCTGGGCTTCCATAACACCTCAGCAGTGCCACAGGCTGATCGCCTCCATGCCACGCCGCATTGATGAAGTAATTGATGCAAAAGGAGCCCTGACCAAGTACTGAGTGCATTTACTGAACATACATTTCAGTAAGCCAACATTTTTGATTTGAAAAACATTTTTCAAGCTGGTTTTATTAAGTATTCTAATTTACTGAGATAATGACTTTTGTGTTTTCATTGGCTGTAAGCCATAATCATCAACATTAACAGAAATAAACACTTGAAATAGATCACTCTGTTTGTAATGACTCTATATAATATGATTTTCACTTTTTTTATTGAAGAACTGAAATAAATTAACTTTTTGATGATATTCTAATTTAGTGAGACGCACTTGTAACTTCCAAACACACTATAACCTCACGCATATTACTATAAATAAAACTTTATAACATCAGACACGTTATGCCCATACCTTTGCTTGCCAAGCGTTAACACTACCAGCCTTATTAAGACGTGCCAGCGACGCTAGCCATGGAGATGAGAGCAAGGAAGTCTTGTGTGAGGAGGCCGTTATTTGTGCATCTTTGATATTATAGTTCTCCATACCAAGTGGTGCAGAACAACCTACAAAACAGATTGTTATATTAAATTGGGTAACCTTACTAGGGTAAAAGGCATGAATAACATAGATAATATTATGAAATAAGTAATTAAACAATAACAAACAAATAATAAAGAGAATTTAAAAAAAATAATAGTTCACAAAATCATAAAAAAAAATTGAAATTGACAAATTTACATTGACTATTACCTTAACATCATATAGAGGGGTAAGGGTATATATGAACTTGTCACGCAAGGCGTGGGAAAGACTTAGTGCAACACAAAGGAAAGAGGGAGCCCAGACTCTAGGGAAAGGGGGGAAGTGGAGACCTCCTAGGTTGATCTAGTGTCACCCTGTCTCCCCTAACGTCCCTGTATTGGCTCTTCACCAATCGCCGCACGCGTACCTCGCCCTGTCTTTCCCTGATGTATGACTAAGGCTAGGGATGGGAGGAGATGAGCACTAGTCGATCTCCCCTAAACAATATAGACAACAGGGGTGGACAAACAGGGGGAGAATGCTTAGCTTTAGACGAACTTCAGACAAATGCGCACACGTCCTCAAGCTCCAGAGAGGACGAAGTACTGCTCTTGCTAAAGATTTCACAGGTAGTAATGAATATCGCCGGCACCTCCCTCTGAAACACAGCAGGTATTTATACACCCAGGCATGGTGTTAATTAGCCAGAGGGAGGTAGCTGCTGGGTCCTAGAGACAGCCTCTAAGAAGATGTCTGTAATGCCAACCACAGATATCTCCTGCAACCAACTGCAGGGTGACTGTCTGTCACCTCTGACACACCCATGACAGAAGCATCACTAATTATAAAGTATCACCAAGAACCATAAATTAATCAAAAACATTTCATCTTTATTGAAACATTTAAAAACACAAACACAAACAGCTTTAAAAACTGGGAATAACCACCAGATGGCACCATAACCCACATCAACATAGCTGATCCATATTATCCTAACAGTGTTTTTAAATGTTTCAATAAAGATGAAGTGTTTTTGATTAATTTATGGTTCTTGGTGATACTTTATAATTAGTGATGGTTCATATATACAGTTATCTCTCTATATGATGTTAAGGTAATAGTCAATGTAAATTTGTCAATTTCAATTTAATTTTTTTTTATAATTTTGTGAACTATTATTTTTTTAAATACTCTTTAATATTGTTTGTTATTGTTGATGCTATTCTGCATGTGTATTGAACCACAGAACTATCCATGTGGATTCCAGGCATTTCGGGTTATTCCTGTATTTAGACACAATGATGCTGTGTAAGTGGACAAGTTTAATAATTGACTATTACCTTGCATTTCACATCCAAGTAGCTCCATACGAAGAGCGGGCTGATTTTGGAACCTTGTAGGAAATACTCTGATGTACCGTGCAGGAATTGGTGGGTCAAATAGATTTTCTTTTATACTATGTGAGTCAGAATTACCTTCAAAAAGCTGTAAGAATAATAAAGATGCATTAAAAGAATAATATTACCAGTGGTATTTCAAAATGCCCAGTTCATGAGTACAATGTCATCCAATAAAAACAATAAAATTGTAATCTGTGAGGCACTGAGGGGAATTATACGCGAGGGACGGTATGTATCCCCCAGGATGCACATAGAAGCATATTGAACCCGCTGGAGTGCATTGCAGTCACAGGCACAGCTGTGGTTGCAGTGCAAAATAAAAGTAAAGTTTGGACTTGGTCAAGCTATTTGGCTAAGTCAAATTTAAGAAAACCCGGTATGGGCTTTTATTTTTTGGAGTGAACTACAGGATGGCAGAGGGGCGGTCCACTCCCTCCAGCCCGGGTCTTGCATGTGGCTCATGTTCACAGTTTTCATTTAAAAATCTGCAGCAAAGGTTTGGGTGTGTCAGTGTTGGGATTGCTAGCAGCAGAGCAGGAGGCTCTGCAAGCCTGTGTGAAGCTGAACACAGGCCTGTGAAGGCAACGTATTTGGTGCACCCTAAGTGACACTGCCCGGCCGTCTCCCACACCGACAGGTTTACATGGACTCGGATCAGGAGGACAACTTTTGCATTTGAGTTCTGAGTTTTTGGCAAATAAAAACATTTAAGTTGGACTTTCATTGGGTCACTGCCTCATTACTGCACAGAGTGAACACCGCCGCACTACAAATCCTAAATTCTCCTTATGCCTAGTTAGTACATGTTGAGGCAATAAAAATCTGGTGATCCCCAGTCTGGGCCACTGATATTGTATAATGAGTAGTGTTGAGCGATACCTTCCGATATCAGGAAATATCGTATCGGATTGGATCGGACCGATACTCAAAAAGTATCGGATATCGCCGATTCCGATACCGGAAACCAATGCAAGTCAATGGGACACTAATATCGGAATGAAAATAAACCCTTTCTTTCCTTGTAGGTTAATTCTACATGAAGTAAAACAACTAAGAATAATGTAGAATGTATTATGCGAAAAGCCGGCAATTCATCAGCGCATACACCGGTACCCGACAATTTACAACAGAAAGAATAGAGCTTCACACATAGATTAGATAGATAGAAACATGTCAGTCACATATATATGAAGTACAGTGACAGTGTTGCTTACTGTACTTGTCATTTAGTGTAAAGGATTTATTAAAAAAAATAATAGTGTTTTCATGCACCGTCTCTTTAAAAAAGCCGGCTGGCAATTCAGCAGCGGTACCCGACAATTTATAACAGAAAGAATAGAGCTTCACACATAGATTAGATAGATAGAAACATGTCAGTCACATATATATGAAGTACAGTGACAGTGTTGCTTACTGTACTTGTCATTTAGTGTAAAGGATTTATTAAAAAAAATAATAGTGTTTTCATGCACCGTCTCTTTAAAAAAGCCGGCCGGCAATTCAGCAGCGGTACCCGACAATTTATAACAGACAGAATAGAGCTTTACACATAGATTAGATAGATAGAAACATGTCAGTCACATATATATGAAGTACAGTGAAAGTGTTGGTTACTGTACTTGTCATTTAGTGTAAAGGATTTATTTAAAAAAATAATAGTGTTTTCATGCACCGTCTCTTTAAGAAAGCCGGCCGGCAATTCAGCATCGGTACCCGACAATTTAGAATAGAAGGAATAGAGAATCATACATAGATTAGATAGATAGAAACATGTCAGTCACATATATATGAAGTACAGTGACAGTGTTGATTACTGTACTTGTCATTTAGTGTTAAAATAAAGGATTTATTTAAAAAAAAATTGGCGTGGGGTTCCCCTTAATTTTAGTCTCTAGCGGAGGTTAAGCAGACAGCTGGGGCAGATGTTTGAAGCCTGGGAAGGGGGTAATACCCACGGAGCTTCCCAGGCTACTAATATCAGCCTCCAGCTGAATACATAGCCTTTACTAGCTATTAAAATGGGGGACCCCCCCAAAAAAATGACGTGGGGTCCCCCCTAATTTAATAGCTAGCAAAGGCTAGGCAGACAGCTGGGGGCTGATATTAATAGCCCAGGAAGGGTGCAATGAATATTGGCCCCCTCCCAGGCTAGAAACACCAGCCGTCAGCCGCCCCAGAAATGGCGCATCCATAGGATGAGCCAATTCTGGCACTTAGCCTCGCTCTTCCACGCTGCCCTGGTGCGGTGGCAGTGGGGTAATAGGGTTGGGGTTGATGTCAGCTTATAATACCAGCTGACATCAAGCCCAGGTTAGTAATGGAGAGGCGTCTATAAGACACCCCCATTACTAACCCCATAGTCAAAGTTAAAAGAAAACACAAACACCCAGAATAAAGTCCTTTAATTGAAATAAACACACAATTCTTTATTGTTCTAAATTAAACCATACTTACCGTCACGCCCATTCCAGCTGAAGCCAACGATCTCCTGCAATAAAAGAAAAATAATAAAGCAACATCATCCTTACCTTTCGATGGTTCCCACGACAGCTTCAGCTCTGCTACATCGAGATGACAGGCTGGACCGCAGCAGAACGCTGCCATCCAGCCTGTCATCCCGCGGACAATGAGAAGCGCAGGCATGCTTGCGCTCCTCAGTGTCTCTCTGTGACGGCATCCAGATGAGCCGAGGTCATGTCCAATGGCAGGGGGTAATAGTGGTGGGGTTCATGTCAGCGCCAGCTGCCATGAAGCCCAGGTTAGTAATGATGGGCGTCTATAAGACACCCCCATTACTAACCTACAAAGTGTTAAAAAGAAAAAACTCACTACACCCAGAAAAAAATAATTTATTTGAAATAAAACACACCATTTTATTTAATTCTTAGTTTACTAAAAAAAAAAATAGTTACCTGTCCACGTTCCTGTTCTGATCTCCCATGCACAGCTGTCACATCTGGAGATGGTGACAGCTGTGCATGGCTGCTGTAAGCTAACACTGCCGGGAACACGTCCGCTCCCGGCAGCGGGAGCCACTGACTGAGGTCACCGGAGTGCATTCAGGCAGCGCAGCTCCGGAGACCTCCTTTACGGCACTGCTGTACCGTGGGAATTTCTCACGATACAGCGGGGCCGTAAAGGAGCTGACCGGAGCAGCGCTGCCTGAACTCCGGCGAACCCGCTCATGCAATGACGGGGCTGCTTTACGGCCCCGTCACTCTAGCGGCGGCAGCGGTTCAGAGCGGTCACATTCTATGTGGCTGCTCTGAACTGGAGATCTTCGTGGGACACTCGTGGACTGCTACGGAGGGGTAAGGATAAGGTTGTGGTTTATTATTTTATATTTTATTACAGGAGATCGATGGCTTCGGGGAATTAGGTGTCTAGGTGAGTATAGGTGTAGTTTTTTATTTTTTACTTTATTTTAGGTGGCGATCGGCGGGGACAGGTAATGTATGAACTAATTTATTGTAGGTAACCACTGGCCACCAATGACATGTATTTAACATTTATTGGGGACACAGTAGGGCAATTTAAATAGCAGGATCAGGCTGATGGGAACTACTGCTCCCATCGAGCTGATCCTGCTGGCACGAGTGGACGGGGGACAGACATAGGCCGATGGGAGTAGTAGTGTCACATCGGCCTATGTCTGCCTGCACGCACACACCCGCACACATCCCGCACACATCGCACAGACACAGCGCACACTCCCAGACATCGCACAGACACCGCACACACCCGCACACACTCACAGACATCGCACAGACACAGCGCACACCCGCACACACTCGCAGACATTGCACAGACATCGCGCACACCCGCACACATCGCACAGACATCGCACAGACACCCACACACACCAATCATGATGGGCTGATCGTCTGGGAGGTGAGGCTGACCTGTGTGGCCGTGGGAAAGTTCATGTGAGTTCATGCAATGCAGTCAAGCATAAACTCACATGAACCCTCTGAGGGCACCGCGGCTACTTCAAATGAACAGCTGATCGGCATCAGCTGATACCTCAGCTGTTTATTTGAAATAACCGGCAGGAAAGCGCAGCACAGAACGGGAAAGCCGGCGGTGAAGTCTTTTCACTGCCGGCTTCCCCGCCCGGGTCCTTCGCTCCCCGCTCCTTGGTGCTGCGCTCTCCGCCCGGTCCTAACTTACGATTGGGATGGGAGGTGGCGAGGGGAGCGGAGGATCGAGGTGGGAGGCTGCGGGGAAGCAGTATGGGGCCGTGTGATTGTTTAAAAGCCGGCGGCTTTTTACCGCCCGCCGGCTTTTAAACAATCAGGAGAATTCTCCCAAGCTGGGATGGCATTCTGATGACAGGCTGGATCTCAGCTGAGCGCTGCCATCCAGCTTGTCATCCTTCAGAGACACTGCAGAGCGCAGGCATTAGGGAACTTCCGATTCCGGTATTCGATATTGTAAAAGTATCGGAATTAAGTATCGGAATTCCGATACCGCGAATATCGGCCGATACCCGATATTTCAGTATCGGAATGCTCAACACTAATAATGAGCCCTTTTACAGTAGTTTTCTACAGAAATACAGTAGATGATCACAAGTAAGAAGACCAAGTATTAACTTATCATAGGCACAAACTGAAAAGATTTGTTCAGAAAAAGACTGTATATTTATATATTCATAGAAGGTAAACCATCATGAACCCAGTACTAAATTGCACGGCAGAGAATGATGTCTCCACACACGTTCTAGAAATAATGGAAGATGTTGTAATTAAAGGGGTTGTCCACTACTGGGACAACACCTTCTTGATCTAAATGTTTGACCCTGATAAAATAAAAAAGCTTATACACATCTCCCGTGCAGGCACGGTTCCTGCAGTGTCGGCACTCTCGGTCCCGTGGCTCTCGAGTGGTTGCTGTGGCCCGCGAGCCTGGCGCCCCATCAGTGCCGCTGTCACTGTCTCTGCCTTCTGTCGAATTGAACATGAAGAGGGAGTCCAGGCTGCAGCTCATCTCTGACTTCCTCTTCATGTTCAATTCGACAGAAGTCAGGGACAGTGTCACTGGCGCTAATTGGGCACCTGGCACCGCGTGTCACAACACCTCAAGAGAGCCCCGGGACCACGAGTGCCGACAGCCGCTGGAACGGAGCCGGCACCGAATGTGAGTATAGGCTTTTTTATTTTATCGGGGCCAAGCGTGGGGTATGATAAGGGGTTGTCCAAGTAGTGGACAATTTTGTTAAAATTATTTCAACAGCAAAAAAAATGCAGTCAATCCAGTTACTAAAATATAAGTGAATGCTAAAAACATAATAAATGTTCTGGATATAAAGGGACACAATTTGATTCAGTATTTTGCTTTGTTTACAAAAGGAATTTTTGATTACACTGTGATAACAAGAAGATGAGATTTAAACCGTTACTCCAGTGTTAGTTTTTATTTCCCCCTTTGTTAGCAATCAGTAAGGTACAGTATGTAAATACTTATGGCTTGCTGTCTTCTGCCATTTCCAGCGCTGCTTCAGTCCTCTAAAGCATCATGTGACTGCAGGTCCTTCTTGCCAGCTCACACTGAGGACCTTTACTTCCTTTCTTAATGTAAGACCATTAGATCTTCATTCTGAGTCTCAGAGCTGCATTAAGAAAGTGACCTTCAGGCTACACAGAAGACACTGAGGGAGCCGGCTGCTCAGAATTGCAGTCACATGATGGAGAAGAAGACTGGAGCAGCGCTGGAAACGGCAGAAGACAGCAATGGGTAAGTATTGTAATATATACACTGCAAATATATTCTTGGTTGTTAATAAGAGGGCCATAAAAAATTGCTGGACTGCTCTTCTATAACACTACTACATCAAAATAAACATGACATGTGGGTGAGGAGGATTTTGAAGATAGTCCTCAACTACTTTCAATCAATCAGCTTTAACTCATTCTTTCCGTAAAGCCTATTGACAGAGAGCAACTAACAGGGCTGTTTTCATAATGCTTCTCCCAGTTGTCCTTTCCAGTTGAATGCTGGCATAGAATAAAGTCTCCTGTATCATTCAAGCATGACAGCACCAAAACTAAAATTGTTGTAGAAAGTTGGGTCTTAAAGTACTTTTTTTACTAGTGACTACTGAATATTGATTGTACGGGTTGGTGTCTATAGAGTGAGGACACGTGTGGACTGAGCAGTAGCAGTGTTGTTTACATTTCCTTTTTGCAATTTTTAAAATGTAAAATATGAAAAAATATATATATTTTTCCTTAAATACCAAGGATATGTGTCATCTTTAACTTCAGGCCTTTTAGAGATCATTTCATCTTCAACTTGCTTAACTGTTCACAATGACAGAAATTTTGACCAGGGGTGACCAAACTTTTACATACCACTGTATAAAGGAAAGATAATAAAACAGCTCATATCTTTTACCTTATGTGTAGCTGTGCTGTTTCCTTTGAAAACGTTCCACCTTCTATTGTCCTTACTATATGCAACAAAGAACTCTTTGATGTAAAATTGGGTGAAATATTTACTTGCTCCTTGTGTTTGTATTCCGGAGAGTAAGAAGATTTTTTGCAAATCAACCTGGAATATATCAGAGGCACACAATTATTTCTGCATCATATTATATGTGCCCACAACATCTATTTCACGTGGGTATGCTCCATTACCTGCCTGAAAAAGCGCTAAATATATTGTAAAAATATATGTATTTCTATGACAAATCAACTTTCTGTGCATACGGTCAGTGCTTTGAGAGTCATTTAACCACTTCAAGTTTCCAAAGACGTAACGGTTAAAATAAGTGAGCTGACCATTTTTCAGGGGCTTCAGCTGAAACATGTTCCAAAAGACATCGTGTGCACATGCCCCTACAAGCAGGGAGAAAATTATGGAAGTTATGAAGTTATGTCACCATGCTCATTGGTATCTAATGTATACATATCTTTTTAGACCAGCTTTCCTGATTAGGTAGAAATCTGGCAATTTAATGTAAAGGGTTACAGATTTTATGAAGATAAAGTTTTTAATGGGTTATTCCTTCCACTTGGGGCTCATGCACATGACCGTGTTTTCGGTCTGAGTACTAGCGGTTAAAAAAATATATCACACTCAGTCGTATATTATTCAATGGGGCGTGTAGACAAACGATTCTTTTCAATGGCCGAATCTGTTTGCGAAAAAAATTGCAGCAGTCAATAGTTTCTTCTGTAAATCGGATGAGACTCAGCCATTCAAGTCTATGGGTACACGAAAAAATCAGATGCCAAAGTCTAGCATCCGATTTTTACGTACACAATGCAATTCTGTAACATAAGAAACTGTAAAATGTTTTGTAAATTATTCATAGCTGCGAAAAGTGAGAAAAAATTGTGCTACTTTTCTGGATGAAACTCTAAACGATTTTTTATAAGGTCATGTGAACTTAGCCATGTAGACTTTTCTGACATATCTCGAGGATGAACGGGTGTATTTTTTTCCCCAATACCTAGAACAACTGATTTTTTATCATTTTCACCCAGAACAAGCCATTAGAAGCCAGAAAGTTATGAAAGCAAAACCCCTTTAAAGAGGACCTGTCACTTGCACAAAAAATTGAGCTAAATACCTTGTAAAAATCCCTGATCTTCCCTTATTCTGCAGCTCTTTTCCATTTTGGGCTGTGGCACTCCATTGCAGAGTTGCTTACATTTGTTTTTTTGGAGCGCAGTATGTGAAATCTCTTCTTGTAGTACAACTGGGTGTTCCTTCAGGGTTTTCTCTACGGGTGTGAACTTTCTCCGCTCCAATACAGACACTGCCAATCACAGCTCAGCAGCACCTGAAACTGCTAGATCAGCTGCTGAGCAGTGATTGGCAGCATCTGGGAGGGAGGGCACACGCTCTTAGAAAAACCTATGAAGAAGTTGACCTCCAAGCAGAGATTTCACATACTACAATCCAAAAGCAACAAATATGAATATTTCTGCAATGGGGTTAAAGCAGTGCAAAATGAAAAAGAGCGGCACAATCAGGGGAATCAAGTTAGTTTAGGCATTAAACCCTTGTTAGCTACTGCGTATCAGTCTGGAGTCCAGGCTGATTGGCTCACAGTGCATTGCCAAGGTGCCATTGTATCCTCTTCACAGTTGAGAGCAGTATGAACTGTTTTCATTTAAAGAGAATCTGTCACCTGGATTTACCTCTATATCAGCTTCCTAACAACTTTCTACTTATCCAATTACTATCACTAAGTTTTCAGCAGTTAGTGTAGATATGTAGTTTAATCCTGGCACGGGCATATTTAAATTACTCAGACTGATCTTCATCTTGTAATAGTATAGCCCAGTGCACAATTATCATTCTCAGGGAAGAGCCAGGCGGCCATAAAACGAGTAGCGCAATGCAAAACTCTCCCGACCCAAGCATGACAGCATATTTTTCTATGCAGCTGTCACACTCAGGTTGTGTTGCGATCCTCCTCCGAGTTATACGGCCGTCTGACTCTTCCCTCACAATGATGGGAGGAGAAGGAGAATTTCCAATGTTCCTCCACCCTGCACATGACAGGTTGGAAATCTGATGACAGGTTCACTTTAAGACAGTATTAGTAAATCAGCCCATGATCAGGGCTGTGGAGTCAGAATCGGTGTCCATTTTGGTGGAGTCGGTATAAAATGGATTGACTCCAATTCCTAAAATATATAATAAATTGGGTACAGTAGTTCAATGCAGTTTGTGGGGAATATTTTTTCATAAGAATTTGGTAAAGTTAAGAAATGTCCTATAAATGTCTGTCCTATTCCTGATCTAAGGGTCTAGACTTTTAGCTGAGATGAATCTGTGCTACAGTAAATTTATCACTTAAACATGAGCCATGTATGAGGGAATCGGACTCGTGGAGTCGGAGTTGGAGTCAGAGTCGGTGTTATGGAAATTGAGGAGTCGGAGTTGGAGTCAGAGGTTTGGCTTACCGACTCCACAGCCCTGCCCATGATATCAAACTCTCAGCTGTGAGAAGAACAAGAGTAATTTAACCAATCAGACTCTGAATTTATAATGAATATATTCATTTATTTTCAGCACATAGAGATCTTGTAGGTGGAGAGAGAATGATCATTTCAGCAATCAGAAGTACCTGAATCCATGGCAGTGAGGATCTATTCAGATGTGCGCTCCATGCGTTGTATGAGCCTACATTGTTCAGCCTGGCTAACTTGGGCTTCCAAGGATCTATATAAAATAAAAAGAAAATATAGCAATTCATTTGATGTTATTCATTTAAAATAAACTGCATTTTTTTTCAATCACAATGGGGCCTATATCTTCATAGAAATGGAAACAATACACTTGTGGCAATATTCTCATATGTGTGCTGTTACCCATTATAGTTTATACGGCTGTTTATATGTCTATTTTTTTAAGGATTGAGTTTCTGCAAAAAAAAAAAAAATATATATATATATATATATATATATAAATAAAAAAGACGAGAAGTGTCCATTTTTGATCCTATTCACGGATCAAGCTCACCAATGAAAGTCTATGATGTGACTGATGTCCTCATAATGCTGTCCGCTTGTCACTGACTATTTCATAGAAGAAGCTCGGTAATCTCCATTAGTTTTTTGTTTCAAAAGAGGAAAACTGATGAAACATTAAAAACTGAGACACTGACCAATCGCTGATGAAAATCAGATCCAAAACACTATTAAAAATTGGTCAGTTCAGACAGCTGTATTGAAAAGTGAGACTGCAAATTTCTGATGAGACAGGCTCCATGTGGAGCTCTGTGTGCCTGTCTGCATTCTGGATGGGGGCTGGAGGAACCTTTAAATTATATGCATTATTCTGGTCCGTAAAATCAGCCAAATTAGTGCATGCTGCAATTCTGCGTTGAAAATCGACCATGTACACTGACACGCTGGGAGAACAAAAATTACACCCTACAATGTGTGATCCGTTGCACATGGAAATCACACGGACCGATTATAAGCTCATCTGAGTGAGCGATAATGCTGCAGTGTCACTACAAATGACAGCAGCGCTGGTGGATTTCTAACCTAAGTATTTAATTGTTGATAAATTGAGTGACATGCCAATTATCCCTATTTTCCAAGCATGAAGACTCATTCAGACATCCATTTTTTTCTTTAATTTAGAAAGAAATTATCGATTTTGATCATTGTTTTTTATCCAATTTTCAGTTTATTTTTAGGTCCACGAGTCTGTTTTTCCCATCAGTTTTGCATCGGTTTTTCTCGTAAGCAAAGAATAACAAAAAAACATTAAAAAACAGACAGAACTCAGACAACACATGGATGGTCACTGTCCACCTTTTGCATGAATGGACTTGAATGTGCAGTTTTGATCCATATTTTGGATCTAAATCGGACACGTTTCCATTTTTTTCTATTGATTGTTCCATAAATAAACTCTGACGTCAACAATCTCGTAGTCCATAAAGTGTACGTCAGGGGCGGACATATCATTGGTGCAATCTGTGCGACCGCACAGGGGCCCAAGAGGTGAGGGAGCCCATTTCTACCTCCAAAGCAGGTGCAATTTTGCATTTTTAGGAGTTCTTGGGCTGCAAAGGGCCCATATATTGTTCTTGCACAGGGGCCCTTTTCTGTCTGTGTCCGCCAGTGGGGAACGTGTTCTATCCATGAAGAGTATGGATAGAGTACAAACGTGAAACACACATCTGAATGAGCCCTTACTAATTTTACTTACCCATATAATGTGATGCTGTAATCTGCTCATCTGATATTATTCGGCTGGCCATGCCAACTGGAAAATTACACCCTAACGCAAAAAAAAAAATTATGTAAAATATAGCATAAATCTATATAACCTGGTCACTTGCATTACAAAATTGATAACAAGTAATAATATGTAAACCTAAAATACCATTAAACTACGTTTCGATTGAGTAGATGATAGTCCTATATTATGACATGTTTATACAGTAAAAGATATTAGATATCACCAATGCCAGGCAGCTTCTACCAAGGTAAGAAGATCACGAGATGCAGGAATAGGGAGCTCAGATGTTATTAGTTACATTTTACATACTGTACCAGAGAGAAATGTTCTGTTCATATAGTCTCCATTTTTCATATCTTGAAAGTGATTATAGGCTGCGCAGTTTTTCTTTAGCTGGAGTAATATCTGGTTTATTAACATAATAGCCTAAAAGACCCATACAGATTAGGCTAAGGTCAGCCGGGTCAAGATACATTGGCTGGATCAGCCAACAGTATAATGTGTATGGGGGCTGGGGGCCTCCCAACTTGGCCCCAACATATGATGTCGGGGGAGAGAAGAATCTGGCCCGTCTCATTTCTGATGGCCAATCCTTTTGTTCTCAGTGAGATGGCCACTGCCAGTGGAGTTTGGAGTAAGACAGAGGAGTTTGGAGGAGGACAAAGGAATCTGGCAGAGGCTCTCATAGAGAATACAGGAGAGCCCGTCTGAGCTGAGTGTTTCTATCTATGGGGGCCTTTGGAGAGATAGCTTTCGACTGAAGGATCGTTTGGCTGACCGCTATCTATTGTGTATGGGGGCTTTGTTTTGGATTTATTTTAATGTTCTAAAAAAATATTTTGATTTGAGAGTAAGCTTTCAAGACTACTCAGGCTTCTTTATCAGGCTAGTATAACCCAAAATCTGAAGAGTCACATATTTATACACAATATGGCACAGAAATAATGCAATAGATGTGACAGGTGATGACAAGTAGAGGTATTACTATGGGAGAGATAAACATTTCTGACTATAAATATTTTAGCAGTTAATAGATAAGGACTGTGAAAGTTTTATTGTTTGGTGCAGTGCTGTGATGACCCCACAAGTCTGATGGCCACATTCCTTAGTTGATGTAGAATGATATAAATCCATGCGACACATTCATTCCTGCTCTGAAGGTGTCAAAGATCACCATTAGTTTATATTCCAATACTCTCCTTTCTCTCTGAGATTTGAAGTTACCTTTTAATACCAGTAAGTTCATGTCTTTGATGCTGTGATCAGGGGAACAAAAATGCTTGGCGACAGGTAGATCTATTCTTTTTTCGTGTGGCGATGATGCTAAAATATTTACAGCCAGAAATGTTTATCTCTCCCATAGTAATAGCTCTGCTTTTCATCACATGTCTCATCTATTGCATTATTTTTGTGCCATATTGTGTATAAATATGTGACTCTTCAGATTTTGGGTTATACTAGCCTGATGAAGAGGCCTGAGTAGTCTTGAAAGCTTGCAATTTGTTACCATCTTTTCAGTTAGCCATTAAAAGGTATCAACCACTGAGGACTCTCAAATCGAAATATTTTTCTATCTACTGGCTAACACGGTACAAAAAAAAAAAAAAATATATATATATATATATATATATATATATATATATATATATTTTACCTGTATTTTAATGTTCTAAAAATTTCAGAAGATAAATGAAAGGGAAATTAAGGAAAATGCATAATTTTTTTCTTAGACTGCCACCACAGATGGTGAGGTCCAGACATCAACTTGGTCAGTTTTGGTCAGATGCTCAACATTAGAGGAAGCCATGATCGTTTTGTTATACAAAATAGTCAGATACCGATGGCGGACAAATATGTGCACCCTAAAATAGAAAATTTTCAGCTCGAGCACTCCTAAGGTCATAGAGCCACATTAGCTACAGTAGAAGACACAAGTGTTTCTGGGTTTGCCATTAGTTGGCCGCCATGTAACAAGATGACTGAGTGACAGGCAGCTACTTCCCTGCATCTTTGTAATGTGAACTCTTCATTACTGACACCTATGGCATGTAGTCACCAATTGTGTATTTCTCAGGCTCTAACTTTCCATAAAAGCTTATCGGTGAACCACATGGCAAGTGTTAGGATTTTTTTCACTTTACCTTCTTCTGCAACACTGAATAATGTCTGCATTCCTGCTTGCTGATATTCTGCAACTTCGGTATCGAGCAGCCAGATACCGGCCCTTGCTGGTTTCATTTCAACTGTAGCAAATGTACCTAAGAGAACACAAAATAATACTTGTTGTAAGGTTAAGTTCCCACAATGAGTTTTTGGTGAGCTTTTGACGTCGCGTATTTTTGCTATGCAAAAAATGCAGCATCTTACAGTTACAGCAAAATGGATGGGATTTATAAAAACCTCATGGCTTTGTTTGGTCCTTGGTGTTGCCTGATGTTTTTTCCTGTGGACTTATCAATATCCATAACTCTCTGAACTACGATACTATATCATAGGTCCACCAATACCTAGTATTTTGAGTTCTTTTTGTATGTCAAATTGTTGCACATTCTTTTTGATGTTTTTAAATATATTTAATAAATTATTAGTTTTATAGGAAATATACCACCCTGAGTGCAAAGTATGACAAGCATAATAAAAAATTAGGACACAATATGCACAGCAAGGTATTGGTTAATTAAAGACAAGTGATAGACGTACAGTAACATAACTCTGAGAGGCGGTATGGCATTCCACTTACCTGGCATTAGGGGGTAAGCTGGATGCTTAAATTCAGCATTTATTCTTTCTGTCATGGTTTGACCATGGAAATTAATGACATGGATATCTTTTGGTCCTCCCATGTTTAACATGTGCCATCTCACCAGTTCATTTTGATGCATATTGAAACCTTGAAGGTTATATGTAATTCCATTTATGGCTGGAAATGAACAGGGAGAAATAGGTGTCATAATTGTTATTTGTTTAAGCACCATTATAGTGAAGCACTTGTCATATAGGAAAACCTTTTCATGTGTATGAATGAACATATACTTGTATCATTATATCTACTGTGTGAGTCCTCAAATTAAAGCCTTTGGTATAAGCTATGCAGATGTTTTACAATGGCCAGGAACAAACAGCTTTATGACACATTGGTCCGATTACAATATTCAGTATATTAACTATATTGCATAAGAATTTTTCCATGCCTGATCCTTCTCACCATGAAAGTTGTGACAGTTCATCCCATCTGATGATTTTTTAGTCTCATCTGTGCACATTTTCTTTGAGTTCTTATCAAAGTACCAGCTTTTTTCTTCTTCAAAAGTCATGAACAGAAGCGTGAATTCCCGAGCATCCAGCGGACGGCTGGTTAGTTTATCAAGAGTCCCAGTTCTGCAGATGATCAGGGGTCCAATAAGGCCAGAATGAATATCCTTCTCCTATTAAAGAGATATCAGACAGATAAATATACTATACTGCCCATTAATGGTCAGCTGTCCACTTTGATTTTACAAAAATGGTGGTCTATAAATAATATTGTCCTAGATGGATAGGGGACATGCTTGATATGTCTTTGCATCTGAGCTCACTGCCCCCAGCAAGCAGGAAGACAGAAGTCTAGAGAGCTATGCGCTCCTGTTGAAGATCACAGTGTTTAACAGTATAAGGCTGTGTGCCCACTATGCATTTTTTAAGCATTTCCGCAGCTGCAATTCCGCTGCAGAAACGCTTAAAAAACACTTGGTAGAAGGTCTGCCGTGTTCCCCAATGATAATCCGCATGTGTTGTGCACATGCTGCGGAAATTTCCGCTGCGGAAAAATCCACAGCACTACCAATTATCTTGCTTAAACGCGGCGTTTTCGCCGCCATTGACTTGCATTGGAACGCATGGAATCCACATCACTGCATCTGCAGATGCGGAATCCAAGTGATTCAATGTGCGGATGGTACCCAGGTCTGGAGAAGAGGAGACTCTCCTCCGAACCCGGGTATCATAGTACCTGTAAAAAAAAGAATAAAATAAAAAATATACATTATACTTACCTTCTGATGGCCCCCGGTATCCATAGCGATGCATCCTGGCTTGCCGGCAACTTGCGATGGTCTGAAAAGGACCTGCTGTGACGTCATTTAGTCATGTGACGGGTCACGCGACGGCTGACGTCGGCAGGTCCTTTACTGTACCGCGAGCTGCCGGCAAGCCAGGACGCATCGGATAAAGACTCCGGGGGCCATCAGAAGGTAAGTATATATTTATTTTTTTATTTTTTACCATTCTTTTATGGTCACACTATATAAATCCATGCCGTTTGCATGGATTTATATAGTGTGACCAAGTTGTCAAGCACTTTCCAAGTGATGCTAAAATCTCTTGGAAAGCGCTTGACAACCCACATGCAGAAATGCATGTGAATAACGCTTCACATCCGCATGTCCCTGGCAGGAAAACGCATGTACAATCTGCATGTACAATCCGCATGCATTTTTTCTGCAAGGGAGATGCAGAAACGCTCAGGAAAAATCCAGAGCATTTCTGCATCGTGGGCACATAGCCTGAATCAAATTTGTACTTAGGAATTTATGCAATATCTCTCTTCTGTGTGCTTTATTTCTGTGCTGATGGCCTCTTCAGAGAAGAAGAGGACTGGAACTCTGGTGCCATCTTTTGGAGATAGCAATGTTAAAAGTCAGTATCAAACCTTTACCAAGCCTTGCCACTTAGGATCGAAAAGCCAAACTAAAAACTCCATTTGCAGACACAGGTTGATTGCTCCTCATCAGTGTAAAGCAGGAGGTCTGATTTGTCTGGGTGATAGGCCTCTAACATGGATTAGAACTGATAAAGGTTTTCCTTGTGGAGAGTGGCAAGTTGGCATAGAGAGACTTCCTCTGGGAATTTAAATATCCAAATAGCCTCTTCAGAGAGGAAGAGGACTGGAACCACCTATTGGATGTAGCAAACCTAAAAGTTAATATCAAGCCTTTAAGCCTATATATCTCCTTACACCAACTTGGCACTCTCTCTACGAGGAGAAAGGTTACCCCTGAAACACCTGTCAGAGGCCTCTTACCAAGCCAAATCAGTCTGCTTTGGATTGATGAGGTGCAAACACCTTGAAACATGTGTCTGGTGTGACTTCTTATCCTAAGTCATAGGTGATGCTATAGTTCCTAACCTTTTGCTGTCACGACAGTCAGAGGCCACTGGGCTCAAAAAGATTACCTCAGACAGACTTGGCACAAGCCACTCCATCTGCTGATTCCAGAAGAACCCCGACCACCCTTTATACCCTGTACAGGGATCTGGTCTTACAACGGGGTCCAGTGGATTGCTTCTACGGAGGGGCTGCCGTCCAAAAGAGCGAACCAGAGGCCGGAAGGGTTGTGAAGCAGGGTCAAAGCCAAAATGTCACGTCAGGGACAGAATTGTAAAGCAAGTGGATGGTCAAAAGTCAAGCCGAGGTCAAAGAAAAGGTATAATCAGAACAGTATCACAGCATGGCAGTATACACCAGGACAACAATGCTATTGCCTGGCAGTGGGTCAGAGCTTCAAGGGGTTTGAATAGGTGACTGCCCCGCCCAAGGGCTCTAAGAAAGGAGTGATCAAAACCTAGACCAAAATTAACCCCATAGCTACCTTATAAAGCAGCACCAAAAGTCTCAGGGAAAAAATAGGACTGGCGCTGTCACACATCACAAGCAATAAAGTCGCAATTCTGCCCAGTGGCCAAATTGGCACAGTTGTTACACTTGCTCTCTGAAGAGGCTATTTGCATATTGAAAAGCCCAGTGGAACATTGCATGGGCTATAAGTCTTCTTACACCACTCTCCACAAGTAGCGACCTTACCCTATAGATCCTTTATTCTATGCTGTAACTGCTTTAATTTCTCCTTACTGTGGCATACCTGTGTGCACTATTCCTGTTCTGGGACAGAGTTTCAGACATTATCTGTCAGCATTACAGAAAGAAACATGGCAAAAAGTCCAGACTTAAATAATTAAAAGTTTTTAATTTTCTAAACTCGCTGCTAAAGGTGGTCATGGTGGAATAGGGAGTACGCTGAATAGTTTTCCACATGGGAGCATTATATATACAGTACATACATATATCTATCTATATATACAGCGCCTTGAAAAAGTATTCATACCCTGTGAACTTTTCCACGTTACACCCACAAACTTAAATGTTTTTTATTGGGATTTTATGTGATATACCAACACAAAGTAGCAAGTATTTATGAAGTGTAAAGGAAATGATACATGGTTTTCTAATTATTTTAAAAATATAAATCTGAAAATTGTGACATGCATTAGTATTCAGTCCCTTGTAGTCTGGTACCCCTAAATAAAATCCTCAGTGACCAACTTAATCCAGAAGTCACATAATTAGTAAATTGAGTCCACCTGTGTGTGATTTATTCTCAGTATAACTACAGCTGTTCTGTGAAGTTATCAGAGATTTGTTTGAGAACATTAGGGATCAAACAGCATCATGAAAACCAAGGAACACATCAGACAGATCAGAGATAAAGTTGTGAAGAAGAGTAAAGCAGGGTTAGGTTATAAAAAAATAGCCCAAGCTCTGTTTAATCCATCATCCAAAAATGGAAGGAGTATGGCACAATTGCAAACTTACCAAGACATGGCTGTCCATCTAAACTGACATCCCAAGCAAGGAGAGCACTAATTAGAGAAGCAGCCAAGAGGCCCATGGTCACTCTGGAGGAGTTGCGGAGATCCACAGCTCATGTGGAAAAATCTGTCCACACAACAAATTTTAGTCACATACTCCACAAATCTGGCCTTTATGGAAGGGTGAAAAGAAGAAAGTCATTTTTGAAAGCAAGCCATAAGAAGTCCTGTTTGGAGTTTGCAAAAAGCCATGTATGGGACATGGATAGCGCATGGAAGAAGGTGCTCTGGTCAGATGAGACCAAAGTATAACTTTTTGGGCTAATTGCAAAATGCTATGTGTGGAAAACTCTCTCTACAACCCCTGGCAAAAATTATGGACTCACCGGGCTCGGAGGATGTTCATTCAGTTGTTTAATGTTGTTGAAAAAAAACAGATCACAGACATGGCACAAAACTAAAGTCATTTCCAATGGCAACTTTAGGGCTTTAAGAAACACTAAAAGAAATCAAGATTAAAAATGTGGTACTCAGTAAGGGTAATTATTTTTAGACCAAGCTGAGGGAAAAAAATATGGAATCACTCAATTCTGAGGAAAAAATTATGGAATCACCCTGTAAATTTTCATTTCCAAAACTAACACCTGCATCAAATTAGATCTGCTCGTTAGTCTGCATCTAAAAAGGAGTGATCACACCTTGGAGAGCTGTTGCACCAAGTGGACTGACATGAATCAAGGCTCCAACACGAGAGATGTCAATTGAAACAAAGGAGAAAAACTCTTAAAAGAAGGTAAATCATCACGCAATGTTGCAAAAGATGTTGGTTGTTCACAGTCAGCTGTGTCTAAAATCTGGACCAAATACAAACAACATGGGAAGGTTGTTAAAGGCAAACATAATGGTAGACCAAGGAAGACATCAAAGCGTCAAGATCGGAAACTTAAAGCAATATGTCTCCAGAACAGGAAATGCACAACAAAACAAATAAGCAACGAATGGGAGGAAACTGGAGTCAATGTCTGTGACCGAACTGTAAGAAACCGCCTAAAGGAAATGGGATTTACATACAGAAAAGCTAAACATAAGCCATCATTAACACCTAATCAGAAAAAAACAAGGTTACAATGGGCTAAGGAAAAGCAATCGTGGACTGTGGATGACTGGATGAAAGTCATTTTCAGTGATTAATCGTGAATCTGCATTGGGAAAGGTGATGATGCTGGAACTTTTGTTTGGTGCTGTTCCAATGAGATTTATAAAGATGACTGCATGAAGAGAACATGCAAATTTCCACAGTCATTGATGATATGGAGCTGCATGTCAGGTAAAGGCACTGGGGAGATGGCTGTCATTACATCTTCAATAAATGCCCAAGTTTACATTGATATTTTGGACAGTTTTCTTATCCCATTAATTGAAAGGATGTTTGGGGATGATGACATCATTTTTCAAGATGATAATGCATCCTGCGATAGAGCAAAAACTGTGAAAACATTCCTTGAAAGAAGACACATAAGGTCAATGTCATGGCCTGCAAACAGTCCGGATCTCAATCCAATTGAAAATCTTTGGTGGAAGTTGAAGAAAATGGTCCATGACAAGGCTCCAACCTGCAAAGCTGATCTGGCAACAGCAATTAGAGAAAGTTGGAGCCAGATTGATGAAGAGTACTGTTTGTAACTTATTAAGTCCATGCCTCAGAGACTGCAAGCTGTTATTAAAGCCAGAGGTGGTGCAACAAAATACTAGTGATGTATTGGAGTGTTCTTTTGTGTGGTTGTTTTTCATGATTCCATAATTTTTTCCTCAGAATTGAGTGATTCCATAATTTTTTCCCTCTGCGTGGTCTGAAAAAAATGACCCTTACTGAGTACCACATTTTTAATCTTGATTTCTTTTAGTGTTTCTTAAAGCCATAAAGTTGCCATTTGAAATTACTTTAGTTTTGTGCCAAGTCTGTGATCTGCTTTTTTTCAACAACATTAAACAACTGAATGAACATCCTCCGAGCCCGTTGATTCCATAATTTTTGCCAGGGGTTGTAGTTACTCTCTTTCCAAAGATGAGATTTCTCTTCTCAGTCGAAGTCTCTCTTTTTGCCGGGACACCCCTCTCAATATGTTCACTGTTTTTTTTAGATCTAAATAATTTTTTCAGGAAACTAACACTAAAACGGCATTTTCTCCTTGAAGCTAAAAAAGCCCCTTGCAATAGTGATTTGACCACCTCTAATATGGTTAGTAATGGAGAGAATGCGATTATAGATGACGGTTTTACACATGTACCGATTACAGGGAGTTCTAATTTTTATCCTTTATACCATAAGGGGTCACAGTTGGAGACTTTTCAGCAATTAGTTTTAAAGGACCTACGTTCATTTAAACACGTGAGAAATAAAAGGAACAATCTATCCCCCGCTGAACGACGATCCATTAAATCCTTGCACGATAATAAAGAAATTATTATCAAAAGTGCCGACAAAATCGGGGGGGATAATCATAATGGATAGGAGCTGGTACACCATGGAAAGGTCAAGGATCCTTGGTGACCTCACTTAATATGAAAAATGACGCAATGATCCCTCGATCCTCCATCTCCATAGTTTTGGAGTACAAAGAATTCACTAGTAAGGCCAATACAGCGGGTTTTCTAAATAAAAAAGAGAAGAACTTTTTGGACATAAAAAGGTTCCAAGTCCCTTATTTTTTACCAAAAATCCATAAGGATCAAAAAAATCCCAAGGGGGTCCTATTATTTCCGGGGTAAATTCTATCACTTCCAACCTTTCCCACTATATCGACCTCTTCCTGCAGAAATATGTGGTTTCTTTGGACTCCTTTCTGAGAGACTCTACACATTTAATTAGTCTTTTAAGAAATTTACCCCTTTTAACTGGTTGCATCTTTTTGACTCTTGATGTTTCTTCCCTTTATTCTAACATCACTCATAGGTTGGGATTGAAAGCAGTGGAGGGTTATCTAATGGGAGATCCCTCTCTGCACGAACTACAAAGGGCATTTCCTTTGGAGGGCATTTCCTTTATCTTCAATAATAATGTGTTTTCATTTGAGGGTACAATGTTCCGCCAGGTAAGGGGCTGTGCAATGGGGACGAGATTTGCTCCTAGTTACTCAAATCTTTTTATGGGTTCCTTTGAATCCGTCCACATTGCACAGTTCCCCTGGGCTGTGAACCACATAGTTTTGTACAAATGATTCATTGATGACCTCTTTTTTATTTGGCAAGGTAGTCCTGATGAGGCCGCCAACTTTGTGGCAGACCTCAATAGTAATACCTGAAGTTTAAACTTTACCTCTACTATCTCGGAAACTAGTATCCAATTTTTGGATCTTTCCATCTGTTGTGACCAATCCGGGAGGCAATCTACCTCTACACATTTCAAAACAGTTGATGTGAACAGCTATTTGAGATTTGACAGCGGACACCTTCCAGGCTCGATCACCAACATTCCCTATGGCTCGTATTGGAGGGTAAAAAAAAATTGTACCTCTGATTCGAACTTCATACATGAGTCAAGAATCCTTAAAAAGAGGTTTCTCTCTAAGGGCTAGCCTAAAAGATTATTAAAAGATGCTTTTTTGAAGACTAGATACCTTGCTCAAGAGGCCTGTCTAAATAAATCCTCAAATCGCTCTGCTGAGAGTTCTGGTATATCAGAATTGACTAATTTTAACCGTATCACCACCTTTGGTTATTCTCGTTTGACTCTACTAAGATTGCTTAAAAAATACTGGTTCATTCTTAAGAATGACCCAGTCTTAGCAGATCACTTACCGGAAAAACCGTCTATCACTTTTAGAAGAAGTAAAAATCTACGTAATTTGGTTGCCCCTAGCAACACCTCCATCTCATCCAGCTATTCAAAAGGTTTATTATCTTCCCTTAAGGGGGGTTGTTTTCGCTGCAACACACCTAAATGTCTCTGCTGTACCTCTATCATGCATGGTGCTTCCATTTTTATTTCCCAGACAACAGGGGAAAGTTTTCCCATTCATCAGAATGTAACGTGTCAATCATCCTATGTAATACAACCCCTGGAAAAAATTATGGAATCACTGGGCTCGGAGGATGTTCATTCAGTTGTTTAATGTTGTTGAAAAAAAGCAGATCACAGACATGGCACAAAACTAAAGTCATTTCCAATGCCAACTTTATGGCTTTAAGACACACTGAAAGAAATCAAGATAAAAAATTTGGTACTCAGTAAGGGTAATTTTTTTCAGACCAAGCTGAGGGAAAAAATTATGGAATCACTCAATTCTGAGGAAAAAATTATGGAATCACCCTGTAAATTTTCATTTCCAAAACTAACACCTGCATCAAATTAGATCTCCTCGTTAGTCTGCATCTAAAAAGGAGTGATCACACCTTGGAGAGCTGTTGCACCAAGTGGACTGACATGAATCATGGCTCCAACACGAGAGATGTCAATTGAAACAAAGGAGAGGATTATCAAACTCTTAAAAGAAGGTAAATCATCATGCAATGTTGCAAAAGATGTTGGTTGTTCACAGTCAGCTGTTTCTAAAATCTGGACCAAATACAAACAACATGGGAAGGTTGTTAAAGGCAAACATACTGGTAGACCAAGGAAGACATCAAAGCATCAAGACCGGAAACTTAAAGCAATATGTCTCCAAAACAGGAAATGCACAACAAAACAAATGAGGAACGAATGGGAGGAAACTGTAGTCAATTTCTGTGACCGAACTGTAAGAAACCGCCTAAAGGAAATGGGATTTACATACAGAAAAGCTAAACATAAGCCATCATTAACACCTAATCAGAAAAAAACAAGGTTACAATTGGCTAAGGATAAGCAATCGTGGACTATAGATGACTGGATGAAAGTCATATTCAGTGATGAATCGCGAATCTGCATTGGGCAAGGTGATGATGCTGGAACTTTTGCTTGGTGCCGTTTCAATGAGATTTATAAAGATGACTGCATGAAGAGAACATGCAAATTTCCACAGTCATTGATGATATGGAGCTGCATGTCAGGTAAAGGCACTGGGGAGATGGCTGTCATTACATCTTCAATAAATGCCCAAGTTTGCATTGATATTTTGTTTTCTTATCCCATCAATTGAAAGGATGTTTGGGGATGATGACATCATTTTTCAAGATGATAATGCATCCTGCCATAGAGCAAAAACTGTGAATACATTCCTTGAAAGAAGACACATAAGGTCAATGTCATGGCCTGCAAATAGTCCTGATCTCAATCCAATTGAAAATCTTTGGTGGAAGTTGAAGAAAATGGTCCATGACAAGGCTCCAACCTGCAAAGTTGATCTGGCAACAGCAATCAGAGAAAGTTGGAGCCAGATTGATGAAGAGTACTGTTTGTCACTCATTAAGTCCGTGCCTCAGAGACTGCAAGCTGTTATTAAAGCCAGAGGTGGTGCAACAAAATACTAGTGATGTATTGGAGTGTTCTTTTGTGTGGTTGTTTTTCATGATTCCATAATTTTTTCCTCAGAATTGAGTGATTCCATAATTTTTTCCCTCTGCTTGGTCTGAAAAAATGACCCTTACTGAGTACCACATTTTTAATCTTGATTTCTTTTAGTGTTCCTTAAAGCCATAAAGTTGCCATTTCAAATTATTTTAGTTTTGTGCCATGTCTGTGATCTGCTTTTTTTCAACAACATTAAAAAACTGAATGAACATCCTCCGAGCCCGGTGATTCCATAATTTTTGCCAGGAGTTGTATATCTACTTAAATGTCCGTGCGGTCTACAATATGTAGGCCGCACCATTCAAACTATGCATGCTAGATAAAACAAACACAGGCAGAACATTCGCAATGGATTTTTGTTGCATAGCATTTCGAAACATTTCTTGAATGTGCACCAGAGGGATCCAAAATTTCTAAAATTAACCATTATAGATCATATTGAGGAAACATCACAGGATAGGTTGAGTCGCTTAATAAATAGGGAAAGTTATTAGATTTTTAAATTGGGAACTCTTGCCCCGGAGGGATTGAATTTAACTTTAGAACATGTGGTAAATTAGATTTTTATTGCATCTTTTAATTTTGGTTTTACAATTTTGTCATTGTGGTTTGTTACAATTCACATGTTGTTTGGCTTTTGGACCCCCGTGGGTTAATTTTATCTCCTTTTCTCTGTATTTGCCTTGGACCCAATGGTGTTAGTTTTATTCCCCCTCCCCTTGTAATTGTCTTCAGGGGTTATTTTTATTCCCCCTCCCCTTGTAATTGTCTTCAGCTATATAATACTGTGCCTCTGTAATATCCCTTATCACCCGATGAAGGCGGTATTTTCCGCCGAAACGCATTGTGATAAATAAACAAAAAAATTGAATCCCACTTATTTGCCTCATCCTAGCTATTTGGCGCTCCTTCCAAACCGCCTTTTCTTTTTCCTTGTTGTCTACTTCCCTCTTTGAGGGTTGCGGTGGAGCTGCCTATTGCTTGGAGATTTTCTAGGACCTTGCCTTTACCCCTTGTCTCTCCAGGACCTTGCTGATGCTTGGTCACATGACCGCTGGAATCCAACCCTCCAGTGGTGTGTGAGCTGCCAGCGGCATGCGATCGATCCAGTACCTGTGTTGACGCTGGGACACATGACTGTCGGTCTACAGCCCTCCTGCGGCGTGCGAGCTGTGTCAGCATCTCCCTCTTGTCTTGCCAGAGGCTGTGCAGGGGTGCATAACCTAGTAAGGTGAGCCCCACCAGTTTCTTTTAACCCCTTCACATCTAGGTTTCACCCATTTGCTCCCCTTTGTCCTTTCTATTTTTCTTTATGTGTGGAAAACTAAAACTGCACATAACCCTGAAAACACCATCACCACCGTTAAACATAGTGGTGGCAGCATCATGCTGTGGGGAGGTTTTTCTTCAGAAGGGACAGGGAAGCTGGTCAGAGTTTATGGGAAGATGGATGAATCTAAATACAGGGCAATCCTAGAGGAAAACCTGTTGGAGACTGCAAAAGACTTGAGACTGGGGTGTAGGTTCACCTTCCAGCAGGACAACGACCCTAAACATATTACCAGAGCTACAATAGAATGGTTTAGATGAAAGCATAGTCATATGTGTGAATGGCCCAGTCACAGTCCAGACCTAAATCCCATTGTGAATATGCAGCAAGACTTGAGAATTGATCTTCACAGACGCTCTCCATCCAATCTCACTGAGATACAGCTAGTTTGCAAAGAAGAATGGGCAAAAATTTCAGCCTCTAGATGTGAAAAGCTGGCAGAGACATACCCCAAAAGACTTGCAGCTGTAATTGCAGCGAAAGATGGCCCTACAAAGTATTGACTCAGGGGGGCTGAATATAAATGCACGTCACAATTTTAATATTTATATTTTAAAAATATTTAGAAAACCATGTATCATTTCCTTTACACTTCACAAATACTTGCTACTTTGTGTTGGTAAAGCACATAAAATCCCAATAAAATGCATTTAAGCTAATTTATTATTTATTTATTATGCATTGCTTATATAGCGCTATTAATACCACAGCGCTTTACAGACATTATCACTGTCCCCATTGGGGCTCACAATCTACATTCCCTATCAATATGTCTTTGGAGTGTGGGAGGAAACCCACACAAACAAGGGGAGAACATACAAACTCCTTGCAGATGTTGTCCTTGGTGGCATTTGAACACACGACCCAGTGCTGCAAGGCTGCGGTGCTAACCACTGAGCCACCGTTTGTGGATGTAATGTGAAAAAATGTGGAAAAGTTCACGGGGTATGAATACTTTTTCACGGCACAATATATACATATATTAGTTGATGATCATATACAGGTATATTCCTTACCGGGTTAAGGCCTGAGTGATAGGCCCATGTCTTGCATGCAGAACCGTCTGGCTCAGGTCCTGATTGCTTTGTAGCATACCACACATAGATATAGGATTCCTGAGGATGCACAACTTCGTCTTTCTTTAGCCACTCCAGAGTTTCATCATCATACCTGTAGCCCTCTGATGACTTTTCATAAGATACCCCATGCGCATGAAGGGAGTACGGCCGTGATGCTAGATTTTTAAACGTCACCTACAAACACAACACAGTATATATAACAATAATTCTAATGTTATATTGAAGGTAACAGGCGGATAATAGACGATGAATTTACTAAAGATCATAGGACTGATCGACTAATATTCTAACATTTATTACGTGAATGTGGAATTGAATTCTTACCTGGATAACATCCTCAACTTCAGCTCTAATCACAGGTCCAAGTATGCCAAGATGTTCTTCATATTCACCCTCTATATCTCGTTTTGTAAAAGTGCTGTCGAGATACTGTTGAAATACAACTTTTGTGTATATGTTCTGTCCTGTTTCACCAAAAGGTTTCTCATTTACCTGGTTTCTGTGGGAAAACAAACAGATTTGTTCAATTCTTTGCACTTTGATGTTTAAAAAGGACCTGTTACCAGGTCAAAAGTGGGCAGTTTTATTATTATTTTATTCTTACTGCTCCCCTAAGTATTCTGTTTTTTTTTTAATCCACCATGTGGTTCCAGATATGTGGACCTTTGTATTTATGAGTAATTTTTATGGTCTCTACAAGGGGGCTGCAATTTCTGTTGCCCGGGGTTTGGGCAGCATGAATTGGCTGATAAGTTCCCATTGCTACAAGACTTTGTGATCAGTGCATTTTAGTGTATTTAGTTGGGTGCTTTTAAATGGAGGGAAACAATGCTCACTATAAAGTGGAAATTCACACGTCCACAGCAGAGATGTAATATGAGACAATTAGCAGTATAGCTATAGGCACAGTACGGAAAACTATTGTAACTGAGAAAGAACAATATAAAGACATGTACCGTACCTTCTTGAGCCTCCCGTGTAGTCCCACTGCACTTCCTCAGCCGCAATATAGTAATTCCTTATTGTTCCTTTTGAGGTTCGCATGAAATTTTCCACTATTCTATCTGGATTGGTATAGCGGTTTACATCATCCTCTGTCTCTATTGTATACGGCTCTTCATATATAAGATATGGAGGTTTGGTTTTCCCTTCATCGACGAAGAGGCTGGCGTCATGGTCATATTCTGCATAATCACCTTCAAATTTTCTGGATACCCCAATTACAATTTCAGATTTGCGTTCATGAGGATTGTATCCTCGGGGTTGCAAACTTTTGGGATTATGTCCTCTTGGACTAAACCCTCCAGGACTAAATGTCCTATTCCCTACATCATTGTGCAAAGAATTATTTTGTGCCCTGTATTCATCAGAAGAGGTCTCATTTATCTTAAAGCCATGTACATTGGTTTGGCCGTTGTTCCCAGCAGTTCTTTTTTCTTTCATCTTCTTTTTTCTTTTTAGATACACAACAGTGGTCTCATTTGTATTTTTGTGAGTCTCAAATGGTTTCATCCTTTTGTAATATACTTTTTTTTTTACATTGTTATTATGGCTGGTTTCTACTTTCACATTACTTGTAGTTGGGAGAGATATATTTTTAAGTTCTTTGAAATTATCGTCCACAGTTTCATTAGGTTTTAAATATTCATTCTCTTTAGCGTCTGTTTCATCACTTTGTTCCTGGAGAAATACATTTTTGACGATATCTCCAAATATATGAGCACTGAGGAAGAAAAAGTAAATATCATTAGTCAACTTTCGGGACCAAGTAGGTGAAGATAGCCATTATCAGACTCTTTGCCAAATCCCCAAAAGGAAAAGACCTATACCTAGAGACAATTTTTGGGGTCCTTGCCCCTCGTTAGTGTAAAGCAGGGTACTGTTTGTAGGACTTTTATGGTGGTCTACTTTCTCCAGTTGGCACAAGACAAGCTTATGTAGGGAGGCTTATGTTCCAATATATGTTCCATGGGAAAAAAGAATGCAAATTAGCTTTCTTTAAAGGAGTTGTCCACTACTTTCACATTGATGGCCGGCGCTTGTTACTCCACATCCGCCTCCCATTTAATTCAATGGGAGGCGGATGTGCAGTACCCTGCGGTGTCCACTACAAATGGACGGCCAAACACTGCAGGTAATGACTTCCGGTCGGCAGCCGCCGCAGGCACCGATGACAGCTGTTTGGCGAGGGTGCCGGGTTCAGGACCCCGGCCTATCAGACATTGATGCCCTATCCTATGGATAGGGCATCAATGTGATAGTAGTGGACAACTCCTTTAAAAGTGAAAGAAAGCTGGTTCTCTAATGCCACCCTTATAGTCACACCCAACCCTTTAACCCCTTAACGATCTGGAACGTACATTTTAGTCAGATGTTGCATCGGGGTATATGGTGCAGGCTCAGGAGCTGAGCCCACTTCATACTTCGTTTGAGGCAAATCCCGTCTGTGTTACACAGCCAGCATCTGGTTGTAACAGCAGCGGCTGGAGTGAGCTTCAAGTATAGTTTTCTCTGTTTTAAAAAAATATACTTTAAAGATCCAGCCCGGGACCACAGCCAGAGATGAGACTAGTCCAGCTCTTTCCTGGCAGCTTTTTCCCAGGTCTCTCTAATAGGTGTAAATGAGGAAGAGACCTGTCAATCACCTGCAGCAGCACTGCGAGAAGCTGGCCAAGGGCAGAACTGGACTAGACTCATCTCAGGATCTTTAAAGTATATTTTCTCTAAACTCCCAGAGCCTTTCAGAGAAAACTATACTTGGCTGCAAAAGTGTAGCCAGGGTCTGATTCATGCTGCCCACATTCTGAGCAGCATAAATCAGATGACAGGTTCCCTTTTAAGGTTCAATGACATAAACATCATTGATTTGCAAAAAAGAATACATTATTGAGTTCTTCATCTCATATTTAAATTTGTTTGCTTAAAAATATATAAAAAGCTAATTATTAACTTTACCTAAAGCAGAATATCCGTCAAAAACTTGTCCTACAAACTAGTTATTGTCATTTTATTTTTGCATAAATCACTATTACATGTGAAAATTGCAAATATTTTCACCTTCCAGCAGCTTGTCACTCCTTTTTCACTATCTTACAGCTTCCATGTAAATGTCCAGAAACCTACTCACTCCCCCAAAAAAACAATCAACTTAAAACACGAAATGGAAGGAGGGAGATGGAGCTGCAGTTTTTCAGGGTTTCAGAGAAACTGTGTCATAGTGACTTAATGTGACATGATATACCTTTCACTCAAACACCACCAGGGAGCAGAGAGTCATTTCTTAAAAAAATATTAACTATTTTGCCAAAAGGCAAACTAGCAGCCGGTTTGCCACACCACTGTTATATATACTGTACATAATTTAAGTATATAAATATATTGCAGCGTTGGGGTCCTGGATTCAAATCCCACCAAGAACAACATCTGCAAGGAGTTTGTATGTTCTCCCCGTGTTTTCATGGGTTTCCTCTGGGTTCTCCGGTTTCCTCCCACACTCCAAAGACATATTGATAGGGAATGTAGATTGTGAGCCCCAATGGAGACAGTGATGATTTATGTAAAGTGCTGTGGAATTAATTGCGCTATATATGAGTAAATAAAATAAATAAATATATGTACAGTATTTATAGAAAAGGATGTACAGTATGTGCAGCGGTATACAGTACTATTGAAAGCCAGAGTGCACTGAATTATTATTCACATTGTTCACAGTGAAAATCCTGGGGGGTAAAATTAGAATATAACTGTCTCGCCAGGTGTTGGAAAGACTTAGTGCAACACAGAGGGAAAATGGAAAGGGAGCCCAGACACTAGGGCAAGGGGGAAGTGGAGACTTCCTAGTCTGGTCTAGCATCACCGTGTCTCAACTACTGACCCTATATTGCCTCCTCAGGAATCGCCGCACGCGTGCCTTGCACTACTCTCCCTGGCGTATGGCTACGGCTAGAGATGGAAGGAGATGAGCACTAGTCAACCTCCACTAAACTCTACAGACAACAAGGGTGGACAAAACAGGGGAAATGGCTTAGCTTTAGATGAACTCAAAATAAGCACACGGCCTCAAGCTCCAGAGAGGACGAAGTACTGCTCTTGCTAAGCTTCATAAGTAGAAATGGATATAGCCGGCGACTCCCTCACAGACACACCAGGTATATATACACCCAGGCCAGAAAGCTAATTAGCAAGAGAGAGGTAGCCACTCGGTCCTAAAGACAGCCTCTTATCTAAGAAACTGTCTGCAATGCCAAACGTAGAGATCTCCTGCAACCCACTGCAGGGCAACTGTCTGTCACCTCTGACACACCCGTGACAATAACTTGGACATAGGAACTCAATGGGAATAATAATTCAGTGACCTGATACCGGTTCTGAATGGTGCTGTATACTGCCAAACATACTCCTTGTGTTGTAATATCACAACTTACCATATTCGTATAGGCACATGAAAAATAAATGTTATGAGAGCTCTGTTTCTCTAGGTTGTAATAAGGACCTGTCACCGGGTCAAAAGTGGCCAGATTTTGCTCATATTTTATTTGCACTGCCCTCCTGAATATTGTTTTTTTTACACCCTTGGTAAAAACTATAAAAAGTTAGAGCTAAATATAAAAGCCCCATATCTCTGAAAGCAAATGGCAGATTTGAAAAATAAAAAAGCAAAAAAAAAACAGATTATTTAGGAGCAGCAGGAATAAAATAAGACCAAAAACTGGTCACTTTTGACCTGGTGACAGGAACTCATTTAGTTTTAATAGGTTCTATTATAGAATCAAAAGATACATTTTATATTAAATTATGTATAGATAACAGTGGTGTGGGAAATAGAGTGCCTTTGCCAATTTTTGTAATGTACCTTTAAAGGGGTTGCTTAGGATTTAGAAAAGAGCACAGTAGCTCTGTATATTTCTTAATGGTCATTACCGAACGCTGCAGCTTATCTCCCATTCACACTGCAGTGTTCAGTTCCATACATCTCTTAGTTCCAGCTGCTGATAGATCAGTGAGAGTCTTGGACCTCACAGATCTGATATTGACCAATTTCTAAGTTCCCAATGGTCTCTTTTTTGTCATTTTCTTTGTTCAGGTTAGATTCTAAATGGGATGCAAGCTTCTAACACTAAACTGATTTCTAGGTTCATACAAGGACATATTCTTCTGCAGCAATGTATAGCATATAAAGAAGAACCATCACGTACCCAAACATTTCTGCAAGTTCTTCATCATAAAAATAATCTATGCTGTTTTTAGATGGACTCGATGTGGTCACTTGAGTTTGGATATGAGCACTCTCATGCACGGTTTGAAGGGTTGTGACGTTCTGGAGATTGCTGGATACAAAGGAGGGTGATGGTGAAGTTGGTACCTGGTTCCCTCCATCACCAGGATCATCTTCCTTACTGTCCAAAATTGATGTTACCTGAGTTTTGCCATCATTTTGTACCAAGTGTGACATCTTACTTGTGACATTAACAAATTTTGGTAACTCTGTAATGTTTTCAGGTCTCGCTAATGAAAAAACTTCATCGGTAGATATCGGGGTATCACCAGATTGGAGACCCTGAGTGTCTGTGAGAAAATTGTTTACTTCATTATTTTCAATGACATTTTCACTACTGGAATTTCCATTTTCATTCTCTGTATGTCTTTTGGTCACATTTATGGATTTTGCTATGTATGATCCATTTCTATAATCCTGTACTACTTTTCTATCTTCTTCTATAGAGGATTCTTCGAGGTATAACGTGGAATTACCATCATCATAACTTGGTAGACTACTGTTTGATTCACTTTCCAAGCCTGTCCTATTACTTAGAATCAAAGCATGAAACTCTTCTGTTTGGTTAAATTTATCCAATTGATCAAGAATGACATCCTGTAACTCATTTGTTCCATTAAAGCCTTCACGTTCATTACTTTTAAGTAAAGTAACGTCTTTTGAGAGATTCCAACTTCTATCATTCTTTACCAATTCCTCCTCATTCAACTCAGTTGAATAATCTTCATTCCCATTTGTTTGGTTAACAGAAATTTTTACATTTTCATCATTACTTTCAAACATATGCTCTACGGCTAAAGCCGTAAGGTTTACACCTTCATCTGTTGCTTCAGTATTTTTTCCAAATGACCGAATGTCAAAGAGTTTAGCCATCTCCTCATTGTAGTCCAAGTCTTCATCAGTGAGTCTTAGTTCTTCGGAATCTTCCCCTGAATCAGCTCTAGTAGTTGGATAGTCAAAAGAAAATACTGAGAATTCATAATCTTCTTCACTTGCACATTTTGCATTCTTAAACCTTAGAGTTGTGACTTTGGAGTTATAATTTCCGAATATCCAAACACCTGTAGAAAAAGAAATAATGTATGTAACTTGGTGATAGACTGATTTTGATCTTACTCTATGGTAAAATACTCAATTCTATTAGAGGTTATCGCACATAAAGTATTATTCAAAATTCAACAAGACATGTAAAAAAAAAAAATATTTGTAATATAAATGTTTAAAAATTTGTGAGCCGACTTTGCATTCACATTACATTTTAATTCAGGGTAGCGACTCCATGCGGCGTCTCCAGTGGCTGCAATGTTGAGGTGGACACACATGTTGAGTAGCTCATGCTGAGGAGTGATCTGATAGTGAGGTAATCAACACTATCTGGTAATAAGAGAAGAAATGGAGCCATGGCTGTAGGTAACAAGCCAGAACAAGAGCGAAATAAAAGATAGAGACAGATAAAATTAGTTAGTTAGTTATTATTGGGGATGCTGGTGCTGTAAACAGGTACGCAGATTCAAAAGCACAGAGGATAAGGACACAGGGGTTACTTAACTAACAAATATTTATTTGATTTAGGCTGTGTGCCCACGATGCGTTTTTTAAGCGTTTCCGCAGCGGCAAAAACGCTGCAGAAACGCTTAAAAAACGCCTGGTAGAAGGCCTGCCATGTCCCCCAATGATAATCCGCATGTGCTGTGCACATGCTGCGGAAATTTCCACTGTGGATTATCATTGCGGAAAAAAACGCAGCACTACCAATTACTTTGCGGAAGTGCTGCGTTTTTGCCGCCATTGACTTGCATTAGATCGCATGGATTACGCATCACTGTATATGTAGATGCGCATTCCATGCGTTCTAATGTGCGGATGGTACCCAGGTCTAGAGGAGAGGAGACTCTCCTCCGGACCTGGGTACCATTGAAAACTAAAAAAAAGAATAAAATAAAAAATAAGTATATACTTACCTTCCGGCTGCCCGCGGTGCGCTCCTCCTTGCTTGGCAGCAGTTCGCGATGGAATGAAGGACCTGCGCTGACGTCAGAGTCATGTGACGGGTCACGCGACGCTGACGTCAGCAGGTCCTTCACTCTACCGCTGCCGGCAGCCGGGACGGAGGGAATCAAGACTCCGGGGGCCATCGGAAGGTAAGTATACATTTATTTATTTTTTTTTAACATTCTCTCGGTCACACTATATAAATCCATGTCATTTGCATGGATTTATATAGTGTGACCAAGTTGACAAGCATTTTCCAAGTGATGCTAAAATCGCTTGGAAAGCGCTTGTCAACCCGCATGCGGAAATGCATGTGAAGACCGCTTCACTTCCGCATGTCCCTGGCAGGAAAATGCATGTACAATCCACATGTACAATCCGCAAATACAATCCGCATGCGTTTTTTTCTGCCAGGGAGATGCAGAAACGCTCAGGAAAAAATCCTGAGCATTTCTGCATCGTGGGCACATAGCCTAACACATGTATAAGTGGTGCCTACGGCACAAAGCAAACGGTGTAATGGTCGTAAGTTATTGGACAATAGAATACAGCAATTCAGCTATATAGAATATCAACACAATTCTAATCACATACTAGTGTTCTATTATTACAAATAAACAAAATATTATCCCCAGTGATGTCTTGGTTGTAATACCTTGGAGGAGTGTCACCATCACTACCAAGCCCGTTAATGTCGTCTCTCTGTCACTCTCTAGGCAACACAAGCCCTAACGGAGGCCTATGATGCCACGGCGTTAGACCACAAGTCCCTTATTGATGAGTCACTTTGCACACCCTTTATGCTGGCCAACTCCAGTCTCCTGTGTACTGTACGTCTACACCGGAAGTCACATCTAACACAAACGTCCCTCTTCAAGGGCCTGATTGTCTCTTGGCTCTGGCTCTGGTCTCTCGTCTCCGATTCAGGCTACCCAGCTCTGATCACTCGCCCCCCGATTCTGGTTACTCGACTCTTGACTTGGGTCTGGTCACTCAACTCCTCAATTGGGTCTGGTCACTCGACTCGCCATAGGCAAATAAACCCTAAACTAAAGACTCATAAAATTTTACTTTTATTAATTACTATTATATTATTAGAGGAACATAATAAAACCAGCAGGCAGTCAGCAGTGCAAAGGGACAGATAGCTATTATATCTCTCCTTATATTGGTCTCCTACCTATCACTGTTTCATAGTCTGTCCCAATAGCATCACTCATATAAGAGTATCAGGATATACTTGAGGTGCGGCTGCAATCTACACTCATCCTATATAGTTTTCATATATTGCTGACTGACAAATTTAAAAGCACCCTAAAGCCTCCTCAACATGTTTCACCAGATATACTGGCGTCATCAGGGGATTGAGGCTAGGTGATTGAGGCTCGGTCGACCATGACAGCACCAGGAGAGAGGGGATCCACCTACCAAGGACAGGAAACCTACAGGCTTAAAAGGGCGGCACCTCTCTCTCGCCTCAGTTTGGTTTCCTGTCCTTGATGGGGGAACCTGTGACAGACTTACCTGTTGTAGATATTCGGAAGACTGGATTCGGCCAGGGGTTGCAAGCTGTCGAGCAGCGCCCCTGCCTGTGGTAGGCAGCTCCAGCATCGCTCGGCGCATCTAGGAAGGAGCAGCTGTGGAGCAGGGCCCCTGCCTAGGGTTGGCAGCCCCAGCATTGCCCCGACGCTTGATAGGGGGCTGCGGCTTCAGCGCCGCATGATGCGGCGGTTTCCAGGCCTTCCTGTAATGTGGCCGTGCGATTCAGGTCTCAGTATGTAGCGGGGGGCGTGGCATGATGATGCCACTGTGCGGACCCGGAAGTTCCTGTCACGTGTGTTCTGGTCGCCAGGGGAACGCAGAAACTAACCCCTACAGCCAGCAGGTGGCACGCCCAGAGGGCAGACGCACCTAGCATTAAAGAAATTAAAAAAAAAAAAAATGGAGCAGGTGCTGCTATTTAAGCGTTTAGACACTGTTGCTCTAGGCTTCCCAGGAACTTCTGTCCCTGTAAAATGGAAACAGAAAGTGAGTAGTAGCAGCAGCAGCTACAGCAGACACCACCATCACCCCAGGAGAAACGACGCCTTTGAGTTGCCGGTAACATCCGCACCTCAGGAAGGCGAGGATCTGCGACAGACATGGTCCAGCCATCGTAGCTCCAGCAGGATGGACGAATCTGCAGCCTCCAGGGATGATCCCCCGGCTGAGAAAGGTCCTTCCTCCAAACCAGTACCAGCCCTTTGAGACGTCTTGGTAAGTGATCTTCGAGAAAGTTCACTTAGTAATGGGGTGTCCCTTCTTGTCTATTCTTATTAGGGGAAGAAGTGTACCACCAAATCCAAGCACAAGGAATGTGCATTATGTAAGGCCCTATTAGCGGACTCATATCCCAAAAGGCTGTTCCAGTCTTGTATTAACCAGACTTTGGCAGACGAGACCCCTAGTTTCGCCTCAGGGCTAAAGACTCTAGTCAAATCAGAGATCAGCAAGGCCCTCTCTAAGAAAGTAAAAAGAAAGGAGGATACAGATTGTGAGGTCTCCCCAGCCGCTGAGGTCTCCCTATCATCGGACTATGAAGTGGACTCTGATGATTCATCTTCTTCCTCCTCTTCCTCCTCAAACAGTGGTGCAGGGCAACATTGTTTCCCGCTAAATTAAATTGGCGGTCTGGTTAAAGCAGTCCGCTCAACCATGGGCATTAAGGACACCAGACCAGAGAAATCAGTCCAGGATGTTAAGTTCAGGGGACTGGTACAAAGAAAAAGAAGGTGTTTCCCAGTTAATGATAAACTTCAGGGACTGATACATAGGGAATGGGAAAGACCGGAGAGAAAGGGCTCTCTTCCCCCTTCCTTTAAGAGGAAATACCCCTTTGAGGACTCAGCCTCATCCTCCTGGGAGAAAGCCCCAAGGCTAGATGTAGCTATAACAAAGGCCTCTAGAAGATAATCTGTCCCCTTCAATGATATGGGGGCTCTTAAGGATCCTTTGGACAGGAATGCTGATACCTTTCTCTTGATAATATGGCTGGAACAGCTGGGGTCCCATCTAAAAAATAAGACATCCAGGAAGGAGATATTGTCCAACATCCCACTCATGCAGGGGGCAGCAACTTTCCTAGCGGACGCCTTTGCGGACTCAGTTAGGTTGGCGGCAAGGTCAGCCGCCATGTCCAATGCAGCCCGTAGAGCCTTGTGGCTTAAGTGTTGGCCAGGAGATATCCAGGCCAGAATGAGACTGTGCTCTATACCATGTGAGGGGGAACATCTCTTTGGACCGGCTCTGGATAAAATCTTGGATAAGGCAAGTGACACAAAAAAGGGATTCCCTAGTCTATCCATGCCTGCTTATAAACGTTAATTTAGTAAAAAAAAGATTTGTACGTAAAAGACCGCAGAGAGATCAGGATAAATGGGAAGACCGCAGGCCGAAAGGTAGAGGGCTTCAGTTTGGTTCTTCTTCTCAGGGGCCCCGGAAGCCGAGTCAATGACTCGTTGCCCAGGTTCGGGTCTGAGGTTCGAGTTCCAGGCGATCCCATGTGAGAGATTCATCTTGATCCCGGTCTGTTCCTCAGTGACAGAGCAACTGGCACTACAAAAGGAGGTGCTGGACTTAGTTCATAAGGCAGTCCTGATGGAAGTCCCTGCGTCTGAAAGAGGGTTGGGGTTCTACTCGCCTCTCTTCTTAGTTCTTAAGCCGGACAGCTCCTTCAGATGTATCATTAACTTAAAAGCCCTTAATAAGGTCTTGATAATTCCCACCTTTAAGATGGAGTCTGTTAGATCAACAATAAAATTACTGTTTCCGGCTGCTACAGTACATGGTAGTATTAGATTTGAAAGATGCTTATTACCATGTACCTATCTATGAGGAATATCAGAGATACCTAATGGTGGCCCTGCTCATGGATGGAGAAATTAAGCATTTCCAGTTTAGGTCCCTGCCGTTTGGCCTAACCATAGTTCCCCGGGTGTTTACTAAAGTTATAGCGGAGGTCATGGCTCATGTTCGGGAACATGATATTTTAATTATCCCTTATCTGGAAGATTTCTTGGTGGTTGGAAATTCTGCCTACCAATGTAATAAACACTTAGAAGAGGTGATCACCATCCTAAAAAGTTTGGGCTGGGTGCTAAATTTTGAAAAATCGAATTTAGTACCCTCAAGAGTTCAGCAGTTTTTAGGCATTATGCTTGATTCAGAATCTCAAGAATGTTACCCGCCGGAAGCTAAAAAATAAGGAATCAGGTGAAGAAAGCCATAGCAAATCCAGTCATGTCCCTTAGAGCAGTGATGTCCCTGTTGGGTACCCTAACATCATACTTCCCAGGGGTTCTGTGGGCACAATACCACTTCAAGGTCAAGATCGCTGATGAGAGTGACAGATCATCTCTTTCAGATCACGGAAAGTCATCTCCTTTCCTTGACGACCCTCAATATAAGGAGAAAAGAAAATACAAGAGCAGACTGCCTAAGCCGCTATCCTCTGATGCAGGGGGAATGGGAAATAAAACAAGAAGTTTTTACCCAAATAGTCCGGAAATGGGGGCCTCCGGTGGTAGACCTGTTTGCCACAAGACTAAATCGGAAAACAAGGCTCTTCTGCTCCCTAAATCCCAGAGAGAATCCCCTGGCAGTGGATGCTATCCTGATACCCTGGGATTTCAGCCTGGCCTATGCCTTTTCCAAGTTGGCTCTTCTTCCCATGGTCATAAGAAAAATCAGGGAGGACAATGCGAGGGTTCTGCTGGTCGCACCCTTTTGGCCCAGGAGACTCTGCTTCTCTTGCCTGAGGAGCATGTCCATCTCCGATCCTTGGATACTGCCCGAGATTCCGGATCTCCTTTTCCAGGGTCCGATAGTCCATACTCAAGCAACTGGCCTCCACTTGACGGTATGGAACTTGAAAGGTCACTGCTAGAAAGGTTTTTCTCAAGGTCTAGTAGCCACCCTGATGAGTAGTAGAAAACCTGTTACGACTTGAATCTATGCCAGAACTTGGAAGAAGTTTTTGTCTTTCTCTGGATCTAGGGTTGATGAGGGGGCGCAAATAGAAATGATCTTGGAGTTTTTACAAAAGGGTCTTGAATTAGGGTTATCTACCAGCACCCTAAAAGTTCAGCTCTCTGCCTTGGGCGCCCTATATAGCTGCGATCTAGCAGGTAACTATTGGGTTTCTCGGTTTATTAAGGCAGCTTTTAGATCTAGACCCATCGTCAAAAGCTACTTGGTTCCTTGGGATCTAAATTTGGTTCTAAAGGCCTTGACTAGCTCACCTTTTGAGCCAATAGAATCAGCAACCTTTAAATCCCTCTCCCTTAAAACAGCACTGCTAATAACTTTAACCTCGGCAAGGAGGCTTAGTGACATTCAGGCCCTGTCTACGACCTTGCCATTTATTCAAATCCTGGATGATAGAGTAATTTTTAAACCTGATCCCGCCTATCTCCCTAAGGTAGGTACTCGTTTGCAAAGACTTCAGGAAGTAGTCCTACCCTCCTTCTGTCCTAATCCGAGTAACCAGAAAGAAGCAGAGTTACATACATTAGACGTGAGGAGATGTGTGGTTAGGTACCTCTCGGTTACCAAAGGCTTTAGGAAAGATAACTCATTGTTTATATCCTACCAAGGGGTTAGGAAAGGGTTTAAAGTCACAAAGTCCATCATAGCTAGATGGGTTAGGGAGGCTATTTCTCTAGCTTGTACATCTAGCGGCGAGGAAGTGCCACAAGGGTTGAAGGCTCACTCCACCCGAGCTGTGGCGACCTCCTGGGCGGAGAAGACTGGTGTCTCGATTGAAGACATATGTAAGGCTGCTACCTGGTCCTCTCCCTCTACATTCTATAGGCACTATAGACTGGATATGGGTGCTTCAACTGACCTCACCTTTGGGAGAAGAGTGCTCCAGGCTGTGGTCCCTCCCTAGACTACGTCATCTCTGTAATTCTCTCGTGGTGCTGTCATGGTCGACCGATAAAGTCATAAGTTACTTACCGGTAACGGGATTTTTTGGAGACCATGACAGCACCCTTATATTCTCTCCCTTCACGTTTGTGGGAGCACTCCCTGTTTATTAATTATAATTTCACACTTAATAGGTGTCGTATGGTATAGTAATTTTGTGATTGTTTGCTATGTTTATTAACCTGGCGGTCCTCTCAATGCTCTGTAATCCAAACTTAGGCGAGAAAGAAGTGCCACTCTTTTAAGCCTGTAAGATTCCTGTCCTTGGTGGGCGGATCCCCTCTCTCATGGTGCTGTCATGGTCTCCGAAAAATCGCATTACTGGTAAGTAACTTATGACTTTCTTCCTCCCCTGCCCAGGAGATGTGGTATGATCAGACCATGTACCTGCATAGTCAGACACAGCCATTACACAGTACATAGCAAGGGCACATTTATAAGATTACCTCGGCACAGGAACATTTTTTTAAATACATCGAATTGTGGAGTTTATTTTTACTCCAAGATCTGTTAAAATATACTTTTGTTTGTGGCACAACCCCTTTAATTCTGCTCATTATTATTGTTTTAAATTAATTTGTATCACTTAATATTGAGCTGAATTATGTCTATTGACTCGCTGCTACTGCTAATAAATGCTACGATAGGACTTATTGTAACTTGTAGTCTTAGCAGTAGCAGCGAATCAAAATCATACTGCTCCTTGCATTCAACCCTTGTACCTTGATCAACAGCTTTCAACACAATATGATGTGCCCACAAAGCAACCCACAATGTATATCAACATAAACTCCCAAATACAGTAAAATGTTCCCACAAAGCCAATCTTGAAGAATAATGTTCCCGCAAAGCACCCCAAGCAGTATGACATCCCCACATAGCCTCACTACACAGTAGTCTTCACACAGCCTTACACTCAGATTGATCTCCCCATACAGTTCCTTAACACATTATGATGTCCCCACACAGTCCCTCGCTCAGAATGATGTCCCCAATACTGACTGCCATGATACAGAATGACATCCCCCACACAGCCCCAATGCAGAATGACGTCCCCACACAGCCCCTTGCAGAATGACGTCCTTCCACAGTGCCATGTAAAATGATGTCCCCATACAGCCCCCTTGGAAAATAATGTCCCCCACACTGCCCCCTTTCACGATGTTGTCTCTACAGAGCCCTCAAAAAAAATGATGTCTCCGCACAACCCCCTTAAATATTATTATGTCCCCACACAGACCCATGGAGAATGACGTCCCCACACAGCCCCAATGGAGAGCAGGGCCACCATCAGGGAATTACTGCCCTTACTGGCATATGGGGCCCGGTCCGGGCCCTCTCCTCACTGGGCCCTGGGGCAGGAGTCGGCCGCGCGCTCAGTAACTGAACATGCATCCTCGAACGCACGTTCAGATAATCTCTGTTATCATGCAGGACCCGCTTCCTGCACAGCAATAGAAGCCGCCAGCCAATCAGAGGCCAGCAGCTGACGTCAGCACACACGTCGTTGACGTATGATGTCACTGTCATGCGCCGGCGAGACCGTGCCTCAAATAGTCTATGAAGAGGATGCGGCCAAGTAAGGAGAAACTTTTTTGTTTTGATACTGAAATCCGCAATATGGGGGGGGCAGAATGTACACATGTGGGGGGGCATGGACATATATGGGGACATGATGGAGACATGTGGGGACAGGATGAGAGGACATATATGGGGGCATGATGGAGACATGTGTGGCCAGGATGAGAGGATATATGGGGGGCATGATGGAGACACATGGGGCCAAAATGAGAGGACATATATGGGAGCAGGATGGAGATATGTGGGGAGCAGGATGGAGAAACATGGGGCCAGGATGAGGGGACATATATGGGGGCAGGATGGAGACATGTGGGGGCAGGATTAGAGGACATATATGGGGGCATGATAGAGACATGTGGGGTCAGGATGAGAGGACATATATGGGGGCATGATGGAGACATGTGGGGTCAGGATGAGAGCACATATATGGGGGCATGATGGAGACATGTGGGGTCAGGATGAGAGCACATATATATCGGGGCATGATGGAGACATGTGGGGCCAGGATGACAGGACATATGGGGGCAGGATGAGAGGACATATATTGGGGCTGGATGGAGACATGTGGGAAGAGGATGAGAGGACATTTATGGGGGCAGGATGGAGATATGTGAGGGGCAGGATGGAGACATGTTTGGGGTAGAATGGAGACATGTGGGGAGCAGGATGAAGACTTATGGGGGGGCATGATGTAGACACATGGGGCCAGGATGAGAGGATATATATGGGGGCAGGATGGAGACATGTGGGGGCAGGATAAGAAGACATATGGGGGGCATGATGGAGATATATGGGGCCAGGATGAGAGGACATATATGGGGGCATAATGGAGACATGTGGGGCCAGGATGAGAGGACATATGGGGTCATGATGGAAATATGTGGCGCCAGGATGAGAGGACATATATGGGGGCTGCATGGAGAAATGTGGGATCAGGATGAGAGGATAGGATGAGAGGACATATATGGGGGCACGATGGAGATATGTAAGGACAGAATAAGAGGACACGTGGGGGGGAGGGTTTGGAGACACATGGACCAAGATGGGAGGACTAGTATAGTATAGCATTGTATTACATGATTAGATAGGGACAGTGTAAGAATACGAAGTTAACATATTGGTTATAGGGAGTTCAGTGCATGCTGTTAGAGGGTAATAACGTTGAAGTTTGCCTAGCAACAAAAGGAGAGTTGGTCATTGATCTAGCTCCAGTGTGGCAGGGGCTCAGTTAATGTGTTTAGGGGATTTCCCAGTTGGGAGGGGCGTAGTTGAGATAAGAGACAGTTGACAGTTGGATGTGCATGACAATATCCCCCACACAGCCCCCTTACACAATGGTGTCTCTACACAGCCCCCATTGAGAATGATGTACCCGCAGAGCCCCATGCAGAATGATGACCCCGCACAGCCCCCATGCAGAATGATGACCCCGCACAGCCCCCATGGAGAATGATGTCCCCACACAGCCCCCGTGGAGAATGATGTCTCAACACATCCCCCTTACACATTATTATGTCCACCACACAGCCTCCTTGGAAAATAATCTCCCCTACACAGCCGCCTTACACAATGATATCCCCACACAGCCCCCTTGTAGAATGCTGTCCCTACACAGCCTCCCACCCCACAAAATGATATATTTAAAAAAAATGCTTACCTCATCCTGTTCTTCCATAACTCAGGTCTGTGGCGTGCGCTGAGGCACAGTTGACTCGATGTAGTGAAGTCATCGTGCCTGCTGTACTCTCAGCCACACAGGCTCAATGATGGAAGAGGGAGCTCACGGTTCCCTGTTTCATAATTTTATTCACCGTGTCTCATCTGGAGGATGCAGGTACAGGTAAATTTGAGACGTTGGGCAAAGGCCATCTGCCGGGTGCGAGACACCACTGTATGAAGCCCTTTGGCTGTCCTGGTCTGCACCAGAACAGCCAGAGGACCACATGTGGGCCACATTTTGAACATGTCTGGTGAAGATCATTTATGCAATGAATTGCTACTTTTGACCTTCAAGATATCCCCATATGTTTCATTTTCTCATAGTTAAATGACATGAGCCATAAATATTTTTCTGTACACTGTTTCTGAAGAAATGTAAAAACCTTGCCTTTCTGCCATTGTATTTAGTAGATTTTAACCCCTTCACGACATGTGCTGTACATGTATGGCTCAAGTCAGAAGCGGGTGTACGGAGCAGGCTCACAGGGTGAACCCACCATATACCCAGCAGGTCATGGCTGAGTATTAAGGTGAAGTGGAGCTAAACCCGAAAATGTTAACCTGTTAAATGCAGTTGTCAAACTCTGAGTGACATTTAACGAGTGCCGGCATGCGTGGTGGTCATTCCATGCTCCCATGATGTCAGTTTTGAAGACTTCTGTGCTTGTGATTATGTAGCTCCTGCCTGTAGCCGCGCTTCAGCAGGGACGGTGATTTCTACTATATACTGTACAGCGATGCTGATTCTCTCTGAGGCGTAAAACATGTTTAAAAGCATGCTTTACCTCACTTTACCTTTATGATCCCATCAGTTCCATCATAATACAGCCATTCTGTTATGTGGCTGAGGGACCTTTGGACTTAGACATCAGGTCTGGGAGCATTAACAACCTCTGCACCTCCTAAACCTTCTCCACTGTACTCGTGCAGAATACATTATGGGACACCAAGAGTACAGTTCTCAATATTTATCAAAACACATTTTCTTGCTTGAGTCAAGGTTACGTTTTGGGTTAGTACTTGTCCTTTTGTGCCCATAAAGATGTATTAATGGATATTAAAGTAAAATTACCTTGATTATTCATTTCTATAGAAATGCTTTCACCAGTCATCGGAAAGAGCGTCACCATATCTCCATTTCCCAGTTTGTATCGGAAAATATGGCCACTAAGCTGTAGTGTAATGGTTTCATCTTGTACCCCAACACTTGATACATGCCATTGCACAACATGACTATGACAAAATCCCAGAAGTGAATTTTCATAGCTGTTTCCATTTATGGCTGTAACAACAAAAAGACACTGGATCAATAAAATTAGGTCTATCAAGAAATGAAATCTAACAAGGAATGAATGATTAGCAAGGAGTAATGAATATAAGAAAATACAGCTAATTGTTTAAAGAAGTCCCAACAGCATTTTTATTTCATAAACTGTCCTAATTACCATGTAATTAGGCGTAATTGGGTAAATATACTTACCGTTCTCTGTCTTCCTGACGCCGCTCCGGTCCTCCGGTGGCTCACACAGGGGTTTATTTGTGAGTTTGAAGTCGCTTTCTCTGTGTAAGTGATAGGAACCTCGTTCTGAAGCACCATAGGCTTACATTGATGGAAGTAACTACTCCACACCCAATGGTAACTATGCGAGCCAGCAAAGAAGAGGAGCGCTCCCATGGGCGCTGAAAACCGGAGGTGGTAAGTGTAGGAATACATGTACACATCATCACATAAGTAATTAGGACAGTTTATGACATAAAAAATTTGTTGAAACTTCTTCTTTAAAATGGATCTGTTAAGAGGAATGTAAACTTGCGAGGGTGACAAGGGGGCAACCTCTACATCTAGAGGAAAGAAGGTTTAATTATAATCACAGACGCAGATTCTTTACTGTAAGAGCAGTGAGAGTACTCTCTGCCACCTGATGTTGTAATAGTTGATTCACTACAAAAGTTCAAAAAGGGTCTGGATGCCTTTTTTGAAAAATTGAATATTCCAGATTATGGGTACTAGATTCTATGATGGGGGGTTGATCCAGGGAACTGGAGTTTGATTGGCGCATGTGGAGTCGAGAAGGAATTTTTCCCCTAATATGAAGCTATCTGGCCCATGGAGTTTTTGCCTTCCTTTGGATCAACATGTTAGGCTATAGGTTGAACTCAATGGAATTAAGTCTACAATCAACCTTAATACGATGAAACTATGAAATAACCACGTACATTTTCATTGGTGTACGGATGGGGTAGTCCCATTTTCTTAATGCCCAAGAAAAGTGCTGGATTTCTATGCCTTTGTCTAGTAATATTTGTTTTCTGACATGAAAAATCATTGTGCAATGTTGTATCTATCAATTTTATACTTAAAAGGTCTATCCATGATTTTTTTACTATGAACCTAAAAACTAACAGGCAGGCAGTTGCTGACTACCTGCTGTTATGATGTAGCAACTCACTCAGGTATCTCTAAAAACTGCAACTGACCCTTCCAGTTCCTGTACAGACTAGAGATCCTGACCCCACAGTCCCTAGTGCCTAGTGGTTCCTGCGTGAGCTGAGATAGCCCTAACCACTGACTAGACGATGGCAACTCAGACCTATGCTGCCTGAAAGGCCGTCAAGCGCTTCACGATCCTCCTAAAGAACCGGAGGGCAGAGCAGAGTGCAAATTACATACAGAAGGGAAAGTGTGTTGAAATAGAAAGAGATCCAAGAGTGAGTAAAACAAACCACGAAATACAAAATAGAGGATTAAATGTGTACTGTTAAAGAAGATGCTGCCTACTTCGTAAACAGAAACATAAGATAGATGCAGGGTAAAGAACATAAACAGCAGAGAGATAAACACTAGCTTGTCTTTCACTGACAGGCTTAAACTACAGCAGTATGGCTGAACATCCAAATGAGACTATGACCAGCAGGAAATACCAGCAGGGAGAAAATCTATAAAGATGCACCCGAAAGGTGATGGGGAAGACAAATGAGCAACAGAAAACACCTGTTACCCTAAAAAGAATTAAGCAAGAATAACAGCAACTAAACACCCGGAGAAAAGGTGTATCTGCAGTAGCTCCGCAGACAGAGAAGCCGACCACAAAGCAGAAGCTCAAGTGTTCGAACTCAGACTCATGACACCTGCATGTTCTACCCGGCACCAGCACAGAGCAGTCATTAACCACTCCTTCTGGAGATTTAGCTGCTCAGTGTCAACAGAACAGCTCTTCCTCTCCTGGGCTGCTCTGTCAACCAAGCGTTACTGCCAATGTCATGCTGATTTACAGCTAGCTCTCCGCAGTTAGGCACCGGGGTGCTGGTTGTCAATCAGCATAACATTGGCAGTCATGCCCCTTCAACAGAACAGAGCTGCAGAAGAGAAGCCACTGTTCTGTCGATGTGATGTCAGCGGCAGCTGCTGAATCGCCGTCAGGAACTGTCAGTGACCGCTGTGTGTAGGCAGAGATCGGCGCTGGCACAACTGTCAGCAACTACCTGCCTATTAGTTTTTAGACCCATAGTAAAAAAAATAGTCATGGATAAATCCTTTAACTATAAGTAAAGAGAACATTTTGAGCCACTTGGGAAAACTTACAATTTTGAAATGTAATAAATTAGTCAACTAAAAGATGGTTTTTATGGTCAGAGTCCACACTAGCCACTCCGGTTAGCAGGGTCATGGGCTCTTTCTGGTTTTCACCATTCTACTCTGATACTCAGATGTGGACATGAGCTGTTGGGTCTTGAGTCTGCAGAGTAGCTGTTGGCCAGTAGTGTGAGTTGAGGAATTTCAGTGGCTCTGTCATCAGAGTTCATAATACAAGTTCCATACATTAATAAATAGATCTCTTAGACCTGCAAAAGATGCTTTACTTTACTTTATGATTTACTTTAATAATCTATGTAAGAATGATTGTGCAATCCCTAATAAAAGTTAACTCATTCTCCACCCACCTAATCTGTTTGACAGCTCCTCAATACTCCCTGCTGCTGCTGAGATCTCACAATACTCAGTACAAGCTGCAGCTGTCGGTCAGGCTGGGTGATAAAGACTGAATACACTTGAACTCATGAGCTATTTCATTCCATAGCTGAACTCCGCAATGGAGAATATGGTGCATGAAGCCTGAGCTATAGAGGAGGCATTTGTGAGGCAGATTAAATAATGAGGTGTAGAGAGAGAATGTGCATGGTATTGATAAGGAGGCAATGAATGAAGCAGTAAAGCCAATGCAAGTTCCAAGAAGCGTGGGTCAAATATGGAGCAATGCATAGAGCATTGTTGGTGGAGACTCACACAGATCCATAAAGATCAAGTTTGGCCATGATAAGGTGCTGCCGAGAACAACAGAGGTGTAAGGGAATACCCCACGCGTATCGCTGTGAAGACTGAACACTGCTTCACCAGGGAGAAAAAAACCTGCATGGGAACTTTTTTTTTTAATAAAGTGGTGAACAAGGGAAAGTGTCTGGTTTATTTCTCTGTGTTTTGTGTGTATGTTCTTTTCAGTTTTCCATTCATTGGACTACGTCAAATTCGGTGGACTACGTCGGACCTGCGTGAGATTTTTTTTCTTTTAATAAAGTGGTGAACCAGGGAAAGTGTCGGGGAGTGTTTATTTCAATAAAGAATTTTTTGTATACGTTTAATTTTTTTCCCTGAGTTAGTAATGGGTGTTTGATGTCAGCTTTGTTTTTGGACAATTCACAGCTGACATCAACCCCAAGCACCATTACTCCAATTGCCAACGCACCAGGGCAATCTATTTATCTATCTATATGTCTATATATTTATCTATCTATATATTATCTGTCTATTTATCGATCTATGTATCTATCTATTATCTTTGCACATCTTTAACACATAAAAAACAAGAATTTCTTGAATGCATTTTATTCCGATACGTGTCACATGGATGGCATACGGATGGCACACGGATGGCATACGAATGTCACACGCATGCTAGACATATACACATGGATGTCATACAGATGGTACACTCGCACACAGATGGCCAACAAAAAGCCACACGGATAGTAAAATTGGACTGTCTCGTGTACGGACGTGTGAAAACGGCTTTAGAGAATGTTTCTTGTCAGCTTTGATCATTAGTGATCATCAGAGAAACGGACGTCTGTTTCGCTTTTAAATTTGACTGCATGTGTTACAGAGAAGGAAAGGAAAGACGTCTTACTTTGGATAACGTAGGAGTTGTACAGGCTCTTCGAGTCTTTGCTGAGCACTTTGTTGCAGGCTTTTGGTTTGTTTTGCTCGTAGTACCAACTTTTATTCTCATCAAATACAGTAAACATTACAATTTGTTCTTCATCGGCCTTTTCCTAGAAAGAAAATAATTTCTATGAATTCTGGAGAAGTCAGGGAACAGTAACATGACTTACTGGTCACAGAGTTTGCGCTGAGAATTTTAATTTTTATTTTGTTATTTTCATAGTGATCTGATATAGGAAAAATTATGTCCCCTATTCATCATTTGCGTTATTTTTTATGTCACTTTCTTTTTTTGTCTTCTGGTGTAAGTTGCTGCATTTGGAGTCAAATTCATCAAAATAACACACGCGATTCATGAGTTTGGTGCAAAGTCTAAAATGGGCATTTTTCCTGCCTTTTCCAACTTTTTGGCGCCAAAAGTCACACTTTGGTGCCAATAAAATAGCAAAACATGCATCAATATTTAGGTATATTGGCCAATTTTCCTTTTTGTAATTTTTAAAATGTAAAAAATGGCAATATATATATTTTTTTTGCCTAAAATACAAAGGAAATGTGTCTTTAACTTTAGGCCTTTTAGTGATCATTTTATCTTCATCTTGCTTAACTGTTCACAATAACATAAATTTTGACCAGGGGTGACTAAACTTTTATATGCAGTGTACTTTTATATACAGTGGTATATCTAGTCTCTGGGTATGGTCTCCTGCCAGATCTTCAAATGCTCCAACACTTCAGGGAAATATATAACTGGTTGCAATGGTGCAGCCAGGCTTAGATTCATTCTGGCGTGGTTTGGGCAGCACAAATCATCTGACAAGTTCCCTTTAATCTAGAAGTTTGTGGTTTTAATATCACCAATTGTTTCCCAGTGTGACTTGCACCTTGTTAGTTTCATTTGTATGGGAAGTCACAGCCATAAGATTTTTCTAGTTGTTAGGCCATTAAATATGACCCAGGGACTTCCCTAACATGAGGGTGATACTTGAAGGATTTTCCATTGTAAAGCATTACCTTCCAAAGTGATGGACATTAAAAAATAAACTATAGCAATAAGTTTGCTTCCAAGACATGTTTACCTGTAGTCCTCTAGTACTTAATGCCATCGACTTGCAAATAAGAAGAGTACCAAGAAGTCCAGAGGCTAAATCCTTCACAATGTTAACAGTACTATGATATATTCTCGTTAAACACAGCGGGTCATTTTTTGTAGGTTCATCAGTTTCCAGTATAGTCCAGAAATAAGAAGCTGTTTCCCCAGGCATCACTGTGCTATTCTGTGTCTCATCACCTATTACAAAAACATGCAAATTAGTGCAAATTTATTAACTGTGACTTGATTGACACCTATATGTAAGACAGTCATACCTTTTGGTTCTGGAACATAACCTTTAAAGAATCGTTGTAATGACACGCCATGTGGATATATGTTGTGGGGCTGGCTTGCCAAGTTTTTAAAGACAACCTGGAAAACACATAAAATATATTACAAAATCCTTTATGAACTTCACTCCTAAAGTTCCCCATACACAGTCTAAAGTCGGTCAAACCTGCAATATTGGCGGGATAGTCCATCAGTGTAATCTGTATGGGAGATTCTCCCCTGACCGATGATGTGGAGAAGAGGGAGGCATGTTGGAAGCCCAACAGCCAATTCTTTGGTTCTCCCTGGAGATAAGTCGCCGTAAGAGAAGTCTAATGTGTATGGGGCCCTCACCATTCCAGCTGTAACCATCAATCATCAGAACACATACATAAAAGACAAAGGACCTGTAAAAGTCGATTTTTTGCTCAGCCTCACTCATTTGCCTTCACATTGAGCTTCAATATTAGACTCTTGTGAACATTAAGGTCAGGCCTACCCTGATCACATACTGAGCACATATGATAGAAATATGACAACTATTATTTGTACAGAACCATTTTTCTAACAGATTCAGCCTTTCTATTGTAACTAGGTATGGGTTACCACTTGTCAACTGAGTGGGGAAAGAGAAAACTAACATATTAATTTTATTGGTGCCATCAGCTTCATGAAATAACCAAGATTCCTGAAGCAAAAACCATGTTCTCAAACTCTTCAGACATTCAGTTTATCAACAAAAATTAAAAAGATGCCAATACATACCACAATCGTGTCCCTGACCTGAGCCCGGATCACCGGTCCGATCAGTCCAAGTTCTCTGGGGTTTTTAACCTCCTCTTTGAAAGTGTTATCGGTGTATTGCTTATAGACTACTTTCTTAAATGGATGGTGGCAGTACGTTCTAACAGCAGAGAACACAGAGACGTTCATTATTAGACAGTAGCACAACAGATGGGATTCTAACCATCATACAATGAAATATATATTATACATCTTCTTGAGAATTAAAGTTGAAGGTCTTATATTTTCAACGAGCAACTCCTCATCTCTCATCGTAATATATCATTGATTTTTATATTATCGTCTTAATATTGCCTACTCAACACAATAGATAGGAACAAAATAGAAAGACCCCACTAGCCTCGTCTTGTTTTCATATCTTGTATACCCCCAGTTATAGATAAAAATGATCTTCTACACACTTATTCTATGCTTTAGCTTTGCAGTTGTGATTAGCAAAGTTCTGCTTCTCTCAGCGTTCCATCATCACTGATAATCTTGCTGTAAACTCCCACAAATGATTGAAAAACTCCAGCATCAGAGTCCTGTGCTAAGTTTCTGAGGCATCTGTAGTAGTTAGTCTCTACAAAGCATTGAGACATACACACACATTACACCTACATGAGATTTTCTCATTCAGTTCTAAATCCATAGCCAATGCTATGGAGCTGCTCCCCACTTTGCAGCAATAATCGCTGCCACTCTTCTGGCACAGCTCACAATATCAGCTCTGGTTCATCCCAAAGGTGTTCAGTGAGGTTGAGGTTAGGGCTCCCTGTGGGCCAGTCATGTACTTCCACACATAACTCACCCAGGCATGCTTTATTTTCTTTGCTTCGTTCACTGGGGCACAGTCATGCTGGAGCAGAAAAGGGTCTTCGCTAAACTGTTCCCTCAAAGTTTAAATCAAACTATTGTTCAAAATGTCTTTGTATGCTGAAGCAGTAAGCTTTCCCTTCATTGGAATTTATGTAGCATCGGCGTCCCTCCCTCCTGCCGGGCAGAGATGCCGTTCCCTCACCGCCGCGGTCCTGGTCTGTCGTCTTCCTGCTCCCCTGCTGCTGTGGCGCGCCCCGCGCGCAGCTTCCCGGGCGCAGTGCTTAGGGCGCGCTCCCTCCCTCTTAAAGGGGCCGCGCGCGCCGTCCTAAAAAGTCACCGGCCAATGGCCGGAGGACTTCTCCTATATAAGGCACCTCCTCCAAAATGAAGGTGCCTGTGCAAGGTTGTTGTTCTGTGTGCTAACACTCGCTTCAGCCCTCAGGTCCCGCTGCCTGTCAGTCCTGCCCGCCAGTCTGTCTACAGTCCAGCCCGCCAGTCTGTCTATAGTTTTGCCCGCCAGTCTTCCAGTTACCTGCCGTGCCCGCCAGCCTGTCTACCTGGAGCACCTGCCAGTTACCTGCCGTGCCCGCCAGCCTGCCTACCCAGAGCACCTGCCAGTTACCTGCCGTGCCCGCCAGCCTGCCAATCCGGAGCACCTGCCAAGTAACCTGTCGTGCCCGCCAGCTTGCCTACCCGGAGCACCTGACAGTTACCTGCTGTGCCCGCCAGTCTGCCAACCCAGAGCATCTGCAAAGTAACCTGTCGTGCCCGCCAGCTTGCCTACCCGGAGCACCTGCCAAGTAACCTGTCGTGTCCGCCTGTTTATCAACCTGGACCACCCGCCAGCCTGCCTGCCATGCTCATTCACTGTACAGTCAGCTCCTGTCACCTGACCCGTGGGAGTCGCCTGCTCTCACACAAGGTCGGTCCCAGAGTGGCACCTGGTTCACCTGCCCGATCCCTCCCTGGTTCACGGAGTCGAATAAGCCGCCATGTGACCTGGGTCAGGCCGAATAGGCAGTTAGTCACGCCCCTCTGGTCCCTCCTTGCATCGAAGCACAGAAGTTCCACCACCCGGACATGTAACAGTTTGCACAGGCCATGGAACCCGGTGGCCCCCAGGCTCCTTCGCTCTCTGACCTGTACCAGGAGGTCTCATATCAGAGATCCCAACAGGAAACTATCCTGTCCTATCTGCGGACTGTCAACTCCCGCCTGAACACGCTGTCCACCTCATCTGTGTCTGTCTCTAGCCGAGCGGCACTCGCTCCGGCGGCACCTCGACCCAGTGGCGCTGTGGCACCTGGCTTTGGACCCCGGCTCTCTGCGCCTCTGCGTTTTGGTGGTGACCCCGTCTTATGTCGGGGCTTCATAAATCAGTGCACGCTGCACTTTGAACTCCTGGCACACCAGTTCACCTTCGACCGGGCCAAGGTGGCATTCATCATGGGAGGCATTGGTATGGCTGAACCCTCTGTGGGAAAGAGGGGATCCCCTGGTGTCCGATCTTCTGGCTTTCCTCGCTGCCTTCCGGAAGGTCTTCGATGAGCCCGGACGAAAATCTTCTACTGCCTCCTCACTTCTCTGTCTCTGCCAAGGGAGTCTCACTGTGGGCCAGTATGCCATATGTTTCCGAACCCTTGCATCTGAACTTGCCTGGAACAACGAGGCTCTGGTGTCCACCTTTTGGGAGGGTCTTTCCGGACGGATCAAGGATGAGCTAGCCGGTCGTGACATCCCTTCCACCCTGGATGACCTGGTGTCATTAGCTACCCGGACTGACATCCGCTTTCTGGAACGTGCTAAGGAGACTACCCGGGAGAGAAGATTTCCGCGTCTCGCTCTAACATTCCAAAGGCCAGCCTTACAACCAGCAACTCCCTGGGCGTGTTCGCCTGAGCCTATGTAAACTGACCAAACCAAGATGGTCAAGTCTCGCCTGGAGACTCGCCGAGCCGAGGGGAGTTGCTTCTACTGTGGCAGCATACATCATCCGATCCGTTTCTGCCCAGTGAGGCCAGGAAACTCCAGTGTCTAGGACCACTCGGAGAGGTCGTCCTAGGCAAGAGTAAATCATCTCCGTCCTTGACTCTGTCTGTTTCTATTTCCAGTGGTAAGACCCACTAGACCTCCGTCTATTCCGGCTAATCTACCTGCTCTGCCGGCACCCTAATGGTCCTATGCGGACTTCTTCGACAAAAAGGAAGCAGAGACACTACCACCTCATAGGCCGTATGATTGCCCCATCGACCTGGTACCTGGTGCTTCTCCTCCCCGCGGGCGAATCTACCCCTTGCCGCTGGCTGAGACTCGAGCCATGTCTGAGTACACAGTAGAGAATCTTGCTAGGGGATTTATCCAGAAATCCACCTCTCCGGCTGGAGCAGGATTCTTCTTTGTCAAGAAGAAAAAGGCTTTCTACGTCCCTGTATTGATTACAGGGGCCTTAACCAGATTACCATAAAAAATAAGTACCCCCTGCCTCTCATCTCGGAGCTGTTTGACCACTTTAAAGGCGCGAAGATCTTCACCAAGCTCAATCTTCGTGGGGCGTACAATTTGGTCCGGATCCGCCAGGGAGACGAGTGGAAGACGGCATTCAACACCCGGGACGGTCACTACGAATACCGCGTGATGCCCTTTGGTCTCTGTAATGCTCCAGCCATCTTCCAGGAGCTGCTTAACGACATCTTCCATGATCTCCTGTATTCTTGCGTGGTGGTGTACCTGGACGATATCTTGGTTTTCTCTCCGGAACTGCCCTCACACCGGAGGGATGTTCGTCAGGTTCGGCTAACGCTCCGGAAGAATCACCTATACACTAAATTCGAGAAATGCCTCTATGAGCAGACCTCCCTACCATTCCTGGGCTATATTATCTCCGAGACTGGTCTGCGGATGGATCCTGAGAAGGTGTCTGCCGTCTTAAAGTGGCCCCGACCGGAGGGGTTGAAGGCGATTCAGCCATTCCTGGGCTTCGCAAACTATTACCGCCTCTTCATTCCTCATTTCTCCTCCCGGACCGCTCCCATCTCTGCGCTCACCCGTAAAGGAGCGAATGCCAGGGAATGGACTTTCGAAGCGGAGAAGGTCTTCATCTCCCTTAAACAAGCCTTCTCTTCCGCTCCTGTGCTGCACCGTCCGGATTGCAACAAGCAGTTCTTCCTGGAGGATGATGCATCCTCCTCCAGAGCCGGAGCGGTGCTCATCCAGAAATCCTCGTCCGGGAGAATGGTAACCTGCGGCTTCTTCTCCAAGCTCTTCTCCTCGTCCGAACGCAACTACTTCATAGAAGATCATGAGCTGCTGGCCATCAAATTAGCACTGGATGAATGGCGCTACTTGCTGGAGGGGACTCAGCACCCGGTGGTCATATACACTGACCATAAAAACCTCACTTATTTGCAGACCGCCCAAAGACTAAACCTGCGTCAGGCCACGTGGTCTCTATTCTTTGCCCGATTCTGCTTCACTCTGCATTACTGCCCGGCGGACAAGAACATTAAAGCTGAAGCTCTATCCCGCTCAATCCTGTCTTCCGACCAAGAGGAGGAGCCTCTACATATCATTGACCCCTCAAAAGTGATGACTGTTGCTCCGTTGGACCTGTCTTATCTTCCACCCGGTAAGACCTTTGTAGCGGTTCCAAATCGAAAGAAGGTTCTACTCTGGGGCCATTCATCCAAACTAGCCGGTCATGCTGGCCAGAGGAAGACCTTTCTGCTCATCGCCTGACATTACTGGTGGACTTCCCTGCGCAAGGATGTTGCGGACTTTGTCGCGGCTTGTGCCTGTAACATGGTTCCTAGGCACCTTCCAGCCGGCCTTCTCCTTCCTCTTTCCGTGCCTTCCGCTCCGTGGCAACAGATTGCAATGGACTTCATCACGGATCTCCCTGTTTCTGCCAGTTGTACTGTCATTTGGGTGGTCGCTGACCGCTTTTCTAAAATGGCCCACTTCATCCCTCTGCCTAGTCTTCCATCTGCATCTGTGCTGGCTAAGGACTTCATCCATCACATCTTCCGTCTTCACGACCTACCCCTCCACATTGTGTCTGATCGCGGGGTTCAGTTCACTTCGCTCTTCTGGAGAGCTACGTGCAAGCTACTAGATATCTCTTTGGATTTCGCTTCTGCTTATCATCCTCAGTCCAATGGTCAAGTGGAGCGTATCAACCAGATCCTTACCAGCTTTCTTCGGCACTTTGTCAATGCTCACCATAACGATTGGGTTGAGCTCCTGCCCTGGGCCGAGTTCTCCTATAACAACCATGAGAGCGAGTCTTCTTCTAAATCCCCGTTTTTTGTGGTCTACGGTCGACACCCCCGGTTTCCGTTTCCCATCTCCTCTTCAGTGGACAATCCTGCCGCAGAGTCTCCTGTCAGCGAATTTTCGGCTATTTGGGATGATACTAGATCTGCACTTCTTCAGTCCTCCAATCGGATGAAGAGACATGCTGATAAGAGACGTCTGGATCCACCTCAATTCCGTCCAGGAGACAAGGTCTGGCTTTCCTCCAAATATGTCCATCTCAAGATACCTTCTTATAAGTTGGGTCCGCGGTTCATCGGTCCGTTCGAGGTTCTGAATCAAATCAATCCCGTGGCTTACAAGCTGAAGCTCCCTGTCACCTTACGGATTCCCAACTCCTTTCATGTATCCCTCCTCAAACCAGTTGTCCTTAATTCCTTCTCTGATGATCCCGGTACCACCCCAGCTCTGGTCTCCGCTGAGGACGTCTTTGAGGTAGAAAACATTTTGGCCACCAAAAGGGTAAGAGGAAAGACTTTCTTTCTTGTGGATTGGAAGGGGCTTGGCCCGGAGGAGAGGACTTGGGAACCCAGGAAGAACATTCATGCCCCTCATCTTCTTACAAAATTTTTCACGGGCCTAAAGAGGAGGGGGCGTAAAGGGGGGGGTACTGTAGCATTTCCTTCTGCTGTGGCGCGCATTGCGCGCAGCTTCCCGAGCACAGTGCTTAGGGCGTGCGCTCCCTCCCTCTTAAGGGGGCCGCGCGCGCTGTCCTAAAAAGACTTCTCCTATATAAGGCACCCCCTCCAAAATGGAGGTGCCAGTGCAAGGTTGTTGTTCCGTGTGCTAACACTTGCTTCAGCCCTCAGGTCCCGCAGCCTGTCAGTTCTGCCTGCGAGTCTGTCTACAGTCCAGCCCGCCAGTCTGTCTATAGTTCTGCTCGCCAGTCTACCAGTTACCAGCCGTGCCCGCCAGCCTGCCTACCTGGAGCACCTGCCAGTTACCTGCCGTGCCTGCCTACCCAGAGCACCTGCCAGTTACCTGTCGTGCCCGCCAGCCTGCCGACCCGGAGCACCTGCCAAGTAACCTGTCATGCCCGACAGCTTGCCTACCCGGAGCACCTGCCAGTTACCTGCCGTGCCCGCCAGCCTGCCAACCTGGAGCATCTGCTAAGTAACCTGTCATGCCCGCCAGCTTGCCTACCTGGAGCACCTGCCAAGTAACCTGTCGTGTCCACCTGCTTATCTACCTGGACCAACCGCCAGCCTGCCTGCCGTGCTTATTCGCTGTACCGGTCAGCTCCTGTCATCTGACCCGTGGGAGTCACCTGCTCTCACACAAGGTCGGTCCCAGAGTGGCACCTGGTTCACCTGCCTGGTCCCTCCCTGGTTCACGGAGTCAACAATGCCGCTGTGTGACCTGAGTCAGGCTGAGTAGGCACTTAGTCACACCCCTCTGGTCTATTCTTGCACCGAAGCACAGGGGTTCCACCACCCAGACCTGTAACAATTTACAGGCTTAGGCCAACCAGTACAGGCAGGCAGGTAACCCTCTCCTGGCATTTGCCAAACCCAGAGTCATCCATCAAACTGCCAGAGAGAGAACCGTGATTTGTCACTCCACAGAACATGTTTTGACTGCTCCAGAGTCCAATAGCAGTGTGCTTTACTTGGCTGTGCCATGAAGCTTCTGTTTTTGTGCTGATGTGAAGGGGGTTGTCCACTACTAGGACAACCCTTGCTCCTTTGGCCACTCACTTCCTCTTGATTACTTATAGATCCTAAGGCAAGGACAGTGACACCAGCGCTGATTGGGCACAGGGCTCATGTGACATAATAACCTCACGTGAGTCCGACACCACTAGAACAACGCCGTGTAAGGTGCGCAGAGCGGTAGTCATGGGCGATGGGCTCTTGTTTACTCACACCCTGGCACCTCACAAATAAACTGTGTACCAATTCCCATGTGTTGTGCGTGTGTCGCAGAACACTCACGTATTGGCCACAGGCCTCTGCTGTATCCAGGCTCCCAGATCCAGGCACATCCACACACAAATCAGGGGATACTTGCTTCATAACCAACAGTTCGTTTCCATATTGTCTGTTGGTTCAGCCTGATCTATCCCTTCGCTTGAAAAAGACACACTTCCCAGTGTCTAGTTCTGGCCATAGGCCCCAAACATTGCAAAGATGTCCGCAGAAAACAGTGGCCGACATCCTCATGCTGTCTGAACAGTCTGTACTTCTTGTGTCCTCCAGCCTTCTGGCCTTGAAGCTGCTAATCCTTTATTTTGCAATCTAATATCTCCCTCCAGACTCACTGCCCTAACCAGGAAGTGCTTCTCTTGTTAACTGGCACTGCCCCTCCAACACTGGAGCTATTCCTGAACACATTAACTGTTTCTATCCTATGAAATTTCCTTCCTGTATCTAGTGTGTCCACAACTGCACCTTTCTCATTACTAACCTAAACTATGAACCCTATGCTATATCTATGTCCTACACTTAACCCTAGTCTTTCCATATATGTTATACATAAAGAACATTATAAATTTACTACATTACAGTACATTAACTGTGCACATTAGTGGTCATAGAATTCTACATATGATAACAGTCAAAAATCAGCATACATTTTGTGCAAACCCTGTTTAGAGAGGGAGAGGCATATGACAGCCCCTGTCACACCCTTACAGCCGGCACGGGGCAAGTATAGGTGTTTTATTTTCCAAATATTCAGATCAAGAAGGGGTTGTCCAAGTAGTGGACAACCTGATTTATGTCAGAGGAGGTTTGGACTCTGTAGTTATTGAGTCAGCAGAGAACTATACACCTCAGCACTTGGCAGCCTTGCTCTACAGTATCTTTACATGGTCTCAACTTTGTAGCTGAGTTGCTTTGATTCCTTCACTTTTCAATAATATCGCTCACAGTTAATAAGGGAAATATTTAGGAAGGGAAGATATTTCATGAACTGACTTGTTACAATGATGACATCCTATCACAGGACCACACTCGAATTCTCCGAGCTCTGTGCTCGAGCACTCCTTTCACAAATGTTTGTAAAAGCTGACATGGTGACTACAGGCTGGATTTTATACACTTGTTGCAATGAGACAGAGTGAAAAACCTGAATTTGATGATTATTAGGTGCATCCTAATACTTATGTGCATATAGTTGTATAATGTTCTTTCCTTGGTCACTGTAATGTAAAGCCAGATTCCACATACAATGACTCGTGTTACTGGCAGAGACATTTCACTGCAGAAACATTACTGATGAACTTAACCTTTGGACACCATGCAAGGAAGGTGCCATTTTATTTTTCTGTCTACTGTAGAATAACATGAATATATATGACCTCTAAAGGCTTTATCAGTATGTGTTATCTGCATTGTTATCTTTGATATAGCTATCAGGTATCTATGGACTTAATGTCATTAGGTCCTCTCACCTCTGATTGATGACGGAGACTTTCTTTAATAGGTTGTCAGTGTATTCATTAAAGTGCACCTGTCAGCAGGATTGTGCTTAGTAAACCACATACACTGTCAGGTGGGCGCCGTTATACTTAGTAAAATGATACCTTTGTTGATGAAATCTGCACAGAGGTTCTTTTAGAATCTTTATTTTCAGTTCTGACTTAATGATATGCTCGTGCTCTGGTGCTCTGCTTCAGTATTCATGTATTCCTATCTCTGCCTTGTGACAGGTTACTGTGCTTTCAGTGACCTGCCTACTATTTTAAATACTGACTGTGTAATTTGTGTGTCACATTGCAATTTACATTCCCCAAAATGGCCGCGGCTGCCAGCTCATGCGCAGTAGCATCTCTCGTTTGCCGAGGGATGCTACTGCGCACTCGCCGGCGCCATTTTGCTTTTGGAAAAATACATAAATATATAAATAATATAAATAACCATTAGACACTTACTTCTCAGAGTTCTCTGAAGTCCCAGATGCGTAATCCCATTCCACTTCAACTGCAGCTACATAATAATCCCACTTTTTAATATATCTAGTTTGAAAAACAGACTTCCTCAGTGTACGGTGTACATGGTCAAAACATGAATTTACATCCAAATGACCATGCATGCCGGCTGGTAACAAAAATAAGTGAAAAGAAACCAGTAAGTCCTTCTGTCTTTAATATGCATCATCATGTATTATTTGGACACAACGCAAAATAAAAAAAAAATATTGAAGAAAGTTGTCTAGTAAGAAGTAATCACCTTTCACCTGGCATAGGCAATTGATTCTACACTGCTGGGCATCTGACCGCAGAGATCCACCCCAGGAGATAGCCAAGTACGCTACTCGGCTAGTCCTTTAGAGAATGAATAGAGCGGCGACTGAGCAGGTGCACTGCTGATATATTCAAACAGAGGGCAGAGGGCCACCATTCTGGCAATTGGTTTGGTTTTAGGGGTCAGATGCCCACCGGTTTCAAAGTTATCAACTATCCTTGGTTAATTTCATAATTTCTTCTAACCAACATAACCCTTAAGACTATTTTCAGACTTCCCAGGTGGTCAAGGAAAGTGGAGAAGATTTGGGAACTTAATGGGTTACAGTCTGCTTCAGTTGTTGTTTACAGTGGGGAATGGATTAATGGACACATCCCTGGTGGTCTAGGGTGGTAGAAAGGTTTATGCTTCTCCTCCTTGTGCTCTATAGGAGGGAAGAGGTTAATATATACTGTCTAGACATTTACTCTCCTCCTGAGGTGACAGGCATTTTCAGCCCCTGACAGGAAAGTGACAGCAACGTGCTTATCGTGTTCAGTTTCCCCATCCTGCCCTACACTTATCGTATTAACCCTTATAAGAATAGTATCCACATTATGTGCCATAAATGCCTTATAGGTTGTCACGCCTGCAGGTAGTGCACGTGGTTCGTGGACCCACTGTGCCATGGGGCCGGGTTTACTTAGGTGAGGCGTGGCTAAGCGGCTACCTGGTTTTCACTGGAGATTCTGATGGTGGAATCAGGTTTGAGCTGCAGGTAGCCACCAGGTACCACTCCTAGGCAGTCTCCGGTACTGCGACTGCTGATTCCAGGGGTCAGGTTCGCCAACACGGATAAGGACTCAGAGTCACTTACAGACAGGATTCTGACTCTGTTCAGACTACTCAGGTTCTGGGTGCTCTGACAGAACAGATACTGACACGGAGTCACAGACAGGGCTGGATTTGGCTACTGGTACAAGCTTTGGCAGTACAGACTCAGGAACATTAACCAGGACTGACTCAGATGCAGGTCCATGTACTGATGGAATGGTTACAGGAATCAGGTACCACCGGTGCAGCTTCTCAAGGTTCAGGTACTGCTGGTGCAGCTTTTCGGGGTTCAGGTACCGCTGGTGCGTCTTCGGACTACAGGGACCGCCAGGTGCGGTTTCGAGTTCATGGACCTCCAGGTGCAGTTTCGGGTTCGGGCTCTGGCCACACAAGGACCAAGGGTTTAGGTTCAGGCCTTGGCCACACAAGTACCAGTGTTTCAGGTTCAGGCCCTGGCCACACAAGGACCAGTGTTTCAGGTTCAGGCCCTGGCCACACAAGGACCAGGGATTCAGGTTAAGGCTCACTGCACTGTATAATAGGGACCTGGCAACATACAGTTGCGTGTACACAAACTACTCTGAGAACTATAGGGATTGCTCAGGCACCTACCTACTGGGGAGAGTGCCTTTATACCTGATGCCTGCCAGCTACTGGCTGGGAGCATTTTCACACTATGCGTGCAGCTCCTTTAAGAGCAGGGGAGCGCACGCTCACCACCGGGAAGTCTGTGTGGCGCGCACAGACAGCAGGAAGCAGGGAGGCGTGCCGATAGATGGGGAGGTGACCGCGAGGCCACGGCGGTGAGTATGTTGGTGTTCCTGCATGGAGGGAGAGGGGGAACCATGCAGGGTAGCTGGCATTAGCGTTACATAGGTGCTGGTTCCAGCAGTATGAAGTTAATTGGGAAACAGCCCCTGTGGATTGACATTTGTGGGTCACAAACCTCCATTATTTCGATTTGTGAGGGTCCCAGAGATGGGGCTCACACATATTAGACATTTATGAACATCCTGTGAGTATACTCCTAAGGTTAGATTAGTGTGTACAGAATGTAAGATGCACATAATTTTTTTTCCCACCTTGGATCTCAAAACTGGGATATTAAGGAAATCAAAACTCAAAAAGAACAAAAATTGTGAAGCTATAGCAAGGTATACCATAGACAGATATGTTCAATGATCAAGCTCCTGATATTTTATAATAATGGTCATAAACACTACCATTCAAAACTTTGGGGTCACCCAGACAATTTTGTGTTTTCCGTGAAAACTCATACTTTTATTTATGAAATGAGTTGCAAAATGATTAGAAAATATAGTCCAGACATTGACAAGGTTAGAAATAATGATTTTTATTAGAAAGAATAATTTTCTGCTTCAAACTTTGCTTTCGTCAATGAATGCTCCCTTTGCAGCAATTACAGCATTGCAGACCTTTGGCATTCTAGCTGTTAATTTGCTGAAGTAATCTTGAGAAATTTCACCCCATGCTTCCTGAAGCCCCTGCCACAAGTTGGATTGGCTTGATGGGCACTTTTTGCGTACCATAAAGTCAAGCTGCTCCCACAACAGCTCAATGGGGTTGAGATCTGGTGACAGCGCTGGCCACTCCATTAGAGATAGAATACCAGCTGCCTGCTTCTTCCCTAAATAGTTCATGCATAATTTGGAGGTGGAGGTGTGCTTTGGGTCATTGTCCTGTTGTAGGATGAAATTGGCTCCAATCAAGAGCTGTCCACAGGGTATGGCATGGCGTTGCAAAATGGAGTGATAGCCTTCCTTATTCAAAATCCCATTTACCTTGTACAAGTCTCCCACTTTACCAGCACCAAAGCAACCCCAGACCATCACATTACCTCCACCATGCTTGACAGATGGAGTCAGACACTCTTCCAGCATCTTTTAAGTTGTTCTGCGTCTCACAAATGTTCTTGTGTGTGATCCAAACACCTCAAACTTTGATTCGTCGGTCCATAAAACTTTTTTACAATCTTCCTCTGTCCATTGTCTGTGTTCTTTTGCCCATATTAATCTTTTCCTTTTATTAGCCAGTCTCAGATATGGCTTTTTCTTTGCCATTTTGCCCTGAAGGCCAGCATCCCGGAGTCACCTCTTCACTGTAGACGTTGACACTGGCGTTTTTCATGTACTATTTAATGAAGCTGCCAGTTGAAGAGCCGTGAGGCGTCGATTTCTCAAACTAGAGACTCTAATTTACTTGTCTTGTTGCTCAGTTGTGCAGCGGGGCTTCCCACTTCTCTTTCTACTCTGGTTAGAGCCTGTTTGTGCTCTCTTCTGAAGGGAGTAGTACACACTGTTGTAGGAAATCTTCAGTTTCTGGGCAATCTCTCGCATGGAATAGCCTTCATTTCTAAGAACAAAATAGACTGTCGAGTTTCACATGAAAGTTATCTTTATCTGGCTATTTTGAGAGTTTTATAGGACAAACAAATGTAATGCTCCAGATTCTCAACTAGCTCAAAGGAAGGTCAATTTTATAGCTTCTCAAATCAGCCAAACCGTTTTCAGCTGGGCTAACATATTGAGCAAGGGTTTTCTAAACATCCATTAGCCTTCCTACACAGTTAGCAAACACAATGTACCATTAAAACACTGGTGTGGAGGTTGTTGAAAATGGGCCTCTATACACCTATGTAGATATTGCAATAAAAAACAACACGTTTGCAGCTAGAATAGTCATTTACCACATTAACAATGTATAGAGTGTATTTCTGATTCATTTAATGTTAGCTTCATTGAAAAAAAATGTGCTTTTCTTTCAAAAGTAATAAAATTTATAAATGACCCCAAACTTTTGAACGGGAGTGTACATATGCTTTAAATTTCCTTTCTAAAACATTTGGAATTTCTTAGGGTAAAGACACATGTTAATAAATGTATACACTTCATGATAAGAATCGATTTGACATGCAGAAATCATTACCTTCGAGATGTTTTTCAACAAGAGAAGATATATTCCATCTACCAGTTTGTGTCACAGTCATGTTTGCGGTTGTGGATGCCATGCTAGCAAGACTTATCATAGAGACTTTATGAAGTTTTTGCTCCAAGGAGTGCTCAAAGATGTGAATGGAGAAAAATTCAGGTTTGGAACTCAACCCCAGTATATGCCAACTAATATTGTCATCGACACAAGCTGTAAATGCTGGAACACAAATACCATTATCCAATATTTACATAGAGCCAACATAGCAAATATAATCTACTCATTTATGTATTCCTGTACCCCCTTAAATAAGACCAGCCTACTCTCCTAGATTGTTGAATTTATTAAAAGAGAGTATTTCCCATGGAAATAAACATTCTGGATCATCTTGCCTTATAGCTTTCTGTTATGCCATTCCTCTGTTATTTCTTCTAGAAAGTTATGAATAGAGTGACAACTGGGTGTTACCAGTTAGGGGCATGTCCCTGCACACTGTCCAACCAAAGCTGACAATGCGAAACTATCTAGGGACATGCCCCTGTAAGAAGATCTATGGTAACACCTTGATCTATATTTATTCACATATGTGTCGGAGAAACGTCAGAGGAACAGAACATCACAGTTAGAAAAGATGATCCAGAATTGTATATTTTAATGTGAATTCAAGTATTCCTATAATAGACACATCATAAAATGTGCTTATACAAGATATGTTTAGGGGTGCACTTTCAAAGATTAAATTACAAAAGGATATATATATTTATCTTATTCTTATTGTATGAAGGAGTATCTCGTGACACAGTGCTGGAGTGGTGCAACTAATGTAAGTTCCCTGGCCCTAGTATTACACTTACCAGTCGCTTTCTTCAGTTCTTCCCAATGCTGCTCCGGTCCTGATCCACCATCTTGTGACCGCAACTTCTGAATGACTGGAAGTCAGAGGTAACGGTCGCAAGCACTCATTGTAAGTCTATGAGAACCTCGTTCTGGCCTCGCTCTGGCTCTTATAGACTTACATTGAGTTGTAAAGAAGAAGAGAAGAGGCGCTCCATGTGTGTTACCCTCAATATAAGACACAGCGAGCAAAGGATTGGCACAACTGCGTTCTCATAAGAATAAAGGGCTGCTGCTCCGACTGCTGTCCTACACACTGAAGAGAGGAAACGTATTCAAACCAAACAGGAAAAATAGTGGTGATTCCTAGGCGCTGACACAGACTGAAGACAAGGGTATGTGTTCTCCGGATCTTTATTCATTCATAGAAAGTATTTTGAAGTTGGGTTATAACTGATGAAGGAGTCAACCCGACTTCGAAATGTGTTGTATGAATGAATATAGATCAGGAGAACACACACCCTTGCCTTCACTCTATGGCAGCGCCCGGGTATCACCTCACTTTTTATTGTTTGATTACATTGAATTGTGACTTCTGGATCTCCCAGTGGACACTGGAGTGATCCGATAGGTCACAACCAGCAGAAAACCGACCGGAGCAGCTGAAGACGGCAGCTGATAAGTATATTATTGGGGGCAAGGAACTTACATTAAATACACCACTCCAGCGTAAGAGAAAAACAAAATGCCAGAGTGGTGCTTTAATATCTTCTGACAAATCCAAAATAGAAGTGGCCTCCACTACCTGTGTACAAAATCAAAATAGGAGCAGATTTTCACACACAAGAATAACAGTATGGACGCGAGCTAATTTGCATAATATTTCCCAGGGAGCACTGCCTGCAGCAAGACAATCTACACCAGCTGGATCTTCACAAGAAGAACCAGAACCCACCTAGAGAATTGAGAAAATCTGAGGAGAGTATATTTGCATGAAGTTTCTGTGACTGGGTGATAGACACAGTTCTCTATAGAGTCCAAAATGTCTATATATGCTCGCAAATTCCTCCCAGAAAATAATAAATAGCATCCACTCAGGTGCCCCACCCTGAGCTCCTCCCTACTGCCTGGTTACCCTGCCGGTCTCCTTTTCTTCCCCTGACGGAGAAGCTGCAGGTATCAGTAGGCAAGTAAGGTGCTATTTATCATCTTTCAAGTACATAATAAAATTAAAAGAAAACCCCTTGAAGTACTAACTTTTCTAAAAGAACAGAAGCAATGTGCTGAGAAAGTAGTAAGTATTCATACCTGGTACAGCTCCATTCACATATCCATTTACAGTATACATCAAAGGTCTCTCCTTTGTAGATGGAACGGCTTGCCAACTTTTGCTTTCATCGAACACCCCGAACATCAGGACATAATCTTTGTTAAAGTTTTTTTGTGTTCCATCATGATTTAGGCTTCCTAATATTTTATGGGGAAACGTTTGTTAAGTCTTGCATGTGTTCAACAATCATATATTATTACAAGCTAGTTCTGTTGTATGTTGAATGGTGCATGGACCTGGGCCCAAATATATACAGCGGGTGAAATAAGTGTTGAAAACGTCACCAATTTTCTAAGTAAATATATTTCCAAAGGTGGCATTGACAAGAAATTCTCACCAGATGTCGGTAACAACCCACCCAATCCACACAGGCAAAGAATCAAAGTATATATTTCCATAAATTAAGTTATCCATAATATAATCGTACAAGCGTCCCTCTGTCTGAAGCCTCTATAGACTGCGCAAGTGCGACACTCCTGCGCAGTCTGGCTCCAGACAGAATTACGCATGGAGCCGTTACAGGTAAGAGGAGTGTATGGCGCCGGAGATCGCGGTATGTGTAGACACTGAACGCATACCGGGATCTCCGGCACCACACTTATATACTTACCTGACCAGGAGGAGCGTTGCTGCGGCGCCTCTCTTCTGGCCGGAGGCCGGGGGTGGAGTGAAGGCGTCGAAATCGGCGCATGCGCATAGTGCTATCCGGCGCCATTTTACTGAAGACACATTTGCAGTGTGTCTTCAGCAAAATGGCGCTGGACAGCATAGGTATGGGCACGCGTGTACTCCGGCGCCACCCTCCTCCCCCAGCCTCCGGCAGAACAGGACACAGCAGCACTGGAGCACAGGAAAGAAAGGTGAGTATAAGTGTTTTTTTTGTATGTGTGCAGTGTGAAAGAGATGAGGGGTGCCATACATACCAGGATTGGGAGGTGAGGGGGCCACACATACCAGGATTGGTGGATAAAGGGGCCACACATACCAAGATTGGGGGATGAGGGGTACCATACATACCAGGATTGAGGGGTGAGGGGTGGCATGCATACCAGGATTGGGGGATGAGGGATACCATGCATACCAGGATTGGGGGTGAGGGGACAATGCATACCAGGATTGTGGGTGAGGGGACCATGCATACCAGGATTGGGGGTGAGGGGACCATGCATACCAGGATTGGGGGTGAGGGGTACCATGCATACCAAGATTGGGGGTGAGGGGTACCATGCACACCAGGATTGGGGGATGAGGGGTACCATGCATACCAGGATTGAGGGGTGGGGGGTACCATGCATACCAGGATTGGGGGATGAGGGGTACCATACATACCAGGATTGAGGGGTGAGGGGTGGCATGCATACCAGGATTGGGGGATGAGGGATACCATGCATACCAGGATTGGGGGTGAGGGGACAATGCATACCAGGATTGTGGGTGAGGGGACCATGCATACCAGGATTGGGGGTGAGGGGACCATGCATACCAGGATTGGGAGTGAGGGGTACCATGCACACCAGGATTGGGGGATGAGGGGTACCATGCATACCAGGATTGAGGGGTGGGGGGTACCATGCATACCAGGATTGGGGGATGAGGGGTACCATACATACCAGGATTGAGGGGTGAGGGGTACCATGCAAACCAGGATTGGCGGGTGAGGGGACCATGCATACCAGGATTGGGGGTGAGGGGCCCATGCATACCAAGATTGGGGGATAAGGGGTACCATGCATACCAGGATTGGGGGATGAGGGGTACCATGCATACCAGGATTGGGGGGATGAGGGGTACCATGCATACCAGGATTAGGGGGTGAGGAGACCATGCATATCAGGATTGGGGGGTGAGGGGTGCCATACATACCAGGATTGGGGGGTGAGGGGGGTCTTGGGGGATGAGGGGACCATCCATACCAGGATTGGGGGGTGAGGGGTGCCCACAGAGAGACTCCCTTAGTGGAGTCGGAGAAGAGAGGAGGCAGTAGAAGATTTTAGACCAGGTGCCACTCTGGGACCGACCTTGTGTGAGAGTAGGCGACTCCCACGGGTCAGATGGCTGAAGCTGACAGGCACAGCAGATGAGCACGGCAGGTAGACAGGCAGGTGATGCTGGTAGGCAAGCAGGCGGGCATGGCAGGTAGACAGGCAGGCGGACACGGCTGATGGACAGGCTGGCGGACACGGCTGATGGACAGGCAGGCGGGCACGGCTCATAGACAGGCTGGTGGGCACGGCTGATAGACAGGCTGGCAGGCACTGGAACCTGAGGGCTGAGGAGAGTGTTAGCACACAATCAACAACCTTGCACAGGCACCTCCATTTTGGAGGAGGTGCTTTATATAGGAGTAGTCCTCCGGCCATTGGCCAGGGACTCTTTAGGACGGCGCGCGCGGCCCCTTTAAGAGGGAGGGAGCGTGAGCGCCCTTAGTACAGTGCTCGGGAAACTGCACGTGGTGTGCGCACCCCGGGCAGAAGCAGCAGGGGAGCTGGAGTGCGCTGGACCGGGACCGCGGCGGTGAGGGGATCGGCGTCTCTGCCCGGCAGGTGGCAGAGACGCCGACGCAACACAGGGTACCATGCATACCAGGATGAGGGATGTGGTGCCATGCATACCAGGATGAGGGGTAACATATATAACAGGATTGGGGGATGAGGAGTGCCATGTATACCAGGATAGGGATGAGGGGGCCATACGTACCAGGATTTTGGGATGGGGGGTGCCATACATACCAGGATGAGGGATTGGGTACCATACATACCAGGACATACCAGGGATGGGGGGTGCCACACATACCAGGATTGGGATGAGAGGTGCCATGTATATCAAATTTGGGATGAGGGGTGCCATGTATACCAGGATGAGAGATGGGGTGCCATGTATACCAGGATTGGGATGAGGGGTGCCATGTATACCAGATTTGAAATGAGGGGTGCCATGCATACCAGGATTGGGGATGGGGGGTGCCATGCATGCCAGGATTGGGTATGGGGGGGTGCCATGCATAGCAGGATTGGGGATGAGGGGTGCCATGCATATGAGGATTGGGGATGAGGGGTGCCATGCATACCAGGATCCAGGATTGGGGATGAGGGGTGCCATGCATACCAGGATTGGGGATGACAGGTGCCATGCATACCAGGATTGGGGATGATGGGTGCCATGCATACCAGGATCCACGATTGGGGATGAGGGGTACCATGCATTCCAGGATTGGGGATGAGGGGTCCCATGCATACCAGGATTGGGGATGAGGGGTGCCATGAATACCAGGATTGGGGATGAGGGGTGCCATGCATACCAGGATAGTGATGAGGGGTGCCATGCATACTAGGATAGGGACGAGGGGCCATGTATACCAGGATAGGGACGAGGGGTACCATGTATACCAGAATAGGGATGAGGGGTACCATGCATACCAGAATGAGGGATGGGGTGCCATGAATACCAGGATAGGGATGAGGGGTACCATGCATACCAGGATGAGGGGTACCATACATACCAGGATAGGGATGAGGGATGGGGTACCATGTATACCAGCATAGGGATGAGGAGTGCTATGCATACCAGGATGGGAGTGAGTGGCCCATGCATACCAGGATAAGGCTTAGGGGGCCATGCATACCAGGATTGGGGATGAGGGAGCCATGCATACCAGGATTGGGGATGAGGGGTGCCAAGCATGCCGGATTGGGATGAAGGGTGCCATGCATACCAGGATTGGGGATGAGGGGTGCCATGCATACCTGGATTGGGGGTGAGGGGTGCCATGCATACAGGATTGGGGGTGAGGGGTGCCATGCATACCAGGATTAGTGGTGAGGGGTGCCATGCAAACCAGGATTAGAGGTGAGGGGTGCCATGCATACCAGGATTGAGGGGTGCCATGATTACCAGGATAGGGATGAGGGCAGCACATAACAGGATGGGGGAACAGGATGGGGGCAGCACAAATACCAGGATGGGGCAGCACATACCAGCATGGGAGACCATATACCAATAAAAATGCTCGCCACCCGGGCGTAGAACAGGCTCAATAACTAGTGTGTAATAAAGAGAAATGCACAGGGAAAAAGTATTGAACACGCTTACTGAAATTTATTTAATACTTGGTACTAAAGCCTTTGTTGGTGATGACTAGTGTTGAGAGGGCTCCGCCCACGAACATCCCTGATTATCTGATGTTATATGCGTGACAGCGTGGCAAATCAGGGATGTTCGTGGGCGGAGCCGATTTTTTGCTGCGAACAAGCAGGAACCCCGAACACGAACCCGAATTTGAAATGCCGAACAAATTCGCTCAACACTAGTGATGACAGCTTCAAGATGACTCCTGTATGGAGAAACTAGTTGCATGCATTGCTCAAGTGTGATTTTGTCCCATTATTCCACACAAACACTCTTCAAATCCTGAAGGCTCCGTGGCTCCTTCTATGAACTCTGAGCTTTAGTTCCTTCCGTAAATTTTCTATTGGATTCGGGTCAGGTGATTGGCTGGGCAATTCTAGCAGCTTTATTTTTTTTTCACTGAAACCAATTGAGAGTTTCCTTGGCTGTGTGTTTGGGATCATTGTCTTGCTGAAATGTTCACCCTTGTTTCATATTCTCCTGGTAGATGGCAGCAGATTTTTATCAAGAATATCTCGTTATATTTGTCCATTCATCCTTTCTTCAATCATATGAAGTTTGCCAGTGACGTATGCTGAATAACAACCCCACACCATGATGTTCCCACCTCCAAACTTCACTGTTGGTATGGTGTGTTGGGGGTGATATGCAGTGCCTTTTGGCCTCCAAACATGGTGTGTAATATGGCATCCAAACAGTTCAAGTTTGGTCTCATCTGACCAGACTAGATTCTCCCAGTATTTCATAGGCTTGTCTAAATGTTGTTGAGCAAACATTAAACATGCTTGAATATGCTTTTTGTTCATAAATGGAGTGAGCATGCATACAGGTCATGTGGGTTGAGTGCATTAGTGTAATAATTGTTTTCTTTGAAACTATTGTACCTGCTGATTCCACGTCTTTCTGTAGCTCTCCACAGGTGGCCATTGGCTCTTAGACAACACTTCTGATAATTTTTTTCACCCCTCTGTCTGAAATCTTGTGGGGAGTCCCTAGTCAAGGCCGGTTTATGGTGAAATGATAAATGATTGTTCTTTCCACTTCTGGATTATTACCCCAACAGTGCTCACTGCAACCTTCAGTAGTTTAGAAATTCTTCTGTAACAATTGCCATCAGTAGGTTCTGCAATAATAAGGTTGCAATGGTCTTGAGACAGCTCACCGGTTTTACCCATCATGGGATGTTTCTTGTGTGGCATCTTGGTAATGAGACACCTTTTTATAGGCCATCAGTTGACCCAGCTGAAATTATTTTTCACTTAGTGGCAGGATTGATTTCTAATTACTGATGATTTCAGCTGGTGTCATGACTTTCCATGACTTTTTACACCTCTCTTACTTCATGTGTCCAATACTTTTTCATGTGTCATTTCTCATTATTACACATAACTTAATTTATGAACATCTATGGTTTGATTTCTTTGCCTGTGTGAATTGAATGGGTTGTTACCGACATCTGGTGAGAATTGCTTGTAAATGGCACCTTTAGAAATATATTTGCTTAGCAAATTGGTGACAAGTTCAATACTTATGTCAGCCGATTAGATTTTTACAGAACAGATTTTGAATTTAGATTAAGACTGTATATCCGCAATTGATCCACTTCCACCCTTTTCATATGGATATCATGGATGGGGTTCCCTCATCCTTTCCTATCAACCAGAGTGGAAAGCCACTGCTCTGATGGAATTAATGTGACCATGAGTGGTGCAAGAAACCTTTAACAACTTTTCCATTGGGGGGTGGGGGGATAGAAAAAATTGCCACCAGGCTATCCTCTAATCATCGGAAATGTTCAATTCTAGGAATGGATTTGTATTCATCTCCATTATGTGTATCCATTAAAGCCTCATTTTATGTAGGGAAAGACTTTCCGATTAGTAGACTACCTGCATTACCAGTTTTATCTGCAGTGCCCATCATCCCAGCTAGTGCATTGGCCAGGTACCATCTTACCACTTTGTGTCTGTCCTTGCCCTAAATTAGGTCATTCCGTGAGGAGGAATGGAAGGCTTTGTGGGGGTATCAATGGACATGTTAAAAGCATGTTTTATGGAATAAACCCTTTATATATTCAAAACTAATGGTTGGATATATTATGCTTTACCTTTTTTACAAATCAGCAATGGACCAATCAAACCAGAATTGACATCTTGTACTGGGTTTGCCATTGAATAATAACTACTGGTTAAACAGTCAGGATCAGCTACTCTCGGCCCCATGTCCTCTGTAATATCCCATTTATAGGTGTAAATTTCATTTGGTTGTACAAAATCATCCATTTTTTCCAAGGTAGGTGTCCTGTCAGCATATAAAGCACCTAAACAAAATAAAATATGTTATGACCTTGTGATGTAATGATTAAAAAGCAGGATTTATATTTTACAAAATGTAGCAATAACTGGATCCTTACACATGGAGCAGATATCTGCTCTATAGACTTGAGGTCATGTTTTGGGATTCTGCACATAAATCCAGGCATTATTTGCTGGTATTGCACCAGTTATGAATGTGTCAATAGGATATTTGGTTCATAAAAATTTTTTTTCCAGTTTTGGCTTTGGATTTTTTTTTTCTGGAAAAAATCATAAAAACGTATTTGTCGTTGCCAAATCTGTTCCATATCAAAACTGCCTAGATGTGACTTTGTTCACTCTCCTAAGGGCTTCTACCTCTACATTTGGTCTCTCGGTAAGCCATAGAGATGGCCATGAACAGTATAGGCCATTTAGCATTTGTCATTTGACCGCAAGTGTGTGATTTGCCTACTCGCAGTCACGGGACAACTCTCAATGTTCTACTGATATAAGTGGATAAGGATCAAGTCAGCACATATACTTGTGATTATGTGGAGACCACTCAAACCAGCAAGCAGAGCTGACTCCTAACAGTATGCATATTACACACTGTTAGAGCTCATTCACACCGCCGTATACATTGGACGAGTGCTATCCGATTTTTTTCAGATCTGGGAGGTCTGCAGGGGTTGAAACTTTAGCCTAGTGGAAAGTCAGCCTCCGTGTACTGAATGGGTTGTGTAGGATCATCAACCCTGGCAAAGGTTGTACCTGAATCAGATGGGATTGTAAGAGCTTTAGTCTTTAAGAAAAATTGCAACCAGCAATGAAATGGCTGCAATACTACCCAATGGTCTGTAGTGACTTGTTATTACAGTCTTAGTGGACTGATGAAAATTAGAGTGAGTTGTTAACCCATCAGGTTCTTGGAGATAAAGCCGAGTATTTAGAGTGTTTTCCTATCGAGTTAAAAAGGTTCCAGGGTAAAATTTTAGGTTGCAAGTATTACTTGCATCTAGTGATGAGCGAGCATGCTCGGGTGTTTTCCAAGTATCTTCGGCGTGCTCGAATGTTATGTTTTAGTCACTCCGTGTGCATGATTTGAGACTGTTTGACAGCTTTAATACATGTGAGGAATGCGTGTTTTTTAAGCATTCCTCACATGTATTAAAGCTGTCAAACAGTCGCAAAGCATGCACACACGGTGACTAAAACATAACATTCGAGCACGCCGCAAATACTCGGCGAGCACCCGAGAATACTCGCTGAAAGAGTTAACAGAACACGCTCGCTCATCACTACTTGTATCCTCTTACTTGTATCCTCTGGAGGCAGTATTGTGCTGCAAACAGTTTTGTATTTACTTCATTTATGTATAAATGGAAAACTTTATCAAAGAAAATGATCGGAGAATCCTGCTACAATATATGGGTAAGTGCACACAATGTTTTCTTCATGAGGGGTCTGCTCTGGAACCCACCTAAAAAAGTGCTCAGACAATGCTCAGAAGAATGAACATATTCATGTCTATGTAAAAATTACATACTATTCATATGTTCAGGTTTTTGAGAGTCTTTTAACCTTTTTAGGTTTCCAAAGGAGCCAAGCGGTTAAAAGAAGTGATATGTCCATTCGTAAGGTATTTACAGAGCTGAATACGCAACATACTTTACAATACAAGTCAATGGGAAAGCTCAAAAGACGCAAGGAAGATACCCTGGGTAACTTTTTACCTTTTTGTCAGTATTTTTTCTTAAAAAAACCCTTAGTAGTTTCTTTATTGTTAAATGGAGTTAAAAAAATGTCCAGAAAACACCAGTAAAAAAAACACACAAAATGCTGGAAAAACAATAAAAATACTGCTGGTAGTCAAAAAACGTTGAAAAAAAGATTAGAAATGTCCAAAAAGTGTTAAAAAGATGGGTCAATAAAAAAAATTGTTGGTGTTTCCTGAAGCATCTTTCTCTTAAAAAACTAGACTGGTTTGCCTGCCTGATAAACTCTATTTAGTGATCAGTATGAGCATTATGTAATACAAGAAGTCAGTGATAGGTTCCTTCTCTATAGAAAAACCTATAAACCTTGTTTAATAAAAAGGATCAGCATTTCCAGCACCTCTGTGGATGCCATATATTCTGTGTCACGTTTGTATTATTCCTATTCATGTACTCTGCAGTGACATTAAGGTGGACCGGCAGGCCCATGATCCAGGTGTCTGGTCTGTGAGCAATAAGATACTGTATATAAAAAGGTAAAAAAGGACAGACAGTATATTATTTGGACTTTTTTTTACCTTCCGACAACTTTCCATATGAAATTCCTTGTGGATGAATGGTAAGAGGCTTATTAGCCATATTCTTAAAATGGACTTTTAAAGTATCTCCAACTTCTCCATGTAACGTCGGTCCAAGGATACCTAAAGAAGAACAAATGAAGCCATTCTGAATATAAATAAAACCTTATACTTGTAATTTTAAAATATAATAACCCCCAGCTGACTAATTGCATATATATTCTATCCAGATGCAGCCATTTTGTGAACAGCAAAGTCCAGCATTTTCAGAGAAGATTATGAAGAAACAAAAAAGTCATGTTGAACTACAAGCAGAGAATTCACATACTGTGCACCAAAAATAATAAATGTAAATATCTCTGCAAATTTGAAAGAGAAGATGCTCCCATCACTCTGTGCACTTGGTAGACACTTATAGGGAATTTTGAAGAGACAAGCTGAGCATCATCAAGAGACAAGTTTCTACATATTCTTATCTCAGGGAGTGTGTTTTCGCCCCTCTGTCCCAAATGTCATATTGGAGACTGCTAGAACTGGGATTACATTAATTATAACATCATTCCGGTATGGAGTCAATTCATAACTATGATAGGAAACTCAATGCAAATACTGAAACCTTAGCTTAATTAAATCCAAGATTCAAATGAGTATTTTACCTTTAAAAATATTCTTTACTTACATTTAAAATTTATAAAAATATATTATATATGAAACAAACACAGTGCAACTACCAATGCAGGGTTATATCATTATTTGACAAAATTCGGAAATAAATCCATACAGTACATGGCAAATCAATATCGTATTTATTTCTATGAAATTTCATTGTTTAACTATGGCAACATTAAATTTATGTTTAATCGGGTAAAGTTTAACAAGAAGTTAGTACATCCCTGTTTCAAATATTATCTGCTATGGGGCACCATGATTTGTATGTACGCCCCTGGCCGAGATCAATAACAAAACCTCATATAGAGGCATGTATAGAATATACGGTATATATAAACACTGGCCACTTACATATTAGAAGTCAGTATATCCTTCACCCTGCAGCCCTAGGGGGCATTTGAAACAGGGATGTACATTTTATAAATTTTGAATTTAAATAAAGAATATGTTTTAAGGTTAAAATACTCATTTGAATCTTGGATTTAATTAAGCTAAAATAATATTGTTTTAGAACTGGGATTAGCAGCTTCTGGGAGGGATGAAAGTATACTCTTCCTAGAGAAAACTCCGAAGAGACACCTAGTTGGTGTGCAAGCAGAAAATTCACATACTGTGCTCCAAAAGAATCAAACTTGAATGTCTCAGCAATGGAACGACACAGCGCAAAACAGAAAAGCGAGGCAGAATTTCAAGAGCTCAGGGATGGTTATGACGCGCCCCTGGGCCTTCTGTGTCGTGCGGCATCGCGTGCACGGGGGCTTACCCGGAGCCGGATCAGATGGGGGTAGTAGTCTCGTGGCGGTGACCCGGTCCGTGCCCAGGGAGTCAAACTAAGTGGCGAGTCTATTAGCAGTAGATGTTGGATGACTACGCCACCCGTTGAATGCAGCTTTGGAGCTGCCGCTGCAGGGCAGACCGCTGAGGCCGGTGGAAGGATGGTGCAGCGGGGATGGTATAACCCCCAACGGGAGGGGTATGGCCTCAGGGCAGCCGAAGTGGATGATGGGGGTAGCAGGAACCACTCAAAGACGATGCGTGTAGTTCAGGGTCTTTACTGGTGACAAAGATAGACCCTCCCGGAGTACTTGCTAGCGATCGGGGCCTGGTCAGTCCTTGAGCAGATGGGATCTCCCCTGGCCAGGCGGAGTTGTAGGCCTTCCCAGCTAACTGTACTCTTCTGGCTACCTTGCTAGAGGCGGGTAAAAGTAGCCCACGTCCCTGAGTGTACCGTGTGGTGCTCACCCGTATGGCCGGTGACTCGGGGCCTTCTAATGGCTTCCGCTCCACGATGGCGGTGCTGGTCCCACGCGTGTGACCGTGCCTTCGGGTTTCTGGGCCAGAGGACCTGCAATCCCCTGCCGGTCGGTTTCTGCTGCTGGGTAAGGAACAGTCCCCACAGCCTCGGACTCCGGGTCCGGTGATAACTTCTCAGTCAGGGCGAGCTCTGCAGCTGCCAGCCCCTGACTCCTTGTAGCACTGCTCCCACAGAGCTCCTGTTGTTTCTTCCTATGCTGCTTCTCTTCTCTACTCTTGTTCTCTCTCTCTCCTAACCCTGCCTCAGCCCCAGGTTTATATAGGGGAAGTTCTTCCCCTCCCAGGACTGGGCAGGAGGTGTGGCATGCATAAGATCCCTGACCAAGAGACCTCCCACCTGCTCTCAGACATAATATTGCTATTATTGTGGAGACCAGACCCCTGGGGTGCCACATTTACAAGGAATGAAAATTTTTATGAACAAATAACAGATCCTCTTTAAATGTGTTATCTGTGGCTCAGTGGACCCCTTGCAGCGCTGGGGTCCTGGGTTCAAATCTCACCAAGAACAAGGAGTTTGTATGTTCTCTCCTTGTTTGCATGGGTTTCCTCTGGGTTCTCCGGTTTCCTCCCACACTCCAAAGACATACTGATAGGGAATGTAGATTGTGAGCCCCAATGGGCACAGTGCCCATACTGTCTGTGAAGTGCTGTGGAATTAATGGCGCTATATAACTGAGTAAATAAATAAATCTTCACAGTTCACTGACTGTACATCTTTCATATTAAAAATACAGCCAATTACAGGCTACATCAGTAATATTAACAACCAAGTTACACTAATGGAATCCTATATAGTATTTGTGGTCATAAACTCAATATAAGCATAACACACCCTTTCTCTCAGCTGGGATACCTTAAAGAAAGAAGAAGAATACGAGTATATTCAACCGTAAAATTGAATTTTATTAAGTCAGGAAAAATTTAAAAACCCAATAAAAACCCAATACAGTGCTTCACAACTATGGGCGGGCTAATTTATGTGCACATAGAAATTATTGTATCCAAACTCCTTAATGGTATGACCAATACGGAAAAACATCAAATTGCAATGCGCTGTTCAAAGATACGGTTCACCGGCCGCGAACGGAAGTTCCATGACAGGAAGTCGTCACCCGGCGCATGCGCCATTGGAGGTGAGGGCATGACCGGAAACAATAGCGCACACACCGGTTTACAATGCGGAATCAACATTTTCACTATATATACCACCTACGATATACTTACTATAAGCTGACGAAGGCTGGACGAAACGTACGTCGGGGCGATGGGCGGGCAGCTGCACAAGACACCTTACTAAGGTACCAGTCCTTTTGACATCCTTTGCTTTTTAGCAATTATAATGGGAAGCAGTGCCCAGAGTTAATGTTCATTGACAGCTGATTTTACACATTAGGTTAATTTTTCTTGCCACAAATAAGGTTTATCCTTCATTCCAAGGGCCAATTGTGGCAGCAGTATTGTCATATCTTTGAACAGCGCATTGGAGTTACATGTTTTTCCGTATTGGTCATACCATTAAGGAGTTTGGATACAATAATTTCTATGTGCACATAAATTAGCCCGCCCATATTTGTGAAGCACTGTATTGGGTTTTTATTGTGTTTTTACATTTTTCCTGACTTAATAAAATTCAATTTTACAGTTGAATATACTCATATTATTCTTCTTTCTTTGGGGTGTCCCAGCTGAGAGAAAGGGTGTGTTACACATCAGTAATATGCAGGCATTAGCAAAGAGGCCAGTGATTTCAGTGGTCATGTGAAGCAATCTATGTATGGTGCATGACTATTGCATTAAGTCAGCAGAGACTGGCGAGGACCACTGGAGAAATGGCATTGGAGTGTCATGGCAATAAAGAGATAAGAATACTTGTCATGGAGACATTTTTATAAATCCTAACAAAACCATCTAAGTAATACCGCCCTGATATCTTTATTGACTCTACTACTACAGTGAGAATACTCTGATAACATGGTTAGGCTGGTATCATGCGTTTGACCTTCACAGTCCGAGAGCAGACCAGCAGTCCACATCGTTGTCTGTACTTGGACGGCAAATTTCGGACATATAAAACCGCTCCAACCAGTGAATCAGTCAGCAAACAACAGGCGGTCATACAGTGGTGGCCAAAAGTATTGGCACCCCTGCAATTCTGGCAGATAATACTCAGTTTCTTCCTGAAAATGATTGCAATCACAAATTCTTTGGTATTATTATCTTCATTTTATTTGCTTGCAAGGAAAAAACACAAAAGAGAATGAAGCAAAAATCAAATCATTGATCATTTCACACAAAACTCCAAAAATGGGCCAGACAAAAGTATTGGCACCCTCAGCCTAATACTTGGTTGCACAACCTTTAGCCAAAATAACTGCGAACAACCGCTTCCGGTAACCATCAATGAGTTTCTTACAATGCTCTGCTGGAATTGTAGACCATTCTTCTTTGGTAAACTGCTCCAGGTCCCTGATATTTGAAGGGTGCCTTCTCCAAACTGCCATTTTGAGATCTCTCCACAGGTGTTCTATGGGATTCAGGTCTGGACTCATTGCTGGCCACCTTATAAGTCTCCAGTGCTTTCTCTCAAACCATTTTATAGTGCTTTTGGAAGTGTGTTTTGGGTCATTGTCCTGCTGGAAGACCCATGACCTCTGAGGGAGACCCAGCTTTCTCACACTGGGCCTTACATTATGCTGCAAAATTTGTTGGCAGTCTTCAGACTTCATAATGCCATGCACACGGTCAAGCAGTCCAGTGCCAGAGGCAGCAAAGCAACCCCAAAACATCAGGGAACCTCCGCCATGTTTGACTCTAGGGACCGTGTTATTTTCTTTGAATGCCTCTTTTTTTTTCCTGTACACTCTATGTTGATGCTTTTTCCCAAAAAGCTCGACTTTTGTCTCATCTGACCAGAGAGCATTCTTCCAAAACGTTTTAGGCTTTCTCAGGTAAGTTTTGGCAAACTCCAGCCTGGCTTTTTTATGTCTCGGGGTAAGAAGTGGGGTCTTCCTGGGTATCCTACCATACAGTCCCTTTTCATTCAGACGCCGACGGATAGCACGGGTTGACACTGTTGTACCCTCAGACTGCAGGGCAGCTTGAACTTGTTTGGATGTTAGTCGTGGTTCTTTATCCACCATCCGCACAATCTTGCGTTGAAATCTCTCGTCAATTTTTCTTTTCCGGTCACATCTAGGGAGGTTAGCCACAGTGCCATGGGCTTTAAACTTCTTGATGACACTGCGCACGGAAGACACAGGAACATTCAGGTCTTTGGAGATGGACTTGTAGCCTTGAGATTGCTCATGCTTCCTCACAATTTGGTTTCTCAAGTCCTCAGACAGTTCTTTGGTCTTCTTTCTTTTCTCCATGCTCAATGTGGTACACACAAGGACACAGGACAGAGGGTGAGTCAACTTTAATCCATGTTAACTGGCTGCAAGTGTGATTTAGTTATTGCCAACACCTGTTAGGTGCCACAGGTAAGTTACAGGTGCTGTTAATTACACGAATTAGAGAAGCATCACATGATTTTTCAAACAGTGCCAATACTTTTGTCCACCCCCTTTTTTAGGTTTGGTGTGGAATTATATCCAATTTGGCTTTAGGACAATTCTTTTTGTGTTTTTTCATTGAAGACAAATTAAATGAAGATAATAATACCAAAGAATTTGTGATTGCAATCATTTTCAGGAAGAAACGGAGTATTATCTGACAGAATTTCAGGGGTGCCAATACTTTTGGCCACCACTGTATATGGATTTCTGCTTATTGCAATTAGGTTCTCCTAAGGGCAGGTGCAGACGACTGAGAAAATCGGGTCAATTATGCTAATCACACTCTGATCAGACACTGATCAGAGTCAGTGTGTCATCTGATTTTCTTGGGAATCTCGAAAAAAAAAAAAGTTTCTCCATTCAATCTGATGTCATCCAAGTGCAGTCCAATGTTTTCCATGGGCGCATAGACATGAATGGGCACGTGCCTTCTGATTTTCGGGGACAGATAATGTATGCTGCTGCAAGGTCTGAGGAAAACACGGACATGTGCACGGCCCCATAGAATAATATAGGTCTGAGTGTAATCCGATGTTTTGACGAATCGCAGTTGGATCGAAACTACAGTCGTGTGCAGGAGCCCTAATCCAAAAGAAAGATATGCTGATATGCACAGAATATTATGGAACTGGCATTTATGTGATTACTAGTGTTGAGCGAGCACTAAAATGCTCGGGTGCTCGAAGCTCGGGCCGAGCTCGCCGTGATACTCGGGTGCTCGACCCGAGCAACGAGCCCAATGTTAGGCTATGGGAGACCCAAGCATTTTTGCGGCGGCACCCCCGGCAGTCTTTTATAAGCCTAACAAGTGCCCAAAACGATAGTGACAGTGCTCAAATGACATGGGGACAGCATGGGGATCGCCCCAGGAAGCATTTCTGCCCCCCAGGTCACTGCTGTCAACAACGTGGTCAGAGGTATTAAGCCACTTTAACGGGCTCACAATAAAACGTTCAAAAACGAAACTGAAACTGCTTTCCTGTGAAATATGTTAAGGAAGTTCCTTTCCAGGGTGAAGACTTGTGTATACTGTAAGGTAAAATAAATAACTAAAAAAAAAAATACTCCTCCACACCTTGGGCTATGTTCACAAGTAGCATTTTTTATGCGTTTTTGCACTTTTGTAATGCTTTCAACCGTGACAAATGCATTCACAGGGAAATGTCATTTTAACATTTTACAACCTTATCTGGCCATGTGCTGTGTGACACATGCATACAGTGCTAAAAAGACATGGGAACAGCATGGTGAAGACCCCTTGAAGCATCTCTAACACCCAGGTCACTGCCTAAAAGTGTGCCCATCAGAAGTCATCCTTGCCGCATCAGAAGATGCAGACTTGCAACTATCCCCGTGCAAGTTCTTGTCCTAAGGCAGTGTTCAATTGAACCTCCCCCATTCCTTGCAATGCAAGCGCAAATATGCAGCCAACCACCCACCCACCCCCAGGCTGCAATACCATACTGCTAGCTTGCACTTGAAATTGGGCCTTTTAGGCATGTGGAGGCAGAATCTGGCCACCACGTCATGGCTGCGTTGGCGGCCTGGTATCCATACTCAGTCCCCAGCCGCCCGGCGGCCGGGTGTCCACACTCGGTCCCCAGCCGCCAGGGGGCGGCCGGGTGTCCATACTCGGTCCCCAGTCGCCCCGCGGCCGGGTGTCCACACACGGTCCCCAGCCGCCTGGGGGCAGCCGGGTGTCCATAAACGGTCCCCAGGCGCCCCTATTTCTCCTTGGAACATCCCCCCACACATTTTCTTAGCCCGGCCTGCTTTAGGGCAGCATTGGACGAGCCCACCAGAGAACCAGACTCCTCCGGTGGGCCCTGACTTCTCCATCAGGGGAGTTGAGAGTGCCAAGGTGAGGACCATGATGATGATGATACAAGCTAGCATCTGCTTTGTTTTCTTGGAATGCAAGCGTAAGTGTGCAGCCTGCCACCCACCCACCCCCAGGCTGCAATACCATACTGCTTGCTTGCTTGCAATTGAAATTGGGCCTTTTAGGCATGTGGAGGCGGAATCTGGCCACCACGTCATGGCTGCGTTGGCGGCCTGGAATCCATACTCAGTCGCCAGCCGCCCGGCGGCCGGGTGTCCACACTCGGTCCCCAGCTGCCAGGGGGCGGCCGGGTGTTCATACTCGGTCCCTAGCCGCCCCGCGGCCGGGTGTCCACACACCGTCCCCAGCCGCCTGGGAACAGCCGGGTGTCCATAAATGGTCCCCAGCCGCCCCTATTTCTCCTTGGAACATCCCCCCACACACTTTTCTTAGCCCGGCCTGCTTTAGGGCAGCATTGGACGAGCCCACCAGAGAACCAGACTCCTCCGGTGGGCCCTGGCTTCTCCATCAGGGGAGTTGAGAGTGCCAATGTGAGGACCATGATGATGATGATACAAGTTAGCATCTGCTTTGTTTTCTTGGAATGCAAATGTAGCGCCCCGAGGGTTCGGCCGCTACAGGGGTATTGCACCTCAACCAGAGGTGTGGTATTCCACTCCCGGGTAAGGAAGGAGTATGGACCAGGGCTCAGTTAGCTGCACACATATATACTCCTCATTTCCGGGGGACAGCTCTACGGTGCTCCCATTAGTATGCAGGCACGACTGACTATGTCCCTGGCTGGAGTGGGGAGGGGGGGAACCTTAGTGATGTGGGAGCAGATAGGGGCTGGTTTCTGGGCATAGGAAGGAGCTCATTGGATGCTGGTCACCTGGGCTCAGACACGGAGGAGGAGGTATAAAAGGTGGGCACCATCTTTGTTCTGAGAGAAGTTCAGTCTGTGAGGAGGAAGTGAGAGTGGAGGAGAAGGGGAGCAGAGGCTCCGCTGGAGTTCTGCTCCACAGCCAGGCCCAGGGACTCGGGCAGGGCGAGAGGGAGAGAAGAAAAAGAACAGACCAGAAAGAGAAAGGAACAGAACAGAAAGTGAAGGAACCAAAGAATAGAAAGGCTCAGGAACACGAAGGTAGAAGGGACCCTAAGGACCCAGGAGAATACGGGTGACGGGTCAGGCAAGAAAAGGGTACCGGATCCCAAGTTGGTGGAGGCAAATAATCCTCAGCCAAGAACCGGAGGTCGTGATCATTTATTGGTGCGACCCCTCGCTAAATCTACTAGGAAGGCACCACATAGGGCCAGGGAAGCTGGCACCAAGTTCTCCCAGAGAAGGCCCGAGGCAGCCGGACAGAAGTTTGGTCACTGGTGGGGCACGGCCAGAGGAAGGATAGAAGGGAGTTCTGTGCCATACTCCTGAATTGCCTGGGGGTTGACCGAGCCCCTCACCTGGTGGACGCAGCACGGCTTGGGCGGTCACTACCTGTACAGAAGTGGCTTGGAGTATACGAACTGTGAGTAAAAGAACCTGGAGTGCAACACGTTGTCTTTGTGTTTCTTACCTCGCCAGCACTAACGGTACTGGGACGCCCTGCACCACAACCCCCACCATCTACGTTCACTGCCCCGAGGCTACACTCCTCCCGTGGGGAGTTATACTATTCACTGCTGCACCCACAACACCAGCCTCAGCGGTCTACCCGGCAGCGGCGGTTCACTCTGACTGCAATCCACGGGTGGCGTAGTCGGACATTGCAAAACATATAGAAGACTGCCACTGGTCTGACCACCCTGAGCCATGGACCGGGTTGCCACTACTACCCCCATCATCACACTAAAGCCCGGTTCCGTGTGCCCCACGGCCCAGGGGGCGAGTAAGCTTTGGCGTAGTCGGCAGGATCGTGACCAACCCGCCACGAACGGGTATTGCGTGCCTGAAAAGAGACTGTTTCACTGTATTAAAAATGGCGCCCGCCCCAGAAGAACGGACGCCATAATGTGCGCGCCAAAAGACAACAGGAAGCCACCTCCCATCGTGGGCCAGGTCCCAGAATGGCGCCAAAGAAGGAGCCCACCCCCAACAGCCATGAGTGCGGCTGTAGAGATGTCCATCAAGGTGGGGGGGGCTGCCCCTGAAAGTGATTGTCAGCAGATTGCCCCAAGACCACCCCCAATGGGGGCGGAAAGAGAAGAAAACTGTGGGGCCGGGTGTGGTTTGGATCAGTCTCACCGGACCACACCCGGAGATGGAAAGAGGAGCCAGCTCCAGCACTCTGGTGAGGGGCCTGCTGCAGGCCGAACCACCATGCAGCTTCATGGAGCGGCTAGCACAACTCCCCAAGGAAGATCCGGAGTATGTGCCGGCTGCGCTGGAGGAGTTGGACCGGAGGATGGTCCGGACGCAGCGGGACGTGATTGCTGGGTGGAAGGAAGAGATGGCCGGCGGACCGTGACCCAGCAGCAGGAGGCACTGCAACCCTCCAGCAGCACGCCTGCCTCCGAGGGCGGTGAGAGTGGATCGGAGGCCGAGGACGCCGCCGCGGAGTAGGCCATAGCCGCGGAGGCAGGTAACGGGGAAGTCCTTACCCCAAGTCCAAGGGCCGCGACCCTGTCCCTGTCTCCCGTCACGGCACCCGAAGCCCCGGGAGTCGTAGCTGCCATCACACCTCCCTCGCTACCAACTGGGCCTCAGGCCGTAGACGCCGCCGTTGAGCCCCGCCCCGTGCCGTGCCCTCTGACCCCGGACGCGACCGGAAGACGACCACCGCAGGCCTGGTCGCAAGGCCTAGTGCCCCCGGGCGCCGCTGCCCCGTCAGCGCCCCCTGCCTCTGCTGTACCACCCCTGGGCGCGGATCTGTTCGCCCAGCACACTGGTCCGGATGGGCTCCCTTTCATCTGGCCCCCCGGATATGTTAACCCCCGCTTCCAGAGAAGCCTGTCTGCGGAGGCCGGAGCCCCACCTGAACCCCTGAAACCTGCTCCGGAGCCCATGGAAGTCTCCCAGCCCCCGCTCGAAGACGCCCAGTTTGAGTGGGACCCGACCGGAGAAAATCTAATGGGGTTCACCCAGGAGACACGGGCGGACGCGGCCCGCCGACGGGAGTCCTGCCGCCAGCAGTTGGCGATGTTCGAGAGGGAGCAGCGGGAACGGCATGCCTGGCAAGAGCAGCTACAGGCCCAAAGTGCACAACAGAAGATGAGGACCCGGCGAGACCCCCGAGCTGCCCGCAGTCCCCGAGCCACTGGGACTGTCGTCAAGTTTCAAATGGAGCATGGCTGGGGTTTCATCAGAGACCCGAACACCATCAGCGACGTGTTTGTGACCTGGAGGGATGTCGAGAGCCACCTGCCGGAGGGTCACCGAGGGCGAGACCTGTATCCTGGGGACGTGGTGACCTACACCAGACACCAAGGCGTCAAGGGGTGGTACGCCCTCCATGTCCACAGAGTGGTAGAAGAGGAGGAACAGCGCCACTCTGCCCAAGGATATCAAGAGGGCCCGCACGGGCCTGAAGATTACCAGGAGCAAGGCGCATATGGAGGTCAGCATTAACAGTAAAGTGGAGAAGCGCCAGTGTACATAGTTACCTGTCAGGGTACAGAAACTGTTTTGGGACTGTTTCCGCTTAAAGCGTGGTCCCCGTTGGGACTGATATGGAACTGTTAAAAGTTGCCCCTTCCCTTACCTGGCTGAGGACTGAGAGCAGCCACTCCCCTCTCCTAATCAGGCTGAGGACTGAGAACAGCCATTCCCTTCCATACCTGGCCGAGGACTGAGAGCGGCCGTCCCTGTAAATAGTTGCGCTTCCTAAAGCGCCCCCTATTGGTTTTATAAAAGAACTGAAACGTCTACCTCAAGACAAGTTTGCTAGAGTGTTGCACCTTTAAGAAGAATGAACACCTGGTCGCAAGTTGCACCGCGGCCAGGGCACAAGAATATGTTTTACTTAAAAATGTTTTATATGAAAAGTTTTATATGCTGCTACATGATAATGAGAATGCTTTATATGACAAAAGAGTTCCGGTAGGATTAACAATGTCTTACAGAGAAAAAGTGTTTCCCATAAAAGGGAATTGGAAAAATTACGGTCATTTGCAAATGTAAAAAGTTATTGAAAAAGTTTTGCATGTCTTGTAATCAAATGTCTTTACTCTTTTCCAGCACGAGGACGTGCTGTGGTTTACCAGGGGGGAATGTAGCTCCCCGAGGGTTCGGCCGCTACAGGGGTATTGCACCTCAACCAGAGGTGTGGTATTCCACTCCCGGGTAAGGATGGAGTATGGACCAGGGCTCAGTTAGCTGCACACATATACACTCCTCATTTCCGGGGGACAGCTCTACGGTGCTCCCATTAGCATGCAGGCACGACTGACTATGTCCCTGGCTGGAGTGGGGAGGGGGAGAACCCTAGTGATGTGGGAGCAGATAGGGGCTGGTTTCTGGGCATAGGAAGGAGCTCATTGGATGCTGGTCACCTGGGCTCAGACACGGAGGAGGAGGTATAAAAGGTGGGCACCATCTTTGTTCTGTGAGAAGTTCAGTCTGTGAGGAGGAAGTGAGAGTGGAGGAGAAGGGGAGCAGAGGCTCCGCTGGAGTTCTGCTCCAGAGCCAGGCCCAGGGACTCGGGCAGGGCGAGAGGGAGAGAAGAAAAAGAACAGACCAGAAAGAGAAAGGAACAGAACAGAAAGTGAAGGAACCAAAGAATAGAAAGGCTCAGGAACACGAAGGTAGAAGGGACCCTAAGGACCCAGGAGAATACGGGTGACGGGTCAGGCAAGAAAAGGGTACCGGATCCCAAGTTGGTGGAGGCAAATAATCCTCAGCCAAGAACCGGAGGTCGTTATCATTTATTGGTGCGACCCCTCACTATATCTACTAGGAAGGCACCACATAGGGCCAGGGAAGCTGGCGCCAAGTTCTCCCAGAGAAGGCCCGAGGCAGCCGGACAGAAGTTTGGTCACTGGTGGGGCACGGCCAGAGGAAGGATAGAAGGGAGTTCTGTGCCATACTCCTGAATTGCCTGGGGGTTGACCGAGCCCCTCACCTGGTGGACGCAGCACGGCTTGGGCGGTCACTACCTGTACAGAAGTGGCTTGGAGTATACGAACTGTGAGTAAAAGAACCTGGACTGCAACACGTTGTCTTTGTGTTTCTTACCTCGCCAGCACTAACGGTACTGGGACGCCCTGCACCACAACCCCCACCATCTACGTTCACTGCCCTGAGGCTACACTCCTCCCGTGGGGAGTTATACTATTCACTGCTGCACCCACAACACCAGCCTCAGCGACCTGCCCGGCAGCGGCGGTTCACTCTGACCGCAATCCACGGGTGGCGTAGTCGGACATTGCAAAACATATAGAAGACTGCCACTGGTCTGATCACCCTGAGCCACGGACCGGGTTGCCACTACTACCCCCATCATCGCACTAAAGCCCGGTTCCGTGTGCCCCACGGCCCAGGGGGCGAGTCACAAGCGCATGTATGTAGTAGCAGCTATGCCTGAGGTTGTCAGCGTTTTGGCGCATATCCTACCTCCTCCGAGGATTGCTGGATGTTTTCCTGCTACTATCCCAGTTCTATGACTCCCGTTAAAACAAAGCTTCAGGTGATAAATGATGGATGAGGTAGTGGCAAAGGAGAAAGAGCAGGAGGAACATGGACCATTCACATCAATATCAGGGCAGTCAACCACATATGTCTTGTAGGATATGTTTCTGTAACAAAAGGAGCGGTTCGGCTACACAGTTATAGGGCATACAGTGAGTGCAATGCCTACCAAAAATGTTGAGGCACTCTAATGCCCCTTGGAAATGACATGGAGGTCAGAGGGCCTTAACTAAACCGTTTTTTCCATTTATAGCAACTGGGTCTCCTGTTGTACACTGTTGGCCTAAGCAGTGAATGGAAGGTTTTCCAAAAATTATGAGGAACTGCAATGCCCCTTGAAACAGACGTGGATTACAGCGTACTAAAAACCTTCTACCCATTATTAGGGAGTGGGTCTCCCTTAGTTTTCGCCTTTGCATTGAAAAGCAAAAGCTGACTAAAATTAGGAGGAAATGCAATGCCCGTTGGAAGAGTCGTGGAGGTTAGAGGTAATTAAAAACAACATTTCAATGCCCCTTGGAAGAGCTGTGGAGTTCATAGTGGCTTAAGAAGATGCTTTTAATGCCCCTTTGAAGAGACGTGGAGGTCACAGTAGCTTAACAAGATGGTTTTAATGCCTCTTGGAAAAGACGTGGAGGTCCCATTAGTTTAACAAGACGGTTTTAATGCTCCTCGGAAAAGTGGTGGAGGTCACAGTAGCTTAACAAGACGCTTTTAATGCCCCTCAGAAGAGATGTGGAGGTCCCAGTAGCTTAACAAGACGGTTTTAATGCCCCTCGGAAAAGTGGTGGAGGTCCAAGTAGCTTAACAAGACGCTTTTAATGCCCCTCGGAAAAGTGGTGGAGGTCACAGTAGCTAAACAAGACGGTTTTAATGCCCCTCAGAAGAGACGTGGAGGTCCCAGTAGCTTAACAAGACGGTTTTAATGCCCCTTGGAAAAGTGGTGGAGGTCCCAGTAGCTTAACAAGACGCTTTTAATGCCCCTCAGAAAAGTGGTGGAGGTCACAGTAGCTTAACAAGATGCTTTTAATGCCCCTCGGAAAAGTGGTGGAAGTCGCAGTAGCTTAACAAGACGCTTTTAATGCCCCTTACAAAAGCCATACAGTACAGCATCTTAAAAATATTATTCCCATTATTGGGGAGTGGGTCTCCCACAGTCTTTGCTTATGCCTTCCAGGCAAAAGCTGACAAAAATAAGGACGGAGGAACTTTCAATAATGGCAACACGGACCACGGTCACCCTGGTGGTATAGTGGTGGTGGAGGCTGAGGATAAGGAGAAGAACATAAAACAGCCGAAATGAGGAAGCGTATACCCATGTGTGGGTGTGAAGCGGTGCTTGTGAATACACCTCCCGAAATAACACAGTGGATTTGACTTTATGTTACTCTGCTGTCATTTGGTGGTGATGAGAAGTCTGGCCCAATCCAGCCCTTGTTCATTTTGATAAGGGTCAGCTTGTCAGCATTGTCAGTTGACAGGCGAGTGCGCTTATCAGTTATAATTCCCCCAGCGGCACTAAAAACACGCTCCGATAACACGCTAGCGGCAGGGCAGGCCAGGACCTCCAAGGCGTACAGAGCGAGTTCATTCCAAGTGTCCAGCTTGGATACCCAATAATTAAAAGGCACAGAGGAATCACGGAGGATGCTGGTACGGTCGGCAAGGTACTCCCTCACCATCTTTTGAAACTTTCCACTCCCTGTGAGAGTACCCCGCGCCTCAGGGCCTGTAAGCTGGGCGGGTCTCAGAAAACTGTCCCAGAATGTTGACAGTGTTCCCCTGCCTCTGCTGGATTGGAGTTGCCTCTCTCTCGCTTGTACGCCTTGGTTGGTCAACGAACTGTGAACTCTGCCGCTAGCGTGTTCAGATGGGAATTTTTTTAACAGTTCTGCAGCAAGGGCCTTCTGGTACTGCCCCATTTTTGTAGACCTCTCCACCTCAGGAATAAGAGAGTGAAAGTTCTCCCTGTAGCGGGGGTCTAAAAGTGTCACCAACCAGTAATGACTGTCACCCAACATTTTGACAACGCGAGGGTCACGGTTAAGGCAGCGTAACATAAAGTCAGCCATGCGTGCCAGACTGGTAACGGGCAAGACTTCCGTGTCCTCACCAAGATGACGACTGACCATGCTCTCCTCCTCCTCCTCCTCCCCCCTGTCCTCAGGCCACCCACGCTGAACCGACGGTATGACAGTTGTACAGGTACTACCGTCTACAGCGCATGATACAAGCTCCTGTTCTTCCTCCTCCTCCTCCTCTCCCTCATTGTCCCCCAATGCACGTTGGGATGAGATGAGGCTGGGCTGTGTGTAATCGACCGCTACGACTTCTTGATCCATCTCATCATACTCTGGCTGCAATGCCTCCTCTTTAATTCTCTGCAGAGAGCATTGCAAAAGACAGACTAGTGGAATGCTGACGCTAATGATGGCATCATCGCCACTCACCATCTTGGTGGACTCCTCGAAGTTTGTCAAGATGGTACATATGTCAGACATCCAGCTCCACTCCTGAGGTCTTATGTGTGGAGTCTGACCTGAATATCGACGGCCTTGCTGCAGCTGGTCCTCCACAACTGCTCTCTTCTGCTCACAAATCCTTTGCAACATGTGGAGGGTAGAGTTCCAAGGTGTGGGGACTTCACACACCAGTCGGTGTGACAGAAGCTGCAAACGCTGCTGCAACACAGCAAGGGCGGCGGAAGCTGTAGCCGACTTGCGAAAATGAGCTGACAGGCGGCGTACTTTGACGAGCAGATCTGGCAACGCGGGGTACGATTTAAGAATCCGCTGAACCACGAGGTTAAGCACATGAGCCAGGCATGGTATGTGTGTGATCTCGCCTCGCCTCAGAGCCGCCACCAGGTTACGGCCATTGTCACACACGACCATGCCTGGATGTAGGTTCAGTGGTCTCAGCCACAGATCTGCCTGCTCTTTCACAGCTGTCCACAACTCACAAGCAGTGTCAGGTTTATCACCTAAGCTTATGAGTTTCAGCACAGCCTGTTGCCGCTTGGCGGAGGCAGTACTGCAGTGCTTCCAGCTTGTAACTGATGTGGTGATATCTGAGATGGAGGCTGAACATGAGGAGGAGGATGATGCGCAGTAGCTGTACACTGTGGTGGCAACTCTGACTGACATAGGGCCCGCAATCCTCGGTGTGGGGAGGATGCGTTACGTCCCAAGGTCCGACTGGGTCCCGGCTTCCACTATGTTTACCCAGTGTGCCGTCAGGGAGATGTACCGTCCCTGGCCACAAGCACTTGTCCACGTGTCCGTTGTCAGGTGGACGCTCCCAGTAACTGCGTTGTTGAGGGCACGGCAGATGTTTTGGGACACGTGCTTGTGTAGTGCGGGGATGGCACACCGGGCAAAATAGTGTCGGCTGGGGACCGAGTACCGAGGGACGGCCACCGCCATAAGGTTGCGGAAGGATTCCGTCTCCACCAGCCTAAAAGGCAGCATTTCCCACGCAAGCAGTCGTGAAATGTGCAAATTTAGGACTGTGGCCTGTGGGGCGTTAGCTGCGAATTTCCGCTTTCGTTCAAAGGTCTGGGACAATTGAACGCAGCGGTGGGACGTGGACGTGGACGTTGATGCTGTTTCTTGAGAAACTGCCATAACAAGTGAAGACTGAGAGGAGGGGACATCTTTGCATGCAGTATGGACAGAGGATTGCCTTACACACACAACAGGGGGTTCTATTGCATGCACAACAGCGGAAGAAGCAGTGGTGACACCCGCTGACACTGGTCGTGGACCCTGGGGTTCGCCCCACAAAGTCGGGTGCTTTGCTGCCATGTGCCTGATCATGCTGGTGGTAGTCAGGCTGGTAGTTTTGCCACCCCTGCTGATGCTGGCATGGCAGGTGGTACAAATGGCCTTTTTGGGGTTATCAGCAGAGTCTTTAAAAAAATTCCAGACTCTGGAAGACCTACAGGTTGTACTGGCAACGTCCCTCGGGTTGGTGTTACGGGGAACTGTTGCCCGCCTTCTGTGTGCGGCCACCACAATGCTTCTTCCTGCCTGTTGGGGTACTCTGCCTCCCTCACCCTGTGTGCTGCTGGCCTCGCTCTGCATGTCCTCCTGCCACGTTGGGTCAGTTACTAGATCATCCACCACCTCCTCCTCTTCCACTTGCGCACCACGATCCTTCTCCTCACTTCCTGGCAATTGTGTCTCGTCATAGTCCACCTCTTGTGACAAATTGCCAGCGTCGACTTCCTGTGGCCGTGGCTGTTCAAATATTTGGGCATCGCTACATGGGATCTCCTCTTCCACCACTTCAAGCGGAGCAGGCGAGGGGCACAAATCTGGAAATGAACAAGTGAACAGCTCTTCAGAGTGTCCAAGTGTGGGATCAGTTGCTGTCTGACGACACTCGGCATGGTGGGAGGAAGGAGCATCAGGGTGAGGAGGAGTATGCGGTCGAGACTCACGGCTACTAAGAGTTGACCGTGTGGAAGACAGACCGGAGGTGGTGGTGCCCAGGTAACTGGAAGTATTATCTGCTATCCAATTAGTAACCTGTTCACACTAATCAGTTCGCAATACTGGTGTTGTTCTGTGCTTCCCTAGTAGTTCGCTCAAGAAGTGGGAGCGAGAAGATGTGGCTGTTGGTTGTGGCAAATTTTCACCTTGGCCACGGCCCCGTCTTCTGCACGCACCATCACCAGAACGTCCAGTTCCACGACCCTTGCAACGCGCCTTGCCCATTGTAAAGGAAGTAAAATAGCTTACACTCGCACTATCAATGGATAAAGGGTAATTAAAAGTAGATTAGAACCGTGGAAGAAGAAAACCACAGTTCTATTTCTCTAGCCTTCACCCGACTCTTTTAAACAATCTGAACAATCAGGGAGAAACTATTACTGTTTTTCTTTATGGAAAAAATACCAAAAGCTGAATAATAGAGATTTTTTACCGTGGAATGGCAAAACCACAGTTATTGTTTACTGGGGTATACCAGACAATTTTAAATAGATATATTTGCGGCTGAACAGTGAGCGACACACTCAAACTGTTTTTTTTTAGGTAAAAATGGCCCCAAAGTGGATAATACAGAGGTTTGAACCATGGAACTGCAAAACCACACTTGTATTTCTCGGGCCTACACCAGACTATTTTCAACAGATTTATTTGTGTCTGAACAATCAGGGGACACTACTGTTTTTCTTTACAGCAAAAAATGCAAAAAAGCAGGATAACACAGAGATTTGACCCGTGGAACTGCAAAACCACACCTGTATTTCTCAGGCCTGCACCAGACTATTTTCAACAGATATATTTGTGTCTGAACAATCAGGAGACACTACTACTGTTTTTCTTTACAGCAAAAAATGCAAAAAAGCAGGATAATACAGAGATTTGACCCGTGGAACTGCAAAATCACACTTGTATTTCTCGGGCCTACACCAGACTATTTTCAACAGATATATTTGTGTCTGAACAATCAGGAGACACTACTACTGTTTTTCTTTACGGCAAAAAATGGCAAAAGCAGGATAATACAGAGATTTGACCCGTGGAACTGCAAAACCACACTTCTATTTCTTGGGTCTACACCAGACTATTTTCAACAGATATATTTGTGTCTGAAAAATCAGGGAGACACTATTAGTTTTTTTTTTACGGCAAAAAATGCCAAAAGCAGGATAATAGAGATTTTTTACCGTGGAACAGCAAAACCACAGTTATAATATACTGGTGTATACCAGACCTTTTTAAATATATATATTTGCGGCTGAACAGTGAGCGACACACTCAAACTATTTTTTTTAGATACAAATGGCCCAAAAGTGGATAATACAGAGGTTTGACCCGTGGAACTGCAAAACCACACTTCTATTTCTCTAGCCTACACCAGACTATTTTCAACAGATATATTTGTGTCTGAAAAATCAGAGACACACTTTTTTTGGGGGGAGGGGGTTGGGGACACCAAAAGGTTAATAAGACGGGTATTTGTACAGTGTGAAGGAGGAAAAAAAAAAGAGGATTTAGATGAAAAAAAGAGGATTTTTCCTGGCCCCCGAGACCTGGAGCTAAGTCCAGCAATTTCAGCAACAGGAGCACACAGGACTGTAATGCAGCGTTTGCTGGTATAACCACTGCGTCTCCTATACAGCCTGCCTGCCTGATATCTGGGATGTATATTTGTCCTGAGAAGGACTGTTTGTTTGATCTGACAGCCTTTACAGACCCTACACTAACTATTTCGCAGGATATATCTCTCCCTAAATCAGCAGCTCTGTCCCTACACTGTCTGATCCGGAGCGACTGTGTCCAAGATGGCGGCGCCCGGTTTTAAATACTCGAGGTGACGCTGTGCGGCCAGCCAATCACTGTAATGCCCACAAACAACATGGCTGCGTCATTACAGTGACTGGTTGGCAATCCCTGCATGTTCATTGGCTCTGTAAAGAGCGCCAAACATGCGTGGCGGAGACCCGAGCTCCCGCCCGAGTAACCCGGAAATTCTCGGTGCTCGCCGAACATCCCAAGTAGCGTGATGCTCGAGCGAGTACCGAACAGTGTCGTGCATGCTCGCTCAACACTAGTGATTACTTAAAGTGTTTTTCCAGTTTTAGATTAGCGGTTCCTAAGTGATCAGATACTAGTAATAAAACAAATACAGATAATACTCACCTTGCCGGGGTCCATCTCCCATCTCTGTGTTTTGGTTGCAGCGATGAAATCACGTTGACAAAGCACATCACCGCTGTAGCCAACCAATGACATGCGCTGCAACGTGATACCGCCGCTGCAGTCAGATCTCAGAGACAGGACAAGTGGTGGGGAGGGTGAGCGCTATCTGGTTTTTGTGTTGTTTTTTACCAGAATCTGCTTGTTTGAGGTCCACAGGGTGTTACGTGGCTGTTCACATCTGAGTCATGCGTGCAGTGATGGAATTCATGATGGACTTTGGTGGAGGCAGAATAAATACACTTTTCCTTTACATTGGCCTCGTGTGATCAGAAGGACAATAGCATTATACACAGATCTGCATGTTAATACCATTGACCTGAATAGAATATTCCAGCTGCCCAAACATCTCATCATAAGCCCTTGTTTCAATATTACGACTCCCCCACATAACATGTGAAAGGCCTCAATTACAGGATGCCTCACAGCGTCTAGACCCCAGGCCTTCACTGGGGGTAAATACAGCAGCAGGGGTGCGGAGCAGGAATCATCCCAGGATTTGAGCAGCAGGAAATGCAATTTTAAGAAGATTATGTGCTGGCTTCAAATAGCAGAGAACAACCTTCATCAAAGAAACATTAAAGTCCCCATATGAAAAAGAGTAATTGCTTCCCCCCATAGTTCATAGAGCGAAGCACATCATGAACAGTTCACCAGCGAAATATACACCGATAACATTAAAGCCTAAAATTGGGTTGTGTGACAAGGTGCAATCATTTTCTGGAAACCTGTTGCTAATAGAGGGGTACTCATCAGCAATACTCTTTAGGTAGGTGGTACATCTCAAAGTAACATCCACATAAATGCCAGATGCCAAGGTTTCCCAGCAGAACACTGCCCAGTGGTTTACACAGCCTCCAGCGGCATGCCTTCCTCCTATGTATTGGTAGGAACATGGGTGTAACTAGAGTGAATGCAGCAGTTGCAGTCGTACATGGGCCCTGTAGAAGGCTGATAGTATTATAGATCCATGTTAAATAGGGATCCTGTTGGAGATTTTGCATTGGGGTCCATGAGCTTGAAAAAAACTCTGTCACCAGATTTTGATATGTAATCTGAGAGCACCATGATGTAGGGGAACAAAGCCTGATTACAGGGATGTGTCACTTACTAGTAAGTGATTTGCTGTTTTAATACAATCAGTGTTTTTTCAACAGGAAATTATCACTACAGGACTACTTGCCTTATGCCTCCTGTAGTATCCATCAGGCATGTCAATTGAAATGCTGATTTTTCAATAATGGAGAAATGGACTGACCATGTAAAGGTATTGCTGGACTTGTCTTTGAAAGAGCTACATTCTGATATAAATAGTTTGGGCGGTGAAATCCTGCTGACAGATTCCCTTTAACACTAGTCCAACTTTTAGATTTCCAGTTTTCCTTACTTGTTCGACATTCTCCTATCTTTCTCATTAATCTATAGCTTTACATTTGCCAACAACTTGGCGATGAATCTCCATAATCTTATAAAACCAGTACCAGGATCTGCTTCACACACGTAAAAAAATGAATAAAAAATCAATAAAGTTATATAAACAGAAAATTCGCTGTGGTTTAACAAAACTATTTGTGACTGTTACATTAAATTAAAAGCTAGAAAATCATATGTTTGTACATATCCCTATGGTCCAAACCAAGGAAAAGAAACCTTGCTGATTTGGCCATGGCCCCACTATCAGTATTTGGTCAGTATTCAGTCAGTATTTTTTCTCGGGAGTGGGAGACAATATCTGCAGATATTTGAATCCCCACAGCGTGTGCATCACACGCTGTCAGGATTCTCCTGTGCCGGCAGAGAGGGTGGTCACATGACCACAAGTAGACAATTTGCGTACTTACGGCCAAATTCCGACTAAACGTGTATGGCCTCACTCAATACAAGTGAATTGAGTGAGGCTGAGCAGGTGTAGTCGGCACATAATAGCATATTTGTGGTCATGTGACCACCAGCTCCACCGGAGAATCCTGACAGTGTGCAGTGCACATGCTGTGAGGATTCAAAAGTCTGCAATCACATAGAGTGAATGCAAACTGTCATACAAAATCTGAACAACCCCTTTCAGTACATGACTCAAGAAATATTTCAAAGCTGAACATCAACATGTAATTATTCTTGGTGGACCCTGGGGATTTTTATAGGTCTGTGGAGAAGCTTATGTCTATAGAGACTGGCGGATAGTGCTGGCAGGATCATATAGATTCTATTCTCTCTTCTCTGATTCTAGATCAGTTGCACCAGAGCTGGTGTTTGGCATCTGCTTAGATCCCTTGTCTTAGTGCAATAACATGAATATTTAGCCTTTTTTCACACGATACCATCACTTGGTCACGTGTCTATGGCAATCTGAATGAATCTTCTGTATCAGAACATAAGTGATTCTATTGTGAACCTTACCTGACAGCTTGGATACAGCCTTGGCTTTCTGAAAACCTTCTTCGTATTCCCTGAAAACTATTTTCTTAAAGACATATTCAGAGCTGTATAATAAAAAAAAAAATATTACATTATAGGTCTACATCAGAACTGAATTTATATGTGGCTAATATACTTGGTATAGTGGATCAAGGCAATACATTTAAAGGGGTTGTCCAAAACTAAAATATATCTTTTCTTATGCATTGATTGTTTTAAAATAATAAACTGAGACATGTTCACCTAGCAGTGCCCCTGCGGATCCAGTGCAGGTGGTCAGGTCAGCAGAAGAGTGCGGCATCAGAGAAACATTCCATGACACGCTCTCCTATTCACCCGAGCGCTGCAGCCAATCACAGGCTACAGCGGTCCTGTGACTTTCGAATGGGGCAGACATTGCTTCTGTTATATAGCCACAGGACACGGGAAAGTGAGTAAGCCTCCGTATATACATACATTCCATTTAAATGACCTCAAAACTAATTTCTTTATACACAATCTTAGTCCGTCAGATCATTCCTCAGAAACCTAATTAAACCATAGAATAAAAGGCTAAAATGTTAATAGAGTAACAGGTTTCTAAAAAAAAGTAATGGGTGGTCATTGCATGCCTGAACTCAACTGCCTGAACTCAACTGCTGATGAGACGTGGCATCTATCCCAAACACCTGCTGGATATTTCTGCTGATCCACTACATGACTTTGCCCAAGAAGCACTATAAAACTCACTACATGTACTGTATATTGGGACACACATCCAAATTACTTAATTCAGGTTTTTCATTCAGCCCCATGCCAAAAGTGTAAAAAATCCAGCCCCACCCTATGCAGTCTGCCTCTACTGACATATGTGAGAGTGTCATTCTAACGAGCTCACTGAATTTGTGCATGGTCCTGTAATGGGATGCAATCATTGTCAGTTCATTACATTTCTTCCCTACTAATATTTCATGTCCAATTGTGATTTGTTTTATTGAAAAGTGGAAGGAACCAATGCAGCTAAGCCACAAAGTGGAGGGCACGTAAAGTTACAGAGCGGTAAGCCACAAAGTGGAGGGCACGTAAAGATACAGTGAGTTAAGCCACAAAGTGAAGGGCACGTAAAGATACAGAGCGGTAAGCCACAAAGTGGAGGGCACGTAAAGTTACAGTGAGGTAAGCCACAAAGTGGAGGGCACATAAGGTTCCACTGCAGTAAGCCACAAAGTGGAGGGCACGTAAAGTTACAGAGCGGTAAGCCACAAAATGGAGGGCACATAAAGATACAGTGAGTTAAGCCACAAAGTGAAGGGCACGTAAAGATACAGAGCGGTAAGCCACAAAGTGGAGGGCACGTAAAGTTACAGTGAGGTAAGCCACAAAGTGGAGGGCACATAAAGTTCCACTGCAGTAAGCCACAAAGTGGAGGGCACATAAAGTTCCACTGCAGTAAGCCACAAAGTGGAGGGCACATAAAGTTCCACTGCAGTAAGCCACAAAGTGGAGGGCACGTAAAGTTACAGTGAGGTAAGCCACAAAGTGGAGGGCACATAAAGTTCCACTGCAGTAAGCCACAAAGTGGAGGGCACGTAAAGTTACAGTGAGGTAAGCCACAAAGTGGAGGGCACATAAAGTTCCACTGCAGTAAGCCACAAAGTGGAGGGCACGTAAAGTTACAGTGAGGTAAGCCACAAAGTGGAGGGCACATAAAGTTCCACTGCAGTAAGCCACAAAGTGGAGGGCACGTAAAGATACAGAGCGGTAAGCCACAAAGTGGAGGGCACATAAAGTTCCACTGCAGTAAGCCACAAAGTGGAGGGCACGTAAAGTTACAGTGAGGTAAGCCACAAAGTGGAGGGCACATAAAGTTCCACTGCAGTAAGCCACAAAGTGGAGGGCACGTAAAGTTACAGTGAGGTAAGCCACAAAGTGGAGGGCACATAAAGTTCCACTGCAGTAAGCCACAAAGTGGAGGGCACGTAAAGATACAGAGCGGTAAGCCACAAAGTGGAGGGCACATAAAGTTCCACTGCAGTAAGCCACAAAGTGGAGGGCACGTAAAGTTACAGTGAGGTAAGCCACAAAGTGGAGGGCACATAAAGTTCCACTGCAGTAAGCCACAAAGTGGAGGGTACTTAAAGTTACAGAGCGGGGTCACAGAGTGCTGAAGAGTATAATGCACAAAAGTCACCAATGCTCTGCCGACTTCATAACTGCAGAGATCCCCAACCTCCTCTGACATTAATATCTCTGTGTGCGGGAGCCTCATTGTATGAGTTTCCATGAATGAGGAGCTGCACGGAAGTCTAACATCACTGAGAACAATGAGAAATTATGGTGGTGTAACAAATCACGCTTCTCTATATGGCATCTGATGGACGAGTCTGGGTTTGACAATGTCAGGAGAATGTTATCTGTCTAAATGCATTGTGACAACTGTCAAAGAGAATCTGTCACCACATTTGACCTATGTAAACTATTAATATTGGCATTCAGGTTATAGACTACTGAGGAGAGTGATACCTGTATGTCTCATATCAGATGCCTTGTTCTTGAGAAATCATCTTTTATCACTTTATAAATTACCTCTTCCAGGATATGGGGAGGACGTCGTGTGGAAGATAAATCTGCCTCCAGAGTTTGTTTTAAATTAAGGAGGAGTTCCCAGTGTGATGGCCGCTCTCTGCTCTCCTGATCTCACTGCAGAGCTGTGTGTGATTATACCTGACACATCTGCAGGTTCCTCTCAGCTTCCATCTCACAGGCAAACAAGAGTACAATATTGGTGCAATACAGCAGAGCTCAGAGAGATGCAAAAATTGTATTTGCAAGAAGACAAATTTAATTTCTCCTGTTCTGTGTTAGTTACTTGTCTCACTCTGGTATCTCCCCTTCATGTAAAATAATCCCTGGAGGCAGAGTTATCTTCCAGGCAGTGTAGGCACTTTATATAAATTACCTCTTCCAGGTTCCCCATAGCCTGGAAGAGGTAATCTATATAAAGTGATAAAAGATGATTTCTCAACAACAAGACATCTGATATGAGACATACAGGGAGAACTTTTTTCAGCACTCTATAACCTGTATGCCCATATTAATAGATGGTGACAGATTCCCTTTAAAATGGTTATGTTAATGCTTATGTATTAAAAATGGGATGTCATAAAAGTTCCTGTAGGTGTAATGTGTAGGTGTGCCAGCAGTGTCAGACTGGGGTGTCTGGGGCCCACAGGAGGAATTGATCCTCGGGGGCCCACCCTACAGCTATATGCAAATACCTGATAACCGTTATCCCTGTTATAGTGGAGCGTCTGCTGTAAATCACAGGCGGCTCCGGCACATTTACTGTGCACATGCTATAACTGGGATGTACAATTAAGGTAATTTTCAGTAAAGGGGTTCATTGGTTAAAACAAGTTATTACCGATCCAAGGGCTTCACAGGATAGGTGATAACTTACTGATCGTTTGGGTCTGAACATTGGAAACCACACCGATCGGATGAATGGGGAAGTTTTATCCCTGTCAGGACACCTATCCCCATTTTAAAATGCAACGGCGGGTGGGACGTCTGACCGCAGCTCCCTTCATTCTCTTTGGGGTTTCCAGAAAAAAAACAAGAACAGCCACTGAGGGAATGAATGGATCAGTGGTCAAGTCGCACATGAGCTCCAGTCTAATGGGGATAAAAGCTCCACACTCTACCAATCGGTGAGGGTCCCAGCAGTCACACCCCCACTAATCAGTAATGTATCACTTATCCTGTGGAGAGGTGATACTTGTTTTCCCTGGAGAACCCCTGTAAGTGTATCTTGTTCCAAGTATTTAATCACTAATGGAAATAAAGAATCTTATCCTAATTAATATCAGAGAGAACAAATGACCGCCATACACAACACAATCCACTGCACCAACACAAATAGTACCACATACAAGGGAGAAATACTGCCACACCATGACTGGACCACATATTACCACCACATAGTGACCGAATAATACTACATACAAGGGAGAAATACCACCACACCATGACCAGACCAGATATTAACAGCATATAGCGTCCAAATAATTCCCCATCATTTCTCTCCCCCACCTGCATAATTGCCCCCTCCCATCCCCATCGTTGCTCTCCCCCACCTTCTCCAGCATTGTCATATCTCCCCCACCTTCTCCATCATGTCATATCTCCCCCACCTTCTCCATCATTGTCATATCTCCTCCATCATTGCCATATCTCCCCCCACCAGCTCCGTCATCATTGCCGTATCTCCCCCCACCTGTTCCGTCATCATTGCCATATCTCCCCCCACCTGTTCCGTCATCATTGCCATATCTCCCCCCACCTGCTCCGTCATCATTGCCATATCTCCCCCCACCTGCTCCGTCATCATTGCCATATCTCCCCCCACCTGCTCCGTCATCATTGCCATATCTCCCCCCACCTGCTTCGTCATCATTGCCATATCTCCCCCCACCTGCTCTGTCATCATTGCCATATCTCCTCCCACCTGTTCCGTCATCATTGCCATATCTCCCTCCACCTGTGCCGTCATCATTTCCATATCTCCCCCCACCTGCTCCGTCATCATTGCCATATCTCGCCCACTTGCTCCATCATCATTGCCATATCTCCCCCCACCTACTCCGTTATCATTGCCATATCTCCCCACCTGCTCCATCATCATTGCCATATCTCCCCCCACCTGCTCCATCATCATTGTCATATCTCCCTCCACCTCCTCCATCACCATGCCATTCATATCTCTCCCTATCTCCTCCATCACTATGCCATGCATATCTCCCCCCACCTCCCCCATTACCATGCCATATATTCCCCACCATGTCATATCTCCCCCCACCTCCCCCATTGCCATGCCATATCTTCCCCACCATGTCATATCTCCCCCCACCTCCCTCATTGCCATGCCATATCTTCCCCCACCATGTCATATCTCCCCCTACCTCCTCCATTACCATGCCATGCATATCTCCCCCCACCTCTGCCATCGCTATGCCATGCATATCTCCCCCTACATCCTCCATCACCATGCCATGCATATCTCCCCCCCACCTCCCCCATTGCCATGCCATATATCCCCACCATGTCATATCTCCCCCCACCTCCCCCATTGCCATGCCATATCTTCCCCCACCATGTAATATCTCCCCCGACCTCCCCCATTGCCATGCCATATCATCCCCCACCATGTCATATCTCCCCCCACCTCCCCCATTACCATGCCATATCTTCCCCTACCTCCTCCATCACCATGCCATGCATATCTCCCCCACCTCCTCCATCACCATGCCATGCATATCTCCCCCCGCCTCCCCCATTGCCATATATCCCCCACCTCCCCCATTGCCATATCTCCCCCCACCTCCCCCATTGCCATGCCATATCTTCCCCCACCATGTAATATCTCCCCCGACCTCCCCCATTGCCATGCCATATCATCCCCCACCATGTCATATCTCCCCCCACCTCCCCCATTACCATGCCATATCTTCCCCTACCTCCTCCATCACCATGCCATGCATATCTCCCCCACCTCCTCCATCACCATGCCATGCATATCTCCCCCCGCCTCCCCCATTGCCATATCTCCCCCCACCTCCCCCATTGCCATGCCATATCTTCCCCCAATCTGGCCATGGGCCCCCCGGAGCCTGGGGCTCAGAGAAGCAGGCCAGATTGCCCTCATCAGCCGCACTGCAAGGGCCCTCCTGACCCTCCGGGCCCTTGCAGTGCAGAGCACCGGCGTCCATGTTAACCAGGGGCCCCCGTGAATCTTGCTCAGGGGCCTGCTGAGGACCCGAGCCCAACGGAGAATTCTCCGGTGTCCTAGTGCCCCAGTCCGACCCTGTGTGTCAGTACTTTTGTCCATATAGTATAAATGGTTTCATCCTGGAAGACAATAGCAGCAGGTGTACAGGATTATTGGGAAACGAGCGTTCTTAGAAGAAACACTCGTTCCAATAATCATCCAGTGTAAATGCGCCCTACACTCATGGCCGAAAGTGTTGGCACCATTGAAATTGTGCCATAAAATGAAGTATTTCTCCAAGAAAATGATTGCAATTACACATGTTTTGTTATACTCATGTTTATTTCCTTTGTGTGTATTGGAACAAAACAAAAAAAATGAGCTAAAAAAGGAAATTTGGACATAATTTCACACAAAATTATCCAGTACTTTGCTTCTTTTCATTTCTGGGTGCTTCCTGAAGTATGTTTGGGATCATTGTCCTGCTGGGAAGATCATGACCTGTGCCAGCTTTCTGACACTGGGCACTACATAGTGTGAGGCAGTGACCGGGATCGTATACGAGGGACGTTATATATCCCCCAGAATGTGTACAGAGTCCTATTAAATCCATTGGAGTGCATTGCAGTCACAAACTCAACTGCGGCAAAATGCAGGAATGAAGGTGAGCATTGACCTGGTCAGGCTATCTGGCTAAGGGAGATTAGGAAAACCCAGCAGGGCCTTCATTTCTTGGAGGAGGTCACAGGAGGCAGTGGGGCGGCCTCCTCCCTCCAACCCGGGTTTTCCAGTGGCTCTTGCCACAGGTCCTTTAAAAACCCTGCAGTAAGGATTAGTGTTGTTCAGTGTTGGGACCTGCTAGGAGCATAGCAGGAAAGCTCGGCGGACCTGTGCGTATCTGAACCCACGCCTGGGAAGGCTCTGCACCCGTCAGGCTCTGAGAGGCCCGGCGGGGCCGTTGCCCCCGGCAACAGTAGTTTATGGACTTGTGTTAACCCGGCTGCGAACAAGAGGACTTTCTATTTTACCTGTGAGTTTGCTGAATAAAAGCTGCTTATGTTGGACTTGCTTGGGTCACTGCCTCACTTACTGCACGGTGTGAACACCGCCGCCTTACAGTTTGGTGGAGAATGTGGGCATAGTGACTGAGGTGTAGCGCCCCTGAGGGTTCAGTCGCCACAGGGGTACTTCACCTCAGATGGAGGTGTGGTATCTCCTCTTCAAGGTAAGGATGGAGCATTACTCAGGACCCCACTTCACACGCAACACTCAAACCTGAGCAGCTTTACCATGTAAACCTGCTAAAACCTTGGAAAGATAGGGAGTGTTTAGTTACAGACATCACTTCGGGCATGCCGTCAGAGAGTTCTCTACCTTCAGCCAGGGATGCGTCCGGGGGAGAGGTCAGGATAAGTGTTGCTCTGACTAAACACAGTGACGGGAGGCTCGCTCGCTGGTGCAGCAGAATACCGACGTGTTCTCAGAGCTCACCGAACCTGGGGTAAGGGTGCGAATGAGACCGTACTGGGTACCCGAAGCCGGGAGGCAAGCCATCACGGCTGAGGTAAAATAAATGCTCTAGTTAAGCGTCATCGAGGAATCACGGAGTGAGTGGGCTAGCCCCATCGTACTGATTCCAAAACCAGACAGATCGTTACACTTCAGTAACGATTTCCGGAAGTTGAATGAAGTGTCAAAGTTTGACCTTTTTCCAATGCCCAGGGTGGATGAGCTGATAGAGAGACTGGGGCAGGCCCTTTACTTTACCATGCTCGATCTCACCAAGGGTTACTGCAGGTACCTCTCATGAAATCGGCAAAGGAAAAGACCGCCTTCATAACTCCGGATGGTCTATATCACTATGTGGTCTTACCTTTTGGGTTACATGGGGCCCTGGCTACATTCCAGAGATTGATGGACATAGTGCTCAAGCCTCATCAGGAGTACGAGTCCTCGTATCTACATGACATTATCATCTTTAGCGCCGACTGGTATACGCATCTATCCCAGGTACAAGCGGTGCTGGATTCCCTCAGAGCCGCGGGGTTAACGGAAAACCACAAAAAAATGTGCGATAGGGCTAGAGGAAGCCCGATATTTGGGGTATGTGATTGGCCGAGGAGTTATCAAGCCCCAAATCAATAAAGTTGAGGCCATAAAAAACTGGCCTAAACCATCAAGTACAAAGCAGGTGAGGGCATTCCTTGGCATCCTTGGGTATTACCGCTGGTTTATACCTAATTTTGCTGGGAGAACGGCGGCCTTGACCAACCTCTTGAAAGGGAAAAAAATCGGTAATGGTTCGGTGGAACCCTCAAGCAGAAGAAGCCTTTCAGTCCATGAAGTTGGCCCTGTGTGGACAGCCGGTCCTCATCAGCCCCAACTTCAAGGAAACCTTAATTGTACAGACAGATGCCTCGGAGGTAGGCCTAGGGGCGGTATTGTCACAAAAAGTGAATGGTGAAGAGCACCCGATCACATACTTGAGTAGAAAACTTGTCCCGGCAGAGAAAAACTATAGCGTGGCAGAGAAGGAGTGTTTGGCTATTAAGTGGGCCTTGGAATCGCTACATTATCATTTAGTCGGGCGTCAGTTCCACTTGGTGATGGACCAATCACCCTTGGTATGGATGAGGAATGCCAAGGAGAGGAATGCGCGAGTCACCAGGTGGTTCCTGTCACTGCAAAATTTCAGTTTCTCTGTAGAACATCGTCCTGGGAAGTCGCAGGCAAACGTGGATGCCCTGTCTCGGGCACCCTGTATGGTGTCAAATGTTCAACCCCACAAGTTTGAACAGAGGGGGGGGATATTTGAGGCAGTGACTGAGATCGTATACGAGGGACGTTATATATCCCCCAGAATGTGTACAGAGTCCTATTACATCCATTGGAGTGCATTGCAGTCACAAACTCACCTGTGGCTGCAATGCAGGAATGAAGGTGAGCATTGACCTGGTCAGGCTATCTTGCTAAGGGAGGTTAGTAAAACCCGGCAGGGCCTTCATTTCTTGGAGGAGGTTACAGGAAGGCAGTGGGGCGGCCTCCTCCCTCCAACCCGGGTTTTCCATTGGCTCTTGCCACAGGTCCTTTAAAAACCCTGCAGTAAGGATTAGTGTTGTTCAGTGTTGGGACCTGCTAGGAGTATAGCAGGAAAGCTTGGCGGGCCTGTGTGTAGCTGAACCCACGCCTGGCAAGGCTCTGCACCCATCAGGCTCTGAGCGGCCCGGCGCGGCCGTTGCCCCCGGCAACTGTTGTTTATGGACTTGTGTTAACCCGGCTGTGAACAAGAGGACTTTCTATTTTACCTGAGAGTTTGCTGAAGAAAAGCTGCTTATGTTGGACTTGCTTGGGTCACTGCCTCAGTTACTGCATGGTGTGAACACCGCCACCTTACAATAGCGACGCAAAATCCTTTGGTAATCTTCAGATTACATGATGCCTTGCATACAGTCAAGGCACCAAGTGCCAGAGGCAGCAAAACAACCCCAAAACATCTTTGAACCTCCACAATATTGACTGTAGGTACTGCGTTCTTTTCTTTGTAGGCCTTATTCCATTTTCAGTAAACAGTAGAAGGTTGTGCTTTACCAAAAAGCTCTGTATTGGCCTCATCTGTTCACATGATGCTCTACCAGAAGGATTTTGGCTTACTCGTGTACATTTTTTCAAACTGCAGTCTAGCTTTTTTATGTCTCTGTGTCAGCAGTGGGGTCCTCCTGGGTCTCCTGCCATAGCATTTCATTTCATTCAAACGTCGACAGAAAGTTCGCTCTGACACTGATGCACCCTGAGCCTGCAGGACAGCTTGAATCTCTTTAGAACTTGATTTGGGCTGCTTAGTCACCATCCGGACCTTCCTGTGTTGTATCTTTTCATCAATTTTTCTCTTGCGTCAACACCAAGGGAGATTAGCTACAGTACCATGGGTTGTAAATTTCTTGATTATGTTGCGCACCGTGGACAATGGAACATCGAGATCACTGGAGATGGACTTGTAACCTTGAGATTGTTGATATTTTTCAACAATTTTGGTTCCTAAGTCCTCTAGACAGTTCTCCTCTTTCTGTTCTCCATGCTTAGTGCAGCACACAGACACACAATGCAAAGATTGAGTCAACGTCTCCCCTTTTTATCTGGTTTTAGGTGTGATTTTCATATTGCCTACACCTGTTACCTGCCACATGTGAGTTTTAACGAGCATCACATGCTTGAAACAAAGTTGTTTACCCACAATTTTGGAAAGGTGCAAACCATTTTGTCTGGCCCTTTTTTTGAGTTTTATGAGAAATTATGTTCAATTTGCTTTTTTATTTTTCTGGGATTTTTTTGTGTTTTTCAATTTGCACACAAAGAAAATAAACATGTGTATAGAAAACGTGTAATTGCAATAATTTTCTGGCAGAAATACTTCATTTCCTGGAACTATTTCAAGGGTGCCAACACTTTCGGCCATGACTGTCTGTGATGGAAAATTAGTTGGTTACTTAAAAGTGAGAGGCGTGAAAAGTAAACCAATCAGTGATTAGCACTGCTACTTTCCAGCCCTGGGTTCAAATCCCACAAAGGACAAAATCAGCGAAGACTTTGTATGTTCTCGCCGTGTTTGCGTGGGTTTCCTCCGGGTTCTCCGGTTTCCTCCCACACCACAAAGACATACTGATAGGGAATTTATATGATAATATATGTAAAGCACTGCGGAATATGTCGCTATATAAGCAAGCACAATAAATACATAAGTAAATAAATTATAGCATAAAATATGGTGTGCACCATAATTTATAACTTTTCTACATCAAGAAAAGTGGCATAAAGACTTTGACAAATTCACAAATTGTACATAATTCTTTATAAATATCTACAACTATCATAATAGCAGTAAGTCTAAATAGTCACAAAATGTTAACATGTAAGCCCAGCCTAAAAGTCTCGATGTTTGCTAGCTTTGTTTGTCTTTATCCGTCTACCTGATCATATCTAACACAGGATCAAAGGTTGTCCAACAAAAAACAAGAAAATGAAAGAAAAAAAAAGAACATAATATAGGAAAGTCTGTCTATCTGTCTGTCTATCATCTATCTATCTATCTATCTATCTCATATCTATCAGTCTGTCTATCATCTATCTATCTGTCTATCTATCTATCTATCTATCTATCTATCTATCCATATCTATCTATCTATCTATCTATAATCTATCTAATATCTATCTATCTATCTATCTATCTATCTATCTATCTATCCATATCTATCTATCTATCCATCCATGTCTATCTATCTATCTTTCTATCTATCTATCTATCTATCTATCTATCAATCTATCTATCTAATCTATCTGTTTATGCCTAAATAAGTTGTAAGATTCCACAGATGCATAGGTTTATTTTTTTAGACCTTTATTGCATTTTGACCCAGTCTATTACACGTATACTTATATCTACTGTATTTTGCTCTTTTAGTAATTTAGTCACATTTTCATCTGCAGAAATATTTGCACATTTGAAAGAAGTGATCTGAGTTGAGCTCCAAAAAGGGGCACAGAAAGTAAGTTCAAAGAGCAGAATTATTTTAAACCCACCTGACCCTTCTCTAGAGCCCCTGACTCTGACATGATTGTTTCACTTCTACATCTGCTGGATTTTTTATACAGCATCTTAAATCAAAATCATTAAAAGATAAAAATTAAAGAGGTTTTCCATGACTTTAGTTATGACCTATCCTTAGGTCCGACTTCCATTATCCCAAGTGATCGGCTGATTAAAGGGTCCACGTTACTTCATTGCTAATCCTGCATAGCTCCATACGTTTTGTGGTGACTGTGCCTGGTGCTGCAGATCAGGCCCTGAATGAACCGGCTGCAGAGAGCTTTAGTACTAGGTACAGTCACTACAAAATGAGGCAAATTAATGTCCAGGTCATATATGAATAATCAAAGTCTACTTAGCAGAGTCAAGAGGACTCAACGCTCGAAGTACAGGGAATATAAAAGGAGTTACCACCAATAATCAACAATACTAAACTTCCCAAAATCAGGTACAATTAAAGCGGTTGTCCAGTGTTAAACTTTATGTGACTGCAGATTTGTGAATCCTCACATCTCACGCATTGCAACCTATGGGGATTCTCTGGTGTCAGCGCCAAAAGCGGCAGTCATGTGACCTCAAGTGTGTGATATGCACACTCTTGGCCACATTTCAATTAGATAGGCGCAATTAGATACAAGTGCATCGAGTGAGGTCGGAAACAGTCTAGTCGAAATGTGGCCGGGAATATGCATATCACATACTTGAGGTCACATGACCGCCGCTCCCAGCGACGGCAGCGGAGAAACCTCATAGTGCGCACGATGTGAGGATTCACAAGTCTGCAGTCACATAAAGTGACTGAAAACTTGTAGCTTAAGACCAGACAACCCCTTTAAATAAAGTGGTCATATAACTGTTCCAGACATTTTGGTTAATTACAGGCATATGGTGCCAATAAGTAACTAAATTGTTAATCTGATTAGTTTTGGGCATTACCTTATGTGGCGCCCAGCTGCAATTGGTACCACAGATCCTAGAGGGTTGCATTACTGGATTTCTCCACAAGAGGCCCCCAGAGCATACACACACCTCCACCTTCCACCTCAGACCACCAGAGGGAGCCCGATAGGGATATAAATAGGGAAGGTGGAGCCAGGCAGCTGAGTGATTCAGCAGTTCCTGCTCAGACACAGAAGGAGTCAGTGCAGTCGAGCCAGAGCCTAGCAGTTCCTGCAGAAAGAGTTCAGTATAGTCTGTAGAGTGAGTCCAGACTAGAACTCACAGAGCTCAGGATAGAGAGCTAGGAGTGTGCCGACACTCTGAGAGCGGCGAAGAAGAGCAGCGTCCCGGCTACAGTGTGTGTGTAGCCTAGTGAGGGCCTGAGCGAGGCCGAAGGCGAGTGGAAAGTGAGTAACATAGGGGGCAGAGGAGCTTAACCAGCTCACCCCGAAGAATATACCGGACACCGGGTCCGAGTCTACGTGGATCTTCATGACCAGTAGAAAACAACCGGAACCCCTGGCAAACTACATGTCCCAGGATCACCAAAAGCTGATACGTACCAGGGTCAGGAATCACGGAGACCCCAAAGAATAGGGAGATTGATCTCCAACAGAAGGCCCTATCACCAAATCAGCAGGTGCAGAACAGAAACCAAGTTAGGCCTAGCTCCAGGCAGGTCAGAAACTTACTACAGAGAGGCAAGAGACAGGAGGCCCTACACCCGCTCACTGGGGAGAATCCGGACGTGCACCCCTCACCCTACAGTGCTCTGGGACATGCCTGAATTTCCATCAGTAAAAGGTACTGAAGTGACTTTCGTGTGTGCTCTTATTCTTGCTCTGACCCGGCTGGGTCCCCTCTGTCCCTGCATCCTTTCATCTACGCTGCCCTGAGGCCTAGCTCCACCTGTGGGGAGCTATACCACGCAAGCTGCCTTAACATCGGCCTCAGTGGGCCGCCGCAGCGCTGGTGATCCTCACCAGATACCACAGTCACAAACATTTACAAACCTATTATCCCAATATACATTCCCCTCTTTTCAGTTGTCCGCCCTGGGCCACGGACCGGGCCAGCCACCGTGATATCCCCCAAGCATCTGAGGGCCCGGCTGCCGAGTACCCCATGGCCCCGGGGGCGCGACACTTACTTATAAACACTTGTTGTAGCTCTTAAAGGAGTTGTCCACAATGTTTTTATTGATGACTCATCACTTAGATAGGTCATCAGTATCAGATCGGCAGGGATCTGACACTCGGTACCCCCAACGAAAGCTGGTATCAGCTCTGGCGGTGGCTAGAAGAAAAGCATGAGTGCACTGAATGAAAACAATGAAATGGCCGCTGCTGGGTACTGCAGATAAACTCCTATTCAGATTAATAGGTGTATATGGAGCTGCGCTGTTCTGCTCTGTTTACATCTGGCCACCAATGGAACTGATAACAGGGTTATCAGGGTGTTGGACTCCCACTCACCTAATGTTAATGATCTATCTCAAGAATAGATTATCAATATTCAAGTAGTGGACAACCCCTTTAAAGAGGTTGTCCACTACTTTTTATTATCTGATCGGCCGGGGTCTGACACCTGGCACTCCCACCGATCAGCTGTTATTGTGCTCACTTGTGGAGCTGGCCGGAAGTAGGCAGTCTTCTGATAGTGAGTGCCGCAGGGTACTACACTTCTGCCTTCTATTGATTTAAATATGAGGCAGATGTGCAGTATTGAGGTTTGGCCACTATCAGAAGACAGCCAGCTCCACAAGTGAGTACTTCCGGACAGCTCCACAAGTGAGTACTTCCGGCCAGCTCCACAAGTGAGTACTTCCGGCCAGCTCCACAAGTGAGTACTTCCGGCCAGCTCCACAAGTGAGTACTTCTGGCCAGCTCCACAAGTGAGTTCCTCCTGCCAGCGGGCGCTGATAACAGCTGATCGTCAGGAGCGCCGATCAGACATTGATGACCTATTCTAAGGATAGGTCATCAATCAAAAAGTAGAGGACAACCTCTTTAAGTAATTAATATACAATTGTTACAATTGATTTTTTTATGGGACAAACTTCTAAATTCTGATGAAAAGATGAAGATTGTTTATTGTTTCTGACAACAAGTCTTACTTTGATTTCATTTTCACAATATATATGATGCTTCTGAGGAAGTTTATATCTTTATTTTTTTTTCTACTGTCTCAGTATAAATGTATATAAATGTGTAACTCACAATGGCATAATATAAGGGTGGGGCTCAGGCACTTTTGCTGAAGGGTTTTCCAGGACTTTGATACTAATGACCTGTCCCCAGGATAGGTCATCAATGTCAGATAGGTGGAAGTGTGACTCCCAGTACCTCCAAGAATCAGCTATTAAGGGGCAGTAGCGCACTGGAATTAACGTTCAATCCATTTTTTTGAGGCTGAGAATCGTTCTGCAAGATCTTTCACTTATATGGGAGAGACATTACACGGCTGTGTCAAATACAGTGCGCCACTGACACATTAATTAGTTATTAATGGAGGTTGCAGGAAGTCAATGGGGTATTTATGGCATGTCCCTTGAATTCCTTTTTGGTGGTGGCTGCCTTTATAAGAAGAATGGAGGTCATAACTCCTATAGACTTTAAAGGACGAAGCCACATGCAAATGCTGCTGCCTCTCTATTTAAGGGGATGTTCAGGATTAGAAAAACCTGCCTGCCATATTTTAGGCACAACACGTGATCCTTCCATGGCTTGTGCCTGGTATTGCAGCTCTCATGAACTGGCTGTTGTTGAGCTCCAATACTTCTCCCAACCAGTGGACAATAAAATGGCTGCTGATAAGTCACACCTTCTAGACATTAATGATAATCTGTGGATCTGCTATAAATGGTGAACACTTCTTTAAGGATCAAGTCACGTGCCAACTGTTTCCTGAAAACCATGCAACATGAATGCACATGAATTTAAAGGGAATCTGTCACCAGGTTTTTGCTATTTAAACTGAGAGCAGCGTAGTGTAGGGGCAGAGACCCTGATTCCAGAAATGTGCCACTTAAAGTAAACCTAACAGTTGATCCATGCTGCCCAATCCACCTGCAGCATGTATCAGGCACTCGCTGTACAATATCAGCCAGGTATGTCGGACTCTGAAATACTGCAGCATTGCATACTTTAAAAGCCAGCGGGTATTGAGTTTCTCTGGATGAAAGTAGTCAACAGGCAGGTCCCTGGCTGCTCCTCTTCGTCTGCTGCCCTGGCGTGACAGGTCTCTCCCTATATGTGGACATAGGCATGGGCAGCTTTTAAAATATCTTTCTCTTTGAAATGCTGCAGCATTTCAGCATCAAATATACCAGTGCCTGATACATGCAACACAAGGATTGAAGGATTGGGCAGCATGTATCAGTTCTGTACTGTAGTTACAATACAATCAGTATGTTATCAGCAGGAGATTATCAATAGAGGACTACATCTCATGTGCAAACCAGTCAGGCTAATCTGTGTAACCCCGCCCCACCACTGATTGGCAGTTTACTGACAAAGCACAGTGTAGACAGGAACCTGCTCGTCAATGGTGTGGGCAGGGTAACACACAGCTCAGAAATCTTAGCTCTGCTACATCTACATCAGACAAACAAGGATTCTATCAAAACTACACCCAGCAGCCCAGTAAGTGACACAGTGACAATCAGGCTTTCTGTCTCTACATGATGCTGCTTTCAGATTCCATAGCAAAAATCTGCTGATAGATTCCCTTTAAATGCGGATTTGTTTAACAGTCCACATTAAGGCTGCAATGTCCAAATTCACCCTAGGTCCATTTCTCCAACAAGGATTCTGAAAGGTTCTCTGAAAGTCAATCACTTGCAGACTTCATGACTTTGATTACAGGGAATTGAAATCAGTTCTTCAAGCTTAAAGGGGTGGTCCGAAACTATAATTTATTGTGATTCTAAATCTCTATTTAATGTCATAATTTAATATTTTTTCTAATGTACTTAAATTAAATATTTCATACCGTCCCCTAACTACTCTGCTTTATTTTTTTCCCTACTTCCTGTGTGATGACGTGTCAGGGGCAGGGCTAGTCCCTGCTCCCTTGAGCATGCGTCCGTTTTCAATTCTGTTGGATGTTCAGTAGGATCTTATCAGTGTGCACTATTTTTCTCAGTGCACAGTGACAGTGCGCTCTCTCACCGGCTCTGATGAGAAGTGACAAGACGGCAAGAGAGCACACAGTCAATGTGCACTGTAAGGAGAGAACAAGTGAGCAGAAACCGCCACGCCCCGCAAGTGACATCACTTCCCAAGTCCAGATATGGCCCTCCGCTGCTGATTTAGTCTTTGTTTACATGCTGCAGCAGTGACATCATGACTACAGTTCACGTGACCGCTGCTGCCAATCACTGGGCTCAGTGGCTCCTACCATGACAATCAACATCACTGCTGCACCCAGTGAATGGCTGCAGTGGTCAGGAGCACTGTAGTTATGTCATTGCTACATCCTGTGAACAAAAACAGCAGCAACAGCAGAGAGGCAACGCTGGACCATCGGTGCGTTTGTTATTTTTTATATCAGCAATACTATAATAAAAATATATATATATTTCTAGACAACTCCTTTAATATATCATAACAAGTGCTTTCATAAGCAGGGCTTTTTTGGGAAAAAAAAAACAAAAAACAACAAATCAGTTTTTGACTGCAGTTTTTTTCAAGTCAAATCCAGAAACGGATCCAGCAAGAAGGAAAAGCAGAAATCTCTCCTTTAGTTTTCACATTGCTTTTGAAACAACTCCTAAAAAAACTATGAAATACTCACCAGACTGCTGCAATTCACTATATATCTATCTATATCTCTCTGTCCATCCATTAAATCTATTATCTATCTCTCTGTCCATCCATCCAATCTATTATCTATCTATCTCGCTATCCATCCATCCATCCATCCATCCATCCATCCATCCATCTCTCTACCACCCACACACACTTGCAGCCAGTACTGTACCAGTGCCCAGCATTGTGCCCACAGATCAGTCTGGAGGTCATTACCTGTCAGCCTGCCCATTGCTGTAGTCCCAGTCAGTGATGACAGCAGCCACATAATAGTTCCTGTCCAGGGCAGTCACACAGGGGGTGATCTGTGCCAGTGCCCCCAGCAGCAGTACCCAGACCAGGGCTCCTGGGTGATGCATGTGTGGCTCCATGGTGCTTCTTAGTCCATCCAGGCTGCTGTCCTTCTCTCAGTCCCAATCCTTTCTGTCAATAGAGTCCTGAGTACACGGATCAATAACAGTGACCTCCTGCCCCAGCCACTGACATCACAACCAGGAGATGAGCCCTGCTCCACACCCACCCAGGACTGTAACCCACGTACAGGAAGCTGCAGGGCATCTCTTATATATCCTGCATCTCTCATACAGTTCCTGCTGACACAGGGGTGGGATGGAGAAAGTTTACAACAATCCCACCCCTGACTCATCAGTCACTGCTCTGCATATACAGGGCTTGGATCTAGCTGAATGAATGAATGAATTTTAGGATATGGACCCTGAGCTATGTTACTATAGCATGTCTATACTATCTGTACCGGCAAGTATCTGTACAGTATGATCCAATATGTTTATTAAAATGAATGAAGAAAACAATTAATCATATCCAGTCTTCAGGAATCGGAGGAGCTACAAGGCGGACTACAACTAGTTACAGCAATGTTGGGAATTGAGAAATTGCTGGAATGGACTGTCAGCTGTATGTTTAGGATCTGCTGCACAGCTGGCCATGTCTATGTTTAAGGGACGTTCCAGCCTCTATAATTGTATTATGAATCCCCTGTCCTTACACCAGTGGTACACACCTTTTTGCACCTAGGGCCAAAATGTCATGTTACCCCAGGGGCCGGCATAAAACTTATATGGGTATTACCAACTATATGGAGTCCATTATTCTGTTTAGAGCATTATTTGGGGCCCATTCTGTATTGGGCACTATAGTACAGACCAAAAGTTTGGACACACCTTCTAATTTAAAGATTTTTCTGTATTTTCATGACTTTGAAAATTGTACATTCACACTGAAGGCATCAAAACTATGAATTAACACATGTGGAATTATATACTTAACAAAAAAGTGTGAAACAACTGAAACTATGTCTTATATTCTAGGTTCTTCAAAGTAGCCACCTTTTGCTTTGATGACTGCTTTGCAGACTCTTGGCATTCTCCTGATGAGCTTCAAGAGGTAGTCACCGGAAATGGTTTTCACTTCACAGGTGTGCCCTGTCAGGTTTAATAAGTGGGATTTCTTGCCTTATAAATGGGGTTGGGACCACCAGTTGTGTTGTGCAGAAGTCATGTGGATACACAGCTGATAGTCCTACTGAATAGACTGTTAGAATTTGTATTATGGCAAGAAAAAAGCAGCTAAGTAAAGAAAAGCGAGTGACCATCATTACTTTAAGAAATTAAGGTCAGTCAGTCCAAAAAATTGGGCAAACTTTGAAAGTGTCCCCAAGTGCAGTTGCAAAAACCATCAAGCGCTACAAAGAAACTGCCTCACATGAGGACCGCCCCAGGAAAGGAAGACCAAGAGTCACCTCTGCTTTTGAGGATAAGTTTATCCAAGTCACCAGCCTCAGAAATCGCAGGTTAACAGCAGCTCAGATTAGAGACCAGGTCAATGCCACACAGAGTTCTAGCAGCAGACACATCTCTACAACAACTGTTAAGAGGAGACTTTGTGCAGCAGGCCTTCATGGTAAAATAGCAGCTAGGAAACCACTGCTAAGGACAGGCAACAAGCAGAAGAGACTTGTTTGGGCTAGAGAACACAAGGAATGGACATTAAACCAGTGGAAATCTGTGCTTTTGTCTGATGAGTCCAAATTTGAGATCTTTGGTTCCAACCACCGTGTCTTTGTGCGACACAGAAAAGGTGAACGGATGGACTCTAAATGCCTGGTTCCCACCGTGAAGCATGGAGGAGGAGGTGTGATGGTGTGGGGGTGCTTTGCTGGTGACACTGTTGGGGGATTTATTCAAAATTGAAGGCATACTGAACCAGCATGGCTACCACAGCATCTTGCAGTGGTATGCTATTCCATCCGGTTTGCGTTTAGTTGGACCATCATTTATTTTTAGTTGGACCCCAAACACACCTCCAGGCTGTGTAAGGGCTATTTGACCAAGAGGGAGAGTGATGGAGTGCTACGCCAGATGACCTGGCCTCCACAGTCACCAGACCTGAACCCAATCAAGATGATTTGGGGTGAGCTGGACGGCAGAGTGAAGGCAAAAGAGCCAACAAGTGCTAAGCATCTCTGGGAACTCCTTCAAGATTGTTGGAAGACCATTTCCGGTGACTACCTCTTGAAGCTCATCAAGAGAATGCCAAGAGTGTGCAAAGCAGTCAGCAAAGCAAAAGGTGGCTACTTTGAAGAACCTAGAATATAAGACATATTTTCAGTTGTTTCACGCTTTTTTGTTAAGTATATAATTCCACATGTGTTAATTCATAGTTTTGATGCCTTCAGTGTGAATGTACAATTTTCAAAGTCATGAAAATACAGAAAAATCTTTAAATGAGAAGGTGTGTCCAAACTTTTGGTTTGTACTGTATATGGGGCCCATTCTACATGGAGCATTATATGGGGCCCATTCTGTATGGAGCATTATATGGGGCCCATTCTGCATGGAGCTTTATATGGGGCCCATTCTGTATGGAGCTTTATATGGGGCCCATTCTGTATGGAGCATTATATGGGGCCCATTATTCTGTATGGAGCAATATATGAGGCCCATTCTTCTGTATGCAGCATTATATGGGGCCTATTCTGTATGGAGCAATATATGGGTCCATTATTCTGTATGGAGCATTGTATGCGGCCCTTTATGTATGGAGCACTATATGGGGCCCATTATTCTGCATGGCAAATTATATGGGGCCCATTCTGTATGGAGCATTTTATGGGGCCCATTCTGTATGGAGCATTAGATGGGGCTTATTCTGTATGGAACATTATATGGAGTCTGTCATTCTGTATGGAGCATTATGTTACGCTCGCGCCCGGACTGACTGGCGTGAGCGTGATAAGTGATCCCACTGTACCATGAACCGAGGAGTGCCTGGAGCTGCGTAACTAAGTATCTACCCGATCCGACCAAGGTCGCACGGCGGCTAAAGACTCCGTGAACCAAGGAGGAACCGAGCAGAGGGACCAGGTGCTACTCCAGGTCAGACCCCGGTCACAGCTGTTGACCCACACCGGGGAATGCAGGAACAAGCAGGTTAGGCTGACATACAGACAGGTGGGTATTGGCAGGCATGGCTGGAGAGCAGACAGGAGGATACTGGTAAGCACGGCTGGAGTGCAGACAGGGAGGCACTAGCAGGTTGGAGCGCAGGCTGGATAGGGTCCAGTACAGACTGGGATTCAGGAACAGAACCGCAGATGCGGTAGACAAGCAGGGCAGAGAGGAACCGCTGGAGCGGTGGGCAACGCAGAGCAGATAGGAACTGCCGGAGCAGTGAGCAAGGCAGAGCAGAGAGGAACTGCCGGAGCGTTGAGCAAGGCAGAGAAGAGAGGAACCGCCGGAGCGGTGAGCAAGGCAGAGCAGAGTGAAACCGCCGAAGTGGTGAGCAAGGCAGAGCAGGAAGGAACCACCGGAGCGATGAGCAAGGCAGAGCAGGAAGGAACCTCCGGAGCGGTGAGCGAGGCTGAGCAGAGAGGAGCCGCCAGAGCGGTGAGCAAGGCAGAGCAGGAAGAAACCGCCGGAGCGGTGAGCAAGGCAGAGCAGGAAGGAACCGCCGGAGCGGTGAGCAAGACTGAGCAGAGAGGAACCACCAGAGCGGTGAGCAAGGCACAGCAGGAAGGAACCGCCGGAGCGGTGAGCAAGGCAGAGCAAGAAGGAACCGCCGGAGCGGTGAGCAAGGCAGAGCAGGAAGGAACCGCCGGAGCGGTGAGCAAGGCAGAGCAGAGAGGAACCGCTGGAGCGGTGAGCAAGGCAGAGCAGGAAGGAACCGCTGGAGTGGTGAGCAAGGCAGAGCAGGAAGGAATCGCCGGAATGGTGAACAAGTCAGAGCAGAGAGGACAGGGCTCTGTTGACACTGAACAGACTGGAAGGGACAAGCAGAACCAGATACACACAAGGTACTTGCAATGAAGTAGCTAGTAGACTCCAAACTCACAACAGACGTATAGAGACATCGAGTAGGAGTGAGGTGCAGGTTCAGAGACTGCAGGAAAAGGGAAGGTACGGACACAGAGACAAACAGGCTAGGAGAGTGTTCAGACAGGAACTGACACTGCAACAAGATACAGGAGCGAGTCTGGGTATACGGCCCCCAGAGAGGCGGACAAACAGGCTAGGAGAGTGTTCAGACAGGAACTGACACTGCAACAAGATACAGGAGCGAGTCTGGGTATACGGCCCCCAGAGAGGCGGACAAACAGGCTAGGAGATAGTTCAGACAGGCCTGGGAATACAGCCCCCAGGTTGGCGGGACAGGCAAGAAACAGAACGGGACCTGGCACATCAGCGGCAAGGAGCCCTCTGAAGGAAAGTGTTTCTCAGGCACCTTCTTCTGGGAGAATGAGGTTTAAATATCCAGTGACCCACAGAAATAGGCTGGGTACGCATTAGGGGTGTGCCCACATCAGCTACAAGAATCAGGAAGTAACCGGGCCGCCGTCCTAAGCAGTCAGAACAGAGGCATGCACACAATATGAACAGGAGCAAGATTTGCAAGCTGGACTGAAAGGTAAGATTGTGATCTTGCATAGTGGGAGATGGTGCACTATGCAAGCATGCCGCCAGGGATGTTACACATTATATGAGGTCCATTATTCTGTATGGAGTATTATATGGGGTCCATTATTCTGTATGGAGCATTATATGGGGCCCATTCTGTATGGAGCATTACATGGCGCCCATTCTGTATAGAGCATTATATGAGGCCCATTATTCTGTATGGAGCATTATATGGGGTCCATTATTCTGTATGGAGCATTATATGGGCTCCATTATTCTGTATGGAGTATTATATGGGGTCCATTATTCTGTATGGAGCATTATATGGGGCCCATTCTGTATGGAGCATTATATTGGACCCATTCTGTATGGAGCATTATATGGGACCCATTATTCTGGTTGGAGCAATATATGTGGATAATTATACTGTATAGAGCATTATATGGGGCTCATTATGCTGTATGAGCAATATATGGGGCCCATTGTACTGAATAGAGCAATATATGGAGGACTATGTGGTGCCCATAATACTGTACGGAGTACTATGTGGTACCCATAATACTGTATGGAGCACTATGTGGTGCCCATAATACTGTATGGAGCACTATGTGGTGCCCATAATACTGTATGGAGCACTATGTGATGGCCATAGTACTGTATGGAGCAATATGTGGTGTCTATAATACTGTATGGAGCAATATTTGGTGCACATTATACAGTATGGAGCACTATGTGGTGCCCATAGTACTGTATGGAGCAATATGTGGTGCCTATAATACTGTATTATCAATGATTTAGATGAAGGAATTGAGGGTAAACTGATTAAATTTGCTGATGACACAAAGCTAGGAGGGATAGCTAATACTAGAGAAGAGAGAGAGGATTCAAAAAGATCTAAACAAACTGGAACTGAGAGCAGCAACTAACAGAATGGTTTTAAACAGGGAAAAATGCAAAGCTCTACACCTGGGCAAGAAAAATGAAAAAAGCACATACAGAAAGGGAGGAATAGGACTAAGCAACAGCGCATGTGAAAAAGACTTGGGTATACGAATAGATCACAGACTGAACAGGAGTCAACAGTGCGATGCAGCAGCAAAAAGGCAAACACAATTCTGGGTTGCATTAACAGAAGCATAGAGTCTAGATCACGTGAAGTAATTATCCCCCTCTCCGCCTCTTTGGTCAGACCTCATCTGGAATACTGTGTTCAGTTCTGGGCACCACATTTTAAAAAACACATTGAAAAACTGGAGCTAGTTCAGAGTAGAGCTACTAGAATGGTGAGAGGACTGCAAACTATGCTATGTCATATGAGGAACGGTTAGAGGATTTGGGAATGTTTAGCTTGCAAAAGAGAAGACTGAGAGGAGACTTAATAGCTGTCTACAAATATCTCAAGGGCTGTCACACTGTAGAAGGATCATCTTTATTCTCATTTGCACAAAGAAAGACTAGAAGCAATGGGATGAAACTGAATGGGTAAAGATATAGATTAGATGTTGAAAAAAAACTTTTTGACAGTGATGGTGATCAGTGAGTGGAACAGGCTGCCACGAGAGGTGGTGAGTTCTCCTTCAATGGAAGTCTTTAAACTGAGGCTGGACAGACATATGTCTGAGATGGTTTAGTGAATCCTGCATTGAGCAGAGGGTTGGACACGATGACCCTGGAGGTCCCTTCCAACTCAACCTTTCTACGTTTCTATGTATGGAAGAAATAATACTGTATGGAGGACTTTGTATGGAGGATTTTGTGGTGTCCATAACACTGTATGGAGGACTATGTGGTGCCGATAATACTGTATGGAGGACTTAGTGATGCCATAATACTGTATGGAGGACTATACTGTCCGGTCTGCACTGTGCTCTGCGAGGATTCACCGGTATCTGAGTTATTGTAGAATTTATAATAGACATCACTCATGTAATGTAAGAAGTAAAGTAAATGTTTGGCCTTGTATTATACCTATATTTCTAGGCCATATCTTTGCATCATGAATCGTGATATGTGTTAAAGGGGCCCACTGAGACTCTTTCGCCCAGGGCCCACGAAAACCTGGAGCCGGCCCTGTATATACATCACACAGACTCCCTTAATTATGAATATTGCCGCACCTTATTACACAATGCCTCGCTTGTTATGTACAGCACCATCCCTTACATATCGGATTATATAGCGCCCTGTTTTTTATTACATACAGTCCTCTATTGTTAGATATAAACTGAAATGATTGCTGATGGAGCATGGTAAAGCTTCTTTTCGGATGGAGGCGGCTGACGTCACTGACGTCTCCATTAGCTCCTCTATCAACAGTCATTTTATTTTAGAACTAACAAGAAAGGACTCTATGTAATAAAGAGAGGATGATGTGAATACCAAAAATAATGAGAATATGCTATATAAGGGACAGTGTTGTAAAAAATAAGAGATTAACTATGTAATAATGGGACGGAGCTGTACATACAGTAATAACACAGGAAGCTATATAATAAAGGACTGTCCCATACATAACCAGAGAGGACTCTATGTAATAAGGGACGGTGTTATACATAATAAAAGAGGAAACTATGGCATTAAGAACGTATACTATATACTAAAGGACAGCGCTATATATAATAAAGCTACATTCCTGTATTCGTGTGAAGTGTGGTTGTGCTGCCCAATTTTTTTTTCTCAGACAGCACACAGACCCAATGAGAATGTCCTATTCTTCTCATAATCGGATCAGAACAGGACATGCTTTGAGTTTTGCAGATCTCATTCTCGGAACCATGATTTTCACAGATATGTGAATGGATCTATGAAACTCTGAGTTTGTGTGTCGTCTGATAAAAAATCTGGCAGCCCATGGGTATATCACAAGAATGTGAGAATGTGACTTAAGGGAGGTTGTTTTACAAATAACAACATTACGCCAAGTCAGAGTGTAGAGATACAGAATAATCTCTATATCCAATGACCTCTGACTTCTCGTCTGATTGAGTTGTTTTATGTTGTTTCTTCTCCTTCTGGTCAGACCTTCATGTCGACATTTCCAGCCACCATTCGTCTTGTCACATTGATCACGGTAGCGCTGAAAATAACAAGGTCACATACAGTATATTGTATGTATACATTTGTCTCCTGTAAGGCAGCGCTAGTCATCATGCTGGGGGACACTCGTTGTACCGGGTCAATTAAAGCACACCAGCCACGTTTTTCCAGTATTTCACAATCCAGCAGTTTATTACACTTCACCACTGTTTATCACCGAGTCCAACTCAGTAGCTCGCCAACATATTACACTTTTAATGTCCAGGAGCCTTTCAAGTGGCAGACAGGCCCACTTGGCTCCAGATACAGCTTTCAGCAAAGTCAGTTATATCAACATCCATATAATGCAGTGTTTTACCTTTGCCGGGTTTTAGCTGCTTCAGATTTGTTCTGCCACCACTGTGGCTTTACGGCTTCCCAGATGGGGGTCTCCAGCCCTCGTTCCTTCAAAGGCTACTGGTATGTTTTCTCACCTAACATCCAGCCTCTGCCTTCCAGGACTCTTGCCTTCCAAGCCTCTTGCCCTCCAAGGCTACTGGCATCGCTTACACATAACGATCCAGCCTCTGCCTTTCAGGCTTCACCAGGCTTCACTAGGCCTCACTAGGCCTCACACTCTAATGGTGTCCCACACAGGGAACAGGCCCCACGCCTTCCACACCCGTTTCAAAACTACCAGGGTTTATATATCTTCCAGTGCACACAGGACCTGTGCTGATGTCACAGTCATGTGATCAGACCTTCTGTGTGCACAGGACCTGTGCGATGTCACAGTCATGTGACCAGTCACCTGGGGGAAGGTACATGGTCAGCCGAAACACACCCTGGACCATTACAGTAATGCCGCAAGCCGCTGCATTATACTCCTGAATAAAAAATCCCCCACACAGTGCCCCTGAATACAAATACACCACCATTAACATACTATTAGCCACATAAGATTCAAAATATAAACTGATAAGCAGCACTGTGCCCTCCTTTAACTGTAATCTTCACCGCCCAATAAATATAGATTAATCAGTCACTGTGACTCTCCCCCCAATTAATTTTATGGCTTTGTGCACATGTTGCGTTTTTGTTGCATTTTTTTTCCGTATGGATTTGTTGTGTAAAATATGCATGGGCATTACAGTACAAGCAAAGTGAATGAGATTTATGAATTCTCATGTCTACTGTACTTCTTTTTTCCTTGCAGATTTAAATCTGCAGCATGTCAATTCTTAGAAACAGAATCACTAGAACAGAATTCATAACTAGAATAGTCAATATGGCCCTATGCCAGTCAATCTAAGGACCCCAAAAATCCATTTACAAGGAGACTCCCAAATTGGAATATAGACACAAAAGACATGGAGTAATATAGTCCCAAACAAGTACATATATCAAAATTTATTTAGAAAAAGAGAAATGAGGCATACATCTAAATATATTCAATATACAGAGTCAATAGTAGAACACAGGTGTTAAAGACATACTGTCCACAACTAAATTTTAATGGGAGGGAAGAAAAAATGGGACATCAAAATGTATATAAAGTGCCAGTGCTCCTATCGTCTAGAGACCAGACCCAGAGAGGATCGAGGCCGTGCTTCAGGAAACGGGGAAGGCCAGTGTGTCGGGTGTGCCAAGTGATCCATCGATACAGGACTTATGACCTAACCGGAGTGACGTATACTCCTGTTGGGGCCTGTATGCTTTATAATGCTTGTGGAGTGGTGACAGCAACAGGCCCATTAGTGACGGTGATGCACCCTACGTCGAGGAATGAGGACCGAGACGTTACTAACGACAATAGTTGCTTAGTTTTGAATATAGAGCGGCAGTGTGTAAATAATATTGTGGAAATACCCTGTTTAGCCGTATTACTGTGTTCTTAACTTGCCATAATTCACTGTATTGCCGCTGTTCATTTCTTTTGTATTGTGCTGTAGGCACTAAGTACATATATATTGGTATATTGGTGTTAATCAAATAAATAGTTTTTGGTTAAGTAGCACTGTCTCCTCATTCTCTGCATTGTTACATCCGTGTACCTGATAACACTTTAAGCCCATATTGATTATATAACTGTATCTTGGATATGTTTTGGTAAACAGCTGAAATGCCAAAACTTGTGTCACTGTTCAAATAATTCTGCACCTAACTGTATGCGTTCATCCACCATATAATCATGTCCGCCAACCTGGCCCCTTCCTGTAATAATATCCCACATCCTAGTATAATGTCCCCCATCCTAGGCTCCTTCATGGTAAAATGTGCCCCATCCTGGGTTCCTTCTTGGAAAAATGTCCCTTATCCTGGGCCTGTTCATGGTATAATGTCCCCGATCCTGGGCCCCTTCTAGTAATAATGTTCTTCTTCAACATATTTTAAAAAAAACAAACAATTTTTCTTACATTCCTCCGTTCCCACGATATGCGGTGTCCTCTTCAATAGCTGACATAGTATTCAGCAGCTGAGATTACCTGCATGTGACAGGCGCACCGGCTTCCGATTGGCCGGTGATGTGTATTGCAGTGCAGGGAGCCAGAGGTTCTCTGCTCTGACATAGGCGCCAATGTTGGTGGGTCCCCCTCCACCTCTGAACCCCAGTGTAGCTGCACCAGCTACACCAGCGAAATGTCCACTTCTTGTTCTGTGTGAATGTGGCTTTCCACATTGTTAGCTTAAATGCCATAAACTACAATGTAGAGAGCTACAAGCATAGAGGGCCACCTGCAAAACTCATATATCTTTCCAGGGTAACAAAGAATGGTCTAGGGACCCCTCTTTTCTTTGGAAACTAAAAGCAAACAGCCACACACAGGCAAGCATTTCTGTGCCAGATTGTTGGGATCTGCACAGAATGGGTCGTTGGTTGTGCACCCATGCCTTACACCCTGTACTCGAGTTAAAATGGTTTTATCAGTTTTGTCCGGATTTCTGCTAGATGTTCATTGTTAGTAATAACATTTATCAACGAAATAATACAGCTCGCACACCTTTAATATAAAATGAATATACAGGTGCACAAATACGATTTGTAGCCAATATACAAACATAAATATACATGATGCGTCAGCACACTGCGATTAATGAATACAAGAACTCCAATATTGCTGTAAACATTAAAATGTAAGGTACTTAGTTAACAATTTTTCATCAAGAAATGAAAACACCAGCACCCTCCTGGTCTTCACAACCTGATCCACCCAGCCTGGATCCCATCTCTTCCCTAGTTCACGTAAGGTCTATTTGGGCAGGTGAGTCCTAAGAGTTAGGGACCATCCAAGGTACATGGTTATGGTTGGATGGCTTTTTCATTTCTTAAAGAATAACCGACGTTTTAATTTTTATTTCATAAATCAATAGTAGACATAAAAGTAATAAACTTTATAATATATCTTATCACATAAAACTGCTTCTTTCTCTGTCAGGACTGATCTTTCATTCTCAAAAGTTTTAATTCACGGGTAAAATCTGTATTCAGTGAAGACAGTTTATTACTAGTGATGAGCGAGTGTGCTCATTTAACCCTTTCGCCGAGCATGCTCGGGTGCTTTCCGATAGTTTTGAGCGAATTTGTTCGGCATTTCCAATTTCGGGTTCGTGTTCGGGGTTCCGGCTTGTTCGCGCCAAAAAATCGGCTCCGCCCACGAACATCCTTGATTTGCCATGCTGTCACGCAGATAACATAACAGATAGCATAATGATCTACTGGAGGGAAGGGGAACTAGATTGTCATTAACTATACTGGGCGAGGGGCAGTCTTTTAAAGCTTTGGCAATACTCTGTTCCTATCACAACTCGCTGCCCGTTTCCCCCGTAACTCTCTATGCACTTTTGCGATGCCACTCTGGCATCAGCTGATCCACCTCTGACTACTGTCTTTCCCTCTATCTCTATCTGTGCCCGGTACCATATGTCCCTGTCAGAGGTAACGGCCCATCTCGCACATCCTTCCTGGTCGCTGGCCTGACCGCGAATCTCCAATCTGACACCTCCGGAGCTTCTGTGACGTCCTGTCGCTGGCGCACATGTCTAAGAACTGTGCCGCTGCAACCTGCTCCCGTCCTGTTGACTGACGTCACCCGGGTGAGGAACCTTGACTGGCGTCGCTCGGGTCTTCACTGTCAATGTCTGGGTTTGGGAACCTTGACTGGTGTCGCTGGGGTCTTGACTGTCGACGTCTGGGCTGGGCGGATAACATCTGCGTGACAGTGTAGCAAATCAGGGATGTTCATGGGCGGAGCCAATTTTTTTGCGTGAACAAGCCGGAACCCCGAACACAAACCCGAATTTGAAATGCCGAACAAATTCGCTCAACACTACTTTCCGAGTATCTTGGGAATGATTTATGACTGTTAGTCAGACTCAACACATGTGAGGATTCTCTAACAAACAGGCAATCTCTGCATGTGTTGAAGCTGTCTAACAGCCATAAATCATGCAGATGCAGGGACTCGAACTTAATATACAAGCACGCCGAAGATACTCGGAAAGCAGCCAAGCGTGCTCGGCGAAAGGGTTAAACGAGCATGCTCGCTCATCACTATTTATTACATTACTGAGATAGGAGAAGACAGTTGGTTTCTATTCTATGTAGAGGGGAGGAGCTCGCCCTCTAGCTCCTCCCTCATCTCACTACATAGTGTAGCATCGGCGTCTCTGCCTCCTGCCAGGCAGAGACGCCGTTCCCCTCACCGCTGCGGTCCAGGTCCGATGTCTTCCCGCTTCCCTGCTACTGTGGCGCGCACTGCGCGCAGCTTCCCGGGCACTGTGCTTAGGGTGCGCGCGCTCCCTCCCTCTAAAAGGGGCCGCGCGCGCCGTCCTATAGATTCCCCGGCCAATGGCCGAAGGACTTCCCCTATATAAGGCACCTTCTCCAAAATGGAGGTGACTGTGCAAGGTTGTTGTTCCATGTGCTATCACTTACTTCAGCCCTCAGGTCCCACTGCCTGTCAGTCCTGCCCGACAGTCTGTCTAACAGTCCAGCCCACCAGTCTGTCTATAGTTCTGCCAGTTACCTGCCATGCCCGCCTGCCGGTCTACCTGGAGCACCTGCCAGTTACCTGCCATGCCCGCCTGCCTGCCTACCCGGAGCACCCCGCCAATTACCTGCAGTACCCGCCTGTCTACCTGGAGCACCTGCCAGTTACCTGCTGTGCCCACCAGCCCGTCAACCCGAAGCACCTGCCAAGTAACCTGTTGTGCCTGCCTGCTTGCCTACCCGGAGCATTTGTCGGGCTATTAGCCGTACCTGCCTGCTTATCTACCTGGACCACCTGCCAGCCTGCCTGCCATGCTCATTCGTTGCACCGGTCAGTTCCTGCCATCTGACCCGTGGGAGTCACCTGCTCTCACACAAGATCAGTCCCAGAGTGGCACCTGGTCCACCTGCCCGGTCCCTCCCTGGTTCACGGAGTCGACTAAGCCGCTGTGTGAGCTTGGTAGGGCCGAGTAGGCACTTAGTCATGCCCCTCTGGTCCCTCCTTGCACCGAAGTACAGAGGTTCCACCACCCGGACCCGTAACAGTTTGCACAAGCCATAGAACCCGATGGCCCCCAGGCTCCTTCGCTCTTTGACCTCTACCAAAAGGTCTCACGTCAGAGATCCCAACAGGAGACTATCCTGTCCTATCTGCGGAATGTCAACTCCCGCCTGGACACGCAGTTCTCAACGTCTGTGTCCGTCTCTAGCCAAGCAGCACCTCAACCTACTAGCGCTATGGCACCCGGCTCTGGACCCCGGCTCTCTGCGCCTCTATGGTTTGGTGGTGACCCCGTCTTATGTCGGGGCTTCTTAAATCAGTGCACGCTGCACTTTGAACTCCTGGCACATCAGTTCCCCTCCGACCGGACCAAGGTGGTGTTCATCATGTCTCACCGGGGAGGCATTGGCATGGCTAAACCCTCTGTGGGAAAGAGGGGATCCCCTGTTGTTCGATCTTCTGGCTTTCCTCGCTGCCTTCCGGAAGGTTTTCGATGAGCCCGGATGAAAATCTTCTACTGCCTCCTCACTTCTCCATCTCCGCCAAGGGAGTCTCACCGTGGGCCAGTATGCCATACTTTTCTGAACCCTCGCAGCTGAGCTTGCCTGGAACAATGAGGTCCTGGTGTCCACCTTCTGGGAGGGTCTTTCCGGTCGGATGAAGGATGATCTTGCCGGTCGTGACATCCCTTCCACCCTGGACGACCTGGTGTCATTAGCTACCCGGATTGACATCCGTTTCCTGGAACGTGCTAAGGAGACTACCCGGGAGAGAAGATTTCCGCGTCTCGCTCCTGTATTCCAAAAGCCAGCCTCGCAACCAGCTATTCCCCGGGCATGTTCGTCTGAGCCCATGCAAATTGACCAAACCAAGATGGTCAAGTCTCGCCAGGAGACGCGCCGAGCTGAGGGGAGTTGTTTTTACTGTGACAGTAAAGAGCATCTGATCCGTTCCGGGAAACTCCAGTGTCTAGGACCGCTCGGAGAGGTCATCCTAGGCAAGAGTAAATCCTCTCCGTCCTTGGCTCTGTCTGTTTCTATTTCTAGTGGTGAGAACCACTTCTTCGAGATTGCCCATCTGGATTCCGGAGCCGCTTGGAATCTCATTCAACAGGCTGTTGTGGAGCGGTATCAGATTCCTACTGTACGTCTGGCTGAACCGTTGGCAGTTGCCTCCGTGGATGGGAGGCAACTGCCAACGTTTCCATCCCAGTTTTCCCCCATATTAAAATCTTCTTCAATTTCAGGTTCATACCAACCATGCACACAATAGCCTCGGTCAGGACTGCACACATACTGGCAGGTGACCAGTCCATGTATTATTTATCCTATATAGTATATCAAGGCTGCATATACAATATATGTACATTCTACCTTTTGTGTCTCCCCCATTTCCTCATAGACTGTAAGCTTGCGAGCAGGGCCCTCACTCCTTTCGATATGAGATATGTTTATTCTGTATTGTTTGTATAAGTCCCCCCTAAAATTTGTAAAGTGCTGTGGAATATGTTGGAGCTATAAAAATAAAAAAATAAAAATTATTATTATTATTATGGGAGGCTTCTTCCGGAGACCATCTTGCTCGTCACAGAGCCTGTAATCCTTCAGGTGGGAATGCTGCACTCGGAGAAAATCTGCTTTCATGTGCTGTCCTGTCTCTCTCACCCCCACTTGCTTGGTCTACCCTGGTTACAAAGACATGAGCCCGGCCTGAATTGGAGATATGGTGAAGTGCTCTGTTGGGGTCAGGAATACCATGAGTCCTGTCTGGTTCCGGTTTGTCCAGCTCGACCCCCGTCTACTCCGGCTAATCTACCTGGTCTGCCGGCACCCTACTGGTCCTATGCGGACGTCTTCGACAAGAAGGAAGCAGAGACACTACCACCTCATAGGCTGTACGATTGCCCCATCGACCTGGTACCTGGTGCTTCTCCTCCCCGCAGACGAATCTACCCCTTGTCGCTGGCTGAGACCCGGGTCATGTCTGAGTACATAGAGGAGAATCTTGCTAGGGGATTTATCCAGAAATCCACCTCTCTGGCTGGAGCAGGATTCTTCTTCGTCAAGAAGAAAGATGGCTCTCTACATCCCTGTATCAATTACAGGGGTCTTAACCAGATTACCATTAAAAATAAGTACCCCCTGCCTCTCATCTCGGAGCTGTTCGACTGCCTTAAAGGCGCGAAGATCTTCACCAAGCTCGATCTTCATTGGGCATACAATTTGGTCCGGATCCGCCAGGGAGACGAGTGGAAGACGACATTCAACACCCGGGACGGTCACTACGAATACCGCGTAATGCCGTTTGGTCTCTGTAATGCTCCGGCCGTCTTCCAGGAGCTGGTTAACGACATCTTCCGTGATCTCCTGTATTTTTGCATGGTGGTGTGGTGTACCTGGATGATATCTTGGTCTTCTCTCCGGATCTGCCCTCTCACCGGAGGGATGTTCGTCAGGTTCTGCTAAGGCTCCAGCAGAATCGCCTATACGCTAAATTTGAGAAATGCCTCTTTGAGCAGACTTCTCTACCGTTCCTGGGCTATATTATCTCCGAGACTGGTCTGCGGATTGATCCCGAGAAGGTCTCTGCCGTCTTAAAGTGGCCCCGACTGAAGGGGTTGAAGGCGATTCCTGGGCTTTGCAAATTATTACCGCCTCTTGATCCCTCATTTCTCCTCTCGGACTGCTCCCATCTCTGCGCTCACCCGTAAAGGAGAAAATCCCAGGGAATGGACTACTGAAGTGGAGGAGGCCTTCGTCTCCCTAAAACAAGCCTTCTCCTCTGCTCCTGTGCTACACTGTCCGGACTGCAACAAGCAGTTCTTCCTGGAGGTTGATGCATCCTCCTCCGGAGCCAGAGTGGTGCTCACCCAGAAATCCTCGTCTGGGAGAATGGTAACCTGCGGCTTCTTTTCCAAGCTCTTGTCCTCGTCCGAGCGCAACTACTCTATAGGAAATTGTGAGCTGCTGCCCATCAAATTAGCGCTGGAGGAGTGGTGCTACTTGCTGGAGGGGGCTCTGCACCCAGTTGTCATCTACACTGACCACAAAAACCTCGCTTATTTGCAGAACGCCCAAAGATTAAATCCGCGTCAGGCCAGGTGGTCTCTATTCTTTGCCCGATTCTGCTTCACTCTGCATTACTGCCCGGCGGACAAGAACATTTAAGCTGATGCTCTATCCCGCTCATTCCTGTCTTCCGACCAAGAGGAGCCTCTACATATCATTGACCCCTCCAAAGTAATGACTGTGGCTCCGTTTGACTTGTATCATCTTCCACGCGGTAAGACCTTTGTAGCGGTTTCGGATCATAAGAAGGTTCTACTCTGGGGCCATTCATCCAAACTAGCCGGTCATGCTGGCGAGAAAAAGACCTTTCGGCTCATCGTCCGACATTACTGGTGGCCTTCCCTGCGCAAGGATGTTGCGGACTTCGTCGTGGCTTGTTCCTCCTGTGCCCGTAACAAGGTTCCCAGGCACCTAACATCTGGCCATCTCCTTCCTCTCCCTGTGCCTTCCGCTCCATGGCAACACATTGCAATGGACTTCATTACGGATCTCCCTGTTTCTGCCGGTTGTACTATCATTTGGGTGGTCGCTGACCGCTTTTCTAAAATGGCCCATTTCATCCCTCTGCCTGGTCTTCCGTCTGCATCTGTGCTGGCTAAGGACTTTATTCATCACATCTTTCGTCTTCACGGCCTACCACTCCACATTGTGTCTGATCACGGGGTTCAGTTCACTTTGCGCTTCTGGAGAGCTACGTGTAAGCTGGTGGATGTCTCCTTGGATTTCTCCTCTGATTATCATCCTCAATCCAATGGTCAAGTGGAACATATCAACCAGGTCCTTACCAGCTTTCTTCGGTACTTTATCAACGCTCACCATAACAATTGGGTTGAGCTCCTGCCCTGGGCCGAGTTCTCTTATAACAATCATGAGAGCGAGTCTTCTTCTAAATCCCCGTTCTTTGTGGTCTACGGTCAACACCCCCGGATTCCATTTCCCGTCTCCTCTTCAGTGGACAATCCTGCCGCGGAGTCTCTGGTCAGTGAATTTTCGGCTATTTGGGAAGTCACTAGATATGCACTTCTTCAGTCCTCCGAGCGGATGAAGAAGCATGCTATTAAGAGACGTCTGGATCCACCTCAATACCGTCCGGGAGACACGGTCTGGCTTTCCTCCAAATATGTTCGTCTCAAGATACCTTCCTATAAGTTGGGTCCTTGGTTCATCTGTCCGAGGTTCTGAACCAAATCAATCCCATGGCTTACAAGCTGAAACTCCCGGTCACCTTACGGATTTACAACTCCTTTCATGTATCCCTCCTCAAACCTGTTGTCCTTAATTCTTTCTCTGACGATCCAGGTACCACTCCAGCTCCAGTCTCTGCTGAGGACGTCTTTGAAGTAGAAAACATTTTGGCCACCAAGAGGGTAAGAGGAAAGACTTTCTTTCTTGTGGATTGGAAGGGGTTTGGCCCTGAGGAGAGGTCTTGAGAACCCAGGGAGAACATTCATGCCCCTCATCTCCCTTCTTAAAAAATTTCTTGCGGGCCTAAAGAAGAGGGGGCGTAAAGGGGGGGTACTGTAGCATCGGTGTCTCTGCCTCCTGCAGGGCATAGACGCCGTTCCCCTCACCGCCGCGGTCCAGGTCGGCGTCTTCCTGCTCCCCCACTGCTGTGGCGCGCACCACGCGCAGCTTCCCTGGCACTGTGCTTAGGGCGCGCGCGTGCTCCCTCCCTCTTAAAGGGGCAGCACGCGCCGTTCTATAGAGTCCCCTGTCAATGGCCAAAGGACTTCCCCTATATAAGGCACCTCCTCCAAAATGGAGGTGCCTGTGCAAGGTTGTTGTTCCGTGTGCTAACACTTACTTCAGCCCTCAGGTCCCGCTGCCTGTCAGTCCTGCCCGCCAGTCTGTCTAACAGTCCAGCCCGCCAGTCTGTCTACCAGTCCAGCCCGCCAGTCTGTCTATAGTTCTGCCCGCCATTCTGCCAGTTACCTGCCGTGCCTGCCGGTCTACCTGGAGCACCTGCCAGTTACCTGACGTGCCCACCAGCCCGTCAACCCGGAGCACCTGCCAAGTAACTTGTTGTGCCCGCCTGCTTGCCTACCCGGAGCATTTGTCGGGCTATTAGCCGTATTAGCCTGCTTATCTACCTGGACCACCCGCCAGCCTGCCTGTCGTGCTCATTCGTTGCACCGGTCAGTTCCTGCCATCTGACCCGTGGGAGTCACCTGCTGTCACACAAGGTCGGTCCCAGAGTTGCACCTGGTCCACCTGCCCGGTCCCTCCCTGGTTCACGGAGTCGACTAAGCTGCCGTGTGACCTTAGTCACACCCCTCTGGTCCCTCCTTGCACCGAAGTACAGAGGTTCCACCACCTGGACCCGTAATGTGATGTAACAGTCTGTCTTGACTGATACAGATTTTACCCAGGAAAAGAGACATTTGAGAATGATTAATCTGTCCAGGAGGAGAGAGAAGCAGATTTCTCTGATAAGATATCTTACAAAGTTTCTAATTTTCATTGCTACCATTGATTTATAAAATATGAACTACAACAATGGTTACTCTTTAAACAAAAACAGCTAACTAAAGTACCTTACGTTTTTTAAGTGGCTTGAAAAAGGCTCACAATTGAGCCGAAACATTGCCACAAGCCCTTATGGGCCATTAAAATCACTATTCATTTTTGCCAAAAGGAGTGCTGTCTTCAAGTTTTTTGGAAATATAACTATAAACAGGTACCAGAATACAACAGTGGATACACAGGCGGAACAACAGTATATTTCTTTTATTTAACAACTAAAATTAATTGTATTAATTGTTATATGGTAACAATTCCTTTACAATGTTTGACAGTAAAATAAGCAGTAAATCACATAACAGAATAAATTATCAGAATACACTAGAATTCAGGGGCTGGTAGTTTAGAATGATCTACTGGAGGGAAGGGGAACTAGTTTGTCATTAACTATACTGGGCGAGGGGCAGTCTTTTAAAGCTTTGACAATACTCTGTTCCTATCACAACTCGCTGAATGTTTCCCCCGTAACTCTCTATCCACATTTGCGATGTCGCTCTGGTGTCTGCTGGTTTCCGTCTGACTACTGTCTTTCCCTGTATCGGTGCCCGATGCCATATGTTCCTGTCAGAGGTAACGGCCCGTCTCACGCGTTCTTCCTGGTCGCCGACCGTGAATCTGCGATCTGACACCTCCGAAGCTTCTGCGACGTCCTGTCACTGGCGCACAAGTCTAAGAACTGTGCTGCCGCAGCCTATTCCCGTTCTGTCGACTGACATCACCCAGGTGAGGAACCTTGCTCGGGTCATCGGGGCTTGACTGTTGATGTCTGGGCGGATACGCGGCCCAATTCTTCCTGACAGGAGCTCCTGACGCTGCTGTTGCTCCTCCTGTCTCTCCTTGGTGCCAGAATCACCTCAGAACTTGCACACGTGCTGTTTTTCTCCTCAGCTCTTTTTCCCAGACAATGCTGTCCCCAAAGTCCTGATCAAACTCCACCCCTCTGCCACACCTCCTCGCTGTTCTGGAGCCACAGTGTCTTGTTTCCTTACATAATAATATTGGAGTTCATGTATTTATTGATCGCAGGGTGCTGACGCACAGTGTATGCAGGGGTTTATCTAGGGTGGTGGGGGCAGCAAGGGCATTTGCTCTAGGGTCAGCCGGCAGTGGGGCGCTATCAACCTGCTTGATGCTGCGGTCCGAAGTGTCTACCTGGCGGCTCCACTTTGCCGCCCCCCACAGCTTAAGTGGTTTGAGTAGTCTTCACGTGACCACTCATGCAATACTTACAGTCCCGTGTCGACTAGCTTCTCTTCCTGCTTTTCTCAATGAAGCAGGGGCAGTAAATTTTCAATGAACATTGAACGAATAATGAAGAGCAGCTAGCCAGCAAGCGACCGTAAGCAAATCGCAGATGAGAGATCACATGACGACTACTCTTAAGTTGTGGATAGGAGGGGGCGCCAAACTTAATTCTTGTCCCAGGTGCCAGAAAACCTAGATCTGCTTCTGAGTGTGTGTATAAGTCTAAGCATCTGTAATGATCAGGATTGTCAGGGGTGTAACTAGAATTCATAGACCCCAGAGAAATATCAGTTTGGCACACACCATCTAAGGAGAAGAACTGTACCATAAGAATCAATAATTAAAGGTGAAGATAATAGTGTCATATATCAGAGAATCCGTATAGTAATGCTAGATAGCAGAAAGACACCAATATGTTACTATCTGTAAAAATGTGCTATGGTGCTTGAAAGTTTGTGAAACATTCTGCAATACCATGGTTAAAGGGAACCTGTCACCATTACATTCTACAATACCATGGTTAAAGGGAACCTGTCACCATTACATTCTACAATACCATGGTTAAAGGGAACCTGCCTGTCACCAGTACATTCTACAATACCATGGTTAAAGGGAACCTGTCACCTGTACATTCTACAATACCATGCTTAAAGGGAACCTGTCACCAGTACATTCTACAATACCATGGTTAAAGGGAACCTCTCACCAGTACATTCTGCAATACCATGGTTAAAGGGAACTTGTCACCAGTTTTTTCATGTATGAATCAATACCAACACCCTCCTGAGTAGTTATGCTGCATTCCAGAAAGTTCTACTGTATATTATGTCCTGACTCCCCTGTGAATCCCCAAAAAAATCTTTTGAAGTGCTCCAGTTGGTATGCAAAATCAAAGGTCCAGTACGATTGGTGTCATTGGAGCAGCGCCTCTCCCTCCTCTCCCCTGCTAAATGCCATCCTCCCGCCATCAACATTTTTTTGATTGTGTCACTATTTTCTGTGACCCGTAACATTTTCATTTTTTGGTTGATGGATCTGCGTGAGGGCTTATTTTTTACTGAGCGAAACAACGTTTTTATTGATACAGTTTTGGGATAGAAGTTACATTTAGTTTTGTGGCGACCTCAAAAATGTTTTCACTGTATTTATTAGTCCCCTTAGTAAACTTGAATGTACAATTGTCTGATTGCTGTACTGTATACAGCAATACCACACTATTTCTGCATATAGTAAGAATCACGGTCATCTTTAAAGCCCGGCCACAGGCTATGTGATATGATCAGCAGCCTGATACATGGCAGAAAGTTGTATGGTTGGTACCTAGTTACTAGTACCAGTATTTTCAACACTATAATGTCTAGCAGTAAGTATCCCAGTATCAGGTATTCAATGGTAAAGTCATGTATTTTTCTGAAGGTCTTTTGCAGTCATGTGGGGGTTCTGATTTGCCTCTCTAGCATCCTACGAGCAGCTCTCACTGAATTTTTGCTTGTTCTTCCAGACCTTATCTTGACCTCCACTGTTCCTGTTAACTGCCATTTCTTAATTCCATTTCGAACTGAGGAAAGGGCAACTTGAAAACGCTTTGCTATCTTCTTATAGCCTTCTGCTTTGTGGGCCTACACTACAATGCACTTTGTGGGCCTACACCTACACTATTTTCATTTTCAGAGTGCTAGGTAGCTGCTTAGAAGAACCCATGGCTGCTGTTTTTTGGCACAAGGTTAGAGGAGGCTGAGTTTTTATAAAGCTGGGAAATTTGCATCACCTGGCCTTTTCTAACGATGATAGTGAACGAGCCATAACCATAACAGGGTAATTAAAGTCTGACCTTGGTCAAAGTTATCTGAGCACACAAATCTCCAAGGGTGCCCAAACTTTAGAATCGGTTCATTTTCCTTTTTGTAATTTTTAAATTGTAAAAAATTACAATATATTTTTAAATTGTAAAAAATTACAATATATATTTTTTTGCCTTAAAATACAAAGGAAATGTGTCATCTTTAACTTTAGGCCTTTTCGAGATCATTTAATCTTCAACTTGCTTAATTATTCACGATAATAGTCATTTTGACCAGGGGTGCACAAACTTTTACATGCCACTGTATCTGTTATTTGATGGAAAGAGTGGTTCTGCATGCTGTGCTATTCTTTACATCAAATCTGAATAAAATGCTGATAGAGGCTCCATACCAAGCTTCTTATAGCATATCGTATATTTTTCTTTATAAGAGAGAGAGTATTTGGATGAATACTTCAATGAATTATGAAACTGTATAATGCACTCATATGCAGACATATGATGACACACATACCTGTAATATACTGGAATGCTATATGAGGCAATGTTTGGGAAATGCGTTGGTTACCTTGAAGTGACTCACAGTATGTTATGTCTTTTACCAAAATAATTTCAACTTGAGACAGTATCCAGAGTTAAATATCCTGCTGAAATCTAGCTCTGGACATATTATAACTATGTAAAATCTAATAGAGAAAGCGTATTAAAGCGTCAGATAAGAGAAAATTGTTTTAGATCTCACCCAATTCAGGCAAGAAGATGTTGTAGTCGGTGGAGCCCCATGGGAGACTTGTAATAGAGACGGGCTATCTAACCCTGTCGTGCCTCATGCAATGGCTCCAGCCCTTACAAGGGCAGTACCAAAGTCTCATACCGATAATATCAAACCCAAAAGAAAATTGTTTGGCCCAGACAGAGCCCAGACCTTAATCCAATTGAAAATCTGTGGCTTGACCTGTAGAGGGCGTTGTACACAGGAAGAATGGGCAAAAATAGCCATTTCTAGATGTGCCATACTGATCGACTCCTACCCAAAAAAAGACTCAATGCTTTCATAAATTCAAAAGGTACTTAAAGTGCACCTGTCAGCAGTATTGTGCTCAGTAAACCACATACATTGTCAGGTGGGCGCCATTACACTGATTAATATGATACATTTGTTGATGAAATCTGTCCTGTGTTTTTTTTTAATCTGCTCTGGGGCGGCCTGTGGGGAGCGCTCTATATGGTGCTCTACTTATTACTTTCTTTTTCCTCCAGCAAAATGGCGCCTGCCTGTGCGCAGTAGCATTTATCTCTTGCCAATGCCCCCCAAACACAGTATGATACCCCCATGGTCAATTCCCACACATGCACAGTATAATGACCCTACTGTACCCCACCTCAACTCCCAAAGCAAAGTATGGTGAGCCCTCAATGCAGTATAATGGGCCTACATACAGTATATGTATGCCCCCCACACCTCACCATACAGTATAATGGCCCGCACTAGCCCTCCAAACAGTATAATCGCCCCAACACAGTATGAAGGACCCCACACAAACCTTTACACTGTATAATTATTGCATACAGTACAATGGACGCACACATAGCATTCCATATAGTATAATTCACCCCCCATAATCCTCCATATAGTATAATGCACTCCCCATAATCCACCATATAGTGTAATGCACCCCCCATAATCTTACATATAGTATAATCCACATCCCATGGCCCTCCATAGAATATAATGCACTCCCCATGGTCCTCTATGCAATATAGTGTGCGCACCATGGTCCTCCATAGAGTATAATGCATTCCATGGTTCTCCACACAGTATAATGTGCCCACCATAGTCCTCCACACAGTATAATGTGCCAACTATGGTCCTCAATACAGTATAATGCACCCCATGGTCCTCCATATAGTATAATGCACCCCCGTGGTCCTCCATACAGTATAATACACCCCGTGGTCCTCCATACAGTATAATACACTCCCCATAGTCCTCCATACAGTATAATGCACTCCGCATAGTCCTCCATGCAGTATACTGCACTCCCCATAATCCTCCATGCAGTATACTGCTCTCCCCATAGTTTTCCATGCAATATAATGCATCCCTATGGTCCTCCATGCAGTATAATGCAGCCTCATGTTCCTCCATGCAGTATAATGCACCTCCATGGTCCTCTATGCAGTATAATGCACCTCCATGGTCCTCCATGCAGTATAATGCACCTCCATGGTCCTCCATGCAGTATAATGCACCTCCATGGTCCTCTATGCAGTATAATGCACCTCCATGGTCCTCCATGCAGTATAATGCACCTCCATGGTCCTCCATGCAGTATAATGCACCTCCATGGTCCTCCATGCAGTATAATGCACCTCCATGGTCCTCCATGCAGTATAATGCACCTCCATGGTCCTCCATGCAGTATAATGCACTCCTCATACAGTATTATGGCCAAGGGTCACTGATTTAAAAAAATAAATACAGTACTCATCTCTCCTGGTTCCAGCCGATGCTCCAGTCCCCTCAGTGTGCAGTGTGAAGAGCCGGACATCTCAGAGCAGCGAACGCCCTGACTTCATACGTCGAGTAAGAATGATGGGGATGGAAACGACTTCTGACGCTCCCTTCTCCATCATCATTCCTCACACTGGGCCCCCCTCCGGCCGTCAGCGCGAGCAATGATGATGGAGGAGGGAGCATCAGAAGACGTTTTCATTCCCATAATTTTATGCGGGTGCTAACGGGCGGAAGCTGGGCCCAGTGCGGTGCAGCTCACGGGCCCCATAGCAGTGGCGTGGCCTGCCGCTATTGGCGGTACACCACTGCATATATGCACACACACACATTACACATGGACTTGCCCTCTCTGCAGATAATTCCACATGATGCATTTCTCTGGTGCAGCCTCCCATCTCCCAGGGCCTGACTGCAGAGTGTTCTTGCAAATTGCAGGGCTGGAGGCAGAAGGGGGCCAGCAGAGCAGTAAGATACCTACAGAGCAGGGGAAGCAGGGAGAGCAGGGGCCATGATGGGAGCAGTCCCACTGCTGGAACTACAGGCCGAGCTGGTGGGCGGTGCCTCATCTCCTGCACTCACAGAGACACTGAGGCTAAGGCTAAGTGCCCACGAAGCAGAAATGCTGCATATTTTTTCCACATCTCCCTGGCAGGAAAAATGCATGCGGATTTTACATGTGTTTTTCCTGCCAGGTAGAAGCGTTTGTCAAGCGTTTTTGGATGCATTTCTGCATGCGGGTTATCAAGCGCTTTTCCAAGCGATTTTAGCATCACTTGGAAAAGTGCTTGACAACTTGGTCACACTATATAAATCCATGCAACTGGCATGGATTTATATAGTGTGACCAAGTAATAATTAAAAAAAAAGAATAAGAATGGTAAAAAATAAAAAATAAAGATTATACTTACCTTCCGATGGCCCCCGGTGTTTTCTCCGCTACGTCCGGTCTGTTGTATGGCTCGCAGTGGTGTGAAAGGACCTGCCATGTGACAGGTCACGCGACCGCCGACGTCACATGACTAAATGACGTCATGGCAGGTCCTTTCACACCACCCCGAGCCATACAACAGATCGGATGTAGCGGAGAAAACACCGGGGGCCATCGGAAGGTGAGTATAATCTTTATTTTTTATTTTAAATTCTTTTTTAACAAGTTCTATGGTACCCGAGTCTGGATGAGAGTCTCCTCTTCTCCAGACCTGGGTACCATCCGCACATTGAATCACATAATATCCGCTTGTGGACATGTGATCATACGGATATTATGCGATTCAATGCAAGTCAATGGCGGCAATTACACTGCGTGTCCGCAAAATTAATGGACATGCTGCGTATTTTTCCGCAATGATAATCCGCAGCGGAAATTTCCGCAGCATGTGCACAGCACATGCCGATTATCATTGGGGACCATGGGGCATGTATTACCAAGCGTTTTTAAGCGTTTTTGCTGCGGAAATTCCTCTGCAAAAACGCTTCAAGAACGCATAGTGGGCACGCAGTCTTAGTGCCCACGATGCAGAAATGCTGCATATTTTTTTCTGCATCTCCCTGGCAGGAAAAACGTATGCGGATTTTACATGCATTTTTCCTGCCATGTAGAAGCGTTTGTCAAGCGTTTTTGCATGCATTTCTGCATGCGGGTTATCAAGCGCTTTTCCAAGAGATTTTAGCATCACTTGGAAAAGTGATTGACAACTTGGTCACACTATATAAATCCATGCAACCGGCATGGATTTATATAGTGTGACCAAGTAATAGTTAAAAAAAAGAATAAAAATGGTAAAAAATAAAAAATAAAGATTATACTTACCTTCCGATGGCCCCCTCTTCTCCAGACCCGGGTACCATCCTTAGGATGCAGATACTGTTGAGATTGTGATGCGGGATAGAGGGGTTTGATGTTGTTTCACATCGGGCCCCCTTGTCTCACGGGGCCCCATAGCAGCTGTGTGGGCTGCCTCTACGTACGATACGCCCCTGAATTGTGCGGATTATGGGTGACATTAAAGGTGGGAAAAGTTCTGAAATTATTCTTCTTAGTGTGAATTTTTTTAACAAGACAAAAATCTGGCATTTTAACAGGGGAGTGTAGACTTTTTATATCCACAGTATTACACTGAGATTTATAAAACTTTTAGTGTTGGGTATTTACTGAGTATTTACAAGGAGGCCTTCATGGGTACACTACCCAAAAATTTTATATAAAAATGATATGTACTGTACAAGTATATGTCAACTGTGCATGAACTTACTCTAGGTTCACACTAGGATGATGAATTCCATTGGGTTTAGATTGTCTATAATTTTATCAAAAAAATAGCACCGTATGCTGCACTTTATTTTTTTATAAAATGACAACAACCCCAGATGGGACATTCTAACAGAGGCTCCAACAGAGATTTTAGATGGGAAGTTCACTATTACATAGCACCTGCTTAATCAATTCAGGGCCACATAGAAAATACAATGTATGTGTAAGAGAGTGTGCTGTAGAACAGTGTTCCCCAACTCCAGTCCTCAAGACCCACCAACAGGTCATATTTTCAGGATTTCCTTAGTATTACACAGGTGATGGGATTATTGCCTGTGCAGGTGATGTAATTATCTCCTGGCCAATACTAAGGAAATCCTGAGAACATGACCTGTTGGTGTTCCTTGAGGACTGGAGTTGGGGAACACTGCTGTAGAAGATGAGATTCCTCAGCACTGTGCGGCATTTGTATTCGGAGACTGCCACGTACCGCCCAAGCAGAACCCTGCGAAACCAACAGGAAAGGGAAGAGTTTCGGGAAGGACGAATCTAGATGGAGCCCTGAGTCAGATGACCTGCATGATACAATTCCTCGATATAAGAGGTCAGAGTAGCAAGGCGGGTAAGGATTTGGCGCCAACCAGTTGTCAAGCAGGATGCGCGCTATGGGGGACGTCGAGGTTGAGACACCAGAACGTACCTCAAGGCCTGAACCAGCGGGTTGTTGTGTGGCGCCTCTGAGGGTTCGACCGCCACAGGGGTACTGCTTCTCTTTAATGAGGTGTGGTATCTCTCCTTCGAGGTAAGGATGGTGCAGCTGACAGGACCCCATCTCTACATCCAACACTACACCTCTCCCACCTAGGGGGGGCTTATATGCACTAGTGTGCTGCCCCAGCCGGGATAAGAGGAGATGGAGGGAACCAAAAGATAGGGGGAACCATGTAGTGGGTGAGGGTGGAGGACACACATTTAGGTTACACTTAATAATTCATATTTATTAAACAGCCATCTTGGGCTTATGGTCTTTGATTGCGATCTTCATCACTGAACAAGGCTTTCTGTGTGAACCAGCAGTTGATGGGGACACGGTCCTCGTACTCTGGCCTTGAGTCGAGGAGCGGGCAAGAGTTAACGGTTGTCTCTACCCAGTCAAGGTCCCTACCCAAGAAGGCCTGGAGCAGAGGAGTCTAGCTCCACCGCAAAAGGATCCCAGGGGGATGCAGACGGAGCGGTATACGCCACCTGTCCTTGCTACTCTGTCCTAGTCAGAGGGATTCCTGCTGCAAGAGGGGTACCGGCCCCCGATATCTGACTTTGTTACTCTATGTCTCAGTCGGAGAAGCCCGGAGGCTCAGTGGATCCCACCGGGTAACGGAGCGGAGTCGCCACCCGTACCCTTGTTCTGTGCATAGTCCAGAGGGAGACCCGGCCTTTCTACACACACGGATAGGAGAGGACTTAGTTTGAAGTCTAGGAACACTCTGGTGCGGAGTCCTGACTAAAGCACCTGAATTACTCGGAGGTTGTCGGACACCCGGTCCTGGTGGCCGCAGAGCCCCGTGAGGAGCAGGGAGAAGCCTTGCAGCTGCATGCTCTACCGTGAGGAAAAACCCTGGAAGTCTACCCCTATGGCCTCTGGTCTCTTTATTTCTGCACGAGGACTTCTCACGACTACTCCCTCCATCCGCCTCTCTGCCCTGAGGCCCTGCTCCGCCTGTGGGGAGTAGCACCATCTACAGCTGCCTCTACATTCCGCCTCAGAGGACTGCCGCAGCGCTGGTGGCCATCACCAGACACCACAGGTGGCGTAGTCATTAATAACCAATCAACCCTGAAAGCCCATTACACCCTTTTAAATGTGACTGCCCTGGGCACGGAACGGGTCCAGGCCACGACTGCTTCCCCAAACATCTGACCCGGGTCCGAGTACCCCCATCTCTCAGGGTAGGGCTGTGAGCGTCACACAACTTGGCGTAGTCGGCAGGATTGCGTGCCCACAGCAACGGAAGAAGATTGCCCACTGCTACCGGGTACTGTGCGCCTTTTACCTTAGACTGTCGTTTTCCACTTAAAATGGCGCCCGCCCAAGAAGAACGGACGCCATAATGTGTAGAAAGGACAGCTACCTAGCACCTCCTATCGTGGGCCTGTCTTCTCCATGGCGCCAAATGAGCAGACCACCCCTTCCATTAGAGACTATCCGCAGGGTAGTGCCGTCAAAACGGATGGGATGTCCCAAGGCGTGCCGGTCAGCCTACCGCCCTGGAGCCGCCCCGAAAAGAGGAGGGAACGAGGAAAACCACAAGGTGCGGCCATAACAGTCCGAGACTTACCATCCTCAGGAGCAGACATGGACACTGCTGAGGGAAGTCTACCAGAGCCTTCTGAACCTGGCCCAGGTCCTTCTCCAGTCGGCGAGGAGGGTGGCATGTCCCTGACCCCGGGAGATCTTGACTTTCTCAGAAAGGAAACTGCGGACCTTGCTAGAAGGGTAGCTGAGGCCCAGCATGCAGTGTCCGCCGGGTGGCGGGAAGAAATGCTACAGAGGATCCGGGCCCGCCGCCAAGGAGCAGCAACTCGGGAGGAAGAAGCAACAGAAGTAGCGTGCAGCCCAGGATCGGGTGAGTGTGATACCCCCGTCTCGGCTGCTGAGCCCACCGTACCGCTCCTGGATCTGATGACGGAGTACCTGCTACCTGGCGCGGTAACCTGGGAGCAGGTCTTTGCCCCGGAGCTAGAAGCCTCTGCCATCCTCGGAGGCCTGCATTGCCTCCCGCCTCCCGTCTCGGAAGAACTATGTGTCTGCTGGGGTATCCACCGACCCCAGCCCGGACTGGTCCGCACTCCCTGAGGACCTGCTGAAGCCCCTGCTGTCACCGCTGCCCGCACCTCCAGTTACCTGGCCGGCAGCTGAAGAGTGGGCCTGGGACAACCAGGGGGGGACCTGATGGGCTTCCCCCGGGAGACCCGGGCTGAAGTGCGGAGGAGGAGCGAGCTGTGTCGGCAGCAAATCCTCCAGCTCGATCGGGAGCAACGGCAGAGGGAGGTCCGCTGCGAGCGCCTCGAAGTGCGTGCCAAGGCTGCAAAATCCAGGGCCTGCCAGGAGGAGGCAGCCCGTCCAAGCCCCCGGGAGCAAGGTCAAGTGGTCCGCTTCCACCATGAGGCAGGATGGGGCTTCATAAGGAGTCCCCAGTTTGAGCAAGACATCTTCATCAGCTGGCGGGACGTCGAGCCGCGGCTGAAAAAGGGACACCCTGGTTGGAACCTCTTCCCGGGTGACTTTGTGTCGTACACCCGCCACCACGGGGTGCGGGGGTGGTACGCCCTGGATGTTAACAAGGTGTCCAGGAGCGATGCCCCCTCGCGCTCGACAGTGGAGGACCGACCAGCCTCCGTCGGGAGGAATGAGCCTTTCCCTTGGTGGGGAGATATGGATTAAGCGGCCCCGGCGGCTATAACCTCTACAGTTAAATTTTTTCTGTTAATATTTTGGTTGTTATTCTATTATGTTTTCCTCCCGAATTCTAGAGACATTTGTCCCTGCTGACTTGCAGTAGGCAGACTCTTCCTTTGTAAATAGTTTGCATCTCTTTAGATGCTCCCTATTGGTTTTATATAAAACCGCGTATACTACTACCTCAGACCTCGGAAGAAAAACCTGTCTGGCGTGACTCTCCTGGAGGTCCAACTCGGGATCTTCATGCCCTGCAGTCACCCCAGGGCCTACGTTGAGGGTTTGGGACAGGTCCCTCTTACTTCTGAACTGACTCTTCCTTACTGCACTTTAACCCGTTTGCCTATGCATAATGTCTCTTGATGGTTTTATATTTTTATACTTTAGCACTATTTAAAGTTAGTAACGTTTAAGAAAAAGTGCCTCCCATAAATCGAAGATTGTTCAAATGTTATACCGAAATATAAAAAGTCTGTACCAGGTTTTGCTCTCTTTGCAGCCCGCGGACGTGCTGTGTTTCACCAGGGGGGAATGTGGTGCCCCTGAGGGTTCGACCGCCACAGGGGTACTGAATCTCTTTAATGAGGTGTGGTATCTCTCCTTCGAGGTAAGGATGGTGCAGCTGACAGGACCCCATCTCTACATCCAACACTACACCTCTCCCACCTAGGGGGGGCTTATATGCACTAGTGTGCTGCCCCAGCCGGGATAAGAGGAGATGGGGGGAACCAAAAGATAGGAGGAACCATGTAGTGGGTGAGGGTGGAGGACGCACATTTAGGTTACACTTAATAATTCATATTTATTAAACAGCCATCTTGGGCTTATGGTCTTTTGATTGTGATCTTCATCACTGAACGTGGCTTTCTGTGTGAACCTGCAGTTGATGGGGACATGGTCCTCGTACTCTGGCCTTGAGTCGAGGAGCGGGCAAGAGTTAACGGTTGTCTCTACCCAGTCAAGGTCCCTACCCAAGAAGGCCTGGAGCAGAGGAGTCTAGCTCCACCGCAAAAGGATCCCAGGGGGATGCAGACGGAGCAGTATACGCCACCTGTCCTCGCTACTCTGGCCTAGTCAGAGGGATTCCTGCTGCAAGAGGGGTACCGGCCCCCGATATCTGACTTTGTTACTCTATGTTTCAGTCGGAGAAGCCCGGAGGCTCAGTGGATCCCACCGGGTAACAGAGCGGAGTCGCCACCCATACCCTTGTTCTGTGCATAGTCCATAGGGAGACCCGGCCTTTCTACACACACGGATAGGAGAGGACTTAATCTGAAGTCTAGGAACACTCTGGTGCGGGGTCCTGACTAAAGCACCTGAATTACTCGGAGGTTGTCGGACCCCCGGTCCTGGTGGCCGCAGAGCCCCGTGAGGAGCAGGGAGAAGCCTTGCAGCTGCATGCTCTACCGTGAGGAAAAACCCTGGAAGTCTACCCCTATGGCCTCTGGTCTCTTTATTTCTGCACCGCACCGCACGGCACCAGGACTTCTCACGACTACTCCCTCCATCCGCCTCTCTGCCCTGAGGCCCTGCTCCCTGTTAGGAGAATAAATAGTTAGTTGGTTACTTCTGTCTTATCCTTGTCTGTGTGTTGCATCCAATGACCTGCTTGTATATGCTCACTTCCCACAGCAGCACTGTGCCTACGACATTGGCACTTCTGTTTGGGTAACGTGATGTTTTGTCACGTGACCACTGCAGCCAATCATCAGTTCCTGATTGGCTGCAGCTCATCAATGTTCTGTCAGAGTGTATCTTAATGTCTGGGATCACAAAAAAACACTGGGTGGGAATACAGGTGTCCCATTATGTGCACAGCATACCTGTCCCTATTTCCTATCTCTCTAAGTTGGAAGATATGGGTCAAGAGTTTAAAGCAAAGGTGCACAGCCGAGGCGGAGCAGAGAGCCATCAGATCCCTGCTGTGCCACCCTCTCCGGTAGGCTGCAGGAGGCCTGAAAGAAGCCGCCGCACGGTGGGAACCTCATGTGGAGCAAAGATATTGCAACAATCTCACTGCGCCGGACTTCTATTATACAAGCTAGAAGAGGAGACAGAGGCACTTGTGGACTTGTAAACAGTATTAGCAGTAGGAGTATAAACTTTTTTTTAATTATTATTATTCATTATTATGGGCCTGTGAGTCAGAGGAGGGTAGTCGTGGTGGGGGATTGTGGTGATCACACCTTTTATAAGGGAATGAATGTACTGTGGAGGCCAACATACTGTGCATAGGGAGAATCATACTGTGTTTTTTGTACCTACGTTTTAGGCTGTGTGCCCACGATGCAGAAACGCTTAAAAAACGCATGGTAGAAGGCCTGCCATGTTCCCCAATGATAATCCGCATGTGCTGTGCACATGCTGTGGAAATTTCCGCTGCGGATTATCATTGCGGGAAAAAACGCAGCACTACCAATTATTTTGCGGAAGCGCTGCGTTTTCACTGCCATTGACTTGCATTGGAACGCATGGATTACGCATCACTGTATATGTAGATGCGCATTCAATGCGTTCTAATGTGCGGATGGTACCCGGGTGTGGAGGACAGGAGACTCTCCTCCGGACCTGGGTACCATAGAAAACTGTAAAAAAAAGAATAAAATAAAAAATAAATGTTATACTTACCTTCTGATGGCCCGCGGTGTGCTCGTCCTCCCTTGCCGGCAGATCACGATGGACTGGAGGACCTGCGCTGACGTCATAGTCATGTGACGGGTCACGCAACGCTGACGTCGGCAGGTCCTTCAGTGTAGCGCTGCCGGCAGCCAGGACGGAGTGAAGCAAGACTGCGGGGGCCATCGGAGGGTAAGTATAGATTTATTTTTTATTTTTAAACATTCTTTCGGTCACACTATATAAATCCATGCCGGTTGCATGGATTTATATAGTGTGACCAAGTTGTCAAGCACTTTCCAAGTGATGCTAAAATCGCTTGGAAAGCGCTTGACAACCCGCTTGCGGAAATGCATGTGAAGAACGCTTCACATCCGCATGTCCCTGGCAGGAAATATGCATGTACAATCCGCATGTACAATCCGCATGTACAATCCGCATGCGTTTTTTCTGCCAGGGAGATGCAGAAACGCTCAGGAAAAATCCGGAGCATTTCTGCATCTTGGGCACATAGCCTTAATCGTGTTTTTGACACAGTTTCTTGTTTCTTTTCGGTGTGTCATCCTTTAAATAAAGCTCCTTTGTTTTTGATACTCTCTATTTATTTGCTTTATTGATATACTTAGATGCAGATTATATGCGTTTTTGATGCGTTTCTGCCGAGGAAATGCACTAAAAACTAATGTGCGTTTTTTTGCTGCGGATCTTCCACATCTAATGTAAGTCTATGGGGAAAATCCGCACAGAAAACTCAGAGTACCCACAGGAGAATTGACATTAAGTGCAGTTCAAACATGCACCGCAGGTCAGTTTACGCACCGTTTAAAAGAAGCACAGTGGGCTTGAGATTTCTATAAATCCCATCCACTTTACTAAAACTGTAAGACACATAAAAAACGCACCAAATGCTCATCATGGGAACGTAGCCATAAAAGGAATCTGTCAGTAGGATCAACCCTCCTAAGACGTCCGTATGGGCATGTAGGTCATAGGAAGCTGAATAAAATGATCCCTAGGTATCTGCGATCTGATGACTTATTCCAAAGAAATCCATGTTTTTCTTATATACCTCCAGCCTGTGGCATACCTAGAGTCCGATGGGCCCTAGTGGAAAATTTGCACCTCACCCCCCTTCCATGTTGATCAGATGTATGGGCCCTTGTAGTGTTCTAAACCCTATAAGGACATACAGGTTGTACCCTCACCCACATTATGTAGTAATGGCCCCCATCTTGGGCTCCTTCCTGGTATATATGTACCCCATCCTACTATATATGTCTCCATCCTGGTATATATGTCCCTTTCCTCTTTATAACCCCCTCCTGGTATATATATATCACTACAAGGGCCCATATATATATATATATATATATATATATATATATATATGCAGTACAGACCAAAAGTTTGGACACACCTTCTCATTTAAAGATTTTTCTGTATTTTCATGACTATGAAAATTGTACATTCACACTGAAGGCATCAAAACTATGAATTAACACATGTGGAATTATATACTTAACAAAAAAGTGTGAAACAACTGAAAATATGTCTTATATTCTAGGTTCTTCAAAGTAGCCACCTTTTGCTTTGATGACTGCTTTGCACACTCTTGGCATTCTCTTGCTCGGGCACCCCTGGTCAAAATTAATATTATTGTGAACAGTTAAGCAAGTTGAAGATGAAATGATCTCTAAAAGGCCTAAAGTTATACATTATACATTTCCTTTGTAAGATAAAAAAAATAAAAAATAAAATAAAAATGAATATATATATTCATCTTTTACATTTTAAAAGTTGCAAAAAGGAAAATGGGCCTATGCAAAAGATTGTGCACCCTGCATGGTTAGTACCTAGTAGCACCCCCTTTTTGAAAGTATCACAGCTTGTAAATGCTTTTTGTAGTCAGACAAGAGTCTTTTAATTTTTGTTTGAGGAATTTTCATCCATTTTTCCTTAGAAAATTGTTCCAGTTCTGTGAGATTCCTGTGTTGTCTTGCACGCACTGCAATTTTGAGGTCTAGCAACAGATTTTCAATGAGGTTCTAATCAGGGGACTGTGAGGGCCATTGCAAAACCTTCAGTTTACGCCTTTTGAGGTAGTTCATTGTGGATTTTGACGTGTATTTAGGATCATTATCCATTTGTAGAAGCCATCCTCTTTTCAACTTCAGCTTTTTCGCTGAATCCATTCTTCTCTCTACCCATGAAATGTCCCCCGTGCCATTGGCTTCAACACAACATCAAAGCATGATTGATCCACCCCCATGCTTAACGGTTGGAGAGATGTTCTTTTCCTGGATATCTGTGCACTTTTTTTTCCACACATACCTTTGATCATTATGGCCAAAGAGTTATTTTTTAACCTCATCGGTCCACAGGACTTGTTTCCAAAATATATCAGGCTTGTCTAGATATTCTTTTACCACAACAAGGAGAAAAAGGAGTCATAATTCAATAAAAATTAAACAAACTTTTATTTCATTAAATGAAAACACAATTATTGAGGTTCTCAGATTTATCACTGGTGAAACAGTGATGGCATGGGCTGAACAATGCTATTTCTCAGTACAATAAATGTATCAGTCATGAAGAAAATCACATGATATTAAGTTGCTCTTAGTAACATCTACAACCACATAGCAGGTGCAGGCCTGTGTATATACATATAAAGTTATACTGTTTGTAATAGTACCCCAAACGCACATCTGATGTAGTGTGGCATCTATACATCTAATGAAAAGTATATCAGAGCAGGTAATTACCCATGGCAAAGTCCAACACTACAGTGTCTCAGTACCCCAACACATGTTTCGAGTCGCTTGCTTCATCAGGGGGCCCGTTTAGATGTTTTTTTGCATACTTCTGACGCTGAATTTTAAGATGAGGACACTGGAGAAGTTTTCTTATGATGACTCTTTCATAAAGGCCATATTTGTGCAGGTGTCTCTGAAAAGAAGAACAATGAACCACAACTCCAGAGTCTGCTAAATCTTTCTGAAGTTCTTTTGCAGTGAAGCAGATGTTCTGATTTGCCTCTCTAGCGCCTCTCATTGAAATTTGGCTTGGTCTTCCAGACTTTATATTGACCTCCATTGTTCCTGTTAACTACCATTTCTTAATTACATTTCGAACTGAGTTGGGCAACTTGAAAACTATTTGCTATCTTCTTATAGCCTTCTCCTGCTTTGTGGGCCTCCACCATTTTCAGTGTGCTAGAAAGCTGCTTTGAAGAACCCATGGCTGCTGTTTTTTGGCACAAGGTTAGAGGAGGCTGGGTTTTTATAAAGCTGGGAAATTTGCATCACCTGGCCTTTTCTAACAATGATTGTGAACAAGCCATAACCCTAACAGGCTAGTTAAGGTCTGAAACCTTAGTCAAAGTTATCGGAAATATAAGAGAAGAGCCAGCTCACGTATATAGAAGTCCAGTATGTGCCGAATAACGCTCTGACAAACGTGGAGAACAGGACCAAAAAAAAATAAAAAGATTCCAGCTTCTGGTTGAATTGTAAAAAAGTTATTCAGATTTATTCAAACATTAAAATTTCCATGCTTAGACAAACGAGGAGCAGGGAAACATGTTTCAAACGCAAGCGGCATTCTTCCCTGCATGTTTCCCTGCTCCCCGTTTGTCTAAACATAGAATTTTTAACGTTTGAATAAATCTGAATAATTTTTTTACAATTTAACCAGAAGATGAAAACTCCTTTTTTTCATCAAAGTTATCTGAGCACACATATCTGCAAGGGTGCCCAAACTTTTGCATTGGCCCATTTTCCTTTTTGTAATTTTTAAAATGAAAGAAATGATAATATATATTTTTTTTTGCCTAACACACAAAGGAAATGTGTCATCTTTAACTTTAGGCCTTTTAGAGATCATTTCATCTTCAACTTGCTTAACTTTTCACAATAACAGTTATTTTGACAAGGGTGTTTCTGGAAAAACACACCACAATGTGTACTTTTGGAAATTTGCCAATACATTTTTTTACTTAAAATTAATCACTATTTTATGTTATGAAATACCATTCCGAGCCATCACCCTCAACTGGACAACTGAAAACAAGACATTCTTTTGTAGCACTAAGTTTGGGCAAAGCCTTGTATACCGGTACATTATGAAACTGTTTATCTTATGTGGGTGAATCAGATAAGAGACATAGATCAATATATAGGAATCGGCAAAGCCTCAGTAGTTCATTAAAACACAAAAAAATGAGTCAAACCATTTATATCATGGGACTTGATTCACAGGATCCCAAACTTCACATTCGGGAAGTAGTTGGCAATAAATTGGCAACTACTTAGAATCATAGGATCATAGAATGGTAGAATTGGAAGGGACCTCCTGGGTCATCTGGTCCAACCCCCTGCTCAAAACAGGATTCACTAAATCATCTCAGATATCTGTCCAGCCTCTGTTTGAAGACGTCCATTGAAGTAGAACTCACCACCTCTCGTTGCAGCCTGTTCCACTCATTGATCACCCTAATTGTCAAAAAGTTTTTTATAATATCTAATCTGTGTCTCCTCCCATTCAGTTTCATCCCATTGCTTCTAGTCTTTCCTTGTGCAAATGAGAATAAAGATGATCCTTCTACAATGTGACAGCCCTTGACATATTTGTAGACAGCTATTAAGTCTCCTCTCAGTCTTCTTTTTTGCAAGCTAAACATTCCCAAATCCTGTAACCGTTCCTCATAGGACATGGTTTGCAGACCGGTCACCATTCTGGTCGCTCTTCTCTGAACTTGCTCCAGTTTTTCAATGTCTTTTTTAAAATGTGGTGCCCAAAACTGGACACAGTATTCCAGATGAGGTCTGACCAAAGAGGAGTAAAGTGCGATAATGACTTCACGTGATCTAGACTGTATGCTTCTGTTAATACATTCCAGAATTGTATTTGCCTTTTTTGCTGCTGCATCACACTGTTGACTCATGTTCAGTCTATGATCTATTAGTATACCTAAGTCTTTTTCACATGTGCTGTTGCTTAGCTCTATTCCTCCCATTCTGTATATGCTTTTTTTATTTTTATTGCCCAGATGTAGTACTTTGCATTTTTCCCTGTTAAAAACCATTCAGTTAGTTGCTGCCCACTGCTCCAGTTTATTTAGGTCCTTTTGAAGCCTCTCTCTCTTCTCTAGTGTTAGCTATCCCTCCTAGCTTTGTGTCATCAGCAAATTTAATCAGTTTACCCTCAATTCCTTCATCTAAATCATTGATAAAGATGTTGAACAATATAGGTCCCAGGACAGAGCCCTGTGGTACCCCACTTGAGACATTCATCCAACTGGATGTGAAGCCATTTACGACCACTCTTTGAGTCCGATCACTAAGCCAGTTATGAATCCACCTAAAAGTTGCCTGGTCCATTCCATACTTGGTCATTTTTTCAATAAGGATGGTGTGAGATACTTTGTCAAATGCTTTGCTGAAGTCAAGATATACTATATCTACAGCATTTCCCTGATCCACCCAGTCAGTGATTCTGTCATAGAAGGAAATTAAGTTAGTCTGACATGACTTGTTAGTTACAAACCCATGCTGACTCTGGTTAATCACTTCATTCTTATCCAGGTACTTACATGCATGTTGTTTAATAATTTGTTCAAAGATCTTTCCTGGTATAGAAGTCAGACTCACCGGCCTATAGTTCCCTGGGTCCACCTTCTTCCCCTTTTTGAAGATAGGAACAACATTTGCTCTTCTCCAGTCTTCTGGGACTTCTCCTGTTCTCCAAGAATTTTCAAAGATTATGGAGAGTGGTTCTAAAATTTGTTCTACGATCTCCTTCAGTACTCTGGGGTGTAATTCATCTGGACCTGGAGACTTGAACTCATTTATGTTAGCTAAATATTCCCTCACAGTCTTTCTGTTTAGTTTGGGATCCTAAAACATCACAGTAAAAGATAATGCCTTACCAACACCAGGACAGATTGCCAATGCACTGCAGGATGCAGCAAGCCTCCATGATGAGGCTGGGTGAATTGGGGCATCTGTCCTATTATACATGCAAATTTCATTGGTGTGCATGTTTAATACTACACAGCCACCCCCTCCATGAATTGGTAGGTTAGTGAATAGCTGTCTGCATCAGTATCCTGCACATGTGCGGCCCCTGCCTTTATCATGGAGGCTGGCTGCATCCTGCAGTGCATCGGTAATCTGACCTGGTGTTGGTAAGGCATTATCTTTTACTGTGATGTTTTTTGAAATGATGTCCAATGTTAGCCATTTTTAATGTTTAGTGTTAGGACTCGCAAGTATGAGGACCCTTGACGTTGGGTTGCGAGCTTGCGTATTTTGGCCAAAATATCAATCAATACCTCATGTGTAGTGTTGAGCGATACCTTCCGATATCGGGAAATATCGGATCGGATTGGATCGGACCGATACCCAAAAAATATCGGATATCGCCGATTCCGATACCGGAAACCAATGCAAGTCAATGGGACACAAATATCGGAATGAAAATAAACCCTTTCTTTCCTTGTAGGTTATTTCTACATGAAGGAAAACAACTAAGAATAATGTAGAATGTATTGGGGGAGGTGGGGGAGACAATAAAGGCATAGAGGTTTAGCCCAATCAAATGGAATAGCAAGAATTAATATTTTTTTTAAGACGTTCTGAGTTACAAAAATATTGACTATGTTAAGTTTTTTTATATTTTGTCAGATATTTATGTTTCACTACTTCCATGCTCTTCACCTTCTTTTTTACTTCTCCCACACTTTCTCCTTCATCATCCTCAGCATCAGCATCTTTTTCATCAACTTCTTCTTAACCTTCTTCATCTTCTTCTTCTTCACCTTCTTTGTATTATTCTTTTTTTTACTTTCTTCATATTCTTCTTATTCAACTTTTATTCTTCTTCATATTCTACTTCTTCATCTTCTTCATATTCTTCTTCTTCATCATATTCTTATTTGTGACAGGCATGCCTGTAGTTGTTAGCTATAAAAGTTTGAAGATTACACCTTTCGTTCTGCCTGTCACAAAAGATTTACAACAGGATTTGTCCGCGCTCAGTTTGGCCTGCAGCAGCAGGTCTTTACCAGGGGCACCACGAGGAAGAACGGACTCACCCCCATACACTGCTTAGTCTTCTTCTGCTTATAATTTAGAAAATATCTTTTGCTCTGTTAGTCTTATGCTTAATGTTCTTCTGCTTTTTGTTCTGCAGCTTCTTGTTCTTCTGCTTCTTGGTTTTCTGTCTCTTGTTCTTCTGTATCTTGGTGGTTGTCTTCTTGTTCTTTGTCCTCTTGGTCATCTTCTTCAGGGTCATCTTCTTGGTCTTCTTCGGGGTGGTCTTCAACATCGTCGTCTTCAGGGTCTTCGTCTTCGGGGTCCTCGTCTTCTTCGGGGTGGTCTTCAGGGTCCTCGTCTTCAGGGTCGTCGTCTTCAGGGCCCTAGTCTTCTTCGGGATGGTCTTCAGGGTCCTCATCTTCAGGGTCGTCGTCTTCGGGGTCCTCGTCTTCTTCGGGGTGGTCTTCAGGGTCGTCGTCTTCAGGGTCGTCGTCTTCGGGGTCCTCGTCTTCTTTGGGGTGGTCTTCAGGGTCCTCGTCTTCAGGGTCCTCATCTTTGGGGTCCTCATCTTCTTCGGGGTGCTCTTCAGGGTCCTCGTCTTCAGGGTCCTCGTCTTCGGGGTCCTCGTCTTCTTCGGGGTGGTCTTCAAGGTCCTCGTCTTCAGGGTCGTCATCAGGGAGATCCAGAGTGATTACCAAAAAACATTTCAAAAAGCTTGAACTTGGAAATGTAGCAGAAGGTACAAGAAGGCTGAGGAACTGCCGAGAACCAGCTGATGGTACTGGAACCCGGTTACTAAGCAGGAGGTACCTGTGCCAGAAAGCACTACCAAGGACCATCAGACGTTGGTGGAACTTGGATACCGAGAAGGAGGCACCTAAGCCAAAGGCACTGCCGAGAACCAGCTGACGGTACTGGAACCCGGATGGATAGCAGAAGGTACAAGAGCAAATGGAACTACTAAGGACCAGCTGATGGTACTGGAACCCGGATGGGTAGCAGAAGGTACACATGAAAAAAAAAGTTGCAAGGCCACGAGCCGGCCTTAGTTACCGAAACCCACAGTCCTACCGGGGGTGCTTGTCCTATTGGCACTATGGAACCAGCCTTCATTGCCAGATCCCGCAGCCCACATAGGAGTCACCTAAACTGCTGGCACCATAGAGTTGGCTAACCCGACCGCAACACGACAGGACAACGTATTGGAGGCAAAGTGACGTTGACACTACCCGGAAACAGCTGGCGTGCTGGAACCAGGCTGGGCAGGAGGGAGTACCCGTGCCAAAGACACTGCCGGGAAACAGCTGGTGGGGCTGTAACCCAGGGTAAATATTAAAAAAAGAGTGGAGCCAGAGGTGTAATTGGAGCAAGTTTTAAATCTGTAGTAGTAGTGAGAATGTGGACAGAGTAGGAGAATTTGCCGGACACACAGCTGGGGATCAGCTGACGTTACTGAACCCCAATAACACGGCAGCAAGTGTTGACTGTGCAGACAGCACTTCTGAGCAGCAACTGGCGGTGTTGGAGCTCAGGGATAATACTGAAAACAGAGAAGAGCCAGAGGTGTAATTGGAGCAAGTTTTAAATTAGTAGCAGAGTGGATGTGGACAGAGCAGGAGAATTTGCCGGACACACAGCAGGGGATCAGCTGACGTTACTGAACCCCAATAACACGGCAGCAAGTGTTGACTGTGCAGACGGCTCTTCTGAGCGGCAACTGGCGGTGTTGAAGCTCAGGGATAATACTGAAAACAGAGAGGAGCAAGAGGTGTAATTGGAGCAAGTTTTAAATCTGTAGTAGAGTGGATGTGGACAGAGCAGGAGAATTTGCCGTACACACAGCTGGGGATCAGCTGACGTTACTGAACCCCAATAACACTGGAGCAAGCGTTGACTGTGCAGATGGCACTTCTGAGCGGCAACTGGGGGTGTTGGAGCTCAGGGATAATACTGAAAACAGAAAGAAGCCAGAGGTGTAATTGGAGCAAGTTTTAAATCTGTAGTAGAGTGGATGTGGACAGAGCAGGAGAATTTGCCGGACACACAGCAGGAGATCAGCTGACGTTACTGAACCCCAATAACACTGGATCAAGTGTTGACTCTGTAGACGGCACTTCTGAGAAGCAACTGGCGGTGTTGGAGCTCAGGGATAATACTGAAAAGAGAGAGGAGCCAGAGGTGTAATTGGAGCAAGTTTTAAATCGGTAGTAGAGTGGATGTGGACAGAGCAGGAGATATTGCCAGACACACAGCAGGCGATCAGCTGACGTTACTGAACCCCAATAACACGGCAGCAAGTGTTGACTGTGCAGACGGCACTTCTGAGTGGCAACTGGCGGTGTTGGAGCTCAGGGATAATACTGAAAACAGAGAAGAGCCAGAGGTGTAATTTTAGCAAGTTTTAAATCTGTAGTAGTAGTGAGAATGTGGACAGAGCAGGAGAATTTGCCGGACACACAGCTGGGGATCAGCTGACGTTACTGAACCCCAATAACATGGCAGCATGTGTTGACTGTGCAGACAGCACTTCTGAGCAGCAACTGGCGGTGTTGGAGCTCAGGGATAATACTGAAAACAGAGAGGAGCCAGAGGTGTAATTGGAGCAAGTTTTAAATCTGTAGTAGAGTGGATGTGGACAGAGCAGGAGAATTTGCCGGACACACAGCTGGGGATCAGCTGACATTACTGAACCCCAATAACACTGGAGCAAGCGTTGACTGTGCAGACGGCACTTCAGAGTGGTAACTGGCGGTGTTGGAGCTCAGGGATAATACTGAAAACAGAGAGGAGCCAGAGGTGTAATTGGAGCAAGTTTTAAATTAGTAGTAGAGTGGATGTGGACAGCGCAGGAGAATTTGCCGGACACACAGCAGAGGATCAGCTGACGTTACTGAACCCCAATAACACGGCAGCAGGTGTTGACTGTGCAGACGGCACTTCTGAGCGGCAACTGGCGGTGTTGGAGCTCAGGGATAATACTGAAAACAGAGAGCAGCCAGAGGTGTAATTGGAGCAAGTTTTAAATCTGTAGTAGAGTGGATGTGGGCAGAGCAGGAGAATTTGCCGGACACACAGCAGGGGATCAGCTGACGTTACTGAGCCCCAATAACACTGGATCAAGTGTTGACTCTGTAGACGGCACTTCTGAGAAGCAACTGGTGGTGTTGGAGCTCAGGTATAATACTGAAAACAGAGAGGAGCCAGAGGTGTAATTGGAGCAAGTTTTAAATCGGTAGTAGAGTGGATGTGGACAGAGCAGGAGATATTGCCAGACACACAGCAGGCAATCAGCTGACGTTACTGAACCCCAATAACACGGCAGCAAGTGTTGACTATGCAGACGGGACTTCTGAGTGGTAACTGGCGGTGTTGGAGCTCAGGGATAATACTGAAAACAGAGAGGAGCCAGAGGTGTAATTGGAGCAAGTTTTAAATTAGTAGTAGAGTGGATGTGGACAGCGCAGGAGAATTTGCCGGACACACAGCAGAGGATCAGCTGACGTTACTGAACCCCAATAACACGGCAGCAAGTGTTGACTGTGCAGACGGCACTTCTGAGCGGCAACTGGCGGTGTTGGAGCTCAGGGATAATACTGAAAATAGAAAGAAGCCAGATGTGTAATTGGAGCAAGTTTTAAATCTGTAGTAGAGTGGATGTGGACAGAGCAGGAGAATTTGCCGGACACACAGCAGGGGATCAGCTGACGTTACTGAACCCCAATAACACTGGATCAAGTGTTGACTCTGTAGACGGCACTTCTGAGAAGCAACTGGCGGTGTTGGAGCTCAGGGATAATACTGAAAACAGAGAGCAGCCAGAGGTGTAATTGGAGCAAGTTTTAAATCGGTAGTAGAGTGGATGTGGACAGAGCAGGAGAATTTGCCGGACACACAGCAGGCGATCAGCTGACGTTACTGAACCCCAATAACACGGCAGCAAGTGTTGACTGTGCAGACGGCACTTCTGAGTGGCAACTGGCGGTGTTGGAGCTCAGGGATAATACTGAAAACAGAGAAGAGCCAGAGGTGTAATTTTAGCAAGTTTTAAATCTGTAGTAGTAGTGAGAATGTGGACAGAGCAGGAGAATTTGCCGGACACACAGCTGGGGATCAGCTGACTTTACTGAACCCCAATAACATGGCAGCATGTGTTGACTGTGCAGACAGCACTTCTGAGCAGCAACTGGCGGTGTTGGAGCTCAGGGATAATACTGAAAACAGAGAGGAGCCAGAGGTGTAATTGGAGCAAGTTTTAAATCTGTAGTAGAGTGGATGTGGACAGAGCAGGAGAATTTGCCGGACACACAGCTGGGGATCAGCTGACGTTACTGAACCCCAATAACACTGGAGCAAGCGTTGACTGTGCAGACGGCACTTCAGAGTGGCAACTGGCGGTGTTGGAGCTCAGGGATAATACTGAAAACAGAGAGGAGCCAGAGGTGTAATTGGAGCAAGTTTTAAATTAGTAGTAGAGTGGATGTGGACAGCGCAGGAGAATTTGCCGGACACACAGCAGAGGATCAGCTGACGTTACTGAACCCCAATAACACGGCAGCAAGTGTTGACTGTGCAGACGGCACTTCTGAGCGGCAACTGGCGGTGTTGGAGCTCAAGGATAATACTGAAAACAGAGAGGAGCCAGAGGTGTAATTGGAGCAAATTTTAAATCTGTAGTAGTAGTGAGAATGTGGACAGAGCAGGAGAATTTTCCAGACACACAGCTGGGGATCAGCTGACGTTACTGAACCCCAATAACACTGGAACAAGTGTTGACTGTGCAGACAGCACTTCTGAGCAGCAACTGGTGGTGTTGGAGCTCAGGGTAAATACTGAAAACAGAGAGAAGCTAGAGGTGGAATTGGAGCAAGTTTAAAATCTGTAGTAGTGTGAATGTGGACAGAGCCGGAGAATTTGCCGGACACACAGCTGGGGATCAGTTGACGTTACTGAACCCCAATAACACTGGACCAAGTGTTGACTGTGCAGACAGCACTTCTGAGCAGCAACTGGCGGTGCTGGAACTCAGGGATCATACTGAAAACAGAGAAGAGCCAGAGGTGTAATTGGAGCAAGTTTTAAATTAGTAGTAGAGTGGATGTGGACAGAGCAGGAGAATTTGCCAGACACACAACAGGTTATCAGCTGACGTTACTGAACCCCAATAACACGGCAGCAAGTGTTGACTGTGCAGACGGCACTTCTGAGCGGTAACTGGCGGTGTTGGAGCTCAGGGATAATACTGAAAACAGAGAAGAGCCAGAGGTGTAATTGGAGCAAGTTTTAAATCTGTAGTAGTAGTGAGAATGTGGACAGAGCAGGAGAATTTGCCGGACACACAGCAGGGGATCAGCTGACGTTACTGAACCCCAATAACACTGAACCAAGCATTGACTGTGCAGACGGCACTTCTGAGCAGCAACTGGCGGTGTTGGAGCCCATGGATTACAGTTCAGGTGGTAGAAACATGAACACAACAGGAGACCTGGATACTGTTGCCAACCAATTATTTATTCTGGAAGAGGACTGGCAAATTCATGCGAGATCCAGGCCTTGTTCATTTTCAGAAAAGTAAGCCGGTCAATGTTATCGGAGGATAGTCGCAGGCGACGGTCTGATAGTACACCACCTGCGGCACTAAAGACGCGTTCCGATAATACACTAGCAGCAGGGCAAGCCAGCACCTCCAATGCATACTGGCTAATTCTGGCCATGTATCCAGCTTAGAGACCCAAAACTTGAAAGGGGAAGAGCCGTCTGGGAGTACACTGAGAGGGCAAGACATGTAGTCTGTCACCATCTGACGGAAACGTTGCCTCCTGCTGACTGGAGCGGTCTGTGATGGTGTAGACATTTGTGGCGGAGACACAAAGCTTTGCCACATTTGGGCAATACTGGTCTCACCTTGTGCTGAGGCCATGCTTCTGCTCCCTCTTTGTGCAGAGCTTCCTCCACTGCCTCGACGCTTTGTAAAGCACTAGCAGCACTGCTCTCGGGTGAAATGGAGAACATGATGGAATGCACCAGTGTGTCTTGGTACTGCAGCATTTTACGCTCTCGGTTCAACGGTGTTATGAGGCTTTGTAAGTTGTCCCGGTAGCGAGGATCTAGGAGGGTGGACACCCAATAATCAGCCGTGTTGAGAATGTGGGCGATGCGGCGGTCGTTTCTCAGGCACTGCAGCATGAAATCAACCATGTGCTGTGGACTGCCAACTGGCCAAGAAACGCTGACCCCTGCTTGAGGCGTGATCTCTGCCAGCTCTGCATCACCTCACCCTCGCTCTAGATACTGACTACTAGAGCATTGTGTACCTCCCTCCTCTGGACAGATGTCTTCCTCCTCCATTGACTGCTCCTCATCCTCCTCACAAAGTGTCCCCTGCCTAGGCCTTTGTGAGGAACCACGTTGCGCAGACTGTACAGAAGCAGATGGCATTTGTGACTCCTCATCCTCCACCTCTTCCAAAACCTCCTCCCTTAGTGCTTGCAGTGTTTTTTCAAGCAGGCAGATAAGGGGGATAGTCATGCTGACTAGTGCATCATCTGCACTCGCCATCCGCGTGGAATAATTGAAGGCACGCAAAACGTGGCAAATGTCCTTCATAGAGGCCCACTCAGTGGTGGTGAAGTGTGAACGGCGCGCACTGTGACTTGTTTGCGCCTGCTGCAGCTGGTACTCCATTACTGCTGCCTGCTGCTCACACAACCTCTCCAACATATGTAACGTTGAATTCCACCTGGTGGGTAGGTCACATATGATGCGATGTTCCGGAAGACGTAATCGGCGCTGCAGAGCTGCAATGCGCGATCTTGCGTTGCTGGAACGCCGCAAGTGAGCGCACTCTATGCGGACCTTGTGCAGCAGTGCATCAAGATCCGGATAGTCCCTCAAAAAACTCTGCACAATCAAGTTGAGCACATGTGCCAGACATGGGATGTGAGTGAGGTTGCCTAGGCCCAGAGCTGCCACCAGATTTCGGCCATTGTCACACACTACCATGCCTGGCTGGAGATTCGCTGGCACAAACCACACGTCGCTCTGCTGCTTGATGGCATTCCAGAGCTCCTGCGCTGTCTGGCTTCGATTCCCCAAAGAAATTAATTTTAATACGGCCTGTTGACGTTTGGCCACGGCTGTGCTCATATCGGTCGTAACAGGTAACCGTTCACGGGTCGATGTGGAGGTAGACCGTGACGGCTCCTACAGCGCTGATTCAGAGGAACTGGAGTATGAGGAGGAGTCAATGTGTACACACTGGATTCCTGCAATCCTTGGAGTTGGCAGAACACGTACAGCGCCACTCTCAAGATCTGTACCCGGCTCCACAACATTTACCCAATGGGCAGTGAGGGAAAGGTATCGTCCCTGTCCATGCTTACTGATCCATGCATCTGTGGTCAGGTGGACCTGGCTACTGACGGCGTTTTGTAGTGCATGTTTAATTTTTCCCTCCACATGCTGTTGCAGGGCAGGGACGGCTTGCCTGCTGAAATAAAAGCGTCTGGGCATGTCGTATTGTGGGACTGCCAATGCCATCAAGTTACGGAAGGTGTCAGTCTCCACCTGCCTGAATGATAGCATTTCAAGGGCCAGTAGTTTTGCAATGCCAGCATTGAGAGCCTGTGCTCGGGGGTGGTTTGCCGAGTATGGGTGCCTTTTCTCCCATGCTTGTGCTAACGATGGCTGTAGACTTGCCTGGGAGTGTGAAGATGACAGGGAACGTGGTGCTGTGGGTGTTATGAACTGCTACAAGCACTAAGGAAAGAAAGGAAAACTGTCCCTACAATAGGACTAAGCTGATTCCCTACGATGCAGCGGGGGACCTGTTCCTTGTGAACAGACCCGCCTAAGTCCTCGGCTAGTCTGAACGCAGACCTATAGATATAAGGGAGGGGACCCTACAAGAACTAAGGACTGGGATATAGTTGGACACCTCCTAGCAGAAATTGTAGCAGAGCAAAGACAAACAAACAAACAGAAGTACTAGTGGTCAAAAGACCAAGCAAACTACAGAGTAAGGTACAAGGCACCTGGCTAGCTTAAGAGTAAATGTAACACTGAAGTCCAGCAAGGCCAGGAGGGCGGAGCTGGATTAAATAGGCAAAAAGTCATGTGACCAGCAAAATAGAGAAAACTAACAGGAGGGTTCTAACAGTACCCCCTCTTCTATGAGGATCCTCCGGATCCTCCCGGCCCAGGTCTATCAGGAAACCTCCTGTGAAACGCTCCGACAAGTCTAGGAGCAGAGACATCATCCGCCCTTACCCAGGAGTTATCCTCGGGACTGAAACCTTTCCAAGCGACGAGATACTGCAATCTCCCTCTATGCCATCTAGAATTAAGAATGCGAGAAATTTCATATTCACCGTCTTCCTCCACCGGAGGAATAGAGACAGTGGCGTCCCTATCAGAAACATCAGCTTTTTTCAATAAGGAAACATGAAACACCGGATTAATCTTCCAGGAGGTAGGAACCTCCAACCTAACAGCAGATTGGTTAACTACCTGAAGCACCTTAAACGGACATACAGTCATGGCCAAAAGTATTGAGAATGAGACAAATAGTAATTTTTCCAAAGTTTACTGCTTCATTTTTTGTAATGGCAATTTGCATATACTCCTGAATGTCAAAGAGTGATCAGCTTAACAGCAATTACTGTACTTGCAAAGTCAATATTTGCCCAGAAAATGAACTTTAACCCCCAAAACACATTTCAACATCATTGCAGTAATGCCTTAAAAGGAGCAGCTAACATCGTTTTAGTGATTGATCCATTAACACAGGTGTGGGTGTTGATGAGGACAGGGCTGGCTATCAATCAGTCATGATTAAGTAAGAATGACATCACTGGACACTTTAAAAGGAGGCTGGTTCTTGGTATCATTGTTTCTCTTCAGTTAACCATGGTTATCTCTAAAGAAACACGTGCAGCCATCATTGCACTGCACAAAAATGGCCTAACAGGGAAGAGTATCGCAGCTACAAAGATTGCACCTCAGTCAACAATCTATCGCATCATCAAGAACTTCAAGGAGAGAGCTTCCATTGTTGTCAAAAAGGCTCCAGGGCGCCCAAGAAAGACCAGCAAGTGCCAGTACCGTATCTTAAAACTGTTTCAGCTGCGGGATTGGACTACCAGCAGTGCCGAGCTTGCTCAGGAATGGCAGCAGGCTGGTGTGACTGCTTCTGCACGCACTGTGAGGCGGAGACTCTTTGAGCAAGGGCTGGTTTCAAGGAGGGCAGCAAAGAAGCCACTTCTCTCCAGAAAAAACATCAGGGACCAACTGATATTCTGCAAAAGGTACAGGGCGTGGACTGCTGAGGACTGGGGCAAAGTCATTTTCTCTGATGAATCCCCTTTTCGATTGTTTGGGACATCTGGAAAACAGCTTATTCGGAGAAGAAGAGGTAAGCGCTACCACCTGTCTTGTCTCATGCCAGCTGTAAAGCATCCTGAAACCATTCATGTGTGGGGTTGCTTCTCAGCCAAGGTAATCGGCTCACTCACAGTCTTGCCTAAAAACACAGCCATGAATAAAGAATGGTACCAGAATGTCCTCCAAGAACAACTTCTCCCAACCGTCCAAGAGCAGTTTGGCGCCCAACAATGCCTTTTCCAGCATGATGGAGCACCTTGCCATAAAGCAAAGGTGATAACTAAATGGCTCATGGAATAAAACATAGAGATTTTGGGTCCATGGCCTGGAAACTCCCCAGATCTTAATCCCATTGAGAACTTGTGGTCAATCATCAAGAGACGGGTGGACAAACAAAACCAACAAATTCTGGCAAAATGCAAGCATTGATTATGCAAGAATGGACTGCTATCAGTCAGGATTTGGTCCAAAAGGTGATTGAGAGCATGCCAGGGAGAATTACAGAGGTCTTGAAGAAGAAGGGGCAACACTGCAAATATTGACTTGCTGCATTAACTCATTCTAACTGTCAATATAACCTATTGGTACTCATAATATGATTGCAATTATATTTCTGTATGTGATATAAACATCAGACAAACACTAATAAAAACCAGAGGCCAGAAGATCATGTGAAAATATAATTTTGGTGTCATTCTCAATACTTTTGGCCATGACTGTACAAACTTCGGGCCCAATTTCTTAGAAGGAATCCTCAACCGCAGATTCCTAGAGGACAACCAAACCATGTCACCAACAGTAAACAAAACCTCTTGACGTTTCCTGTCAAAGTACCTCTTGAATTATTTGTTAGCCTTTTGAAGGTTACGAAGTACATCAATCCAAACTTTCTCCAAATCACCGGAAAAATTCTCCTCCTCCGGCACAGCCGATACCAATTTGGAGAATGACCCAAACGACGGAAGTCTTCCAGTACAACAAAAAAAAGGAGAACACCCAGCAGAAGAGGATGTATGGTTGTTAAGAGCAAATTCAGCCAGTGGCAGAAACTCAGACCACCCCTCTTGATTGTCAGCCACAAAACAACGCAAAAACTGTTCAACATCCTGGTTCTTTCTTTCTGTCTGTCCATTAGACTCAGGATGATAACCAGATGAAAATGACAAATGGACTCCCAACCTGTCACAAAAGGCACACCAAAAACGAGCCACGAACTGAGGTCCCCTATCGGAAACAATGTCGGTAGGAACGCCATGGAGCCTGAAAATTTCTTTAACAAAAGCCTTAGCGAGTGTCCTGGCGCAGGGCAGTTTGATGAAGGGAACCAAGTGACACATCTTGCTAAAACGGTCCATGACCACCCAGATTACAGTGAAACCCTCAGAGGCAGGAAGGTCAGTAATAAAATCCATAGCAAGATGCGTCCAAGGAGCACTAGGAACCTCCAGAGGGCAAAGCAACCCCGCAGCAGGAGCATGTGAAGACTTAGATCTAGCACACACAGTACATTTACGCACCCACTTAATGACTTCCTTCTGTCACCCAGGCCACCAAAAACTGCGACCTACAAGTCTCTTAGTCTTCAAAATTCCTGGATGACCTGCCAACCGAGACTCATGACACTCCACAAACAAATCTCTCCTAAAGTTCCTAGGCACAAACAACCTGCCATGGGGAGTGTTAGATGGGGCATCCTCCTGGGCTTTCAGAATCCCATCTTCCAAAACGGAGTCCAATGCTGCTATCACAACACCTTCCTGTAAAATGCTCTCCTCCTCCTCGGTACCAACCATGGGAGAAAAACTGCGAGATAAAGCATCAGCTTTTACATTCTTGGTACCCGGGATGTAAGTAACAGAAAAATTAAACCGCGAAAAAAAAAGTGCCCACCTAGCTTGACGGGCATTCAAGCGCTTGGCAGCATCAAGATAGATCAGATTCTTATGATCAGTAAAAACCTGAATGGGAAATTTAGCACCTTCCAAGAGATGACGCCAATGTTCAAATGCAAGTTTAATCGCCAGCAATTCTCGATTACCGACATCGTAATTAAGTTCGGTCTCAGAAAATTTTTTGAAAAAAAAAAGCACAGGGATGTACTCCATCCTTGTTTTCCTGAGACAAAACAGCACCGACCCCTACCGAAGAAGCATCAACCTCGACCAAAAAAGGCTTGGTCTCATCAGGCTGCATAAGGATGGGGGCAGAACTGAACCTCTCCTTGAGATACACAAAAGCTTCAATGGCCTCAGTAGTCCACTGGACCGTATTCGCACCTTTCCTGGTGAGATCGGTCAGCGGCTTAACAATTATAGAAAAATTCTTAATGAATTTTCTGTAATAATTGGCAAAACCCAAAAATCTCTGTATCGATTTCAAACCAATAGGCCTAGGCCATTCCTGCACGGCCTGAACCTTCACCGGGTCCATCTCAAAGCCCTCACTGGAGATAATGTAGCCCAAAAAACTAATTCTCTGCACAGCGAACTCACATTTCTCCAGCTTAGCAAAAAGTGAATTGTCGCTTAACAACTGCAATACCTCACGTACGCTCTGCCAATGAGACTCCAGATCCGGCGCAAAAATCGAAATGTCATCCAAATACACCAACACATTCTTACCGATCAACGGTCTTAGGATGTCATTAATAAGGTTCTGAAAAAAACGCTGGTGCGTTGGTAAGACCAGAGGGCATAACCAGATTCTCAAAATGACCCACTGGAGTGTTAAAAGCAGTTTTCCACTCATCACCTTCCTTCATACGTAACAAATTGTATGCCCCCCGGAGATCAATCTTAGAGAACCACTTGGCCCCCACTAACTGGTTGAACAAGTCAGGAATTAATGGCAATGGGTAGGAATTGCGTACTTTAATTTTATTAATTTCGCGAAAGTCCAGACATGGACGTAAACCGCCGTCCTTTTTTTTTTACAAAAAAAAATCCAACAGCCACAGGTGACTTAGAAGGTCTAATGTGACCGGCGGCCAAGCTTGTCTGTATGTATTCCTCCAAGGCCTTTCTCTCAGGGATAGTAAGATTAAATAAGCGACTCTTGGGAAGAGTTGCTCCAGGGACAAACTCAATAGTACAATCATAGTCCCTATGAGGAGGCAAAACTTGCGACTCCTCCTCAGAAAAAAAACTTCCAGAAATCCTGAATAGGTACAGGTAATTCCCCTCTTTCCACAGCAGCAATGCGACCGTTACAACATCTATCATAACACTTAGGACTCCAAGACTTAATTTCATTGGTAGACCAGTCCAGTACAGGATTGTGCAATTTTAACCAAGGTAACCCCAAAACCACTGGAGCAGGCAAATTATTTAATACCGCCAAATCCAAATTCTCTTGGTGAATACCATTAATGGTGAGGGGAAATTCAAAAAACATTTCAAGGGAGAGCCATCAACAGCAACCACAGAAATAGGAGATGACAAAAGTTTGGATTCTAATTTAAATTTTTCCAAAAAACCCTCATCAATCACATTGAGTGTAGAACCACAATCCACAAAAACCCGAAATTCAATCAACTCGTCCTGGAATGAGGTGCTTCCAGAAAGAAATACTCCTTTTGAGTTTAAACACGCTATGCGGGCGTAACTGACCTCTTTTTTTTTTTCTTTGTTCAAACGAAGCACACAGTTCTTAATAAAGTGGTCAGATTTACCGCAATAAAAACACAATACTTTAGCAAACCTGCGGTCTTTTTCCTGAGAGTGGGGTGACATCGCCCCAATCTCCATCGGTTCTCCACCCTCCGAACAGACCCTCTGAAAAATAGGAGCTGCCATAGTAGTAGATTTCTCTTCATTACTCCTAGCACGCGGTCTCCTGTCCACACGTATGGCTAATTGCATTGCCTCCTGCAAGGTTCCAGGTTTTGGGAAGGCAATCAGCAGATCCTTAACCCTTTCACCTAGACCCTCAAGAAACAAACATTTTAATGCTGAGTCATTCCATTCCACTTCAGCCGACCATCTTCTGAAGTATGTACAATAATTTTCCACATCACCTGATCCCTGCTTCAAACGTCTTAATTCAGTTTCAGCAGATGAGACTCGATCAGGATCATCATACAACAACCCCATAGCAGAAAAAAAAATCTTCCACAGATCTAAAACACGGATCATTAGGTTGTAGAGAAAAGGCCCATCCCTGTGGTTCTTTGCGCAAAAGTGACATTATAAACCCAATGCGCTGTGATTCATTCCCCGAGGATCTGGGTCTTAAACGAAAATATAATAAACAAGCGTTTTTAAAGGAAAAAAAATCTTGCCGTTTACCATAAAAAAATCTGGAAGTCCTACCTTCGGTTCGACAAAATGCGCTCCAGGACAGCTACTCACGTGTTGCTGGAGCTCGGCCACCTCCAAAGACAGTCCCTTCAGGCGTTGAGCCAACTCCTGAACCGACACCATGATGAAATCAGGATTTTTTTTTTCCTTAGAGTGTTTTATTTTTGGGCTGGACTTACTGTTATGAACTGCTACAAGCACTAAGGAAAGAAAGGAAAACTGTCCCTACAATAGGACTAAGCTGATTCCCTACGAAGCAGCGGGGGACCTGTTCCTTGTGAACAGACCCGCCTAAGTCCTCGGCTAGTCTGAACGCAGACCTATAGATATAAGGGAGGGGTCCCTACAAGAACTAAGGACTGGGATATAGTTGGACACCTCCTAGCAGAAATTGTAGCAGAGCAAACACAAACAAACAAACAGAAGTACTAGTGGTCAAAAGACCAAGCAAACTACAGAGTAAGGTACAAGGCACCTGGCTAGCTTAAGAGTAAATGTAACACTGAAGTCCAGCAAGGCCAGGAGGGCGGAGCTGGATTAAATGGGCAAAAAGTCATGTGACCATCAAAATAGAGAAAACTAACAGGAGGGTTCTAACAGTGGGTGGAATGACACTGTGTCTCTGTACAACAGTGCCAGAGGTTCTTCCATGGCGATCCTGTGAGGAAGCCGAACCAGCTGTGTGTGAGCTGGAGGAAGAGGCTACAACACGAGCTGAAGAGGCGGTAGGTGGCGCTGTAGGTTGACCTAGGTCTTCAGTGTGTCTTTGTAACTCCACCACGTGCTTGGTCCGCACATGTTTCCACATATTTGTGGTATTGAGGTTGCTGACACTTTTCCCTCTTTTCACCTTCTGATTACACAGCTTGCATTTGACAAAGCAAATGTCATCTGCAACTGTGTCAAAAAAGGACCAGGCACTGCAAGTCTTGGGAGCGCCCGCTTTGGGTTTTGGAAGAGCCAACGTGGAGGCTACAGGCAACCAAGTCTGCCCTCTCCCTCTCCTTCCTTTTTGGGCCGTTCGGGGAATCTCTTCCTCAGAGCTGCTCCCACCACCTTCCTGTCCCTCACGCCATGATGGGTCAAGGATCTCATCATCTACACCACCCTCTTCAAACAACTGCTTCTCCTGGGTAGTCTCGACAGCACAGTACGCACCAGAAAATGGCACCTGAGTCTCATCATCAGATGCGTACTGAGGTGTGCTGCTGACCATAGGCACTGGTCCACCTGCCTCTTCAGATTCAGAGAGACAAAACAGTTGTGCATCACTGCATACTACCTCTTATTCAAATTCTCGCTGCTTGGCTCGCCCCCTCTTTCCAAGCCAAGAGATTCAGAGAACAGAAGTATAGATGGCTCCTGTCCAGGGCCCTGACTGCCTGGGCAATTTGGCAGGTGGTGAAGAGACAGATGGGTGCTCTTCAGTGCTCAGGACCTGAGAGGATCTGGAACTAATTGAAGTCGATGCGTTAGCTGCCATCCATCCGACAACGGCTTCAATTTGGTCCTCCCGCAGCAGTGGGGTACTGCTAGCTCCTACAAAGCTGCGCATAAAGGACTGTTCCCTGGTAAAACTGGGGGATGCAGAGTCACTGGTGCCCGCAGCAGGCACAGAATCCCCACGTCCTCTCCCTGCAGGCACAGAATCCTCACGTCCTCTCCCTGCAGAAACTCCACGCCCACGCCCACATGCCTTATTCCCTCCCTTCTTCATCTTGGTAGACTGATAAAGATAAGCAGAAAAGTACTAAGTGCTTAGTGTGCTTATTCCTGAACAGCTGCTAACAGGTATAAGAAACACTCATTTTATAAAGTGTGGACTAGACTTTAATATGAGCTAATGTGGCCTACACAACTGTAAAGTGGAGTGTTTGGTGAACTTTATTTAGGTTTTTTTTGTCACAAAAAGACACTGGATGTGCCCAAAGATATAATACCGATAGTATCACAAACTTTTTGTAGCTATTACAATGCAGGAAGGTAACCTACAATGCAATAGATGAGGCTACAAAAAATAGGCTAATACTAATCTGGCTGGGGCTGCAGGGCACAAGGCTGCAGAAAGGCTCCTCTAACTACTCCTATATAGTGTGTTTGGAACCAATCTAGCTGGATACGGATGGAACCACCACACTAATAGGAGAAATCAGGAAAAATGATCAATTAGCAAAACAGCACAATGTATGAGGCAGTGACACACACTGAGTGCACTACAACCAGACGTGGCTGAAGCACACACTACAGGGTGAGCTCCACTCACACACAAAGACCTTGCAGACAGCGGTGAACAGCACAGAGAACTGTACACTAGCGCTGCAAGACACAGAGATTTATAAAGTAGCTTGGGTAAAGCAGAATAGACCAAATAGGTAGCTAAAACTGTCCCTCAGAACAACAGCGTCCTATCCCTAACTGAATTCACAGCACAGTGAGCTCAAAATGGAGGCAGCGGCTTTTATAGTGCATCATGACATCATTTCAGCAGCCAATCACAGCCATGCCATTAGTTAACATGCCTACATGCCTAACAGGATGTGCCCACACTTCTTAGGATCCTCATTGGCTGAATAAAATGAAACTGGCTCATTGCATTATGGGAACTTCCGATTCCGGTATTCGATATTCTAAAAGCATCGGAATTAAGTATCGGAATTCCGATACCGTGAATATTGGCCGATACCTGATATTTCAGCATCGGAATGCTCAGCACTACTCATGTGGTGTATTTATCTTATATACTATTTTTCATTTTTTTTGCACATTTTTATGCAGGATGCGGCCAGGCCTCTTTACTGTTGGCTGGGTGAATTGGGTCATCTGTCCTGTGGGGGTGCACATATATAGTGCTGGGCAACCCGCCTGATCTAATAGTATGGGCGTCATCAATAAGCTGCAAGCCAGACACTGTGCATCACACATATCTGTGTGACTGGCGCCCTAAGCAAATTCCATTGGTGTGCATGTATAATACTATACAGCCACCCAGGGGCGGACACAGACTGTAGTGGGCCCCTGTGCAAGAAATTTTGGGGGGCCCCCCCTGCCCTTCATAAGGCAACAAAGTTATGTAAACATAACCCCCTATGTGCATCTCTCACCCCCCCATGTGCAGCTCTGATCCCACCCATGTGCAGCTCTCACCCCCCGTGCATCTCTCATCCCCCCCATGTGCATCTCTCATCCCCCCATGTGCATCTCTCACCCCCCCATGTGCATCTCTCACCCCCCCATGTGCATCTCTGATTCCCCCCACTCATAGTTAATTAATTGTATTTAAAAAATATAAAACTTGTTATACTTACCCCCATGCAATCCCTGCAGAATCCTGGCGCTCGTCCACGTCGCTGCCACCAGGTTCTTCTGACGTTCGGCCATGTGACGGCGCCACATACATAGCCATCAGCTTTTGTTTTGGCCAAAAGATTTTTAAAGCCGCCACCATGATAAGGTAGACTCTTCTGGGCGGGCCCTACTCTAACCTATTATAATTTTCTTAAAATATCCAATACTCTTTTTAGATATATTTTTATTTAGTTTTCTTTAAGGGAATGTGTCATATACATTTTTTTTTTAAATGACCAATAATACCACATACAGGGAATACCGCCACGCCATGACCAGACCACATATTACCACAACATAGTGACCGAATAATACCACACAGAAGGGAGAAAAACTGCCACACCATGACCAGACCACATATTACCACTACATTACTAATATTACCACCGCATTACTAATATTACCATAAGTGTCATTATACATGGGAGCTCTATACATGGTATGTATAACGTAAGTGTCCAGGTAATCTAGTGATCACCAGTGAAATTATACACAGGAGCTCTGTATATAGTGTCAGTGTACAGGTAATACAGTGATCACCAGTGACATTATACACAGGAGCTCTGTATATAGTGTACAGGTAATACAGTGATCATCAGTGACATTATACACAGGAGCTCTGTATATAGTGTCAGTGTACAGGTAATACAGGGATCACCAGTGACATTATACACAGGAGCTCTGTATATTGTGTCAGTGTACAGGTAATGAAGTGATCACCAGTGAAATTATACACAGGAGCTCTGTATATAGTGTCAGTGTACAGGTAATACAGTGATCATCAGTGACATTATACACAGGAGCTCTGTATATAGTGTCAGTGTACAGGTAATACAGTGATCACCAGTGACATTATACACAGTGTACATGTAATAGACTGACTCACCGGTGACGTCTCTAGGTGAAGTCCCTCATCTTCGCTTTTCTCCTTCATCCAGCACAGACCGCCATCACGTCTTCCAGCCAGGACTCGTCTCTGCATAAAATAACACAGTTATCTAGAGCACATTCCCCAACTTCTACATTACGCAGCTGAATACAGACGTGCATCCACCATCAATATATGGTTAGTTATTATGCAACCTACCATTCCAAATATAAATTGTAATCCACCACTGTGCCCCCATTAACTGTAAATAGGCACTTAATATATAATTTAATTAGAACCTCTACTCTTTCCGCCAATTTGTTACCAGTCACACTCCTGCATCCGCAACGCCCCCTACTCTATACTTCCTGCTCCCCGCATTCAATATTTACATGCACCCCCTGCCCCAATTCATTATATCATGTCCGTGCTCTCCCCATCCCATCATCATTTATCATTTACTCTCCCCCACCCCACATTCGATATGTGCAGCTCATTATCCCCCTACTCCCAATTCCCCCATGTGCAGCTCTCAAACCCCCCCATGTGCAGCTCTCATCCCCCCCATGTGCACATCTCTCACCCCCTCCCCCACATGTGCCCCTCTCGTCCCCCTCCCCCACATGTGCCCCTCTCTCATCCCCCTCCCCCACATGTGCCCCTCTCTCATCCCCCTCCCCCACATGTGCCCCTCTCTCATCCCCCTCCCCCACATGTGCCCCTCTCTCATCCCCCTCCACCACATGTGCATCTCCCATCTCCCCCCCACCACATGTGCATCTCCCATCCCCCCCCACACATGTGCATCTCCCATCTCCCCCCCCACACATGTGCATCTCCCATCTCCCCCCCACCACATGTGCATCTCCCATCCCCCCCCACACATGTGCATCTCCCATCTCCCCCCCCCACACATGTGCATCTCCCATCTCCCCCCCCACACATGTGCATCTCCCATCTCCCCCCCACACACATGTGCATCTCCCATCTCCCCCCCCCACACACATGTGCATCTCCCATCCCCCCCACACACATGTGCATCTCCCATCTCCCCCCCCCACACATGTGCATCTCCCATCTCCCCCCCCACACACATGTGCATCTCCCATCCCCCCCACACACATGTGCATCTCCCATCTCACCCCCCCACACACATGTGCATCTCCCATCTCCCCCCCACACACACACACATGTGCATCTCCCATCTCTCCACTCCTAGTTAATTGTATTTTAAAAAAAATAAAACTTGTTATACTTACCCCCATGCGATCCCTGCAGAATCCTGGCGCTCGTCCAAATCGCTGACAGCAGGTTCTCCTGACTTCCGGCCATGTGACGGCACCGTCACATGACCGGAAGTCAGGGGAATCATGAAGGCGCTGCTGCAACAGCGCAGCTCAGCGCTGAAAAGTCCCGGACCCGGCGCATAGCATGGGGCCGGGGGCCCCATGAGGAGAGAGACGCACAAGAGGGGGGCCCCCGAGGGGGCCCCTACTGGCCGGGCCCCATACTGGAGTCAGGGCAGTCATGCCCTGATGGCGGCCCTGCTGGAGGCTGGAGGGGCCCCCTCTCCCTCGGGGCCCCCGTTCAATGAACCGGCTGCACGGGCGGTAGTTCCGCCCCTGCAGCCACCCCCTCCATGAATTGGTAGGTTAGTGAGTGGCTGTCTGCATCAGTATCCTGCACATGTGCTGCCCCTGCCTTTATCATGGAGGCTTGCTGCATCCTGCAGCATTGGCAATCTGACCTGGTGTTGGTAAGGCATTATCTTTTACTGTGATATTTTTTGAAATGATGGCCAATGTAAGCCAAGTTTGGGAACCTATGAATAAAGTCCCATGATATAAAACGTTTGACTCATTTTTTGCCGTTTTAATGAACTACTGAGGCTTTGCCGATTCCTGTATATTCATTTATGTCTCATCGGTTTCACCCACATAAGATAAACAGGTTCATAATGGATATAAGGCTTTGCCAAACTTCGTGCTACAAAAAAATGTCTTGTTTTCAGTTGTCCAGTTGAGGGTGATGGCTCGGAATGGTATTTCATAACACAAGATACATTTATTAGCAAATTTGCAAAAGTACACATTGTGATGTTTTTCCAGAAGCTCCCTCTTCTGATTAACTATTAACCTCCTTTTTCAAAGAGCAAACATTGTGTTGCTTACTTAGTACAACATGTGTCTTCTCGATAAACAGAATATGTACCGAGCACATGGACAATTGGATGTGCTCTGACTAAAATGACAATGCACTATCAGACGCATTATACCACTTAATAGAATGTCCTGTCTCTAACAATATGGACAAAACGCTACCTACAGAGATGCTTGTAAGTTTGTGAACACTTCAGAAATTTCAATATTTCTGCATAAATTTCACCCAAAACTACATGAGATTTTCTCACAAGTCCAAAGGAGTACATGAAGAGAACAAAATCAGTCAAAAATATTAGACTTTTGCAATAAATTAGGAAAATGATCCAAACATCATGACTGACTGGCAAAAAGATGTGTACTTTTAAGACTAGCAAATAATTTGAATGTGAAATTAAGAGTTTGGTGTTTTCAATCAATAGGATGGATGACCAACATTTGTGAGTGGGCAACCTCAGAAGAGTTTTTGATACTCAAAGAGCTGTAAAAGGCTATAACCATCTCTAAAGAATATGGACTCCACCAGGTACACTGTGCACAAAAGGAGAAAATGCAGAACCATTATTACTAGTGTTGAGCGAGTATGTTCTGTTAACCCTTTCGCCGAGTATGCTCGGGCCGAGCTCCGAGTATTTATAGCTGCTCAGTGAGATGGTTGAATCGCTCCCGTGTGCATAATTTGCAACTGTTTGACAGTTTTATTACATGGGAGGAATGTCTATTTCTTACACATTCCTCACATGTAATAAAGCTGTCAAACAGTTGCAAATCATGCACATGGGAGCGACTTAACCTTATCACCGAGCAGCTGTAAATACTCGGAGCTCAGCCCGAGCATACTCGGACAGAACATACTCGTTGAACACTAATATTACCCTTCCCAGTATTGGTTTCACAACAAAGATCATTCCATAATATATTATATAATAAATATAAATTATATATATATATATATATATATATATATATATATATATATATATATATATATATATATATATACTGCTGAAAAATAAAGGGAACACTTAAACAACAGAATATAACTCCAAGTAAATCAACCTTCTGTGAAATCAAACTGTCCACTTAGGAAGCAACACTGATTGACAATTTCACATGCCGTTGTGCAAATGGAATAGACAATAAATGGAAATTATTGGCAATTATCAAGACACACTCAGTAAAGGAGTGGTTCTGCAGGTGGGGACCACAGACCACATCTCAGTACCAATGCTTTCTGGCTGATATTTTGGTCACTTTTGAATGTTGGTTGTGCTTTCACAATCGTGGTAGCATGAGACAGACTCTACAACCCACAGAAGTTGCTCAGGTAGTGCAGCTCATCCACGATGGCACATCAATGCGAGCTGTGGCAAGAAGGTTTGCTGTGTCTGTCAGAGTAGTGTCCAGAGGCTGGAAGCGCTACCAGGAGACAAACCAGTACACCATGAGACGTGGAGGGGGCCGTAGGAGGGCAACAACCCAGCAGCAGGACCGCTACCTCCGCCTTTGTGCAAGGAGGAACAGGAGGGGCACTGCCAGAGCCCTGCAAAATGACCTCCAGCAGGCCACAAATGTGCATGTGTCTGCACAAACGGTTAGAAACCGACTCCAATAGGGTGGTATGAGGGCCCAACGTCCACAGATGGGGGTTGTGCTCACAGCCCAACACCGTGCAGGACGCTTGGCATTTGCCACAGAGCACTAGGATTGGCACTGGCGCCCTGTGCTCTTCACAGATGAAAGCAGGTTCACACTGAGCACATGTGACAGAAGTGACAGAGTCTGGAGACGTCGTGGAGAGCGATCTGCTGCCTGCAACATCCTTTAGCATGACCGGTTTGGCAGTGGGTCAGTAATGGTGTGGGGTGGCATTTCTTTGGAGGGCCGCACAGCCCTCCATGTGCTTGCCAGAGGTAGCCTGACTTCCATTAGGTACCGAGATGAGATCCTCAGACCCCTTGTGAGACCATATGCTGGTGCGGTTGGCCCTGGGTTCCTCCTAATGCAGGACAATGCCAGACCTCATGTGGCTGAGTGTGTCAGCAGTTCCTGTAAGATGAAGGCATTGAAGCTATGGACTGGCCCGCCCGTTCCCCAGACCTGAATCCGACCGAGCACATCTGGGACATCATGTCTCGCTCCATCCACCAACGTCACGTTGCACCACAGACTGTCCAGGAGTTGGCAGATGCTTTAGTCCAGGTCTGGGAGGAGATCCCACAGGAGACCATCCTCAACCTCATCAGGAGCATGCCCAGGCATTGTAGGGAGGTCATACAGGCACATGGAGGCCACACATGTGGTCACTTTTGAATGTTGGTTGTGCTTTCACACTCGTGGTAGCATGAGACGGACTCTACAACCCACAGAAGTTGCTCAGGTAGTGCAGCTCATCCAGGATGGCACATTAATGCGAGCTGTGGCAAGGTTTGCTGTGTCTGTCAGCGTAGTGTCCAGAGGCTGGAGGCGCTACCAGGAGACAGGCCAGTACACCAGGACTTGTTTTAAGGACATTACATCAAAGTTGGATCAGCCTGTAGTGTGTTTTTCCACTTTAATTTTGGGGGTGACTCCAAATCCAGGCCTCCATTGGTTAATACATTTGATTTCCATTGATGATTTTTGTGTGATTGTGTTGTCAGCACATTCAACTTTGTACAGAACAAAGTATTCAATGAAAATATTTCATTCATTCAGATCTAGGATGTGTTATTTGAGTGTTCCCTTTATTTTTTTGAGCAGTGTATATCTATATAAATAAATAAGTTTGCGAAGTAAGAAAGGAACCCAAGATAACCTCTATGCAACTTAAGTCCTTTCTCATATTAGTTAATCTTCATCAGTCCGCCATCGGGAAGTGATGTGCATGGCAAGATTGCAAGGAGAAAGCTACTGCTCTCTAAAAAGAACATTGCTACCTGTCTGCAGCTTGCTAAAGATCATCTGGACAAGCCAGAAAAATACTAGAGCAATGTTTTCTTGACAGATGAGACCAAAATAGAACTTTTTGGCATAACCTCTTAATGACCGAGCTACTTTGTAGGGTAATGACCAGGCCTTCTTTTTTAAATTTGTTACTGTCACTTTATGAGGTAATAAATTTAGAACGCTTCAACGGATCCCACTGATTCGGAGATTGTTTTTTTGTGACATATTGTACTTCATGATAGTGATAAAAATTTTTTGATATGGCTTGCGTTTATTTGTGGAAAAAAAAGGAAATTTGACAAAAATTTTAAAAATTTTGCAATTTTCAAACTTTGAATTTTCATGCCCTTAAATCAGAGAGATATGTCACACAAAATAGTTAATAAATAATATTTCTCATATGTCTACTTTACATCAACACAATTTTGGAAACAAAATTTTTCTTTGTTAGGAAGTTATAAGGTTTAAAAGTTGACTAGCAATTTCTCATTTTTGCAACAAAATGTACAAAACCATTTTTTTTTAGGGACCACATCACATTTGAAGTGATTTTGAGGGGCCTTTATGACAGAAAATACCCAAAAGTGACAATTCTAAAAACTACACCCCTCAAGGTGCTCAAAACCACATTCAAGAAGTTTATTAACTCTTCAGGTGCGTCACAACAACGCCATGTCGCATGGGAGAGCCCCTGATGTGCCTAAACAGTGGAAACCCCCTACAAGTGACCCCATTTCGGAAACTAGACCCCTCAAAGAACTTATCTACATGTGTGGTGAGCACTTTGAACCCCAAAGTGCTTCACAGAAGTTTATAATGTAGAGCCGTAAAAATAAAAAAATAAAAATCACATTTTTTCCACAAAAATGAACTTTTAGCCCCAATTTTTTTTATTTTCACAAGGGTAACAGGAGAAAATAGACCCCAAAAGTTGTTGTGCAATTTCTCTTGAGTTCACTGATACCCCATACGTGGGGGAAAACCACTGTTTGAGCGCACAGCAGGGTTTGGAAGGGAAGGAGCGCCATTTGACTTTTTGAACGCAAAATTGGCTGGAATTGAGAGCGGACGCCATGTCGCATTTGGAGAGCTCCTGATGTGCCTAAACAGAAGAAACCCCCCACAAGTTTTAGCCTGAATTTTACATTTTCAAATGGGGATAATGGATAAAACTGGCACCAAAATTTGTCCCACAATTTCTGCTGAATGTGGCAATACCTCATATGTGGCTGTACAGTACTGCTTAGCCACATGGTGACACTTAGGAAGGATGGAGCGCTATTTGCCTCCTGGAGCGCTGATTATCCTAGAATAGTTTGCAGACTCCATATACAGAGACCCTAAATGCTAGAAGAGCAGAATCCCCCAAGTGACCCCATTTTGGAAATTATACCCCTGCCAAACATGTGGATGCTAAATGTGGTTTAGGCACACACTGGAGCTCAGAAGGGAGGGGGCATTAGAATTTCGGAGAGCAGAATTTGCTGAATTTCTTTTAGGGGTGAGGAGCCATTTTACTTTCCCAGAGCCTTTATGCACCAGTAATGTAGAAGCCCCCTATATTTCCATTGACATATGATGGACCTGAGTGTTTTTTTTTTTTGTGGATATGAAGCTTTTATTGGGAACATTTTACATAACATTTGGGATCACATTTATCCGGTGCTCTACTCTGAGCACTTATTTTGGAGTTTTCATCTAAATCTGAGTGATGTGATTCAGGTGACACCCCCCAGGGGATCCATTCACTATAATGAGGCAGCAGAGTTACTCTGGGATCCGTCTGGCCTCTGGTTTAGAGTCGTCCTTCTTTTCAGGGGTGCCCAAAACTGTGACCGACCGCACTTTTATGCACACCTAAAAAGACGGACACCGCCGGATCATAGGCCAGACGGCATCCACAGTGGCTCCATCTGCCTCACTATAGGGAATCTTCCTCCAGGAGAGTCATGTGATGGCTTGTTTTTTGCGGGACGAGCTGACATTTTTATTGGTACCATTTTCGGGCACATGACATTTTTTGATTGCTTTCTATTCCAATTTTTGGGGAGGGAGAATGAACAAAAACCGGCAATTCAGGAATTGCTTTTTTTATGCCGTTCCGCGTGTGGTAAAATTGATAAGGCAGCTTTATTCTTCAGGTCAGTGCGATTACAGCGGTACCACATTTATAGCGTTTTTTTATGTTTTGCCCCTTTTAGACAAAAACCTTTAGAGAAAAATATTTTTTTGCATCGCTTTATTCTGAGAGCTATAACTTTGATTTTTCCGCCGATGGGGCTGTATGCCGGCTTGTTTTTTGTGGGACAAGATGACGTTTTTCAGCGGTACCAATTTTATTTATATTTGTTTTTTTACCGCGTTTTATTCCACTTTTTCCAGCGGTGTGATGATAAAGCATTGTTTGCCCTTTTTTTTTTGTTTTACGGCGTTCACTGAAAGGGTTAACTAGTGTGAAACTTTTATAGGTCGGATCGTTCCAGATGCGGCGATACCAAATGTGTGTACTTTTTTTAATTTTTTTTTACATAAAAGTGTATTTATTAGTGAATATTTTTATTAATTTTTTACCATTTTTTTTAAAACTTTTTTTTATAGGACTTTCACTTTTTTCCCCTTTGATCACAGGTATAATGTATTGCAATGCACTAGATTGCAGTACATTATACCTATAGTGAAAGATCCTGTGACCATGGTCTCAGCAGCTTTCCGTAGCTTGGTGACCCGCGGGTCGTCATGACCACCCCGGTCACCATGGCAATGTTCGGGCCCCGCGATTACATCGCGGGGGTGCTGATCTGAAGGCAGTAGAGCTCCCGTCCCTCTGCCTGCCCCCTGAACGCTGCGATTGAGCTCGATCTCAGCATTCAGGGGGTTAACAGCCAGGGGCGGCGCTGACACCACTCCTGGATGTTCAGTGCAGTTGCTCAGCCACCAGCAGCGCTGACCTCCGGCACTGATCGGGCAGGAGGTGCTGATATTACAGCATCTCCTGCGCAATCATGCTGAGATCGGTCAGTCAGATTGACTGACCGATTGCAGCGATCTGGGTGCGGGGACCACCAGCATGGGTCCCTGCACCCCTTGTCGTGCCGCTCAGCTGTCACAGTTGTTGGCACTTAACGGTCACTGCGTGTTTACACGCTGTGACAGTTCAAAGTCATGCCGGGGATAACCAGTCATGGTGCGCGAACTAGCACCCGCTCATGACGTGCAGTGTCCACCATAGGGTGTTATGGGGTTAAATGAAAAAAGTGTTGTTTGGAGAAAAAAAAAAAGAATAGATCAAGAATGTTGGAGGATCAGTAAGGTATTATTCATTTTAATATTTGACAGCATTATCAGAGGGTTTTTTTGCTAGAGTCTCAAATCAAATAATAAAATATATCTGTCAGCAACTTTTTGGCTGTGATTAATTCAAGATATATTCTTTACCCCCACGTTCCAAATTACTACGCAAATGCCATTTCTTTCTAATTTTCTTAAATGGTCGATGCAAATGAGTCAGTGTAACATTCAAATCATAAACAGTTAAAAGAATATATCAAATTTTATTGGACAAACATCCCAATGACAATAGTATCTTATCCAAACTAAAAAAAACCCCTCAAAATGCAGTATTCAAAATTATGCACAACAGCATTTTCAAACATTTTATGGGTTGTAAAGTACTGAAAAATAGTCATTTGTTGAATTTGCAACAGGCCAAGTTATATGATAACATAGGATACTCTTTGATATCACCTTCACAATTCTTGCATCCATTGGAACTTGTGAATTTTTGGATATTTTATTTTAATTTCTTTGCAGGATGTCAGAATAGCCTCCCAGAGCTGCTGTTTTGATGTGAACTGTCTCCCACCCTCAAAGATGTATTGCTTGAGGATACTCCAAAGGCTCTCAATAGGGTCGAGGTCAGGGAAGGATGGTTTTCTTTGCAGCATGAGATGGTGCATTGTCATGTATGAAGATAATTTTGCTATGGATGGCACAGTTCTACTTTTTGCACCATGGAGGAAAGTGGTCAGTCAGAAACTCTATATACTTTGCTGAGGTAATTTTCACACTTTCTGGCACGCACCAGATCTCTCCCCATGATTTCAGCCCAAAACATGATTCTACCACCTCTTTACTAACGTAGCATTCTTGTTGGGACATGTTGGCCATCAACCAACCATCCACTACTCCATCCATCTGGAGCATCCAGGGTTGCACGACACTCATCAGTAAACAAAACTGTTGTAAAATTAGTCTTCATGCGTGTCTTGGCCCACTGCAACTGTTTCTGCTTGTGAGCACTGTTTCGGGGTGGCCAAATAGTAGTTTTATGTACTACTGCAAGCCTCTGGAAGATCCTAAACTTTGAGGTTCGCATGACTTCAGAGGCACTAGTTTCAAATGCCTGTTTGCTGCTTTGTAATGGTATTTTAGCAGCTGCTCTCTTAATCCCATGAATTTGTCTGGAGCAAATCTTCCTCATTATGCCTTTATCAGCACTAAACGGTCTGTGCTTTGTATTGGCCACAAATCTCTTCACAACACGATGAACATGCTTAAGTTTTCGTGAAACATCTCATGTTTTCATATCTTGTCCTTGGCATTGCACTATTTGGTGCTTTTTGGCAGCAGAGATCCTTTTTCTTTCCCATATTGCTTGAAACCTGTATCCTGCTTAATAATGTGGAACAGCCTTCTTAACCCTCCGTCACATACAATAGGCCTGACAGGCACATCTCTTTTACTTTCATTTCTCCTTCCTCACCAGATTGTGAGAAAATCCCCTCCCTCCAGGTAGTCTCCTGTCTCTAGCAGCTCTGTGAAACCTCATACCACAGTTGGATTGCAGAGCTTCAGGAGGACAGATATAACTGCGCTAATCTCTCAGGCTCATTGTATGTGAACACGTCACACTCAATAAGGTTGGTATTTTATGTTTTTATTCATCACAATTGTTTATTTAGCTTGTTTTATGAATGTATAGCACAAAGTGTGAGGATATTTCATAGAAATAAGGCAGATTAAAAAAGTAAAAAAGAAAGTGTGCTGCTCAGGCATATATAGTAGTTCCCTAACACATATTCCTTCTCTTGCTTCAGATTATCTGCTGAAATGGGAGGAAAATGTACAATTTATCAAAAAACCTTGATGTTGAGGAAGTAACAAACATGCTGTTAGATGATGCAGACCCCACAATGAATGAGGATTTAGGAGTGGAAAGTGAGATTGATTCTCATGATGAGGTGGAAGTATGTGAAGTGGATTCTGAAACAGAGCAAGATGGTGACAGTGATGAGGATGAAGATGTAGAATCTTATTATATGGGAAAAGATAAAAAAAAAAACCAATGGAACAAGAAGCCATTCCAGAAAAAACGTAGGGAACCTCAAAACATTATTACTCACCTTCCTGCAGTTATAGGAACTGCAAGTAATGCAAAAACTGCAGTTGAATGCTGGAATAGTTTATTCACAGATGACATTCTGGACTCTATTGTCACATATACCAACCAATATATAGACATTATAAAGGACAAGTTCATCTGCAACAGAACCATCAAGGCCACAGATGAAATAGAACTGCGTGCTTTTTTTGGATTATTATACCTTGCAGGAGCTTATAGGGCAAATAGACAAAGTTTCGAGGAACTTTGGAGTAAAGATGGGGATGGAGTTGAAAAATTTGGCCTTGTTATGTCCATAAACAGATTCAAGCTTCTAATTCGTTGCCTTCGGTTTGACGACAGAACTACCCGAACCGAACATAAAACACATGACCGACTTGCTCCAATTCGTGATATATTCCAAAAATTTGTTGAAAACTGTAAAAAAGCTATTGCCCTGGGGAGAATCTCACTATTGACGAAATGCTCCCTGGTTTTCGTGGTAGATGTGCCTTTCGTCAATATATTCCATCAAAGCCTAACAAATATGGAATAAAAATGTATGCCCTTGTTGATGCCAGTAAGACCTACACTTACAACCTGGAAGTTTATGCAGGAAAACAACCAGAAGGTCCTTACTGTGTCAGCAACAAACCCAGTGATGTTGTAAAAATACTGGCTGAGCCCTTATTTGGATCGGATCGCAATATAACAGCTGACAATTGGTTTTCAAATTGTGATTAGAGATGAGCGGTGTTCGACTAGAACTGTTCGCCAATCTCAAATTCGAGCTGTTTTGGGTGGTGTTCGAGTTGTTCGACGAACCCGAACGATTTGCAAAAAATTCGGCTGTTCGAGGTTATGTTCGATAACTGTTCGTGCACCAAAAGCTTGTCCTGCATGTCTGGCGCTATTTAGAGCACCAATCATGCAGGGATTGTCTGTCACTCACTGTAATGCCACAGCCATGGTGGTTGTGGCATTACAGTGATTGCCCAAATCGATGGGAACAGTGTCAACAGTGAAACATGAAAAGCCGGCAATTCAGCAGCGGCATACACCGGTACCCGACAATTTAGAACCGAAAGAATAGAGCTTCACACATAGATTAGATAGATATAAACATGTCAGCCACATATATACGAAGTACAGTGAAAGTGCTGCTTACTGTACTTGTCATTTAGCGTAAAGGATTTATCAAAAAAAATAATAGTGTTTTCATGCACCGTCTCTTTAAAAAAGCCGGCCGGCAATTCAGCAGCGGTACCCGACAATTTATAACAGACAGAATAGAGCTTCACACATAGATTAGATAGATAGAAACATGTCAGTCACATATATATGAAGTACAGTGATAGTGTTGGTTACTGTACTTGTCATTTAGTATTAAAATAAAGGATTTATTATTAAAAAAATTGGCGTGGGGTTCCCCTTAATTTTAGGCTCTAGCGGAGGTTAAGCAGATGGCTGGGGCAGATGTTTGAAGCCTGGGAAGGGGGTAATACCCACGGAGCTTCCCAGGCTACTAATATCAGCCCCCAGCTGAATACATAGCCTTTACTAGCTATTAAAATGGGGGACCCCCCCAAAAAAATGACGTGGGGTCCCCCCTAATTTAATAGCTAGCAAAGGCTAGGCAGACAGCTGGGGGCTGATATTAATAGCCCAGGAAGGGAGCCATGAATATTGGCCCCCTCCCAGGCTAGAAACACCAGCCGTCAGCCGCCCCAGAAATGGCGCATTCATAGGATGCGCCAATTCTGGCACTTAGCCTCGCTCTTCCACGCTGCCCTGGTGCGGTGGCAGGGGGTAATAGGGTTGGGGTTGATGTCAGCTTATAATGCCAGCTGACATCAAGCCCAGGTTAGTAATGGAGAGGCGTCTATAAGACACCCCCATTACTAACCCCATAGTCAAAGTTAAAAAAAACACAAACACCCAGAATAAAGTCCTTTAATTGAAATAAAGACACAATCCTTTATTGTTCTAAATTAAACCATACTTACCGTCACGCCCATTCCAGCTGAAGCCAACGATCTCCTGCAATAAAAGAAAAATAATAAAGCAACCTCATCCTTACCTTTCCATGGTTCCCACGACAGCTTCAGCTCTGCTACATCGAGATGACAGGCTGGACCGCAGCAGAACGCTGCCATCCAGCCTCTCATCCCGCAGACACTGAGAAGCGCAGGCTTACTTGCGCTGCTCAGCGTCTCTCTGTGACGACATCCAGATGAGCCGAGTTCATGTCCAATGAACTCAGCTCACCTCCTGCACGTCACTGACAGCGTGGGAGAATTCTCCTGCACTCAGCGCTTCAGCGTGAGAATTCTCCCGCTGAAGCGCTGAGTGCAGGAGAATTTTCCCACGCTGTCAGTGACGTGCATAAGGTGAGCTCATGTCCAATGAACTCAGCTCACCTCCTGCACGTCACTGACAGCGTGGGAGAATTCTCCTGCACTCAGCGCTTCAGTGTGAGAATTCTCCCACGCTGAAGCGGTGAGTGCAGGAGAATTTTCCCACGCTGTCAGTGACGTGCATGAGGTGAGCCGAGTTCATTGGACATTAACTCGGCTCATCTGGATGCCCTCACAGAGAGACACTGTGGAGCGCAAGCAAGCCTGCGCTTCTCAGTGTCTGCGGGATGACAGGCAGGATAGCAGCGTTCTGCTGCGGTCCAGCCTGTCATCTCGATGTAGCAGAGCTGAAGCTGTCATGGGAACCATGGAAAGGTAAGGATGATGTTGCTTTATTATTTTTCTTTTATTTCAGGAGATCGTTGGCTTCAGCTGGAATGGGCGTGATGGTAAGTATGGTTTAATTTAGAACAATAAAGAATTGTGTGTTTATTTCAATTAAAGGACTTTTTTCTGGGTGTTGTGTTTTTTTTAAATACTTTACTAGAAATTCATGGTGGTCATGTCTAATATTGGCGTGACCCCATGAATTTCGGGCTTAGGGCCAGCTGATAATGCCAAGCTGGCCCTAACCCCTTTATTACCCAGTGAGCCACCGCATCAGGGCCCTGGATGAGTTGGGTACAGCGCCAGAAGATGGCGCTTCTATGAACGCGCCATTTTCCGGGGTGGCTGCGGACTGCAATTTGCAGTGGGGGTGGCCCAGAAAGCTTGGGCCTCCCTGCGCTGCGGATTCCAGCCCCCAGCTGCCTAGTTGTACCTGGCTGGACACAAAAACAGGGCGAAGCCCCACGTCAATTTTCTTTAAATTATTTCATGAAATAATTAAGAAAAAAAGGGCTTCCCTATATTGTTGTGTCCGGCCAGGTACAAATAGGCAGCTGGTGGTTGGGGGCAGCCCGTTCCTGCCTGCTGTACCTGACTGGACACAAATATAGTGCGAAGCCCCACGTCAATTTTTTTTAAATTATTTCATGAAATAATTAAGAAAAAAGGGCTTCCCTATATTGTTGTGTCCGGCCAGGTACAAATAGGCAGCTGGTGGATGGGGGCAGCCCGTTCCTGCCTGCTGTACCTGGCTGGACACAAATATAGTGCGAAGCCCCACGTCAATTTTTTTTAAATTATTTCATGAATTTCCTGAAATAATTTAAAAAAATTGACGTGGGGCTTCGCACTATATTTGTGTCCAGCCAGGTACAGCAGGCAGGAACGGGCTGCCCCCATCCACCAGCTGCCTATTTGCACCTGGCCGGACACAACAATATAGGGAAGCACTTTTTTTTCTTAATTATTTCATGAATTTCATGAAATAATTAAAAAAAAAGTACGTGGGGCTTCGCCCTATTTTTGTGTCCAGCCAGGTACAACTAGGCAGCTGGGGGCTGGAATCTGCAGCGCAGGGAGGCCCAAGCTTTCTGGGCCCCCCCCGCTACAAATTGCAGTCCGCAGCCACCCCAGAAAATGGCGCGTTCATAGAAGCGCCATCTTCTGGCGCTGTACCCAACTCATCCAGGGCCCTGGTGCGGTGGCTCACTGGGTAATAAAGGGGTTAGGGCCAGCTTGGTATTATCAGCTGGCCCCAAGCCCAAAATTCATGGGGTCACGCCAGTATTAGACATGACCGCCATGAATTTCTAGTAAAGTATTTAAAAAAAACACAACACCCAGAATAAAGTCCTTTAATTGAAATAAAGACACAATTCTTTATTGTTCTAAATTAAACCATACTTACCATCACACCCATTCCAGCTGAAGCCAACGATCTCCTGCAATAAAAGAAAAATAATAAACCAACCTCATCCTTACCTTTCCATGGTTCCCACGACAGCTTCAGCTCTGCTACATCGAGATGACAGGCTGGACCGCAGCAGAACGCTGCCATCCAGTCTGTCATCCCGCAGACACTGAGAAGCGCAGGCATGCTTGCGCTCCTCACTGTCTCGCTGTGACGGCATCCAGATGAGCCGAGGTCATGTCCAATGAACTCGGCTCACCTCATGCACGTCACTGACAGCGTGGGAAAATTCTCACGCTGAAGTGCTGAGTGCAGGAGAATACTCCCACGCTGTCAGTGATGTGCATGAGGTGAGCTCATGTCCAATGAACTCAGCTCACCTCCTGCACGTCACTGACAGCGTGGGAGTATTCTCCTGCACTCAGCACTTCAGCGTGAGAATTTTCCCACGCTGTCAGTGACGTGCATGAGGTGAGCCGAGTTCATTGGACATGAACTCGGCTCATCTGGATGTCGTCACAGAGAGACGCTGAGCAGCGCAAGCAAGCCTGCGCTTCTCAGTGTCTGCGGGATGACAGGCTGGATGGCAGCGTTCTGCTGCGGTCCAGCCTGTCATCTCGATGTAGCAGAGCTGAAGCTGTCGTGGGAACCATGGAAAGGTAAGGATGAGGTTGCTTTATTATTTTTCTTTTATTGCAGGAGATCGTTGGCTTCAGCTGGAATGGGCGTGATGGTAAGTATGGTTTAATTTAGAACAATAAAGGATTGTGTCTTTATTTCAATTAAAGGACTTTATTCTGGGTGTTTGTGTTTTTTTTAACTTTGACTATGGGGTTAGTAATGGGGGTGTCTTATAGACGCCTCTCCATTACTAACCTGGGCTTGATGTCAGCTGGCATTATAAGCTGACATCAACCCCAACCCTATTACCCCCTGCCACCGCACCAGGGCAGCGTGGAAGAGCGAGGCTAAGTGCCAGAATTGGCGCATCCTATGAATGCGCCATTTCTGGGGCGGCTGACGGCTGGTGTTTCTAGCCTGGGAGGGGGCCAATATTCATGGCTCCCTTCCTGGGCTATTAATATCAGCCCCCAGCTGTCTGCCTAGCCTTTGCTAGCTATTAAATTAGGGGGGACCCCACGTCATTTTTTTGGGGGGGGTCCCCCATTTTAATAGCTAGTAAAGGCTATGTATTCAGCTGGAGGCTGATATTAGTAGCCTGGGAAGCTCCGTGGGTATTACCCCCTTCCCAGGCTTCAAACATCTGCCCCAGCCGTCTGCTTAACCTCCGCTAGAGCCTAAAATTAAGGGGAACCCCACGCCAATTTTTTTAATAATAAATCCTTTATTTTAATACTAAATGACAAGTACAGTAACCAACACTATCACTGTACTTCATATATATGTGACTGACATGTTTCTATCTATCTAATCTATGTGTGATGCTCTATCTTTCTGTTCTAAATTGTCGGGTACCGCTGCTGAATTGCCGGCCGGCTTTTTTAAAGAGACAGTGCATGAAAACACTATTATTTTTTTAAATAAATCCTTTACACTAAATGACAAGTACAGTAAGCAACACTATCACTGTACTTATTATATATGTGACTGACATGTTTCTATCTATCTAATCTATGTGTGAAGCTCTATTCTTTCTGTTCTAAATTGTCGGGTACAGATGCTGAATTGCCGGCCGGCTTTTTTAAAGAGACGGTGCATGAAAACACTAATATTTTTTTAAATAAATCCTTTACACTAAATGACAAGTGCAGTAACCAACACTGTCACTGTGCTTCTTATATGTGTGACTGACATGTTTCTATCTATCTAATCTATGTGTGATGCTCTATTCCTTCTTGTCTAAATTGTCGGGTACCGGTGTATGCCGCTGCTGAATTTGCCGGCCGGCTTTTTTAAAGAGAGTGTCTTCTGAGCAGTTTGTCAGCTTTTGGACACCTTTGCAGGTGTTTTCTATGTGTTTCTATGTGTTTTTGTTTGCCTGCCATTGGTTTTAACGGTGTTCGACGGTGTTCTAAGGTGTTCGACGAACAGTTCGACGAACAGTTCCTCGAACATCCCGGTGTTCGACGAACCGAACCGAACCCGAACACTACGGGGGTGGCTCAACACTAATTGTGATCTGATTGATTATCTGAAAATGCAGAAGCTTTCATATGTCGGAACTGTAAGAAAATATATAAAAGAATTGCCTACACAGTTTGTAAGTGTGAAAGGGAGACAACAGTACAGCAGTATGTTTGCATTCCATAATGGAAAGGTTTTGGTTTCCTATGTACCACAAGCAAAAAAATTGTACTTCTTCTATCAACACTTCATGATGATGATGCCATCGATCCTGGGACTGAGGCACAAAAAACCCGGAGATAATTACATTTTATAATGCAACCAAAGGGGGTGTTGATACAGCTGATCAGATGTGCTCAACTTTCAACGTCAGCAGAAACACCAAACGCTGGCCAATGGTCATATTTTTTGCTATGTTGAATTTGGGTGGTATAAATTCACAAGTCATTTACCTTGAAAACAAGCTTGAACCACTCTGTAGACGATTCTATCTGAAAAAATTGGCCCATGAACTAGTGCTTGGAGAGCTACGCAGGAGAAGTATGAAAACAATCGGTATCCCCTCTCGCCTTCAAGTTCAGCTCAAAAGATTCCGCCCAGAAGATGATAGTGAAAATTCACCACCTGCACCACCTCCCAAAAGAAGGAGATGCACCACCTGCACCACGGAAAGCGGAATCAGAAGGCTTTCTAATTATGAATGTCACAAATGTCATAATGCAATCTGCCTGACACATGCAAAAATGATGTGTAATTCTTGCTCTTTGCTCTGCAAGTGTAATTTTTCTGGGGAAACTTCAGGATCTAATTCTGATTGAATATGTGTTTAATAGTACTTAAGGTATCTTAAAATTAAGTTTGTTTCCATAAATTTTCTTTGTAGAGTTTTTTGACAGAGTCGAACTGGGGACTATTTGGTGGGAGCTTTGAAATGTTTGTATTTCAGAGTTATTAGTTTTATGTTAAGTAAATGGGTTTTTTTTGCACCTGATTATGTGTAGTCTCTTTTATTACATCCATATGAAGGTCACTGATCACTTTTAGAGCACTGAAATTGCAAACATTAGATATTATAGGTATTTTTCTAGCCTGCGCCTGACAGTCACATTGTATGTGAACTCGTTAGAACCGATATTGTATGTGACGGAGGGTTAAGAAGTTTTCCTTTAGTTGAACTTAGCTGGTAAACACAGGAGTGTGAGATCGATTTCAGTGACCCAAAGAGCCGTGAGAAACAAAAAATTATACCTTTTTGACACTCAGACTATTAGCATAATAGTTTGGGAAGCGGTGTAGTAGACTTTAAGGTAAATAGTACCTTTCACTGTTTTAGTGCATCTTTGTGCCATTTTTCATTAACTTTTACTTAAAACGAATGGCCCATATTTACCAAACAGTGCACAAGTTTTGTCACAACTAGGACATGACGTGTTTTCACTATTTCAGTTTTGTAGTCATGGGTAGGGACAAAAGATTAGCTTCTAAATCGGGGATGTCAAACTCAAATATACTGTGGGCCAAAATTAAAAACTTGGAGAAAGTCGTGAGACAACTTTGATGTTTATAACATTAAATCACGGCAGAAAAAAAGTGGGGAGGGGTAAAATGGGTTGGGGGAATCTGCAAGGGTAGGGAATGCAAAGGGTGTGGTGACTCTGAAATAGAAGGAAATATAGGGAAGCAGAAAACATCAGAAGTTCGTAAACCACGCTGAAATGATAATATTTGCAGAGCCCAGATGGTAGGGAGAGAACAAAAAGGGCGAGATCTCAATACATAGGGAAAGGATAACGTACATAGCCTTGTAGTGACCGGGGAATGTGCCAGGCCAGAAACGCGGGATTTGTAGTATTGCATGCGCTGTCTACCGGTGAGCCAGCTCTAGTAGACATTTGGTATTTTAGCATGGGCAAAATATAAATGACAGATTGACATCTATGTTCTAAATGCTCATTTGTTTGCTTTTTTTATTGATAAAACATGATCTAAAATGTATTTCAAGTATTTTATGATTGTATGCCATGAACAGAAAGAAATAAACTTGGAAAATGTTTAAATGCAGAAATTTAATCAAAGAAGTATATTATACATTACAGAAATGTTGAAGAATTGTTTGGATGGAAAAAAAAACAAAAAACAATAGATATTTCTGAGTCTGTTAGTAAAAATTGGAGCTTTAATGGAACTTGCAGGTAGACAATAGCAGTTACATTGTAAAATGCCGCGTGTAATCGTATTCTATAGTGGGAATGACAGCCTGTACAAATTTTAGAAAAATGAGAAGGTACCTGGTAAGGTCACATTAAGGAAGATAACAAATATATACTCAGCATTATTCACCCTTATCGTGTCATAGTTTTTTTTATTTTTTTTTTATAGTTGACTGTAGACTTAAGTCCTTCGAGTTCAACCTATAAACTAACATGTTGATTCAGAGGAAGGCAAAAACCCCACAATAATAGCACCATATTACGGGAAAAATCCTTCCCGACTCAACATACGGCAATCAGACTGGTTCCCTGGATCAGCACCCCATCACAGAATCTAGTGCCCATAACCTGTAATATTATAGTTTTCAAAAAGGGCAGTCTAATAGTGACAGAAAATGCAAAATTTGGGTCATTACTAGTGATGATCGAGCATGCTCGTTGCTCGAGATACACGAGCATGCTCGGGCGATCACCTATTATCTTCAGCGTGCCTGGGGGTTAAGTTTTCGTCGCTCTGTGACTGTTTGACAGCTTTAATACATGTGAGGAATGCTGGAAAAACAGGCATTCCTCACAAGTATTAAAGCTGTCAAAAAGTCGCAAATCATATTCACGGAGCGACGAAAACTTAACCCCCAGGCATGCTGAAGATAATAGGTGCTCGGCCAAGCATGCTTGTAAATCTCGAGCAACGAGCATGCTCGATCATCACTAGTCATTACAAGTGGTAAGGAGCATAAAAACCCCTCACCATAACCAAAAACTAGATTAGTGCAGTGCAGCACCTGGACGGCTTCTCCCAGCGCTGATAGAGGTGATTGACAGCTCTCCTATAGTGAGACCAGGCAATCACAAACAGCGGTGCTGGGAAAAGCCGTCCAGGAGTGGCGCTGGACTAGTCTCGTCTCCAGTTATGGCTCTCAGCCCGATCTTCAAACTAGATTTTCTCTGAAAATAAAATGGCACGGACATTTATTGCATACGGTAAAGAAATAAAGGAAAGGATACATGTGAACTCCCAACTCTCCGCCGCCTTCTGCCACGGTCTCAATGATTTTCTTCATTACTTCCGCATGCCTAACATGAAAAATAAAACAAACATTTTGACAAAGGCTGCGTTAACAAGGGAACCATTGGGGGTAACAAGATAAACATTTGTTTCCCTCTAAAAACTGTTTTCACATCCACATTTCATAGTCTTAACTCCTCGGTGAACTTGGGGCACTAATGTGCAATTTTCACCAAACCACTGAGTCTCTTTTTATTTCTGCTATTTCAAAACACATTGCAGAGGTCACTTGTTAATGGATCCCCTCCCTTCCTTCCTCCACATGGCTGGTCTTTAATGACACATCTACATCTACCATAAGAGCGCACCCATGTAAGACTGATTCTGCAAGGCAAAATCTGGATCAAATCGGCTGGATTTTGTTGCAAAGTGATGTGGATTTACCGCAGCAATCACGGACACCGTGGATTTCATTACATATCTGATACATATTCAGGGGCCCATAATATTGTACCCCACTTTGATATCACATGTATTAACCCCTCAATGTCATCCTGTTCCTAATAAAGGCTAGTGCTCATTAGGATCCTGCGGCTTTTCAGCACTTATTCTTGCATATGTGCTGACTATGTAGCTTGTGCCATGGAATATAATCACTTAGATTTTCCACGCCATCAGGTATATATACAATGTGCATGGCTTCTATCTTCTAGGTCATTAATGTAGCTTACCTGCATGGATGTACTGAACACATAGCTGGCGGGGGCAGATGAGGGTGGTTTTCAATGGTCACAGTTTTTTTCACATGATCTTGGCTAATGTCTTCATACATATTTTCTACGGTCAATGGCTGACGTTGCTGGAAGTTACGAAGAAATACAGAAATGTGCATCAAAAAGAAAATGCAATATTGTTACCAAATTCATTATGAAAATCATTTTTATAGGCCGCCATAAATGCCTGATAGAATGCACCAACCAAAAGGGCAATTTTCTAACCCTAACCCCTTTTTTTCACAGAATTTTACATTTTGCTACACAGTCAGGTAAATGCACATTCCTGCTACAAATAGTTTCACCGTATTAGTCAAAGAATTACGGTATATTGGAGTAGGGGTAGGATTTATACCCTACTCCAATATATAGTGATTAAATGCACATATCCGGACCAAAATCCACGTGAGTTGAATGTGAATGTCGCCATGCATTTGTAGCAGATTTTATCATATGCTTGAAAAAAGGTGAATCTGCAAATACAGAATTGGCTTGTAGAGGATTTAAAAATCTGAATTGTAAGTCAATTTATGCACAAAAAATGTTAACATTGTATAGATGATATTTTTAGGATCTCATCCACTTAACAGGTAGTGCGCTACACTGTGGATTTACAGCACCAAATATCCACCGTGTGCCTGTGCCCTCAAGACAATCATTAAAAAGAGCACTGTAATGCAACCATAGGAACTGGGCAGTCACGGTAAAAGCGACTAACAGTGCTAAAACACACGGCCATAATTTATAGAGAAAACCTATTCAGAAAAGTGATATAATGGCCAGTAGCTCTCTACATATAGATAAATAGAGCCATCACACCCATGGATGACAATGCATTGGAAATCACAGCTATCTAAATGTACGATTATTTAAAAATTAAAAATACTCAGTAAAACTCCCTTAATGGGAATATGCAGGTAGGTTTTTTCTTTGTAATCTGAGAGTAACATGATGTAGGGGCAGAGACCCTGATTCCAGCGATGTATCACTTACAAGGCTGTTTAGCAGCAGAAAGCGATAATCCCTACAGGACTAGGGGTCTCGTGCTTCTTGGTCCTTCTACTCAGTATAACCACACCACCCACCACTGATTAGCAGCTTTCTGCCTATGCACAGTGTAAACAGAAAGCTGCCAGTGGTTTGGGTAGGGTTATACAGAGCTCAGTATTGTGAGCAATGCTAGATCTGCAGCAGAGAAAAAAAAGGAAGGTATCAAAATGACAACATGCAACTCCGTAAGTGACACATTGCTGGAATCAGGCTGCTCTCAGAAAAGATGACAAAATCCTGTTGACAGATTCCCAATAATGGGACCTAAAAAAAAACAACTACAAAGTAAATATAATATATATATATATATATATATATATATATATATATACACAGTGGGGAAAAAAAAGTATTTAGGGTGTGTGCCCACGTAGCGTTTTACAAGCGTATATGCTGCGGAATTTCCGCAGCGTAAACGCTTGACAATCCGCCCCCCATGGTCCCCAATCAGAATCCGCAATTTCAATGCCCATGCTGTGGATTTTTCCGCCACGTTTATGCTGCGCTCAAAAATCCACAGCATGTCCATTAATTTTGCGGAAGCGCAGCGTAATTGCCGCCATTGACTTGCATTGAAACGCATTTGTACACACAGATATTATGCGTCTCTATGTGCGGATGGTACCCAAGTCTGGAGGAGAGGAGACTGGGTACCATAGAAACTGTAAAAAAAAAAAAAGAATTTGAAATAAAAAATAAAGTTTATACTTACCTTCTGATGTCCTCCTGGTGTTTTGCCTGCTCCGTCATGTATATTGCAATGCTCGCACTGTTGTGAAGGACCTGCCATGACATCACTGAGTCATGTGACCCATCACATGGCTCAATGACGTCACCACAGGTCCTTCACTCCACCCCGAGCCGCCCAACACACCGGACGTGGCAGAGAGAACACCGGGAGGACACCGGAAGGTAAGTATAAACTTTATTTTTTACCATTTTATTCTTTTTTTTTTAAACTAACTTGGTCACACTTTTCCAAGTGATGCTAAAATCGATTGGAAAGGCGATTGATAACCCGCATGCAGAAATGCATGTGAAGAACGCTTCACAAACGCTTCTACCTGGCAGGAAAAACGCATGTAAAATCCATATGCGTTTTTCCTGCCAGGGAGAAACGGAAAAAATATGCAGCATTTCTGCATCGTGGGCACATAGCCTCACTCAGTCAGTTCTCCCACTTAAAAAGATGAGAGAGGCCTGTAACTGACATCATAGGTAGACCTCAACTATGAGAGACAAAATGAGAAAACAAATCCTGAAAATCACATTGTCTGATTTGGAAAGAATTTTTTTTTTAATTTTGGTGGAAAATAAGTATTTGGTCAATTACTAACAAGCAACATTTCTGGCTCTCACAGACCTGTAACTTCTCCTTTAAGAGGCTCCTCTGTCCTCCACTCATTACCTGTAGTACTGGCACCTGTTTGAACTTGTTATCAGTATAAAAGACACCTGTAAGCAACCTCAAACAGTCACACTCCAAACTCCACTATGGTGAAGACCAAAGAGCTGTTGAAGGACACCAGAAAGAAAATTGTAGCCCTGCACCAGGCTGGGAAGGCTGAATCTGCAATAGGCAAGCAGATTGGTGTGAAGAAATCAACTGTGGGAGCAATAATTAGAAAATGGAAGACATACAAGACCACTGATAATCTCCCTTGATCTGGGGCTCCACACAAGATCTCACCCCGTGGGGTCAAAATGATCTCAAGAACGGTGAGCAAAAATCCTAGAACCACATGGGGGGACCTAGTGAATGACCTGCAGAGAGCTGGGACCAACATTACACAGGCTACCATCAGTAACACACTACGCTGCCAGGGACTCAGATCCTACAGTGCCAGACGTGTCCCCCTGCTTAAGCCATTACATGTCTGGCCCCATCTGAAGTTTGCTAGAGAGCATTTGGATGATCCAGAAGAGTATTGGGAGAATGTCATATGGTCAGATGAAACCAAAGTAGAACTGTTTGGTAGAAACACAACTCGTCATGTTTGGAGGAGAAAGAATGCCAAGTTACATCCAAAGAACACCATACCTACTGTGAAGCATGGGGGTGGCAACTTCATGCTTTGGGGCTGTTTCTCTGCCAAGGGACCAGGACAACTGATCCATGTACATGAAAGAATGAATGGGGCCATGTATCGTCAGATTTTGAGTGCAAACCTCCTTCCATCAGCAAGGGCATTGAAGATGAAACTTGGCTGGGTCTTTCAGCATGACAATGATCCCAAGTACACTGCCAGGGCAACGATGGAGTGGCTTTGTAAGAAGCATTTCAAGGTCTTGGAGTGGCCTAACCAGTCTTCAGATCTAAATACTATAAAAAACCTTTGGAGGGAGTTGAAAGTCCATGTTGCCCAGCGACATCACTGCTCTAGAGGAGATCTGCATGGAGGAATGGGCCAACATACCAGCAACAGTGTGTGCCACCTTGTGAAGACTTACAGAAAACGTTTGACCTCTGTCATTGCCAACAAAGGATATATAACAAAGTATTGAGATGAACTTTCGTAATTGACCAAATACTTTTTTTCCACCAAAATTTGAAAAAAAAAAAAAAAATAATAATCTTTCCAAATCTAAAAAGTTCATTTTTTTCTCAGTAAAGTACACTCTGCAACCCATCTTGACTGAAAAAAAAAAAAAAAAAAAATGTAGAAATTTTTGCAAATTTATTAAAAAAGAAAAACTGAAATATCACATGGTCATATTTATTCAGACTTTTTGCTCAGTATTGAATAGAAGCACCCTTTTGAGCTAGTACAGCCATGAGTCTTCTTGGGAATGATGCAACAAGTTTTTCACACCTGGATTTTGGGATGCTCTGCCATTCTTCCTTGCAGATCCTCTCCAGTTCCGTCAGGTTGGATGGTGCACATCGGTGGACAGCCATTTTCAGGTCTCTCCAGAGATGCTCAAATGGGTTTAGGTCATGGCTCTGGCTGGGCCAGTCGAGAATGGTCACAGAGTTATTCTGAAGCCATTCTTTTGTTATTTTAGCTGTGTGCTTAGGGTCATTGTCTTGTTGGAAGGTGAACTTTCGGCCAAGTCTGAGGTCCAGAGCACTCTGGAAGAGGTTTTCATCCAGGATATCTCTGTACTTGGCCACATTCAGGTCTCCTTCAATTGCAACCAGTTGTCCTATCCCTGCAGCTGAAAAACACCCCCATAGCATGATGCTGCCACCACCATCTTTCACTGTTGGGATTGTATTGGGCAGGTGATGAGCAGTGCCTGGTTTTCTCCACACATGCCACTTAGAACTTTTTGGTGATAATTCTATCTTCGTCTCATCAGACCAGAGAATCTTATTTCTCATAGTCTGTGAGTCCTTCATGTGTTTTTGAGCAAACTATCAGGGCCTTCATACGTTTTGCACTGAGGAGAAGCTTCCGTCGGGCCACTCTGCCATAAAGGCCCGACTGGTGGAGGGCTGCAGTGACTTTGTGGAACTTTCTCCCATCTCCGTACTTCATCTCTAGAGCTCAACCACAGTGATCTGGGGGTTCTTCTTTATCCCTCTCACCAAGGCTCTTCTCCCACGAATGCTCAGTTTGGCTGGATGGCCAGGTCTAGGAAGACTTCTGGTGATCTCAAACTTCTTTCATTTAAGGATTATGGAGACCACTGTGCTCTTAGGAACCTTGAGTAATGCAGAAATTCTTTTGTAACCTTGGTCAGATCTGTGCCTTGCCACAATTCTGTCTCTGAGCTCCTTGGGCAGTTCCTTTGAGCTCATGATTCTCATTTGGTCTGACATGCACTGTGAGCTGTGAGGTCTTATACAGACAGGTGTGTGCCTTTCCAAATCAAGTCCCATCAGTTTAATGAAACACAGCTGGATTCCAATGAAGGAGTAGAACCATCTCATGGAGGATCACAAGGAAATGGACAGCATACGACTTAAATATGAGTGTCTGAGTACTTATGACCATGTGATATTTCAGTTTTTCTTTTTTTATAAATTTGCAAAAATGTCTACATTTGTTTTTTTTCAGTCAAGATGAGGTGCAGAGTGTACATTAATGAGAAAAAAATGAACTTTTTAGAATTTACCAAATGGCTGCAATGAAACAAAGAGTGAAAAATTTAAAGGGGTCTGAATACTTTCCGTACCACACTGTGTTAAAATTTTTTAAGCAAATACAGTTCATGGCTACTATTAGCAAATGTAAAGATTACTTTATTCAACTTTCCAGCTGGTGACATTTAGCTCTGACTACAGAGAGGAGGTCATGAAGGAGTTAAGTAAGAGAATGCTTCCCATTACGCATCCACGTCATTAAAGAACAAGCCGTCACAGTCACATCATTCATCTCAAATAGTTTTTTTTCTGATGTCTGTTGATTTATACAATTCTCCATGATGATGAGCTTCTGCACAAGCCGGGAGCAGACAAACGTGTCCGCACAGACTGATGCAATGGAGCCGTCCGTTACAACTTGAGCAACTTTCTGTTGTGTAACATTTGTAAGATAAGAAGAACAGATGCACTTTCTCAGGAAGGAACTCAGAGGCTGCACAGATTATGGAGAAGTTGTAGATGAATCACGATCCTCTATCCATCCGGGGGACCGACTGTTCTCATTATCAATGTAGCAGTTAACGGATAAACTTTTCTGCTGCTTATAGTTTCTGATCGCTCCTTCACATTTAGCTCTCCATCTGCTGGCTTTCTGCAGAGTGAATGCGGAATAAGCAGAGCTGCAGTGTAAAGCATTGTAGGTGAGCTGAGGTTTTCAGACCATCTCAGATGGAATTCCATTCACTGATCATAGTTTTGCTCTAATGGATTTCTCAGGAATGCAGCAACAGATAGCGATATAAAAAATGGGGTTCTGGGAGGTTGATCCTTGATAGTTTTCTGCCATCTGGTGGCTACCCTTTGTAATGTTTTCTTATTTTCATTATTTTGTGTCTCTCATTGGTTCTGAATAAATTGGAGTAACACTTATATGATATTAACACTTATATGATATTCCATGTAACATATGGCAGATAAATGAATCCTACATACACATTACATAGCTGTCAGTTGACAGATATCTCTCTTGAGACATCCAGCCAGATTCCTCTGGCAGTGACTTATTTCTGCACCGAAAAAAGAAAAAGGATTGCCTATACAATTTCAAACATCATCTTTTGGGGGAGTTGGGATGCCACCATACACATGAATTCTATATTTATTTAAAGGGGTTGTCTAGTACTTTTAAAACTAATGACCTGTCCTCAGGATAGGTCATAAATACAAAATTTGATGGGGTTTGACACCCAAGAATCCCACTGATCAGCTGTTACCAACACTGTAGGGAGTGGAGCACCGCAGCTCTGTACCTATTAGATGCTGCCGGGTCCTGTAGCGGCCACTAAACAGAGTATTGGGTGATCTGTGTCGCTCCATACACTCTTTACATCCGGCCTACACTGAAGGTGAAGTCAGCTGATCGGTGACCCCCAACAATTTTAAGTTATCTATATAATAGTACTGGAAAACCCCTGAAACGGTGACTGTCACCACACAGTGTAGAGCATTTACAAGATGCTCATAGAAGGTAAACTCACATTTTGGGCACTATTTGCTGTCACGCTGCACAAGTATATAAACTTATAATGAATGTTTTTTAATAAAAGGGGTCTGTCTAAAGAATCTTTGTAGAGATCACAATGAGACACTTCAATGCCAATGTACCTACCTCATCATACCCAAATAACCAAAGTCTCGGTGTTTGGTAATACTTGTCATATGTAATGTAAAGGTCATAAGTCCTGGTCTGTAAGATGGCGTCTTCAGCACCTTCAGCTTTTGGTTTGCTTGCTTCAACAATTTTGGCAGTGTCGACCGTTGCCTAGATCAAGATAAAGCATCACTTAGACAAGATATAGAGATAAATATATCTATCTATCTATCTACACACACACGTTATATATTAGTGACTCCTAAACAATTGGCAATATACCCAACAATAATAAAATCCACAGCGATATCTGAAGAGGTTAGATCACTGTATTTTAGCCTTTAACAAGGTAACACATTTCTGTCCTGCACATGACCAAGCGACAAGACCCAAAATTTAGATATTTTAGGTCATTAACATGCAACAAAAATTCTGAAGAATGTAAATTATGTGAAACTCCGTTTTAACCTTTTCATGGCCGGGCTATCTAAAAAAAAATATATAATATATAATATATATATATATATATATATATATATATATATATATATATATATATAGGCCCCATTATACAAGTGCTTCTCACAAAATTAGAATATCATCAAAATGTTAATTTATTTCAGTTCTTCAATACAAAAAGTGAAACTCATTATATAGAGTCATTACAGAGTGATCTATTTCAAGTGTTTATTTCTGTTAATGTTGATGATTATGGCTTACAGCCAATGAAAACACAAAAGTCATTATCTCAGTAAATTAGAATACTTTATAACAACAGCTTGAAAAATGTTTCTAAAATCCAAAATGTTGGCCTACTGAAATGTATGTTCAGTAAGTGCGCTCAATACTTGGTCAGGGCTCCTTTTGCATCAATTACTGCATCAATGCGGCGTGGCATGGAGGCGATCAGCCTGTGGCACTGCTGAGGTGTTATGGGAGCACAGGTTGCTTTGATAGCAGCCTTCAGCTCGTCTGCATTGTTGGGTCTGGTGTCTCATCTTCCTCTTGACAATACCCTATAGATTCTATATGGGGTTAAGGTCAGGCGAGTTTGCTGGCCGCCAATCAAGCACAGTGATACTGTTATTAAACCAGGTATTGGTACTTTTGGCAGTGTGGACAGGTGCCAAGTCCTGCTGGAGAATGACATTTCCATCTCCAAAAAGCTTGTGGGCAGAGGGAAGCATGAAGTGCTCTAAAATTTCCTGGTAGATGGCTGCGCTGACTTTGGTCTTGATAAAACACAGTGGACCTACACCAGCAGATGACATGGCTCCCCAAACCATCACTGATTGTGGAAACTTCACACTAGACCTCAAGCAGCTTGGATTGTGGCCTCTCCACTCTTCCTCCAGACTCTGGGACCTTGATTTCCAAATCAAAATTGGAACTCTGGGACTTTGTGGAGTGTGTCAATGACTGCCTTCTGGACATCTGTCAAGTCAGCAGTCTTCCCCATGATTGTGGAGCCTACTGAAACAGACTAAGGGACCTTTTTAAACGCTTAGGAAGCCTTTGCAGGTGTTTTTTGTTAATTATTTTAATTTACTGAGATAATGACTTCGGTGTTTTCATTGGCTGTAAGCCATAATCATCAACATTAACAGAAATAAACACTTGAAATAGATCATTCTGTAATGACTCTATATCATGTATGAATTTCACTTTTTATATTGAAGAGCTGAAATAAATTGGCTTTTTGATGATATTCTAATATAGTGACATCTACCTGTATAAAATAAATATATATTTTAGGTTTTCTTCTGATGAGGTCTTCTGGGCATCGGGGTGGGCCTGGGTCTTCTGCCTCCTGTGTTTCTACAAGTAATTGATTATTCAGTGACCTGCCTCAGTTTTCAAATTTCGCGCTGCCGATGCCATCACAGAGTGGACAGCGCGTCCACGGTGCGAGATTCCACGTTTGTCTTCAACAAATTGGCGCCGAGTCGCCGCATGAGGAGATCTAGATCTAAATCTGCGCCAACTCCGGTGCCATTTTATTGAACACCTGAACACCAGACGCAAAATCGCTTTTCTAGTTTATTACCATTTGTGCACATTTATTCAGGGTCTTTATTCGGGAGTCTAATCTGAGGTATGTATTTTATATTGGGGTATGTATTCATTGAGGTAAGCCCTTGGGCCTATATTTATTTTGGAGTATGTTCAGGGTTTTGTAATCATTTTTGTGGACTATGCTTATTTTGAGGTCTAATCTGGAGGTCTGTATTTTTTTGGGTGGGTCTACAGTTATTTTCATGGTTTGTAGCTATTTTGGAGGCTGATCTGGGATCTGTATTGATTTTAGGGGAAGTATTTTTTCAAGGTCATTATTCTGCAGATCGTGTTACATAGGGAATCTGAGGGTGCGGGGATCGTGTTACATAGGGAATCTGAGGGTGTGGGGATCGTGTTACATAGGGAATCTGAGGGTGCGGGGATTGTGTTACATAGGGAATCTGAGGGTGTGGGGATCGTGTTACATAGGGAATCTGAGGGTGTGGGGATCGTGTTATATAGGGAATATGAGGATGCGGGGATCGTGTTATATAGGGAATATGAGGCACCCTCAGATTCCCTATGTAACACGATCCCCGCACCCTCAGATTCCCTATGTAACACGATCCCCGCACCCTCAGATTCCCTATGTAACACGATCCCCGCACCCTCAGATTCCCTATGTAACACGATCCCCGCACCCTCAGATTCCCTATGTAACACGATCCCCGCACCCTCAGATTCCCTATGTAACACGATCCCCGCACCCTCATATTCCCTATATAACACGATCCTCGCACCCTCATATTCCCTATATAACACGATCCCCGCTCCCTCAGATTCCCTATATAACACAATCCCCGCACCCTCATATTCCCTATGTAACACGATCCCCGCACCCTCAGATTCCCTATATAACAGGATCCCCGCTCCCTCATATTCCCTATATAACAGGATCCCCACACCCTCATATTCCCTATATAACAGGATCCCCACACCCTCATATTCCCTATATAACAGGATCCCCGCACCCTCAGATTCCCTATATAACAGGATCCCCGCACCCTCAGATTCCCTATATAACAGGATCCCCGCTCCCTCATATTCCCTATATAACAGGATCCCCGCACCCTCATATTCCCTATATAACAGGATCCCCACACCCTCATATTCCCTATATAACACGATCCTCGCACCCTCATATTCCCTATATAACACGATCCCCGCTCCCTCAGATTCCCTATGTAATACGATCCCCGCACCCTCAGATTCCCTATATAACAGGATCCCCGCTCCCTCGGATTCCCTATATAACAGGATCCCCGCACCCTCATATTCCCTATATAACACGATCCCCGCACCCTCATATTCCCTATATAACAGGATCCCCACACCCTCATATTCCCTATATAACACGATCCTCGCACCCTCATATTCCCTATATAACAGGATCCCCGCTCCCTCATATTCCCTATATAACAGGATCCCCGCTCCCTCGGATTCCCTATGTAACAGGATCCCCGCTCCCTCGGATTCCCTATGTAACAGGATCCCCGCACCCTCAGATTCCCTATATAACACAATCCCCGCACCCTCATATTCCCTATGTAACACGATCCCCGCACCCTCAGATTCCCTATGTAACACGATCCCCGCACCCTCAGATTCCCTATGTAACACGATCCCCGCACCCTCAGATTCCCTATGTAACACGATCCCCGCACCCTCAGATTCCCTATGTAACACGATCCCCGCACCCTCAGATTCCCTATGTAACACGATCCCCGCACCCTCAGATTCCCTATGTAACACGATCCCCGCACCCTCAGATTCCCTATGTAACACGATCCCCGCACCCTCAGATTCCCTATATAACACAATCCTCGCACCCTCAGATTCCCTATATAACACAATCCTCGCACCCTCAGATTCCCTATATAACACAATCCCCGCTCCCTCATATTCCCTATATAACAGGATCCCCGCATCCTCATATTCCCTATATAACACGATCCCCACACCCTCAGATTCCCTATGTAACACGATCCCCACACCCTCAGATTCCCTATGTAACACAATCCCCGCACCCTCAGATTCCCTATGTAACACGATCCCCACACCCTCAGATTCCCTATATAACAGGATCCCCGCACCCTCATATTCCCTATATAACAGGATCCCCGCACCCTCATATTCCCTATATAACACGATCCTCGCACCCTCATATTCCCTATATAACACGATCCCCGCTCCCTCAGATTCCCTATGTAACAGGATCCCCGCTCCCTCGGAATATGAGGGTGCGAGGATCGTGTTATATAGGGAATATGAGGGTGTGGGGATCCTGTTATATAGGGAATATGAGGGTGCGGGGATCGTGTTATATAGGGAATATGAGGGTGCGGGGATCCTGTTATATAGGGAATCCGAGGGAGCGGGGATCCTGTTATATAGGGAATCTGAGGGTGCGGGGATCGTATTACATAGGGAATCTGAGGGAGCGGGGATCGTGTTATATAGGGAATATGAGGGTGCGAGGATCGTGTTATATAGGGAATATGAGGGTGTGGGGATCCTGTTATATAGGGAATATGAGGGTGCGGGGATCCTGTTATATAGGGAATATGAGGGAGCGGGGATCCTGTTATATAGGGAATCTGAGGGTGCGGGGATCCTGTTATATAGGGAATCTGAGGGTGCGGGGATCCTGTTATATAGGGAATATGAGGGTGTGGGGATCCTGTTATATAGGGAATATGAGGGTGTGGGGATCCTGTTATATAGGGAATATGAGGGAGCGGGGATCCTGTTATATAGGGAATCTGAGGGTGCGGGGATCGTGTTACATAGGGAATATGAGGGTGCGGGGATTGTGTTATATAGGGAATCTGAGGGTGCGAGGATCGTGTTATATAGGGAATATGAGGGTGTGGGGATCCTGTTATATAGAGAATATGAGGGTGTGGGGATCCTGTTATATAGGGAATATGAGGGAGCGGGGATCCTGTTATATAGGGAATCTGAGGGTGCGGGGATCCTGTTATATAGGGAATCTGAGGGTGTGGGGATCCTGTTATATAGGGAATATGAGGGTGTGGGGATCCTGTTATATAGGGAATATGAGGGAGCGGGGATCCTGTTATATAGGGAATCTGAGGGTGCGGGGATCGTGTTACATAGGGAATATGAGGGTGCGGGGATTGTGTTATATAGGGAATCTGAGGGAGCGGGGATCGTGTTATATAGGGAATATGAGGGTGCGAGGATCGTGTTATATAGGGAATATGAGGGTGTGGGGATCCTGTTATATAGGGAATATGAGGGAGCGGGGATCCTGTTATATAGGGAATCTGAGGGTGCGGGGATCGTGTTACATAGGGAATCTGAGGGTGCGGGGATCGTGTTATATAGGGAATATGAGGGTGCGAGGATCGTGTTATATAGGGAATATGAGGGTGCGGGGATCGTGTTATATAGGGAATCTGAGGGTGCGGGGATCCTGTTATATAGGGAATCTGAGGGTGCGGGGATCGTGTTACATAGGGAATCTGAGGGAGCGGGGATCGTGTTATATAGGGAATATGAGGGTGCGGGGATCCTGTTATATAGGGAATCTGAGGGTGCGGGGATCCTGTTATATAGGGAATATAAGGGCGCGGGGATCCTGTTATATAGGGAATATGAGGGTGCGGGGATTGTGTTATACAGGGAATATGAGGGTGCGGGGATTGTGTTATACAGGGAATCTGAGGGTGCGGGGATCCTGTTATATAGGGAATATGAGGGTGTGGGGATCCTGTTATATAGGGAATATGAGGGTGCGGGGATCCTGTTATATAGGGAATATGAGGGTGCGGGGATCCTGTTATATAGGGAATATGAGGGTGCGGGGATCCTGTTATATAGGGAATATGAGGGTGCGGGGATCCTGTTATATAGGGAATATGAGGGTGCGGGGATCCTGTTATATTGGGAATATGAGGGTGCGGGGATCCTGTTATATTGGGAATATGAGGGTGCGGGGATCGTGTTATATAGGGAATCTGAGGGTGCGGGGATCCTGTTATATAGGGAATATGAGGGTGCGGGGATCGTGTTATATAGGGAATATGAGGGTGCGGGGATTGTGTTTTATAGGGAATCTGAGGGTGCGGGGATCCTGTTATATAGGGAATATGAGGGTGCGGGGATCCTGTTATATAGGGAATATGAGGGTGCGGGGATCCTGTTATATAGGGAATCTGAGGGAGCGGGGATCCTGTTATATAGGGAATATGAGGGTGCGGGGATTGTGTTATATAGGGAATATGAGGGTGCGAGGATCGTGTTATATAGGGAATATGAGGGTGTGGGGATCCTGTTATATAGGGAATATGAGGGTGCGGGGATCCTGTTATATAGGGAATCTGAGGGTGCGGGGATCGTGTTACATAGGGAATCTGAGGGTGTGGGGATCGTGTTACATAGGGAATCTGAGGGTGCGGGGATTGTGTTACATAGGGAATCTGAGGGTGTGGGGATCGTGTTATATAGGGAATATGAGGGTGCGAGGATCGTGTTATATAGGGAATATGAGGGTGTGGGGATCCTGTTATATAGGGAATATGAGGGTGCGGGGATCCTGTTATATAGGGAATCTGAGGGTGCGGGGATCGTGTTACATAGGGAATCTGAGGGTGCGGGGATCGTGTTACATAGGGAATCTGAGGGTGCGGGGATCGTGTTATATAGGGAATATGAGGGTGCGAGGATCGTGTTATATAGGGAATATGAGGGTGTGCGGATCCTGTTATATAGGGAATATGAGGGTGCGGGGATCCTGTTATATAGGGAATCTGAGGGTGCGGGGATCGTGTTACATAGGGAATCTGAGGGTGCGGGGATCGTGTTACATAGGGAATCTGAGGGTGCGGGGATCGTGTTACATAGGGAATCTGAGGGTGCGGGGATCCTGTTATATAGGGAATATGAGGGAGCGGGGATCCTGTTATATAGGGAATATGAGGGTGCGGGGATCCCCGCACCCTCAGATTCCCTATGTAACAGGATCCCCGCTCCCTCGGATTCCCTATGTAACAGGATCCCCGCACCCTCAGATTCCCTATGTAACAGGATCCCCGCACCCTCAGATTCCCTATGTAACACGATCCCCGCACCCTCAGATTCCCTATGTAACAGGATCCCCGCACCCTCAGATTCCCTATGTAACACGATCCCCGCACCCTCAGATTCCCTATGTAACAAGATCCCCGCACCCTCAGATTCCCTATGTAACACGATCCCCGCACCCTCAGATTCCCTATGTAACACGATCCCCGCACCCTCAGATTCCCTATGTAACACGATCCCCGCACCCTCAGATTCCCTATGTAACACGATCCCCGCACCCTCAGATTCCCTATGTAACACGATCCCCGCACCCTCAGATTCCCTATGTAACACGATCCCCGCACCCTCAGATTCCCTATGTAACACGATCCCCGCACCCTCAGATTCCCTATATAACACAATCCTCGCACCCTCAGATTCCCTATATAACACGATCCCCGCTCCCTCATATTCCCTATATAACAGGATCCCCGCATCCTCATATTCCCTATATAACACGATCCCCACACCCTCAGATTCCCTATGTAACACAATCCCCGCACCCTCAGATTCCCTATGTAACACGATCCCCACACCCTCAGATTCCCTATGTAACACGATCCCCGCACCCTCAGATTCCCTATATAACAGGATCCCCGCTCCCTCATATTCCCTATATAACACGATCCCCACACCCTCATATTCCCTATATAACACGATCCTCGCACCCTCATATTCCCTATATAACACGATCCCCGCTCCCTCAGATTCCCTATATAACACAATCCCCGCACCCTCATATTCCCTATGTAACACGATCCCCGCACCCTCAGATTCCCTATATAACAGGATCCCCGCTCCCTCATATTCCCTATATAACAGGATCCCCACACCCTCATATTCCCTATATAACAGGATCCCCACACCCTCATATTCCCTATATAACAGGATCCCCGCACCCTCAGATTCCCTATATAACAGGATCCCCGCACCCTCATATTCCCTATATAACACGATCCCCGCACCCTCATATTCCCTATATAACAGGATCCCCACACCCTCATATTCCCTATATAACACGATCCTCGCACCCTCATATTCCCTATATAACACGATCCCCGCTCCCTCAGATTCCCTATGTAATACGATCCCCGCACCCTCAGATTCCCTATATAACAGGATCCCCGCTCCCTCGGATTCCCTATATAACAGGATCCCCGCACCCTCATATTCCCTATATAACACGATCCCCGCACCCTCATATTCCCTATATAACAGGATCCCCACACCCTCATATTCCCTATATAACACGATCCTCGCACCCTCATATTCCCTATATAACACGATCCCCGCACCCTCATATTCCCTATATAACAGGATCCCCGCTCCCTCATATTCCCTATATAACAGGATCCCCGCTCCCTCGGATTCCCTATGTAACAGGATCCCCGCTCCCTCGGATTCCCTATGTAACAGGATCCCCGCACCCTCAGATTCCCTATATAACACAATCCCCGCACCCTCATATTCCCTATGTAACACGATCCCCGCACCCTCAGATTCCCTATGTAACAGGATCCCCGCTCCCTCATATTCCCTATATAACAGGATCCCCGCTCCCTCGGATTCCCTATGTAACACGATCCCCGCACCCTCAGATTCCCTATGTAACAGGATCCCCGCACCCTCAGATTCCCTATGTAACACGATCCAGCACTCTCAGATCTCAGACCAGAGAGGGGCGCCACACAGTGCTGGAGCTAGAGCAGATGAATAATCTACTGGACAATGGGTACTTGACCCCCATTGAACGCATTCATGGATCTGGTCTAAACCATTTATTTATTCAGGCGGTCTAGTCTATAGTTATTACTTATGCAGGGGTCTGCATTTATTCTGGAAATTTGTGTTTGTTTCTTTAGGGGCCTTATCTGCATCTGTCTGCCTTTAGGGGTTCTGTATTTGCCATGTTGTCTGGTGTGATGTGTGTATTTATCTTGAGGTTAAAGGGGTACTCTGGGGAGATAAAAAAATGTTTGTACTGTTCCTGCACTCGACACTGAAAAGAAGAGATGGTCAGTACAGTTGTATGATCCTTGTAATTCCGTGTGACAGGATCCGCTCCTCACTGCCCCCCCCGTCTGGGTCATTACATCATACACCAAGTGCTGCTCCCCCCTGTAAGGAACAGCCAGCCTGAGGAGAGGGGTCATGGTCACATTTTAGTTTATATTTAAATACGACATGGTCTTATGATTTATGTTGTATTTAGTAGCATATTGTGTTTTTTTCATATATTTATATAACTGGAGCAAGTTCAGAGAAGAGCGACCAGAATGCTGACCGGTCTGCAAACCATGTCCTATGAGGAACGGTTACAGGATTTGGGAATGTTTGGCTTGCAAAAAAGAAGACTGAGAGGAGACTTAATAGCTGTCTACAAATATGTCAAGGGCTGTCACATTGTAGAAGGATCATCTTTATTCTCATTTGCACAAGGAAAGACTAGAAGCAATGGGATGAAACTAAATGGGAGGAGACACAGATTAGATATTAGAAAAAACTTTTTGACAGTTAGGGTGATTAATGAGTGGAACAGGCTGCCACGAGAGGTGGTGAGTTCCCCTTCAATGGACGTCTTCAAACAGAGGCTGGACAGACATCTGTATGAGATGATTTAGTGAATCCTGCTTTGAGCAGGGGGTTGGACCAGATGACCCAGGAGGTCCCTTCCAACTCTACCATTCTATGATTCTATAATTTCTATAGCGTTACTGATGAAGGTCTGATGACAAGAACGAAATGTTTATTCATTTGGATCGCACATACGAATAAAACAAGAATCTAATATCGTCATTTGAGTGCAGAGTTTTGTTTGTGTATTTTGGTGTGTGTCTCGGGGTCTTTTTGGGGGACTTTATTCTGGTGTTTGGTCTGGGTTCCTTATTAACTTCTGGGTCTGATAAGAGCAATATTCAGTTTTTCTGAATACAATAGACAGAGCGATGACCCCATTCCCAATATCCGGTAACATTTAGCTATAGGAGAACAGCTTTGACCAAACTGACAGTGCTGCACTTACATCATCAGTCTCTAGTAGGCCACTTTCTTCATATTCTAAAAAATAAAAAAAAAATAAATACATATAAGTAGATCCATGTACATATATTGGTCCATTCATACACACTTGTGAAGCACAATTTTGCTTTTGCCTTTATTTATTGCCAATAATCCCAATATTAAAGAAGCAAATACCATATTCCATAGAAACAAGAAACGTTACCATTCTGTCCTGCTACTTTATAACTAGGTAATTTCTTTCTAAAGGAACACGTAGGGCAATACACTACTATTATGGCAGGGCTTTGTATTTTTCAGCTGACATTGAGGTATGAGGGCTTGTTATTTTTGCAGCTGTAGTCTGATTGATGACATTCATTTTGCCATACAATGTTCTGAAAAAAAAAAAAAAAAATTCCAAGTGGGATTAAATGGTGAAAAAAAAATGCAATTGCACCATTGTTTTTTGGGTTTTGTTTTTAACTCTTGTTTATAGCATATTAAAAATAACCTAGAAAAATGACTGTCTAGGTCAGTGCGATTGCACCAATTCCAAGCGTAAAGATTTTTTTCAATTTAACCCCTTCACGACGTATAGGTACGTCATCAGTCATGTCTCGGTCTTTGATGCAGGCTCCGGCGCTGAGACCGCATCTTTCCCCGCACATGACACCGGATTTGATCAGCTGTCATGTTCCCCTAACAGCCGCGGGTGGATCCGGGATGTTAACAAGTTAAATCTCTGACAGCACCATTCAACACACACTGGCTGGAAGTGCGTCATAAGACCCACCCATCGGCGCCCCCGTCGTGTGATTGCGGGGCGCCGATGGGTTGTTATGACAGCCAGTGGTCTGCAGAAGACCCCTTTACCTGTCACTGTAAATCTCCTATGAACGCTGGTATTCACAGGAGATCATGATTTCTGCTAAACCTAGCAGGCTGAAGCCCTGCTACGTGTACCAAAGGCGATCAAAAGATCACAGCCTTAAGTCTCCGAATGAGACTTATTGAAGCATTTAAAAAATAAAAAAAAAAAAAGAACAAAAAAACCCCCACAGTTTCAAATCACCCCCCTTTTGCCCCTTTCAAAATAAAACAATTAAAAACAATAAAAAACACACATTTGGTATCGCTGCGTTCAGAAATGTCCAAACTATCAAACTATAAAGTTAATTAATCCGATCGGTAAACAGTGTAATGAGAAAAAAAAATCAAAACTACAGAATTACGTCTTTTTTTGTCGCCGCAACATCGCAATAAAATGCAATAACGGGCGATCAAAACATTGTATCTACCCCAAAATGTAAAAACGTCAGCTAGGTGCGCAAAGAGTAAGCCCTTACACAGACCCCCAAAAATGGTGACATAAGCAAATTTTTTTTTTCTTACAAATTTCTTTAACACTTAAATAAAAAACAAACAAACAAAAAAACCTATACATGTTTGACATCTGCGTACTCATACTGACCTGGGGAATTACATTTAAAAAAAATCATTGTGGAATTGCACTTTTTTTGCAATTTCACCGCACTTGGAATTTTCTTCCCAATTTTCATGTACACTAAATTTTTATTTTTTTTTCTCCTTAGAGGACTTGAACCTGCGATTGGCTGATGGCTTGTATTATATACTGCAGTACATATAGGTTTATATAGTGAAAATCATAGTCTCCTATTAAACTCAGGAATTCCAAGATAGCACCTCGAGACCCCTCCAAACATGTGGACCCCTGCCCAGGACGTTATTTCACATCCTACTGTGGGAAGGAGCTAATGAGGTGATGGTGCATTACATGGAGATCCTATCTTTCGGGTTTCTCCAGCTGACACTGCTATACACTTGATGGACAGTTGTACTGACCAGTATCCCAACACTCAGCAATTATTATGCATGGGGTCTCTCCTAATTAATAGGACACAAGCATGCTACATGTGGGATGGCTGCCTTTCCTTGGCCTCAGCGGGCAGCAGCATTTCTCCATTGCCAGATCAGGCGGCAGAGATGCTGCACAACCCCTTTAAAGACCCTTCCACTCAAAACATAATGGCAATATACTATTAAATCTGATGCCAGCGCAATTTTTTTTTTGTAAGTTTATGGTTTGAACCCAATTAACACAAGCACAAGCAGACATTATGGTAAATTAGCTTCTCAGAAATAGAATCACCGATTTACTATCAGAACCTGACAACTGATACAGAAATATTTGTATTTTTTCTCCCCATAAGTAAAGAAAACATTAATACTAACGTCTTTCAATTTACCAATAAATGGAGAATTTACATTTTGCGTTAAATATGATGTACAGAGGGTTGCCCCCCAGCATACATATCAGAAACGTATTAGACTGGCCGCAGCAATCACATACCCAGAAGAGCGAGTACAGACCCCAGCAGCACTGGAAGAGGGGCGGCGGAGGATCAGTATAGCGAGCAGGTGCATGCATTTAAAAAAAAAAATATTATTCATACTATATATAGATTTCAAGGTTTTGAAAAGTTTTACCTTCCATATCTGCAGCTTCCCCATCATCATCGTCGTCATCATCATCACAAGTTGCACGGCTGGCTGCTTTTCCAGAGTCCTTGTACAAGCAAAAATACAAGAAATAAGGTAAGATTTATAACTGGAATATGGAGCATAATAGGCAATGTAAGACAAAAGTATAATCCTGTCAGCTGGAGGGGCTCTCTGCTCGTATCAATTCCCTATTTGGTAAAATGGCCCATTAAAAATACACTGACTACTAAGTTTCCGAGCTGGTACTCCCAGTACTCAGATATAACTTGTGGTATCACATGTTAAAGGGATATCCCCGCTCATCCATTCATGGCATATCCACAGGATGTGCAGATATGTATCCCACCAATGGGATCTGGATCAATGGCGAGAATGGGGACTTGAATTCAGTGGAGAGGTGGCTGGGAATCCCATCTACTTGTACAGAAATTCTGACCACCTCTCTCCAGATAGATGCAAGTCTCATTCATGGAACTTGTGACTACTATGCATTTAGAGACTATTCAGTGGCTATGCCATAACTGTACAAGATGGGAAAGATGGGAATACCCTTTTAAATTTCCATGCAGCACCATCACAGGGGGAAGTAAGCATTACATAGTGTCCCTCCTAATGGATGGGAGGACCTGTCCTCCAGTGGGACATACACGATTTGTAAGCCATCTCTGCTAGGAGGATTCTAAGTAGAGGACCCCCCGCGCTATTCTCGTACAGGCGGATTCTCCCCGTCTGCTGACAAGCCTCTGTTTGTATACTCGTATAGGCAGAGGCAAGCCGCCAGGGACCCGCCTGTACGACTAGTCACTAGCACGCCTTGGTCTCTGGCAGCTATTAAAAGCATGTCTTTCTCTGAAACGCTGCAGCGTTTCAAAGGACATGCAGTGGCTGACACATGCTGCCCAAACCATGGACAGCACGTATCAGCTGACAGATTCCCTTTAACCCCTTCACCCCCAGGCAATTTTCCATTTTTTTTTCCTCCCCTTCTTCAAAGAGCCATAACTTTTTTATTCTTCCAGCACATGAGGGCTTGTTGTGGGACAAGTTGTACTTTTGAATGAAAAAATTCCAAGTGTGGTGAAATTGCAAAAAAAAAAAGTGCAATTTCACAGTGTTTTTAATTTACTATGTCCACTATATGGTAAAATTGACCTGGCAATATGTTTCCCCAGGTCAGTATGAGTATGCAGATACCAAGCATATTACGTTTTTTTATTTTTTTTTATTTACCCATACTAGATAACACATGCCAATATAAGAGAAAACAAAAATTTCATATCACATAATTAGGGTAAATAGATAAAAATAGAATAAACAGGTTTTAGTAGCACTTTTCAGGGTTCCTCAACCATCTCAACTAGTGGCACAAGCAGTGGTTAGGATCTTTTATTTAATAGACAGACAGGACTTTAATAGCTTAATAACTTTTTGCTAGATCAGATTTTCAGAAGTCCTTGAAAATGCAGAATTACTCATTTATAACATCCATCTCACTGCTCAGCATGTGTTATTATTCTGTAAATTGCCTGCAGTGCAACATCCAAATCTGTTAATCTTACCTGCGTCTCAAGGGTAATTTCTTTCACGGCCTCAGTAACAGTGTTCACACCTAACATACACAGGCTTTAATTAGAATACAAATGTGATCTAAAGTGGTATGGTGTCAGGATTATTTACAGAAACCGTCAATCACAAAACTAACTTTCTCAGTCGCTTAATTGGAGGAACGCAGGAACCATAAGACTTTAAGAATATATTTTAGAAAAATAAAAGCCGACATGCCTCCCCCACCAGACTACACCTTGGCAGCAGACACTCAGTTATCCAGTTTAGCTAAGGCCTCTTTCACATGTCAGTGTCTCCAGTAGGTATGGTGACAGTTTTCACACGTACTGAAGACACATACACACAGACCCAAATGAATGGGTCTGCACATATCAGTGTTTCCTCGGACCGTGTGTCCGTGGGCAAAACACGCTGACATGACCATTTTTTACACGCTGCACAAGTCCAAATCAGCGGTATAGTTAGCGCTGTTCCTAGGCACCGGGTGCTGAGGGAATCTCTCATCATTGTCCCCTGCTTGCGCTGCGATCAGCGTGAGCAAGGGACAATGTTGAGAGTAGTATTCTGCCCCCGCTGCCCTGACCGACATTTATTCATCAGCATGCGCGGTGGCTTGAGGCGACTGCACCTGAACTGTGCTGAGCTCACTTAGTGACAGGACACCACTCACTGAGCTCAGCGCAGTTCAGGGGCCTGCTCTCTGTATCAAGTCATTCTCCTCTGCGAGTGGGGTCACCTCAAGCCACCGAGCACGCTGATGCAGAAATGTCGGTCAGATAGACTGTGGCGTGGGACACTGGATTATTTAAATTTAGGACAGGTGAGGGATATTGTTCTTTTTTTATTTTTGGTTTGTTTACAGGGGACAATGGTTTCAGGGAATTAGGTGTTAAAAGGGGATTATAATGTGTTTTTATTTTCTTATTTTTACACTTGTTGGAGACACCGGGGGCAGAATACAACTGTCAACATTATCCCTTGCTCACGCTGATCGAAGCGCAAGCAGGGGACAATGATGAGAAATTCCTTCAGCACCCTGCGCTTGGGAACAGCGCTAACTGAATCGCTGATTGCCAGGCGCCGATACGTATGATCCTAATGCTGCACACAGACACGGATATCTCCGGTACTGTTTTTTCCAGTAAAGTAAATATCAGGACATGTGAAAGAGGCCTTCGTGTCATTAGGAGGCAACAAGGGGCTAAGTAGCAGACCTGTCTTAGCCTTGATTAGGCAGGTTAGGAATAAACTATTTTGTCTTTGCTATTCAAAAGACATGGGCTGTAACCCAACTTTTTCATAGGATGGGTAATAGACAGTAAATGAGGCCCCACGGAGTGATGGAGAACACAGCCTCTACCCTCTCTTGTTGGTATAGCAGGGCGCAGTTGGCGATAGGATGGTTGGTCCTTTTACCTTTGACTCCTACCTAGCATAGAGCGGCGAGTTTGCATGGAACAGAAGATAGGCATCGGGAAGTCCAGGCTCTATCTACCCGACTAGCTTTCTTCAAAACAGTTAAGTAGGTCCCTTGCTGCAGTCGGGCATTGCACTGGATTCCCTGTGTTCGTTTTTTGGCAGAGTCGCAGTCCTATCCCAACACCCAGGGTATCCTCCCTGACTGCTTGCCTGCCGGCATTTCACTGCAGCTCCTATCCCTCCACTTCGCTCTTCTGATACGCCTCCTTCCCTGGTACCGGTCATCCGGCTTTTGAAAAGGGAGGGTGCTTTCTCTGGCGGTCCTTGATGTTCCGCCATTTTCCAGGGGATATAGAGCTTTTCCATGTTGGCTTATTGCCTTTTTTTCCCGTTGCTTCATATGAGTTCTGCTAGTCAGAAGATTTATGCAGTATATAGGTAATATTTATTACAACACAATATGATGTAGTCAGAGCTGTTCAGCTAAGTCTCTCACAGGACTGTTCGGATATTCGGTTGCCTTGTGGGTCATCTCGTTACGCTCGACAGAGATCAGACAACCTCTAGGGCTACCACTGTTCTGTGGTTACGATCTGCCAATGCGGAAGGTTGGGCTAAGCTAAGGTGCCCCTGCCAGGGCACAGCGCTCTCACCCTGCTGGGTAAAAGCCCCTCGGGTGTTACGCCTCCAGACGCATGGTCTTCTATTCCATTGGGCCGCCACTGCATCTTCTGCCCACATCATTGTGAAGCTCTTATCTTTGCATCCAGGAATGCAAGTCTTTGCAGGATACTAAATGCGGCAGTTACTTAGGTTGTAACCTGAGGGATTGTTATTCTCCCTTCTGCAGGACTGATGTTAGTTTTCCACCCCAGCGACCACTTTAGGCCATCCCATGGTTCCATTCACCCCAAAGAAGTGACTGAAAAAAAAAAATTATTGGTACTCACCGCAAAATCTCTTTCTCGTAGCCTTCATTGGGGGGACACAACCCCCTCGCTTCTTTGTGTGGTAGAAGGTGGGGGAGAGGTTTGGGTTTTGCTCTTAATACTATTTCTGCACTAACTGAAGGTCAGCTGGCTGTCCAGGTGTATTCAGGTGGGGAGGAATCATATTAACCCATGGTTCCTGTGTCCCCCAATGAAGGCTACGGGAAACATTTCACGGCGAATACCAAACATCGTTATTTGTTAACAATAAATCCACAATACATTATGTTTGGCTGCACATGGCAGCAACATTCCTATATTACATGCATAGGCAATGTATAGCAGAGAGAAGACCCCACTAATGACATCAAATGGGGGAAAGCTAGGTAGGTGGAGATCATTTTGCTTCATATTAGAACATTTATTACCATAAGCCAAAGTCAGATTAGATATGTATAGTCACGTACACTTATATTTTAGCATACATCATTATTATTTAATGGAAATAATGACTTGAGCCTTGATTCATCATTGCTGCTGTTCCGGTTTTCTGGAGTAATTTGCACTTTTTTTTTAGTGACGTATTTGCGCCATTTTTTAAGCTTTAAGTCTTTTTTTTACATTTTCCCTTTATCAAATGTTGCATTTTCTTGGCACTTGTCACACTAGTCCCTGGCTGTGGTAAGATTTCTGGAGCAGTTTTCAATTTGGCACTTTTTTTTTTTTTTCAGACAAATGTGTGACTTCTTAAAGGATCTGCGACTATTAGTGCTGAAAAGGTCCAAAAAAACAATTAAAGACAAAAAATATAGAGCACTCTTGATTTTGCGTCACGCTCATAAACTGAATGCACCATTTTAAAGAATTTGGCAGAGAAACAGTCAGCGACTAAAACAAGATAAAAAAAAAAAAAAAAAAGACTAAGAAAATTTGGAAATGATGAATTAGGCCTTTGGTGATTTGTTCTCAATTTGCCCAAATAAAAAACAACCCCTTTAACCTCCCATTCACATAAAACTTGGCATCTCGTCCTTGTGCCTAGTGAATTTTGCCATTTTGTACATACATAAGCATTATTTAACAAGGGAGGAATGTTAAAGCCCAGAAGTATAACTTACCTGCATGATGAAAAGTGTCAACCCAACCACCGTCTCCATCATCCTCTTCTATGATGGCTTCCTGTTCATCGGAGTACTCCATCTGCTTACATCTTTTATAACACGGCACTGAGGGGAGTAGTGATTGTCAATGCATAGAAATACTAAAGGCAGAAGACCCTCCATCAGCTACCTTCCGACACATCACTTAAATCACTGTATTACAGAACAGAGGGGTCGGTGGTGCTATGCAGGTGCCAGGACTTCCAGCTTCTACCTTACACATCCCCCTATCTGGAGCTTGGCTCGTTTATGCTCTGTGTCAGTGGGATTGTAATGCGAGCGTGGAAACTAAGGCAGGAAAAGGACACAACCTGCACATACATAACCTATCGGTTCCCCACGGCGTCATACTTCAGGTCTAGCCAAGCATGGGCTAAGTAATTAGAACTGATCACGAGGTTTTGCTCCCAGCCTTTTATTCATACATTAAAATGTAACTGTCTTTTCAGTACAAACTGTCCTGTGTGTTTACATGAGCAATAACTCTGTTTTCTGCCATCACATGGCTTGTATGCTGACTCTACTAGCTTTCCCTTCTGCAGGCTCTAATCACTAGAAGCCTCAGCATTTTCTCTTAATGTGCTCTGCCACTTTCTCCTTCCAGCTTCTTCCCCTCTCCTCTCCAGAGAACTCTATAGCAAACAGGTGTCATTTTATCTCTGGAGGACAGAACTGTAGACAGATTTGAGCAGGTTTTTTTTCCTCAGCATGAGTGATCAGCAGGATATAAAAAGTGACTGGGAATAGGAGACAGAAACAGATTTTTATGATAAGATATATTACAAAGCTTGTTATCTTCATTTGTACTGTTGAGTTATGTAAAATAACTTAAAATGGAGTCACTCATTAAGCTAGACGTGGTCACTGACAATATCAAGCTCCTTCTCTCTGGCAGACCACTCTTGCTGGGTAGAAAGCAAAAAGTAGTCATATGACAGAACCTTGTACTTCTCCTGTTAGCGGAGACCAATGCAGGAAGCTAAATAGACCCATATAGTTCTCTCATATATAGGTATTGTCAGCTGTAACACAAGAGAACATGGAGGAGGGCAAGCTGTGACTATTAGACACATAGAGTCCTCTCATATATAGGTACTAGCTATTGAGCCCGTTCTACGGCCGGGTGGCGAGCATTTTTATTGCTATATGGTCTCCCATGGTGGTATGTGCTCCCCCCATCCTGGTATTTGTGCTGCCCCCATCCTATCCTGGTACGTATGGCACCCTCATACCAAATCCTGGTATGCATGGTACCCCATCCCCATCCTGGTATGTATGGTACCCCTCATCCTAGTATGCATAGTACCTCTCATCCCTATCCTGGTATGCATGGCCTCCTCATCCCAAATTTGATATACATGGCACCCCTCTCATCCCAATCCTGGTATGTATGGCACCCCTCATCCTTTTATGCATGGCACCCCTCATCCCAAATTTGATATACATGGCACTCCTCACCCCCCAATCCTGGCATGTGTGGCGCCCCCCCCTCATCTCCCAATCCTGGCATGTGTGGCGCCCCCCCCTCACCCCCCAATCCTGGCATGTGTGGCCCCCCAACCGCACCCCCAATCCTGGCATGTGTGCCCCCCCGCACCTCCCAATCCTGGCATGTGCGCCCCCACTCACCCCCCAATCCTGGCATGTGCGCCCCCCCCCCTCATCCCCCAATCCTGGCATGTGCGCCCCCCCCCCCTCATCCCCCAATCCTGGCATGTGCAGGCCTCCCCCCCCCAATCCTGGCATGTGTGGCCCCCCCTCCCCCTCCAATCCTGGCATGTGTGGCCCCCCCTCCCCCTCCAATCCTGGCATGTGTGGCCCCCCCTCCCCCTCCAATCCCGGCAAGTGTGGCCCCCCCTCCCCCTCCAATCCCGGCATGTGTGGCCCCCCCTCCCCCTCCAATCCCGGCATGTGTGGCCCCCCCTCCCCCTCCAATCCCGGCATGTGTGGCCCCCCCTCCCCCTCCAATCCCGGCATGTGTGGCCCCCCTCCCCCTCCAATCCCGGCATGTGTGGCCCCCCCTCCCCCTCCAATCCCGGCATGTGTGGCCCCCCCTCCCCCTCCAATCCCGGCATGTGTGGCCCCCCCTCCCCCTCCAATCCCGGCATGTGTGGCCCCCCCTCCCCCTCCAATCCCGGCATGTGTGGCCCCCCCCTCCCCCTCCAATCCCGGCATGTGTGGCCCCCCCCTCCCCCTCCAATCCCGGCATGTGTGGCCCCCCCCTCCCCCTCCAATCCCGGCATGTGTGGCCCCCCCCTCCCCCTCCAATCCCGGCATGTGTGGCCCCCCCCTCCCCCTCCAATCCCGGCATGTGTGGCCCCCCCCCTCCCCCTCCAATCCCGGCATGTGTGGCCCCCCCCTCCCCCTCCAATCCCGGCATGTGTGGCCCCCCCTCCCCCTCCAATCCCGGCATGTGTGGCCCCCCCTCCCCCTCCAATCCCGGCATGTGTGGCCCCCCCTCCCCCTCCAATCCCGGCATGTGTGGCCCCCCCTCCCCCTCCAATCCCGGCATGTGTGGCCCCCCCTCCCCCTCCAATCCCGGCATGTGTGGCCCCCCCACCCCCCCCAATCCTGGCATGTGTGGCCCCCCCACCCCCCAATCCTGGCATGTGTGGCCCCCCCACCCCCCAATCCTGGCATGTGTGGCCCCCTCACCACTTTCACACTGCACACATACAAAAAACAAACAAACACTTACACTCACCTTTCTTCCCTGTGCTCCAGCGCTGCTGTGTCCTGTTCTGCCGGAGGAGGAGTGTGGTGCCGGAGTACGCGCATGCCCATACCGCACTGTCCGGCGCCATTTTGCTGAAGACACACTGCAAATGTGTCTTCAGTAAAATGGCGCCGGATAGCGCTATGCGCATGCGCCGATTCCGACGCCTTCACTCCTGCCCCGGTCTCCGGCGAGAAGAGAGGCGTCGCGGCAACGCTCCTCACGGTCAAGTAAGTATGTACGTATGGTGCTGGAGATCGCGGTATGCGTTCAGTGTCTACGCATACCGTGATCTCCGGCGCCATATACACTCCTCTTACCTGTAACGGCTCCATGCGTTCTTCTGTCTGGAGCCAGACTGCGTGTCGCGCTTGCGCAATCTATAGAGGCTTCAGACAGAGGGACGCTTGTACGATTATATTATAGATTATCATCTGTAACACAAGAGAACATGGAGGAGGGCAAGCTGTGACTATTAGACCCATATAGTCCTCTCATATACAGGTATTGTCAGCTGTAACAGAAGAGAACAAGGAGAGGGGCAAGCTGTGACTATCATTAGGGAGGTAGTTGGCTGGGTTATTCCTGCTGATAAGTGGCCCTCCTGTAATCTCTAGTGGGAAAAAAAGTCTTCAAGAAGTCCCATAGATCACCAGCTGCAGTGCATTTGTTGGACAGTTTTGCTTCTTCCATGCAGGGCTGAGGAGTCTGAGTCAGTATAAAATGGATCGACTCCTAAAATATATAATAACTGGGTTCATAGTACAATGCAGGATGTGCTGTAAAGGTTTTCAGAAGAATTTGGGAAAGTTTATCAAGTGTCCTATAAATGTCTGTTCTGTTCCTGATCTGAGGATTTAGGCTTTTAGTTGAGATGAATCTGTGCTGCACTTTATGTACATGCTCAGTAGTGAGGCACCACTGTGTAGTCGGAGTTGAAAATCAGGGAAATTGAGGAGTCAAAGTCGTGGAGTTGGAGTCAGTGTCCATTTTGGTTAAGTCGGTATAAAATAGGCCGACTCCGAAAATATATAATAAATTGGGTTAAGTAGTTCAGTTCAAGATGAGCTGTAAATGTTTTCATAAGAATATGGGAAAGTTATGAAATGTCCTATAAATGTCTGTTCTGTTCCTGATCTAGGGGTCTCGGCTTTTAGTTGAGATGAATCTGTGCTGCACTTTATGTACATGCTCAGTAGTGAGGCAGTGCTGGGGAGTCAGAAGTCAGAGCATTGGCTTACCCACTCCACAGCCCTGCATCCATGTGCATCAATTGTCCCCCAATTGTGTAAGGTATGCCTGGCTATACATCATGTCAAAAGGCTAATTTTGGGAGCTTGCTTTTAGATCTGTAGAAGTCTTGTCCAGGCCTGCACTGTAGAGGTTATACATCACAAGCTCTTACCATTCTTTGTCATTAGAAACTGCTTCTCATTGGGCAAGTAGGCTTTAACTTTTAATTCTTCACCAGGTGCCCTAAAGTAAAAAGATAAATGTTTATAACATGACAGATAAATATTTCCAAAAACCAATACAGCAACATAGAAAAAAAATTAAAATTAAAGCAACTTCAAACTCCTGGAACTCAAATCTTATGATTCAGAGAAGCCTGTGGATACATATATTTCTGGCCACTTCCACAGCAATCCTTTAATACACATACAGTGGGGGAAATACAAAAACTGGGTTAAGTTTGCCCACTGACAAAGACATGAACAGTCTAGAATGTTAAGGGTAGGTTAATTTTAACATTGAGAGATAGAATATCCCAAAAAAATATCAAGAAAATCACATTGTATAAATTAGATATTTTTTTTTGCATTTCACAGTGAGAAAAAAGTATTTGATCCCCTACAAACCATTATGAGTTCTGGCTCCTACTGATTAGTTAGACGCTCCTAATCAACATGTTACCTGCATTAAAGACAGCAGTCTAACATAGTCACCTGTATAAAAGACTCCTGTCCACAGACTCAATTAATCAGTCAGACTCTAACCTCTACAACATGGGCAAGACCAAAGAGCTTTCTACGGATGTCAGGGACAAGATCATAGACCTGCACAAAGCTGGAATGGGCTACAAAACAATAAGTAAGACGCTGGGTGAGAAGGAGACAACTGTTGGTGCAATAGTAAGAAAATGGAAGAAATATAAAATGACTGTCAATCGACATCGTTTGGGGCACAATGCAAAATCTCACCTTGTGGGGTATCCTTGATCATGAGGAAAGTGAGAGATCAACCTAAAACTACACAAGGGGAACTTGTTAATGATCTCAAGGCAGCTGGGACCACAGTCACCAAGAAAACCATTGGTAACACATTATGCCTTAAAGATTTAAAATCCTGCAGTGCCCGCAAGGTCCCCTTGCTCAAGAAGGCACATGTGCAGGCCCGTCTGAAGTTTGCCAATGATCACCTGGATGATTCTGTGAGTTATTGGGAGAAGGTGCTGTGGTCAGATAAGACAAAAATTGAGCTCTTTGGCATTAACTCAACTCGCCGTGTTTGGAGGAAGAAGGAGGAGTACAACCCTAAGAACATGGTCCCAATAGGGGAAGCATGGTGGGGGAAACATTATACTTTGGGGGTGCTTTTCTGCAAAGGCGACATGACGACTACACTGTACTGAAGGGAAGATGGATGGGGTCATGTATTGCGAGATTTTGGCCAACAACCTCCTTCCCTCAGTAAGAGCATTGAAGATGGGTCGTGGCTGGGTCTTCCAGCAAGACAATGACACAAAACATACAGCCAAGGCAACAAAGGAGTGGCTCAATAAGAAGCACAGTAAGGTCATGGAGTGGCCTAGCCAGTCTCCAGACCTTAATCCCATGGAAAACTTATGGAGGGAGTTGCAGCTCCGAGTTGCCAAGCGACAGCCTCAAAATCTTAATGATTTAGAGATGATCTGCAAAGAGGAGTGGACCAAAATGCCTCCTCACATGTGCGCAGACCTCATCATCAACTGCAAACAATGTCTGACTGCTGTGCTTGCCAACAAGGGTTTTGCCACCAAGTATTAAGTGTTGTTTGCCAGAGGGATCAAATACTTATTTCTCACTGCAAAATGCAAAAAAAAAAATGATCTAATTTATACAATGTGATTTTCTGGATTTTTTTTTTATATTCTATCTCTCAATGTTAAAATTAACCTACTCTTAAAATTATAGACTGTTCATAACTTTTTCAGTGGGCAAACTTACAAAAACAGCAAGGGATCAAATAATTATTTCCCCCACTGTAAAAGTTTAGAAAGGAAACAATATAGCTGAGCCTGTGATGCATTATTTAGTGTCTGCCAGCTCATTACCAGCAGGAGATAGCAGACACAGCGCAGATCTCATCAATTCTTAAGTAGGCGGTGTGCTGGAATATTCAACTTAACACTAACTAAAAACGGTGAAAAATCTAACTGAAAATATCAGTTCTAAACTAATAGGATCTCCGAGCAGAAGAGTATAAAGTGTTACAATAACCAACTAAATGATGGAGCATCAATGCTCTTTCCTCTCAAACTATCATTTTTGTTGGTTCTCTTTGGAGATCGCTGTGAGAAATATAGAAAGGATCTGGCATACACACAGCTAAGGGTTTGTTCACACCATGCCGCATACACCGAATATTTCCATAAGGCCCCATTGATAAGATGCATACTGTTAAGGGTGTGCCTTTTGCATATGTATGTGAGGTATGGTTCGGCATTCCTTTATTTAATAACAGAAGAAAAAAAAGCAAAAATAGTTTCAACACACCCTCCTGGAAAAAAAAAAAAAGAGTCCTACAATTCCAGCGGTGCACAGAGTCTGTGGTGTGTCTGCAACGCTGAATACATTCAATTTATTCCATCACATGGTTCAATCCTCACAGAATCATCTTCTACGGGTGGGTTCACAAGAGCAAATAAATAGTATTTACAAGAGTAAATAATAAATGTTGGATGATTTTACTTAATGGACACAGGCAGGATAAACTTACATTTTAATTTACTGTATGGGACAATATACTTGAATATTCTGTTCAATACTGGGGCAAAGAGTGAAAGGAAAAAAAGATATTTATTTATTTATTTTACACTGGGACCCTATGGGTAATGCATGCTTATATGGTAGGATATCTTGAAATCTTGGAAAGATTTACTCCCAACTTATACTGTACCTCCAATGGGAGGCTGACATGAGCTTTAGGGGATACAGCCTGTTACTCTTCATTTTACTGATTGGCAGGCAATACATTTCATGTGCTGTTAAATTGATTTTAATGGGGTCATTGGAAACTATGGTTTTGACTTACTGTGCCATAGGTTAAAAACAAAACAAAAAAGGAAAAGAAAACAAAAAACTACTTGCCATTGCCAAGTAGGGCAGTGATGAACCAAGTGATCACCGGCAGCCAGAAACTGTGAAAAAAATAGAAATATCTGGTTAGAAAATATACTTTTGGGTGGGTTGTACACTACTGTACAGAGCAATAATCATGTCCTACAGCCTGGGGTGGGACTCAAGATCACTACCAAGACTTCAAAAACTACAGTCTGATGAAACATTTGTCCTGGAGACGCATGAGATTTTGTATGGAAGAAGACCACCTTGCCCTACCTACTACTAGTAGGAGGTACAACTCATTCATATGGCAGCCATATATGTGGTCTCCAACAGTGGTTGTCTCCTCATCATCTCCTCAGTGAGAAGAGGAAGATGTCAAGAAAAAACCAGCACCATCTGTAGTGACAACAGATCATATATATGGGGGCAACCATGTTCAACGTTCTCCTGATCCAGGGTCTACCACATCATGGTCACAATTGCCAAGATGTCACCTACAAGTTGCTCTCCACTTCCTACCCATTCTGGGTTTGTCTCCTACTATATATTTCTATGACAAGCTTTACACCCATGGTCTTCTTATGGCTTTATCTACACTGCTCAAAAAAATAAAGGGAACACTTAAACAACAGAATATAACTCCAAGTAAATGAAACTTCTGTGAAATCAAACTATCCACTTAGGAAGCAACAATGATTGACAATCAATTTCACATGCTGTTGTGCAAATGGAATAGACAATAGATGGAAATTATTGGCAATTATCAAGACACCCTCAATAAAGGAGTGGTTCTGCAGGTGGGGACCACAGACCACATCTCAGTACCAATGCTTTCTGGCTGATGTTTTGGTCACTTTTGAATGTTGGTTGTGCTTTCACACTCGTGGTAGCATGAGACGGACTCTACAACCCACAGAAGTTGCTCAGGTAGTGCAGCTCATCCAGGATGGCACATCAATGCGAGCTGTGGCAAGGTTTGCTGTGTCTGTCAGCGTAGTGTCCAGAGGCTGGAGGCGCTACCAGGAGACAGGCCAGTACACCAGGACTTGTTTTAAGGACATTACATCAAAGTTGGATCAGCCTGTAGTGTGTTTTTCCACTTTAATTTTGGGGGTGACTCCAAATCCAGGCCTCCATTAGTTAAGAAATTTGATTTCCATTGATGATTTTTGTGTGATTGTGATGTCAGCACATTCAACTTTGTACAGAACAAAGTATTCAATGAGAATATTTCATTCATTCAGATCTAGGATGTGTCATTTGAGTGTTCCCTTTATTTTTTTGAGCAGTGTATATTACCGCAGGTTGTTAGGAGAGGTGATAAGCGTCTGATCACTGGGATCCTGGCAATCACAATAATGGGGTCCTGGGCCCTACATCTGAATGTAGCACTACCACTCTATTCATTGTCTGGGGCTAACAAACATGGAGTTCTGGACTCAGCTATCTGTCTAATAGACAATGTATGGAGCCACAGGGCGCATACCCAACTGCCACGCTGTTCAAACTGTGGGCGCAGGACCCCCATTCCAGTGCTTGGTAGGGGACCAGTGATCAGGCACTTATCACTGAATACAGGGGACAAGCTGTGATTGTGGGACACCCCCTTTAATCCTACACCAATAAGGCAGTGAGCCAAGCATTTGATCTAATGAGGTCCTGTCACCTGGTGAAAAGTGGTCAGTTTTTGTTCTCGCTGCTCCCCTGAGCAATAATAATAATAATAATAATAATAATAATTTTTATTTATATAGCGCCAACCTATTCCGCAGAGCTTTAGTTAAGTAGGGTTTATTTGTATTTTTAATTCACCATGCGGCTCCAGAGATAGGGGCTTTTTATTTGGTGCTTGTTCTCATAGTCTTTACAATGGGGCGTGACTCTCAGGATTTTCTGGGGACGTGTCTTTAGGCTGCTCTGCATTATTACCCTGTGACCCACGCCCCTTTGGTAAAGACCATAACAAGTAGCAATTAACATAAATGGGCCCGTATCTTGTAAAACTGAAGAAAATATTCAGTAGGAGGCCTGTGAAACACTTACCTCTTCAGGAGTAATGACACCGGTTTCCTTAAATTTTGACTCCTGTATAAGAAATACATAAATAAGAATGGGAAATAATGTCATGAGACACAAATCAGTCGTGGAGAAGTCTGTGCATGTATCCTTAAGTGTGACTTGGCTCTTTTTTTTCCCCCTCACAAATTCATAAAAATACTGGCCAAGTGGACGTCCATAAAATTCAATTTTGCGGGTCCACTGCAGGTTAAAAACTTCATGTGACTGCAAGAGACCCTTCCAGGATAAGTCCCCCTGAGTTTACACGTGGCACTGTGGTAAGGTTCTGCTATAGTTTTCAGTAGAAGAAAGCCATGCATTTCCTAGAACCATCATGAGATGGTATTTTTTTCAGGAGGGCAGAAAATATGACGAGTCCTTTTAGCTGTTGTCTTCAAGAACGTAACAAGCGCTCTTCTGAAGAACTGCTCAGGTGGCCTTATCAGGAAGACTGTGAAAGTCCAACTGGTCATCATGAGAACATTGCTTTCATGGGATTGTCCACTCCTTTCTACAATTGGCCCACAGAACTAACATTCAAGAAAGAAAGACTTTAATGAATATATTTACTTATCTAAGATGATCTGCGTGTGTCGCGGTCATCTAATCCTGCCCAAAATCTTCCTTAGATGTTTTGTTCGAAAGTGACATCACGAGAGGCTCTTTCATGGCGGTCCGCACATGTGCATCCTCTCGAGTGATGTCACTGGTGATTCATCCAAGGGTGGAGGCCAGAAGGAAAATCTGTCAGATGGTATGTCACAGGAAGGATCATGGGCAGTATGAATGGAGACCGTCTAAAAGGAGCAGAGGTCGGGTATGTGCACCTCCCTATGAGACTGACAAAAAATACCGAAATCGACCATCTCAGGCAATCCCATAAAGAATGAATGGAGCAGAAGTGTGCTTGCTTGACTGTGGCTTCATACCTATGGGGTTCTGAAGAGTTCTCGACTGGTAGAGGTCCAAACAGTTGCCCTCTCCTAGTAATCAACAAGTTAGAACATTGCTACAGGATAATTCTAGCCCTCGGTCCCCTGCCCTCAGTCATATACTCCCCTTCAAGCGTCTTGACAGTCTTTCGGTGCCGCTCCAGTCCCACTGCGCCATCTTTTGAGTGCAGCTTCTGGCTGGCCGGAAGTCAGAGGTTACGTCACGAGGCTCTCATAGACTTACATTGAGTAGTGACCTCCGGCTCGCTCCATGAAACACTGGAGCAGCTGGCAGGCCACAAACTGCAGGAGACAGACGGCAGCAAAAACAGATGAAAACGCTGGAAGGTGAATGTCAGACAGGGAATTTGGATTTTAAGCACCACCCCAACGGTGAAATAGAAAAAAAAACGCTGGAGTGATGCTTTAAGGGCTCATTCACACGTCTGTTTTTCACATGAATACTGTTTTTTTTTTTTTTCACCGATAACACTCGTACCCGCAATAGTCTATGGATGTTTACGGAGTGGTCCAAGCAACATCACGTGAGATGTCCTTTATTGATCCGAGTGTTGGATCAACCTTGGCAATGAAAGTCTATGGGTCTGTGAAAACATTCAGACAGTACTCTGATGCCATCCATGTGCTGTCTGTGTTACTCTGATAGGAGAAGGTGGAGAAACCTTTTTTTTATTTCAGCAAAAAAAACTGGATGAAACTCTCTGCTTTTCTCATACGTCCAAACAAACTGACATGTGAACGAGGCCTAAATTGGAAGGGGGAAAGGGTCTAGCTCTATGAACCAGAGATTTGAGCCATACTAAAAGCCATCAGCCAACTCTGCTGAGATCAGCGGATTAGGGCAGATGAGCAAAACCACATCCAACATTAGAGGGCATCTGTCAGCCCATTTGTGAGTATTTAGCTAATAACATGGGCATACAGGTTGTATACAGCTGGAACTAGTCATACCTGTATGCCTCCTAGATGTGGCCTTGTTCATTAAAAATCATCTTATTCCATTTTGGTCTTCCAGACTATGGGGCGTACGCTGCCGGGAAGATAAGACTGCCTCCTCTCTCATGCTGGATTTATCCTCCCCTTCCCTTTGATGTCAGGTGTGCGGTTGGAGATCCCGCACCTGTGTTTCTCCTGTGCACTGTTCTCCCCTTCTCAGGGCAGTGACTTTAATTTTCTTGTGCGCAGGAGGTTCACGGTCACTTCCGGCCCCAGTGATCTCTGGCGCTCTGAAAAGTTGCTGCAGCCAAAACCCTGAGACTGGAGCAGCGGTGGAGAGTCGGCAATGGACCTGGGAATGGTGAAAACTACCTGACTTATTTTACAGGAGTTCTATTCTTTGCAGAACACTTTTGTAAACAAGTTGAAAACCCCTTTAAATAAAATCTGCTACCAGCAAGGAGTAATATTATAAGATGTAATGTCCCGTTGTCTTGTAGAATCTCAACCAATGCCTCATACTTTATATATCATTTTCATCTTCTTATTACACATTTTTCATATTGATGCAGGCTGCAGCCAGGCCCCGTATTATCATTGGTTGGGTGAATCGGGGTGTCTGTCCTTGTGGGGTGCACTTATATAGTGCTGGGCAGCCACCTGATCTAATAGTATGGGTGTAACCAGTAGGCTGTAAGCCAGACACTGTGCATCACACGTATCTGTGTGACTGGCGTCCTATACAAGCCTCATCTGTGCATTTATAACACTAGACAGCCACCCCCTCCATGATGGAAGGTTGTGAGTGGTCTTCCCAGATTGTCATGGTCCCAGCTGGTGTCTTGGCGCCTGAGACACCAGATAAACAGCCAGTGCTTCTATCAGGGGCAGACAAACCACTGGTGTAACGTTCAGCCGCACAGGGGTCCATGAGGGAGGCAGCCCACTCCTAGCACAGACACATTATTGGACCGCACATGGCCCCTTCTGTCTGTACCCACCCCAGGTGTGGTGGCTGACGGGTGTACAGGACACAATAAAACAGGCTTTAGGAGCCAACTGGACAAATGAAGTAATCACATAAGTAGATGGTCATTGACCACAAGAGATAAGAAGTTAAGTTAGTGCCCACTCTCTGGCTACCGGGCCCTGGGGTTGGATTTAGAGAGTGTAACCCATCCTAGATACCCAGCACAGAAAGTGAAAGGCTGGCAGTGCTGACATCTGGGCTAGTGTATGGAAAAGTCACAGATGGCAGAGGATGCATGGGATAGGAGGGGGGGGGGGATATCTATGGGACGGGCAGGTGGGGGGGGGATATCTATGGGATAGGAGGGGGGGGGGATATATATGGGACGGGCAGGTGGGGGGCGATATCTATGGGACGGGCAGGTGGGGGGCGATATCTATGGGACGGGCAGGTGGGGGGCGATATCTATGGGACGGGCAGGTGGGGGGCGATATCTATGGGACGGGCAGGTGGGGGGCGATATCTATGGGACGGGCAGGTGGGGGGCGATATCTATGGGACGGGCAGGTGGGGGGCGATATCTATGGGACGGGCAGGTGGGGGGGATATCTATGGGATGGGCAGGTGGGGGGGGGATATCTATGGGATGGGCAGGTGGGGGGGATATCTATGGGATAGGAGGGGGGATATCTATGGGACGGGCAGGTGGGGGGGGGATATCTATGGGACGGGCAGGTGGGGGGCGATATCTATGGGATGGGCAGGTGGGGGGCGATATCTATGGGATGGGCAGGTGGGGGGCGATATCTATGGGACGGGCAGGTGGGGGGCGATATCTATGGGACGGGCAGGTGGGGGGCGATATCTATGGGACGGGCAGGTGGGGGGCGATATCTATGGGACGGGCAGGTGGGGGGCGATATCTATGGGACGGGCAGGTGGGGGGCGATATCTATGGGACGGGCAGGTGGGGGGCGATATCTATGGGACGGGCAGGTGGGGGGCGATATCTATGGGACGGGCAGGTGGGGGGCGATATCTATGGGACGGGCAGGTGGGGGGCGATATCTATGGGACGGGCAGGTGGGGGGCGATATCTATGGGACGGGCAGGTGGGGGGCGATATCTATGGGACGGGCAGGTGGGGGGCGATATCTATGGGACGGGCAGGTGGGGGGCGATATCTATGGGACGGGCAGGTGGGGGGCGATATCTATGGGACGGGCAGGTGGGGGGCGATATCTATGGGACGGGCAGGTGGGGGGCGATATCTATGGGACGGGCAGGTGGGGGGCGATATCTATGGGACGGGCAGGTGGGGGGCGATATCTATGGGATGGGCAGGTGGGGGGGGATATCTATGGGATGGGCAGGTGGGGGGGGGATATCTATGGGATGGGCAGGTGGGGGGGATATCTATGGGATGGGAGGGGGATATCTATGGGACGGGCAGGTGGGGGGCGATATCTATGGGACGGGCAGGTGGGGGGGCGATATCTATGGGACGGGCAGGTGGGGGGGCGATATCTATGGGATGGGCAGGTGGGGGGCGATATCTATGGGATGGGCAGGTGGGGGGCGATATCTATGGGATGGGCAGGTGGGGGGCGATATCTATGGGATGGGCAGGTGGGGGGGATATCTATGGGATGGGCAGGTGGGGGGATATCTATGGGGGGGGGGATTCATGGGTTTGGGATGGCGTGAGGGGGGAAACTATGAGACGGGTGGGGGTCCATGGGTTTGGGACCGCGTGGGGAGCGGGGTCCATGGGTTGCCATGGTGGGGGGAGGGCACAGCAGAGTAACGCCCACCAGCTGACGAGTGCTGGCAGGATGATGGAGGTCATACTCCTGGCAATGATGGCGGTGCTTACCTTCAGCACAGGAGTCAGGTACTCCGCCACCTCCAGCGCCTTGCCCTTCACCGTGTTGATGACGCTCTGCATGTCTCCTGTCTCCCCGCACAGGGGCGCTGCAGAACAGAACACACAGGTGATCACTGGACACAGCGCTGACAGGGGGCGCTCATCCTCACAGCAGCAGCAGCCCTCACCTGCTAGCAGGGTCTCTCAAGGGAACCTCTCCGCCCTGTTCCTCTACTCCAGTGCCGGTCACATGGGGGCGCCACTCCCGGAAATGTCCGCTGCGCATGGCCAAGAAATATGGGAGGGGAGTTTAGCTTGTATGTTATTTTCGTGTAATGTTACTATGCCTGACAAATACACTATGATCAATACCTTGTGTTATGAGTCTGGAGCCGGTTCATACTCGTAAAGCCGCTGCTGTTTTACGCAGAGCTAGATTTGTTTTAGCATATTGCTTTAAATATGTAAATGTTTCGTGTTCTGAGAGCGAGGTGTGGAGCGCGTGACGTCATAACCCGGAAGTAAACTTGGTGCAGGTTTGTGAGGCTGGTTGTGCGGTGAGATGTGGGGCAATGCACGGGTGACGTGTCCGAGTCCTGCTGTCAGCTGCCGGCTAGTGACTCCACAGGTGAGTGGCTGCTACCGAGTGTTCTCATACTGTGTGCGGAGCACTCGCTTTACGGCTGAGCCTTGTGTCACGTGATGGCCCCATGTGCACTGGACATACCCTCTATATAAGTCCTGACCTATAGGAAAGTATCATGTGCAGAACTTATTATTATGCTTTGCTTTTAGAGCGTCATCACATTCCACAGCGCTTTACATTCATTATCATCACTGTCCCCATTGGAGCTCACACTCTAGATTTCCTAGGACGTCTTTGGAGTGTGGGAGGAAAACCCATGCAAACACTGGAGAACATACAAACTCCTTGCCGATGTTGTCCTTGGTGGGATTGAACCCAGGACCCCAGCGCTACAAGGCTAACCACTGATCCACCTTGCTGCCCAACATATGGCAGAAGCCACCCTTGTATCGGCCTCCCTATAGAACAATGAGTGTATGGCAGAGGCCGCCCTTGTATCGGCCTCCCTATAGAACAATGAGCGTATGGCAGAGGCCGCCCTTGTATTGGCCTCCCTATAGAACAATGAGCGTATGGCAGAGGCCGCCCTTGTATCGGCCTCCCTATAGAACAATGAGCGTATGGCAGAGGCCACCCTTGTATCGGCCTCCCTATAGAACAATGAGCGTACGGCAGAGGCCACCTTTGTATCGGCCTCTCTATAGAACAATAAGCATATGGCAGAGGCCACCCTATAGAACAATGAGCGTATGGCAGAGGCCGCCCTTGTATCGGCCTCCCTATAGAGCAATAAGCATATGGCAGAGGCCACCCTATATAACAATAAACGTATGGCAGAGGCCGCCCTTGTATCGGCCTCCCTATAGAACAATGAGCGTATGGCAGAGGCCGTCCTTGTATCGGCCTCCCTATAGAACAATGAGCGTATGGCAGAGGCCGCCCTTGTATCGGCCTCCCTATAGAACAATGAGCGTATGGCAGAGGCCGCCCTTGTATCGGCCTCCCTATAGAACAATGAGCGTATGGCAGAGGCCGCCCTTGTATCGGCCTCCCTATAGAACAGTGAGCGTATGGCAGAGGCCGCCCTTGTATCGGCCACCCTATAGAACAGTGAGCGTATGGCAGAGGCCGCCCTTGTATCGGCCTCCCTATAGAACAATGAGCATATGGCAGAGGCCGCCCTTGTATCGGCCTCCCTATAGAACAATGAGCGTATGGCAGAGGCCGCCCTTGTATCGGCCTCCCTATAGAACAGTGAGCGTATGGCAGAGGCCGCCCTTGTATCGGCCACCCTATAGAACAATGAGCGTATGGCAGAGGCCGCCCTTGTATCGGCCTCACTATAGAACAATGAGCGTATGGCAGAGGCCGCCCTTGTATCGGCCTCACTATAGAACAATGAGCGTATGGCAGAGGCCGCCCTTGTATCGGCCTCCCTATAGAACAATGAGCGTATGGCAGAGGCCGCCCTTGTATCGGCCTCTCTATAGAACAATAAGCATATGCAGAGGCCTCCCTATAGAACAATGAGCGTATGGCAGAGGCCACCCTTGTATCGGCCTCTCTATAGAACAATAAGCATATGCAGAGGCCACCCTATAGAACAATGAGCGTATGGCAGAGGTCGCCTTTGTATCGGCCTCCCTATAGAACAATGAGCGTACGGCAGAGGCCGCCCTTGTATCTGCCTCCCTATAGAGCAATGAGCGTATGGCAGAGGCCACCCTTGTATCGGCCTCCCTATAGAGCAATGAGCGTACGGCAGAGGCCACCTTTGTATCGGCCTCCCTATAGAACAATGAGATTATGGCAGAGGCCACCCTTGTATCGGCCTCTCTATACAACAATAAGCATATGGCAGAGGCCACCCTATAGAACAATGAGCATATGGCAGAGGCCGCCCTTGTATCTGCCTCTATAGAACAATAAGCATATGGCAGAGGCCACCCTATAGAACAATGAGCATATGGCAGAGGCCGCCCTTGTATCGGCCTCCCTATAGAACAATGAGCGTATGGCAGAGGCCACCCTTGTATCGGCCTCCCTATAGAACAATGAGCGTATGGCAGAGGCCACCTTTGTATCGGCCTCCCTATAGAACAATGAGCGTATGGCAAAGGCCACCCTTGTATCGGCCTCCCTATAGAACAATGAGCGTATGGCAGAGGCCGCCCTTGTATCGGCCTCCCTATAGAACAATAAGCATATGGCAGAGGCCACCCTATATAACAATAAACGTATGGCAGAGGCCGCCCTTGTATCGGCCTCCCTATATAACAATGAGCATATGGCAGAGGCTGCCCTTGTATCGGCCTCCCTATATAACAATGAGCGTATGGCGGAGGCCGCCCTTGTATCGGCCTCCCTGTAGAACAACGAGCGTACGGCCTAGGCCGCCCTTGTATCGGCCTCCCTGTAGAACAATGAGCGTACGGCCGAGGCCACCCTTGTATCGGCCTCCCTGTAGAACAATGAGCGTATGGCAGAGGTCGCCCTTGTATCGGCCTCCCTATAGAACAATAAGCATATGGCACAGGGCACCCTATATAACAATGAGCGTATGACAGAGGTCTCCCTATAGAACAATGAGCGTATGGCAGAGGCCGCCCTTGTATTGGCCTCCTTATAGAGCAATAAGCATATGGCAGAGGCCACCCTATATAACAATGGGCGTATGGCAGAGGCCGCCCTTGTATCGGCCTCCCTATATAACAATAAATATATGGCAGAGGCCTCCCTTGTATCGGCCTCCCTATAGAACAATGAGCGTGTGGCAGAGGCCGCCCTTGTATCGGCCTCCCTGTATAACAATGAGCTTATGGCAGAGGTCTCCCTATAGAACAATGAGCGTATGAAAGAGGCCTCCCTTGTATCGACCTCCCTATAGAACAATAAGCGTATGGCAGAGGCCACCCTATGTAACAATAAGCATATGGCAGAGGCCGCCCTTGTATCTGCCTCCCTATAGAACAATGAGTGTATGGCAGAGGTCGCCCTTGTATCGGCCTCCCTATAGAACAATGAGCGTATGGCAGAGGCCACCCTATATAACAATAAACGTATGGCAGAGGTCGCCCTTGTATCGGCCTCCCCATAGAACAATAAGCGTATGGCAGAGGCCACCCTATATAAAAGTAAACGTATGGCAGAGGCCGCCCTTGTATCAGCCTCCCTATAGAACAATGAGCTTATGGCAGAAGTCGCCCTTATATCGGCCTCCCTATAGAACAATAAGCGTATGGCAGAGGCCACCCTATATAACAATAAACGTATGGCAGAGGCCGCCCTTGTATCGGCCTCCCTATAGAACAATGAGCGTATGAAAAAGGCTGCCCTTGTATCGGCCTCCCTATAGAACAATGAGCGTATGGCAGAGGCCGCCCTTGTATCGGCCTCCCTGTATGACAATGAGCGTACGGCCGAGGCCACCCTTGTATCGGCCTCCCTGTAGAACAATGAGCGTACGGCCGAGGCCGCCATTGTATCGGCCTCCCTGTAGAACAATGAGCGTACGACCGAGGCCTCCCTAAAAGTCCTATACACATTGTCATACAGAGAAATAAAAATCCATACAGTCATCTCCACAGAGGAGACATATCACACTTACATTGAACATATGGGATTAATTAAAACTGGGGAAGTGAGCAAGAGCTGACAATTCAACTTCCATTGAAGTAGAGACCTCCTGCTGTGACTAGGTAATTACAGCAGAGATCTGCTCTGAGAACCAGACAATAAGACTGGGATTCGTTAATTCAGCGGCTGAGAAGTACACTTCTGAGGCAAGAGCTTCCTCTGCTTAAAGCACTGTTTCTCAGACTTTTTGGAGCCAGTGATGAATATTGGGGTCTACATCGATCCTACATTTATGGGAGATGTCTTTTTGGCTTTGTAGCAAAGGGATCAACATAACACATTCACTCACATCACCATAAGGCCATTCTATCCTCTCCAGCGTAATATTGGTCAGATGGATGATGCTACCCATGTCATGTTTCATCACTATAGAAAGGTATAGTCGTGACAGGAAACATGACGGCAATATCTCCCGCCTGAGCCCTCCAGGGGCGAAACTGTCAATAGGAAATTTCATGAAAATGCAAAGCGCGTGCTGCTGTTCTGTATACAAAATGAGAAGATTTTAAAATAAAGTTTGACACCGAGATGGTTAACATTTATTACAGATGAGGTAGAAAATATACGGTGCAGCATTCAGAGGTGTTTTTTTTTTTTTTTAACAATTTTCAGCTTCTCTGTGGGATCCAGCCTTCACCCATGTCGTTGAGCCTTGGATGCCCATTACCCTGGCACTGGCTCAGCAACTGCATAGTGAGAACATCCCATAAGGCCTGCTGTTTTGAAGATGATCTGACCAAGTCTTGTAGCCATCACAATCTAGCTCTTCTCAGTCTTGCTTTGACTCTTAAAGGGATTGTCCACTACATTAAAACACATTCTATGTTTGCCCGGTGTGGTAGGAAAATAAAATAGTAATCCTTCAGAAATGCACTGAATCACATGAACTCTGTAGCCAATTAGTGCCCCTGATTGATTGCAGCCTTCATAGTCTGTCAGAGAAACAATTCCTCTTCCAGTTCAGTTGGAAAGTGAAGGCTACAACTGGTCAGCGGCCAATCATTAGCAATCTGAGCTTCCATCTAAATCCCTGCTAATGAGATTTATAAGCAACCCCTGACAAAGTAATTCAGTATAATGGGGCATATGGAGTCTCTTTGGCCTCTGTTACATCCAAGTCTTATGGGTTTTTTTTTTAAAAAAACATACCCAACTGGATGACTCCATCTGCCCCATTGTACTGAATAATTCCCTCGGGGGTTTCGTATGAACCACTTTTTTTGAGGCTATAGACCAAAACCCCAACTTAGTTCTGAGCTTAGAGCACAATGTAAAAGGTAACCTTCATTTTATTTCTTAAATCAGTGCACATGACAATAAGCAACTTTGTAATATATCTAATCAGAGAAATCTGCTTCTTTCTCCTCCTGGACTCTGAAGACAGATTGTTACATTACTGAGATAGGACATGGCAGGTACTAGTAATAAGATTCCATGTAGACGGGAGGTGCTAGAGGTGGAGCGTCTCCCTTTTCTTTCTCCCTCCTCCCGTCTACATAGAATCTTATCAGTAGCAGCTGCCATCTCCTATCTCAGAAATGGGAAAATCCATCTTCACTGATACAGATTTTACTTATGAATTGAGAATAAAAGATCAGTCCTGGAGGAGAAAGAAGCAAATCTCTCTGATAAGATATATTACAAAGTAGCTTATTGTCATGTGTACTATTGAGTTATGAAATAAAAATGGCATTTACACTTTAATCCCGATGATGTATATTTACGTCATCGGCCGTGTCCGTGCTTTAGATACAGGGACATGGCTCGCATCTTTACCCGCACTTGTTGGTTGACTTAATCAGCCATCAAGTGCCTCTATAAGCTGTGAGTGGATCCAAGACGTTAAGTTAAATACCGCTGTCAATCACAGACATCGGCATTTAACATGCGTCACAAGTCCCGCCCATCAGCACCCCTGTCACGTAATCGCAGGGCGCTGATGGGTTGTCATGACAGCTGGGGGGCTGCAGAAGACCCCCGTGCCGGTTATTACGATACTCCTTTGAACGCTGGCTTGTGGCTGGCGTTCATAGGAGATCGTGATTTTTTGCTATACATAGCAGGGCTGAAGCTCTGCTATGTATAGTACAGGCAATCAGACGAACGCTGCTTCAAGTCTCCTAAGAAGACTATTAAATAAAGTAAAAGTGAAGAAAAAAAAATTTTTCAAAAATCACCCTCCTTTTATCCCATTGAAAATAAAACAAAAAATACACATATTTGGTATCGCTGCGTTCAGAAATGTCCGATCTATCAAAATATAAAGTAAATTAATCCGATTGGTAAACGGCGTAATGAAAAAAATCAAAATGCCAGAATTACGTTTTTATGGTCACGGCAACATTGCAATAACAGGCGATCAAAGCATCGTATCTACTACAAAATGGTCTCAATAAAACTGTCAGCTCAGGGTGTAATAAATAAGCCCTCACCCACCCCAGATCGTGAAAAATGGAGATTCTACGGGTCTCAGAAAATTATGACATACGCAAAACTTTTTTTTCATACAAATTCCTGGAATTTTTTTTTTTTTTACCACTTAAATAAAAACTAAACTATAAATGTTTGGTATCTGTGTACTCATACTGACCTGGGAAATCATATTACTTAGGTCAGTTTTATCATATAGTGAACAAGGTAAATAAAAAAAAAAAAAAAAAAATTATTCTGGAATTTCACTTTTTTTTGGGATACTTTTTCTGCTTTTCAGTACACTATATGGTAAAATCAATGGATCAATGGTATCATTCAAAAGTACAACTGCTCCCACAAAAAACAATCCCTCATACGGCCATACTGACTGAAAAATAAAAGTTATGGCTCTTGGAAGAAGGGAAGGAAAAAAACGAAAAATTGCCCAGTGGGGAAGGGGTTAAAGTGCTTTTCCCAAAAAACCCTGAACCTACATAGATGCCACCTAGGGACACACACTTTTCCCATCTCTTTAAGTAACTGTAAACACTTGTAGAAGTCGACCGGTTGCTCCAAAAGCCACGTTGTGACTTTGGAAATCAGAGTCTCATCTGGAAAATGCTTGCCCTTCAAAATTAACTTCATTGTTGGAAAGAGGTGGAAGTCCGATGGTGCGAGGTCAGGTGAATAAGGGGGATGCGGTAGAATTTCAAAGGCACAGGAGCCTGCTTCTATTTGGGCAACATGTGAGTTGTGAACTGGTGCAATGTCTTGCAGAAGGTGGACACCTTTGGTGAGCATGCCACGTCTCTTGGTTTTGATGGTCTCCTGCAATTTCCGCAGCAGTGAAGCATAGCATGCCACAGTGGTCATGGTACCCTTTGCTAGGAAATCCATCAATAATACACCGTACTGGTCTCAAAATACTGTGAGCATGACCTTGCTGCCGAGGGTTAGGCACGTACCTTCTTTGGATGATGCTTCCATTGCATTGCCTGGACTTTAGTCTCAGGATCATAGTGATGGACCCAGCTTCATCCTGTGTGATGAGCCTATTGAAAAAGTCCTCCTGGTTTCCATGGCGCATCGTCAATAGAGCCTGAGAGCATTTGAGTTGTTCCTGCTTCTGGAAAGGTGTGAGCAGCCAGGGAACCCAGCGAGCGGATACCTTATGCATGTGAAGATGGTCTTGTATGATTTTTTTCCACAGACCCCACTCTAATCTTAATATTTTGGGCTAGATGGCGAATGGTTATACAGTGATTTTTAAAAAATGGCGACCTCCACTTGCTGGATGGTGTGTCGCCCTGGAATTGGAGCTGTTTGCACAGAAGTCCGACCACATTTCAATTGACAATGCCAGTTCTTGACTACATCATATGATGGGGAATCATCACCAGAAACCTCTTTCATCTCGTCGAATGTCTCCTTTGGTGTGCTTCCTTTCAAGTAAAGGAACTTGATGACTGCTCTTTATTCCACTGGGTCCATCATCAAACATCACACCACTTCAGCACCTGTAAAATCAAGACCGTTATCAGTTCTGAGTTGCAAATTGGCATGTAACCTATAGAGACTCTCATCATTACACATGTGACGTTTCAGCGTCCTGTAATTAATAGAAGTGGGTCAAGGGAAATTTTTAAGGAACATCCCTCTAATATTATTATATTCCGAAGTTCCCTGACCCTAGTATTATACTCAACAGACTCTCTTATTTATCTCTTCCCGGCGCTGGTCCGGCCTTGCGCCGCCGTCTTGTGACTGACCGGAAGTCAGAGGTAACAGTCACAAGTTCTCATAGACTTACATTGTGACTTCTGGCTCACACAGGAAACACTGGAGTGATCTGGTCGGTCAAAACCTGCAGAAGATGACTAAAGCTGCACTGATTAAAAAAAAAAAGACGGGCAGAGAACGTACATTAGAATCACCACTCCAGCAGTATAATTGAAAAAAAAAATAAAAAAATCCTGGTGAAGTGGTGCGGTAAAAAAAAAACCCAAAAATGCTGAGCTTACTCGCCCTCCCTGGGTCCAGCGCTGAGTGTCCATCACTGTAGACAAAAATGGACACCGGGTCAGGGATGGAGACTCAGCCTTACTCGCCCTCTGTAGGTCCAGCGCTATGTGCCCACGATGCAGAAATGTTCCGGATTTTTTCCTGAGCGTTTCTGCATCTCCCTGGCAGAAAAAAACGCATGCGGATTGTACATGCGGATTGTACATGCGTTTTCCTGCCAGGGACATGCGGAAATGGAGCGTTATCACTGACCTTTCCGCATGCGGATTGACAAGCGCTTTCCAAGCGATTAGCATCACTTGGAAAGTGCTTGTGACAACTAGGTCACACTATATAAATCCTTGCAAACGGCATGGATTTATATAGTTTGACCTGAGAGAATGGTAAAAATAAAAAAATATAATGTATACTTACCCTCCGATGGCCCCCGGTGTCCTACTCACTCCGTTCTCTCTTGTCGGCATCGGTGGATTGAAAGACCTGCCGACGTCAGCGTCGCGTGACCCGTCACATGACTCTGATGTCAGCGCAGGTCCTTTAGTCCACTGCAAAGTGCCGGGAAGCACGGAGGAGCGCAGCGCGGGATTTATTTTTTATTTTATTCTTTTTTTTACAGATTTTTAATGGTACCTGGGTGTGGATGAGATTCTCCTCTCATCTACACCCGGGTACCATCCGCACATTAGAACGCTTGGATTACGCATCTACATATACAGTGATGCATAATCCATGCGGTCTAATGCAAGTCAATGGCAGCGAAGACGCAGCACTTCCGCAAAATAATTGGTAGTGCTGCGTTTCTTTCCGCAATGATAATCCGCAGCGGAAATTTCCGCAGAATGTGCACAGCACATGCAGATTATCATTGGGGAACATGGCAGGCCTTCTACCATGTGGTTTTAATGCGTTTCTGCAGCTGCAAAAAACTGCAGAAACGCATTAAAAACGCATCGTGGGCACACAGCCTTAGGCTATGTGCCCACGATGCAGAAATGAAGCAGAAAATTTCTGCAGCATTTCTGCATCTCCCTGGCAGAAAAAAACGCATGCAGATTGTGCACGCGTTTTTCCTGCAGAATACATGCGGATCCACATGCGGGTTCACATGCGTTTCCGCATGCAGATTGACAAGCGCTTTCCAGGCGATAGCATCACTTGGAAAGTGCTTGACAACTAGGTCACACTATATAAATCCATGCAAACAGCATGGATTTATACAGTGTGAACCGTAAAAATAAAACAAATAAAGCTATACTCACCCCCGAGGCCCCGGCGTGGCTGCAGCGCTGCTTCCTGGCTGGTTCCCGGCTGCCGGCATATCGCGAGACAGAGCGGTGAAGGGCCTGCGGTCACATGACTGTGACGTCACCGAAGGTCCTTCAGCGCTGCTGGCATTCAGAGAGAAGACGCCGGACAGGTGAGTATAAACTTTATTTGTTATTTTATTCTTTTTTTACAGGTACAATGGTACCCAGGTCTGGATGAGAGTCTCCTCTCCTCCAGAACTGGGTACCATCCGCACATAGAAACGCATAGAAGCCGCTTGTACAAATGTACAGTCGCGGTTTCTATGCGTCTCAATGCAAGTCAATGGCGGGAGTTCCGCTGCGCTTCCGCAAAATTAAATGAAATGCTGCGGATTTTTGTACGTAGCATAAACGCTGCGGAAAAATCCGCAGCATGTGCATAGAACATGCGGAATCCCCTTGGGGACCATGGGGTGCGGATTACCTAGCGTTTCACAAGCGTTTCCGCTGTGGAAATTCCGCAGCATAAACGCTTGAAAAACGCATCGTGGGCACACAGCCTAAAGGTCAGTTTGTTTTTCTAAACATACTGCAGCTGGGGACACAGGTTTTCAGGAAACCAGAAAATCCCCTTGAAGTAGAGGACATATTCTTTAGCCTTGTTTCTGCTTCTAATTAATCCGCTTGCAATTTGGCCTTGTTAAAGTTGATCTGATCTTACCCAGTTTTCCTGCTTCGAGCGTATCAAGGACTGACTGTCACATGCTACCCATATATCCCAACCCTTGACAAGGTGCCATCGTATTAAAAAAATGAATTGATGGTCAGTTTTAATGTTATGGCTGATCCTCGTAGTTCCATAAGATGGTAGCATTGTGCCTATAGCATGTAACAATGCACAGCCTTCTGGTATTGAACAGGAACGCTTTCCAATACCAGCCCAGTTTTTGTAGATCTGCAGAAATGCCACCAGCTTCTAAAAGCTTCACACCGAGGTTTTCATTATCAAACCATCATATACATTTTTTGCCATGTTCCTTCCATCAGATGTCTTAATGCAGAGGTTCTGCTTCTACGGGTATTATGAGGCCTTAGGCTGCAGATGATATCCACAGCAAAGATATACAGTTGAATCCACAGCCTTTCTTCTTATTTCTGCAGAATGCTCAAAAATCTTCTAATGAAGCAGGATTTAAAAACCAAAATATTTGGTTGCAGAACACGCAAATCAACGGCGCGAGAGCCTGGGCTGGGTCGGGCTGGCGCAGGAGCGGCTAGGGGGGCCTGGGCTGGGTCGGGCTGGCGCAGGAGAGGCTAGGGGGGCCTGGGCTGGGTCGGGCTGGCGCAGGAGAGGCTAGGGGGGCCTGGGCTGGGTCGGGCTGGCGCAGGAGAGGCTAGGGGGGCCTGGGCTGGGTCGGGCTGGCGCAGGAGAGGCTAGGGGGGCCTGGGCTGGGTCGGGCTGGCGCAGGAGCGGCTAGGGGGGCCTGGGCTGGGTCGGGCTGGCACAGGAGAGGCTAGGGGGGCCTGGGCTGGGTCGGGCTGGCGCAGGAGTGGCTAGGGGGGCCTGGGCTGAGTCGGGCTGGCGCAGGAGAGGCTAGGGGGGCCTGGGCTGGGTCGGGCTGGCGCAGGAGAGGCTAGGGGGGCCTGGGCTGGGTCGGGCTGGCGCAGGAGAGGCTAGGGGGGCCTGGGCTGGGTCGGGCTGGCGCAGGAGTGACTAGGGGGGCCTGGGCTGGGTCGGGCTGGCGCAGGAGAGGCTAGGGGGGCCTGGGCTGGGTCGGGCTGGCGCAGGAGAGGCTAGGGGGGCCTGGGCTGGGTCGGGCTGGCGCAGGAGAGGCTAGGGGGGCCTGGGCTGGGTCGGGCTGGCGCAGGAGCGGCTAGGGGGGCCTGGGCTGGGTCGGGCTGGCGCAGGAGCGGCTAGGGGGGCCTGGGCTGGGTCGGGCTGGCGCAGGAGAGGCTAGGGGGGCCTGGGCTGGGTCGGGCTGGCGCAGGAGTGGCTAAGGGGGCCTGGGCTGGGTCGGGCTGGCGCAGGAGCGGCTAGGGGGGCCTGGGCTGGGTCGGGCTGGCACAGGAGAGGCTAGGGGGGCCTGGGCTGGGTCGGGCTGGCGCAGGAGTGGCTAGGGGGGCCTGGGCTGGGTCGGGCTGGCGCAGGAGAGGCTAGGGGGGCCTGGGCTGGGTCGGGCTGGCGCAGGAGAGGCTAGGGGGGCCTGGGCTGGGTCGGGCTGGCGCAGGAGAGGCTAGGGGGGCCTGGGCTGGGTCGGGCTGGCGCAGGAGAGGCTAGGGGGGCCTGGGCTGGGTCGGGCTGGCGCAGGAGCGGCTAGGGGGGCCTGGGCTGGGTCGGGCTGGCGCAGGAGAGGCTAGGGGGGCCTGGGCTGGGTCGGGCTGGCGCAGGAGTGGCTAAGGGGGCCTGGGCTGGGTCGGGCTGGCGCAGGAGCGGCTAGGGGGGCCTGGGCTGGGTCGGGCTGGCACAGGAGAGGCTAGGGGGGCCTGGGCTGGGTCGGGCTGGCGCAGGAGTGGCTAGGGGGGCCTGGGCTGAGTCGGGCTGGCGCAGGAGAGGCTAGGGGGGCCTGGGCTGGGTCGGGCTGGCGCAGGAGAGGCTAGGGGGGCCTGGGCTGGGTCGGGCTGGCGCAGGAGAGGCTAGGGGGGCCTGGGCTGGGTCGGGCTGGCGCAGGAGTGACTAGGGGGGCCTGGGCTGGGTCGGGCTGGCGCAGGAGAGGCTAGGGGGGCCTGGGCTGGGTCGGGCTGGCACAGGAGAGGCTAGGGGGGCCTGGGCTGGGTCGGGCTGGCGCAGGAGTGGCTAGGGGGGCCTGGGCTGGGTCGGGCTGGCGCAGGAGAGGCTAGGGGGGCCTGGGCTGGGTCGGGCTGGCGCAGGAGAGGCTAGGGGGGCCTGGGCTGGGTCGGGCTGGCGCAGGAGAGGCTAGGGGGGCCTGGGCTGGGTCGGGCTGGCGCAGGAGTGACTAGGGGGGCCTGGGCTGGGTCGGGCTGGCGCAGGAGAGGCTAGGGGGGCCTGGGCTGGGTCGGGCTGGCGCAGGAGAGGCTAGGGGGGCCTGGGCTGGGTCGGGCTGGCGCAGGAGCGGCTAGGGGGGCCTGGGCTGGGTCGGGCTGGCGCAGGAGTGGCTAGGGGGGCCTGGGCTGGGTCGGGCTGGCGCAGGAGCGGCTAGGGGGGCCTGGGCTGGCGCAGGAGCGGCTAGGGGGGCCGGCGCAGCGCGGGAGCCTGGGCTGGGCGCTCTTTGCAGGACATATCTTTACATTGTGATTTATTTAGAATGTGTCATTTCCAAATGCCTAATTAAAGGGGCTGTCTTATCAGAGAACATGGACATTATAAGGGTATGTACACTGTCTTTTGGAGAAGTTCTGCTTAAAAGAAAAAAAGCCTGAAAAATCATTTAAAAAACACTTGAAATACTCTTCCTATCTTTTCTATTATAAATGCACTTTGCTTGTCCTATGTTCAGACTATTGAGTGTTTTTTTTTCCTTTTCAGGTTTTGAACAAGGCCTGGTGAAAATAAAGTACATGTCACTTCTTTGAAAAAGCTCCCAATGTAAAATACTCCAAACTCAACATTGTCTACTCAGAAGTCTGCAAAAAAACACTTCAGGTAATAAACTGTCCAAAAACTGCTGCTAGAAACAAACAACTCCCCAACAAAAAACCTTTCCTGAACCAGTTTGCGTTAGAAAACCCATAGTATTTGACCGCCTCAAAAAAGCTCCATGTGCACATAGCCTTAGAGGTTCTCCGCCTAGGCCGTCCTCTGTAAGCCGGAGCTGATAACGGGCAGTGGGCCTCACTCTGGTGGACTTGTACTGTCAGTATATTACATTAGTGGCTTCTTCCAGGTACATTTCTCTTGTGGCAGACACTGTAGGATTAATGTCTAGTCTGCTGTGACTTTCCATAGCAAAATTACCTGTTTGCCTGGGGTGTTAGGCGATTTACCCTTTGTGAAATAAATGGAGGGGCTTTATGCATGGTCTGTATTATAGGGACAGAAGAACATTTATAGTGTGGGCAAGAGAGTGTATCTTTAATGTGAGAGCAGCATGATATAGGGGAAGAGACTGATTCCAGCAATGTGTCACTTACTGGATTGCTTGGTGTAGTTTTGAGAAAATCCCTGTTTTCTCTGCTGTAGATGTAGCAGTTCTCTGAATTCTGAGCCCTGATTGGCAGCTTCCTGTATACCCTGTGCATTGTCAACAAGCTGGCAATCAGAGGCGGGGTTACACAGATTAGCTGGACCGCCTGGCACAAGACAACTAGTCCTGTAGTGACAATCTCCTGCTGATAAAATGCTGATTATATTGAAACTACAGCAAGCTGCTGAGCAAGTGACACATCCCTGGAATCAGGATCTCTGCCCCTACATTATGCTTCTCTCAGATTAAATCACAAAAACCTGCTGACAGATTCTCTTTAAAGGAAGTCTGACTGCTGCCCCCTGCCTACTAAATCATGTCCAGCATTGGGTAATTGACGTTTCAAGCCGCAGATTGTTTGATTATTGCTGAGAAGGTCAGCTTTGTGTGATTCAGTAAATGATCTGGCAAGTGCTTGGTCAGGTAAGTGTGCCATCTCCCCTGCCTAATGCTGCCTCCTTCGCCCTGCACCTGCACCATGCGTTCCCAGCCTGGCACATGTGCGGTACTCTCTTCTCAATGATACCTGTGCAGGGTTATGACCACTTTACATGTATGCAAGAACGCAGGGAGATGTCACAATGGCTCAATCCCAGCAGACTGCCAAAGCCATATTATTGCAATTTCCTGTGAATTGGCTTGTAACCCAAAAAGCGAGAACTGCATTTTTTTTGGATAGTCCCGTCACTGAATGGTCTTTACTGCTGACACTTATTTCAACATCTAATTATTGGTGCTCGGATTTATATTTTCATCTCTGCAAAAAGTTCAGACCTAAAACCTGTATCAGTGCCAGCTGTGCCTGTGGCACATACTGTATACGTAAGATTCACCCCCCACCTATATGTGATTTTTTATATTTCATTAGGAAATGCTGGACTGATCCTGACTACAATGAGGTGCAAGACCTGCATCAATCCATCATGGTTCTCCAGATCCAACTTGCACACCTTTCTGCTTGGGTTTACTTTTGTTGGACTTGGATCAAGCCGTGTCCTTCTGGTGAAATTTTCTGCTAATGAGGGTGGGTTGACTTTATTTCTTGACATAATGTTTATTTTTAACTCCAATCTTAAATTTTAATAGATTATTTTTACAAAAAGTAAATGATGTAATCATGCAAAAGGACAATCATTAATGGAAAGTGCTAGGTGACTTTTTCACAATGTGCAGTGTATTTACTTTTTGTTTTGGATGTAATTGTTTATTTCTACTTTTATAATTCGTGTTTAATACGTGTATCAAAAGTGTGACCATTGGGCTCATGGGAGTCTGTAAGCACCATCCAAACTAGGTACAGTGGATCTAAAAAATGTACACATTCCTGTTAAAATGCCAGATTTTAGTAGTGTAAAAAAATCATACCGAGCAGAATCATTTCAGAACTTTTTCCACCTGCAAAGTCACCCGTAATCTGTATAAATCCATTGAGAAACAAACTGAAATAATTTTGAGCTGGAAAATAAAATAAAAATGACAAACATCCTACATCAAGTCCGCCAAAAGCATGTGGGAAAACGTGTTATAGTCTGATAACAAGATTGAACTTTTTGGCCATAATTCCAAAAGGTATGTTTGCAGCAAAACCAACACTGCGTATCACCAAAAGAACACCATACCACCTTGAAGCATGGTGGAGGTAGCGTTATACTATTTGGCAGTTTTTTGGCAACTGGAACTGGGGACTTTAATCAAGGTGATTGGATTATGAACATTTCCAAATATCAGCTAATTTCGCATCAAAACCTTCAGTCTTTTCCAAAAAGAAAACCTGAAGATGAAGAGGAATTTTACCTTTCAGCATGACAATGACGCTAAGCATACCTCCTAATCCGCAAAAGAATGGCTTTACTAGAAGATCAAAGTTTTGGAATGGGCCAGCCAGAGCCCAGACCTGAATCCGATTGAAAATTTGTGGATTGACCTGAAGATGGCGCTGTATTCAGGAGATTCTCTCACAAAATGACAGATTTGGAGCGCTACTGCAGGGAAGAGGGGGCAAAAATTGCTAATTCTAGATGTGCCGTCCTGATAAACTCCAACTCAAAAAGACTACATGCTGTCAAAAATTCAATGGGTACTTCAACAAAGTATTAGTTTAATGGAAATCTGTCAGTAGGGTCAACCCTCCTAAGCCGTAGGTCATAGGAAACTGAAAAATCATACCTTGATATCTGCGATCTGATGTCTTATTCCAGAGAAATCCCTGTTTTTATGATATGTAAATGTGCTGTTCCAGGCTGTGGGGAGAACACTGATCTGCATGAGAATCTGCCTCCAGAGATTATTATAAATTAAAAGGAGGAGTTACCAGTGTGATGGCCGCTCTCTGCTCTCCTGATCTCACTGCAGAGCTGTGTGTGATTATACCTGACACATCTGCAGGTTCCTCTCAGCTTTCATCTCACAGGCAGATAGTGTTACAATAAAGCAGAGCTCTGAGCGCTGCTTCAAATGTGTTTGTTATAATACCAAGTTTAGTTTTACTGTTCTGTGCAAGTCTTTTGGGGTATGTCTCTACCAGTTTTGCGCATCTAGAGGCTGAAATTTTTGCCCATTCTTTTTTGCAAACTAGCTCTAGCTAAGTGAGATTGGATGGAGAGTGTTTGTGAGCAGCGATTTTCAAGTCTTCCCATAGATTCTCAATGGGATTTAGGTCTGGACTGTTACAGGGCCACTCAAACACATGAATATGCTTTGATCTAAACCATTCCATCGTAGCTCTGGCAGTATATTTAGGGTCATTATTTTGCTGGAAGGTGAGCCTACACCACAATCTCAAGTCTTTTGCAGCCTCTAACAAGTTTTCCTCCAGGATTGCCCTGTATTTAGCTCCATCCATCTTCACATCAACTCTGACCAGCTTCCCTGTCCCTGCTGAAGAAAATCATCCCCACAGCATGACACTGTCACCACCATGTTTGGCACTGGGGATGGTGTTTTCAGGGTGACTTTCAGTGTAAGTGTGGCGCCCCTGAGGGTGTTTCCTCCACATGGATGCTGCACCTCTTTAATGGGGTGTAGTGTTCCTCCTTTGAGGTAAGAACAGTGCGATGGTCAGGACCCTTCCTCCACATCCTACACCACACTTCTCCCACCAGAGGGGGCTATTAGGCACCAGGTGCTGCCCCTACTGGAAGTTGGGAGACTGGTGAACCAAGAGACGGGAACCAATTCGTGGGTAAGGGTGGAGGATTCACATTTTAGTGACACTTTAAATTTCTTATTTAATACACAGCCATCTTGGTTCTGGGTTCTTTGATCATTCTTTGATCGTGATCTCCCTCCCTGAGCGTGGATCCTGTGTGGACCTGCAGAGGATGGAGACACGGCCCTCGTATCCTGGCCTTGGGTCGAGGGGCAGGTTGCAGATAAGGAATGTCTCAACCCGGTCAAGGACCATGACCAAGAAGGTCAGGAGCTCAGGAGTGTAGCTCCACCGCAAATGGATCCCGGGGGGGGGTGCAGACGGAGCGCTATACGCCACCTGTCCTCGCCAACCTGATCTATTCAGAGGGATTCCGGCTGCAAGAGGGGTACCGGCCCCCGACACCTGACCTTGCTACTCTATGTCCTGGTCAGGGAAGCCCGGTAGGCCTGAGGATCCCACCGGGTAACGGAAGGAGCGGAGCTGCCACCCGTACCCTTATTCTGAGTGAAGTTCAGAGGGAGACTCGGCCTATCCACACACACAGGAAAGGACTCGGTCTGAAGCCTAGGAACACTCTGGTGCAGGGTCCTGATTGAACACTGGACTTACTCGGAGGTTGTCGGACCCCCCCCCCCGTCCCTGGTGACCGCAGAACTCCGCGAGGAGCAGGGAGAAGCCTTTCAACTGCAATCTCCACCGTGAGTAAAACCCTGGAAGTTAACCCCTATGGCCTCCGGACTCTTTATTCTGCATTACACCTCACTACGCAGCACCAGACATCCTAGACTACAACCCCCTCCATCCTGTCTCTCTGCCCTGAGGCCCTGCTCTGCCTGTGGGGAGTAGTAACAACTACGGCTGCCATAACACCATGCCTCAGCGGACTGCAGCAGCGCTGGTGGCCTTCACCAGGTGCCACAGGTGGCGTAGTCTAGATCAGCCACTCAACCCGGATAAGCCCACACCATCCTTTTTAATGTGACGGCCCTGGGCACTTAGCGGGTCCGGGCCACGGCTGCACCCCATCAACAACATAGGACCCGGCTCCGAGTCCCCCATCTCCCAGGGTAGGGCTTTCCAGCGTCACACGAACTGGCGTCACATAAGTATTCTGCCACACATAGCTTTTTTTATGAATACTTTTTTCAAGGCACTGTTTATTTGTACTGAGTACACTTTAGACCTGATTGCTGCTATACAGTTATATGAAAAAGTTTGGGCACCCCTATTAATCTTAAGCTTAATGCTTTATATAAATTGGTGTTTTTGCAACAGCTATTTCAGTTTGATATATGTAATAACTGTTGGACACAGTATGTTTCTGCCTTGAAATGAGGTTTATTGTACTAACAGAAAATGTGCAATCTGCATTCAAACAAAATTTCACAGGTGCATAAGTATGGGCACCTCACCAGAAAAGTGACATTAATATTTAGTAGATCCTCCTTTTGCAAAAATAACAGCCTCTAGTCGCTTCCTGTAGCTTTTAATGATTTCCTGGATCCTGGATGAAGGTATTTTTGACCATTCCTCTTTACCAAACAATTCCAGTTCAGTTAAGGTTGATGGTCGCCGAGCATGGACAGCCCTCTTCAAATGATCCCACAGATGTTCAATGATATTCAGGTCTGGGGACTGGGATGGCTATTCCAGAACATTGTAATTGTTCCTCTGCATGAATGCCTGAGTAGATTTGGAGCGGTGTTTTGGATTATTGTCTTGCTGAAAGATCCATCCCCTGCGTAACTTCAACTTTGTCACTGATTCTTGAACATTATTGTCAAGAATCTGCTGATACTGAGTGGAATCCATGCGTCCCTCAACTTTAACAAGATTCCCGGTGCCGGCATTGGCCACACAGCCCCAAAGCATGATGGAACCTCCACCAATATTTACTATGGGTAGCAAGTGTTTTTCTTGGAATGCTCTGTTTTTTTGCCGCCATGCATAACGCCTTTTTGTATGACCAAACAACTCAATCTTGGTTTTATCAGTCCACAGGTCCTTCTTCCAAAAAGAAATTGGCTTCTCCAAATGTGCTTTTGCAAACCTCAGCTGACTCTGTTTGTGGCGTGCTTTCAGAAACAGCTTCTTTCGCATCACTCTCCCATACAGCTTCTCCTTGTGCAAAGTGCGTTGTATAGTTGACCGATGCACAGTGACACCATCTGCAGCAAGTTGATGCTCCTGCTCTCTGGAGGTGGTCTGAGGATTGTCCTTGACTGATCTCACCATTCTTCTTCTCTGCCTTTCTGATGTTTTTCTTGGCCTGCCACTTCTGGCCTTAACAAGAACTGTTCCTGTGTTCTTCCATTTCCTTACTATGTTCCTCACAGTGGAAACTGACCGGTTAAATCGCTGAGACAGCTTTTTGTATCCTTCCCCTGAACAACTATCTTTGTTTTCAGATCATTTGACAGTTGTTTTGAGGAGCCCATGATGCCACTCTTCAGAGGAGATTCAAACAAGAGAACAACTTGCAAGTGGCCACTTTAAGTAGCTTTTCTCATGATTGCATACACCTGGCTATGAAGTTCAAAGCTCAATGAGGTTACAAAACCCCAAAAAGTGCTTTAGTAAGTCAGTAAAAAGTAGGTAGGAGTATTTAAAACAAGAAAATGATAAGGGTACCCATACTTATGCACCTGTCAAATTTTGTTTGAATGCAGATTGCACATTTTCTGTTAGTACAATAAACCTCATTTCAAGGCAGAAACATTACTGTGTCCAACAGTTATTACATATATCAAGCTGAAATAGCTGTTGCAAAAACACCAATTTTTATAAAACATTAAGCTTAAGATTAATAGGGGTGCCCAAACTTTTTCATATAACTGTATATTCCTGGTCTACAATTCTGCGGCTCTGCAGTAGTTGTTGTTTCCTTAGTAACTTTTCTCTGCTAACCATAATGACTGTGCTTTATTGTGCTGCCAAACATGCACTTCATCTGTGCTCACCCTGGGAATATATGCACATAACATTATGTATTCTTCTGCTGGAATCATTCCTCTTTGCAGGTGCAATATAATGTGTCCAATATAATTGTGCATAATATTAGTGTGTAATTATTAATGGGATTGTTCAACAAACAGCATAGATAGGATGGATGATTAAATATATGATCAACGGGAGTGTGACTGCTGGGACTCGCACTGATTCCACAAACGGGGTTTCCGTTTTCCATCCATGAGAAGAGAGTAGTAAGGTGTATTCGTGACCGCCGCTCAAGTCACTGTTCATGGGAGCACTTGTCACAGAAGCACGCTACTGCTCTATTCACATGTGGGAATCCCATTTTTTTGATTATGGGGTCCTAGCATCTGACATTTACAAATCTTTAAAGATCTGAAAAAAAAAGCACTGCATGAAACATTTTGGAAGCCCCTTGCCATTTAGTTTGCTTATCTCTGCTTGACCCATTATAAAAAGGGGTTATCTAAACCAGTTGGCGTATTACTTTGAAGCTGAAAAATAACACTGCTAATCTGGGACAGCCTACCACGGGCAAATGCATGGGAGTTGGGAAAAGTGCCAAAAAGATGCCTGAAAATTGCCTATTTCTTTTACATGGTGATCGCTTTGCTAAAAATGGATCCCTTTTATCCAATAAAGGTATTTCTAGTGTTAGGAACAACTGGTCCATTTTGATATAAATAATGCCCATAGGTGTGCTTCATTTGTTATTTTCGTCATACTGTCATCCATTTTTTTTTTTATGTTGTACTGAATTGTAGAGATTGTGTTTTTAAGAGCACTTGTCTGTAAACTGAGAAATGTTGATCTCTATTACAGGTTTGGACTGTAGATGTCACTAGACCCTTGTGGCTTCTTGTATAACTCATGAGAAACTGCTCACCTCTCCTGCAATTTTTTTAGTGTGTGATATGCAAATAATGTAAATGTATTTATGTACCAATATATAGTTAAGTAATGCGTCTGTCTACTATGGAAATTTGGAGCGATGGCTGGCATTTTACAGCTTAGTTACTGACTAGACACAGACCACAGGTCTGTCCAGTTTGTGTGAACCCCTTGTTACATTGCTATGTTGCTTCTGCTCTACATATGGTAGTTAGGTTCAGAAATATTTGGACAGTGACACGTTTTGTAATTTTAACTGTTTGTCAAAACATATTCAAGAAAGAATTGTGCAGACTATCAGCTTTAATTTTAGAGTATTCACATCTAAATTAGAGTAAGGGTTTAGGAATTACAGCTTTTTAATATGTAGCTGCCTTTTTAAGGGACCAGACGTAGTTGTACAATTATCTCAAAAGCTTTTTAATGGGCTGCATGGGCTATTTCATCTTTAATCCATCATCAACTAAGCAGGTAAAAGTTCTGGAGCTGATTCCAGGTGTGGCATTTGCATTTAGATGCTGTTGCTGTGAATCCACAACATGCTGTCAAAAGAGATCTCAATGGAAGAGAAATAGACCATCATTAGGCTGAAAAAAAAAAAAAAAGAAATCAATCAGTGAGATAGCAAAAATGTTAGGAGTGGCCAAATAATCAGTTTGGTACATTCTGCAAAAAAAAAAAAAAGCACTGGTGAGCTTGGGAACGCAAAAAGCCCTGGACATCCACGGAAGACAACAGTGGTGGATGATCGCAGAATCCTTTCCATGGTAAAGAAAAAACCCCTTCAACAACATCCACCCAAGTGAAGAACACTCTCTAGGAAGTACTGCATTTTGCAGACAATAAGACGCACCCCAAATTTTGGAGTGGAAAATAGGACCTTTTTAAAAAAAAAATAAAATGGTGGTGCCACTTAAAGTCCTTTTTAATGGTGGCTTACCAGGGGGCGGCGGTGGAGCGGGGTCATAGGAGGCAGGGTTGCTGCTTCAGGAGGCTGGCGGCGGCATGGGTGGGGGGATGCTGGGAGGAGGGGGCGTCCAGGCGGTGCGAGGCTGCAGGTCCTGGGCTTGAGATTGAGATCTCTGGAGATAGGAAATCGATGGGAAAGGGCACTCACCAACATCTTATGAGAGCCCAGGGTCTCCAGCATCACCCCACTCCTGCCGCTGCCGGCCTCCTGACGCAACAACTCTGCCTCCTGTGACCCCCCCCCCCCTCCACCTCCGGTAATCTGCCTTCAGATTATAAAATGCACCCCCATTTACCTCCCAGATTTGGAGGAAAAAAAAGTGTGTTTTATAATAAGAAAAATACAGTAGGTGTTTCAGTATGAAAGTCTACCATAAAGAGAAACAAAGGTGCAAACCATTAATCAGCATTTAAAAACAAAGGCCAGATTAGACTTTGCCCCAAAAAATATCTGAAGAAGCCAGCCCTCTTCTGGAACTGCATTCTTTGGACAGATCAAATTAAGATCAACCTGAACCAGAATCATGGGAAGAAGAAAGTATGGAGGAGGCTTGGAACGGCTCATGATCCAAAGCACACCATATCCACTGTAAAACATGGTGGAGGCAGTGAGATGGCATGGGCATGCATGGCTTCCAATAGCCCTGGGTCACTAGTGTTTATTGATGATGTGACTGAAGACAGAAGCATGAAGTTTACAGGGTGACACTTTCTGCTGAGATTCAACCCCATCGAGCAGTATTTCACATGGTTAAGACAAAACTTAAGGCAGAAAGACCCACAAACAATCAACAACTGAAGTAATCTGCAGTAAAGTCCTGGCAAAGCATCACAAAGGAGGTAACCCAGCGTTACGTGACGTCCATGGCTTCCAGATTTCAGGTAGTCAAAGGATTCTCTACAAAGTATTAAAAATGAACATTTCATCACTGTCCAAATATTTCTGGACCTAACTGTAAGTGAGTGCAGAAATACCCATGAAATGTGTCCGATGGGTGCCCATTCTTGAGTTGAGGCTCCTGGGACATGTGCCACTAGACCAGGTGGAAAATTGTCAAGCCCCTTTTAAATTCAGTCTGTCAGCAGAATCTCATGACCAGTCCTTTCTCTCATTACCGAGTAATCAGCGTTTGAATTGATATGTGAATGAGCTGAAGAACTATTTGTAGATTTGAATCCAGCTCTTTTCTTCACCCAGAGCTGCTGCCTTCTGCTTAACTTGATGGCTCCTTTGCCTGAAGTCAATCAGCATAGAGGCTGTCAGTGAAGCAGGAGGAGGTGGCGCTGGGCTGATCTTCCATAGGCCTTCAGCCTCATTTGCTTATCAATTCGAACACTGATTTCTCAGTTATGTAGGAACGGGTTTTGCTGGATTTGTGTTTGGAAGAGCTACATGCGCATATAAATAGTTTGGGAGGGGAGACCTTTTTCTTTGAGAAACTGTCCCCACTAGGTATTAGTGCTCAGGGTCGTGTGCATTTACTTACAGTTGCAAGCCTGGTCCAATTTCATATCAACCTGGCTCGTGTCCATGGCGGTGGTGAATGCATGGACTCTGCACCTTGTGCCACCAAGATTGAGACTGTTCTTCTCAGAGTCTGAATTCCTACATGGCACAATTTGTTTTCTCCATAGATTATGTGCACACTACGTCTTCTAAACTGCAGCAAACCCGCCCAGTTTGTCAAGCAGAAGACGCTTCAGGAAACTGGTATTTTTGAAGAATGGACACTTCTTTTTAACTTCTTGGCATTTTTAGCAACTTGATGCAGTTAAAGGGGTTGTCCGGTCCAAATCGATAAGTCGATAAGGGTATGTATGCATTATACATGCTCCCGGCCAGAGCCCGTCCAGTGGGCGTGGCCTCGCTCCATACACTTGTATGGAGCAAGGCCCCGCCCTCTATTTGGCCAAGCCTACTGGACGACCGCATCTCTTGTAGGAGAGCGGCCTCACTCAATACACTGGACTGGATGGCCACTGGCCGGGAGTACGTATAACGCATACATACCCTCCGATCCCGGCTCAAACTGGCGAATCCTCGCCGCGCACAGTGCCTGCACTGGGGGGATTCATACTGCAGAGGTATCGATTTGGACTGAACAACCCCTTTAAGACATTAAAAAGCCCAAACAGTGTAAGATCGGACACACAGAGGTTCAGTATGGTGATAGAGCAGCTTATAGACGTCATTTTGGACCTTAATACTGTGAGTTGCTGATACAGCCTTGTGCATGTGGCCGCAGCAGAACAGGAAACTGCTGACTCTGGCTTATACAGCTTCTGGGCTATCCACAGTGCATGCATCATCAGAGAGCAATAGTAGACTTCAGTCACTATTCTTAAAGTGCCAATACGCCTTAGATGGACATCTTACTGAATTGGCCAGTCTCCTAATATGTATGGGGTCTTCCAACACCTCAACTGATATCAGGAGGACTGAAGAATTGGGCATGTTGGATTTCACTATACCCAACTCTTTTTGTTCTCACAAAAGATCAGTCACTGCCAAAAGTGACAGGTAGCAGCTAGTGATGAGCGAGTATGTTTTGTTAACCCTTTCGCCGAGTATGCTCGGGCGATCACCGAGTATTTACAGCTCTGTGTTATGTTGGAATCACTCCTGTGTGCAAGATTTGCAGTTTTTTTACAGCTTTAATACATGTGAGGAATGTGTAAGAAATAGACATTCCTCACATGTAATAAAGCTGTCAAACAGTCGCAAATCATGCACACGGGAGCGATTCAAACATATCACCGAGCAGCTGTAACTACTCGGTGCTCGCCTGAGTATACTCGGCGAAAGGGTTAACAAAACATACTCGCTCAACACTAGTAGCAGCTTATTTCCCCCTTTTCACTGGGAAAACTCAATGAGCCAAGAGTGCAGGGGAGGCTGGAAGGAATAGCTGCCGTGCGGCCGACACCTATGTAAGGCCATCTTTTCTCTAAAATTCACCATGTAGGCATAGTGTTTTTTTGGAAAACAGCAGTATACACAGAGGGTACCTTACTAGGGTATAGGATGGGATGCTACATTACTTTTATGTAAGCCCTTACCTTTAGTGAGTTGATATACATGCAAAACTCTGAAATCTGTATGATCTGTTCTAACTTTATCAAGCTTTCTAGTAAAACATTTGAGTTCCCACAATCAGTGATTCTACACTTTGAAGTCAATGCGCTTCATAAAAGCTACACGGGAGTGCTGTGTCCACCACAATCAGAGATGCTATGTAGCCAGTGTCTGTTCTAGCTAATTGTGGAGTTCTTGAGCAGGGAAAACCTCCATTAATTTAGAACACCCTAATCTGGGATTTGAAAACCATGGAACGCTTTTATTTTTATTTTTTTTAAAGGGGTATTCCGGTTAGACCAGGGATGTCAAACTTAAACACACAGAGGGCCAAAGTGAAAAACTTGGACAAAGTCGCGGGCCAACAAGTATAGAGAATAATGGGTCCCACATAGTCCACCATAGAGAATAATGGGTCCCACATAGCCAACCATAGAGAATAACGGGCCCCACGTAGTCCACCATGCAGAATAACGGGCCCCACGTAGTCCACCATGCAGAATAACGGGCCCACATAGGAGTGGTGGTTCTGGTGTCGTGGGCCAAATATAACCACCCTGTGGGCCAGATTTGGCCCACGGGCCGGACTTTGACCCGTATGGGTTAGACCAAGTTATTGCATTTTCCACTGTATAGTATTGGTTTGATTAATGAAACTCCCACTGATCATCAGAAGGGGGCGTTTTGTTATCACCGTAGTGCACATGCCTGTCCAGCGGTCCACTCAATCCTTCATGGGAATGCCAAGACGAAGCTCTTTGGCACGGAGCGTCAATCTTGTATGTGCACTGTCGCGCTATCCTAACCAGTATAGGAGAGACCTGTTTTGGTAACTGGTGCAGGTTTCAGGAGTCGGACCTCCACCGATTTAGAAGTTATCACCTATCCTATGGAAAGATAATTTCTTCCTACACCCTTAAGCTTGGTATATAATGGATTGGAAAAGGTGCAATTTTCCTATAAATGTAGGCCAGGTACTGTACAACTTTTTTAGCTTCTGTAAAGCCTTTTCTTTTGCAGATGATCTGTAGCCAACGGTTTTCTGTTCTTACTTTTACATTTAGGATAATTGTGTTGTTTTTTTTCTCTTTATAGGTTCAACAATGCTTTGTAATTTCTGGTGTATACTGAAAAAAACTATTATCTAATGCATCCGTGTGTTTGATACATCTTTTCACTGTAAATTTACCGTGGGACATGAGCCCTTGACACCGAACTTGTAATCTTGACGCAGACTTGTTTGTTGTTTTTTTTGCAGATAATACATATGACTATGTTCCTGCCACAGTAAATGTGTGCGCAGAAGGCGTCAAACTCCTATTTTGTCTGATAATGGCCATTCGAGTCATTGTGAAGGGTAAGTTATCTGCAGAGCGCAGTACATTAGTGTACACCTCAGTTGTAACCTGCAGCTGTGACTACAGAGTTCACTGTTTTTATTTCTGTTCTGTACAGTCTAGATTTATCTTATTCTTATGAAGTTATTAAATGGCACAATGATAATACCGAGCATTCTCAGTGTGCCAAGTTATTGCGACAAATCCAGTGCAGCAGAGCAGAAGACATTAAAAGCTGAATAATAGACCTTGAAAAATGTCACTTAACATTGTCAGCGAGAGCACAACATTGAAAAGCTACATAGTTGTTGGTGATAACAAGCATACCAATCCTTGAAATCAAGGAGCAGGGCAAGAAACACCAATAATAAAGAGAAGAAGGAAGGGAGCAGAAGAGAAAAGAGAAAAAAAAGATATAAGTAGAGGGGGAAATGAGAGAAGAATGTTATGGAGTCCGTAGTTAAAACGGCAAATTGTCTCTTCGGAGAAGACTAGAACTCTAGTGCAACCTATTGTAAATAGCAATCCGAAAAATCACTATCGACCCTTTCACGAGCGTTGTCACATGACTTAGGATAATGGCCAAAACCGGTTTTGACTATTCTCCTAAGTCATGTGATAAGGCTCCTTAAAGAGTCAATATTGACTTTTAGGATTGCTATTGCTACTTCCTATAGGTGGCGCTAGAGTTCTAGTCCTCTTCCTCTCTGAACACACAATTTGCATATTTCCCAGAGGAGCATTGTGGCTGAAAAGTCTCTTTACCTTGACATGCTTAACATGTCACTCTCCGCAAGGAGAAACATTACCCCTTGAATATTAGTTAAAAGGGAAAAGAGATCATATGACTTGAATAGAATCCAACAGGAGCAGATTGTCATAAAGTGATCTTATCAATCATTTCCCAAGGCATTAAATCCTTTGCATAACATTGTTTACTTCTTAAACCAATTTTTGCCTTACTGGAACTACAGACTTTGCAAATGATGTAGAATCACAATATGGACCATAGTGCTCCAGTGCATTTAGCTTGTAAAGTTTAGGTTATAAGTTATTAAAAATAGCCTATGGTTTTGTGTTTATAACTCATTCAGACCAATGCATGTCCATGGTTACAGGCTGCAAGCTAATCCTGCTATGGTCATGTCACTCCACTCCCTCTGCCCACCATCGCCCACTTTGACGATCTTCAGACAGAGATTGATCAGACGACAGCCCAGCAGACGTAAAGCATGGTTCCACATTCTTCACGTCAATGCCAGCATGTGTCTGACCCCATGAGCTAGAATGAATGGGACATAACATGGCACCTGTACCAACTAAATAATAGTTTGTGTATAGAATAAATGTAGATTTGTCCGATGCTGGTGGGTTGCCATTGCACCCATGGGCCTACTGGAGGCCCCCGTGCCTGCCATTACAGTGCTTCTGTGAAGACCACCCCGTGGCTGGGCTGTACAGGAGACCTTGATTTTATGTACGGTAAACACTGTTAAGAGAAAAAAATTGAAACGTCAGAAATGTGTTTTTTCAGTTGCCACAACTACCCCTTAAGACGAACTCAAAATGTGATATCTAGCCCAAAAATGGTATCGATATAAATGTCAGCTCGCCACAAAAAACACAAACCATCATCCCGCTCCATTGACCGAAAAAGGAAAACGTTCTGGGTTTGGTGGCACAAACCAGTATATATATTGTTTTCACAACTTAAATAAGAAAAAAACAATCAAAACCTTACAAGTTTGGTATAACCGTATATTCGCAGTGACCTGTAGAATATTGCCAATGTCTTTTTTTTTTTTTTTTTTTCCTGTGTTTTTAACCAGTCAATGAAAGCCTTACAAACCAAATCCAAAAAACAACAATGTCCTTTGCAGACATTGCCATGAGTTGCAGGTTGTATTGCCGCTAAGGGAAAAGGTAACTGTATTTAAATAATCTGTTCTAGTGAGTGTGAGAGCTTGCGAGTGTGATTTTTCTTAAATGGGTTATCCACTACTCTGACAACCCCTTCTTAAACTAAATGTTTCGGTATGAACTGAACATGAAGAGGAAGCCAGGGCTACAGCTGATCCCGGACTTCAGCTTCATGTTTAGTTTGTCCTAAGGCAGGGGCAGTGACACCAGCTCTGATTGGGCGCTGGACATCACGTGTCATTCCAACGGGTCACCGCCCCAGGACCTCGAGTGCTGACACCGCTGGAACGGAGTCGGCACCGGTGGTGAGTATTGGCATTTTTATTTTATCGGGGCTGAACATTTTAGTTTAAGAAGGGGTTGTCCGAGTAGCGGACAACCCCTTTAAGTGTGTGACTTGTGATTCAGTGACTTTGGTTTCAGGGAGTTTAGAAGGAAGGAACTTGTATTAATTCACCTGTTGTATTTACATGCCTATTTATTTTTGTCTCGTGAAATCCACATTAGTAATATGTGCTCCATGATTGACAATGGCATCCAGTGTGCATCTTCTCGCATTTACACGTTGTACATTTGGAAGCTCTGGTACTGGATCTAAGTGAACAGCTGGCAACACTGAGATCCATAGACAATATGGAAAGGCTTTTGTAGCTCCCTGAGCAAGTGCTCACTGGGGTAGATGTGGGGGACGATCGTAGTATGGAGCTTCAGGACAGTGAGGCCTCTAGCTGGGTGACAGAAGGCAGGGTAGAGGGAAGAGTGCCTGCGAAGCTAGTCCTGATCTGACACAACCCAACAAGTTTGCTAATTTAGCAGATGAGGGGGGTTTCCGTACAGGAGTAGCACTTCTGCGGCAAGACAAGTCTACTGAAAGCCGGGGGAGTGTCTGCTATAGCAAGGGGGAAAATATGAGTGTAGGGCAAGCCAGACAGGTATTGGTAATGGGGGACTCCATTACTAGGGGGAATAGATCTGGCAATCTGTCACAAAGACTGAGATCACTGAATGGTGTGTTGTCTTCCTGGCACTCGAGTTCGGCACAAAGCTGATCAGGTTGACAGATTACTGGGAGGGTCTGGGGAGGACCCAGTGGTCATGGTACACATCTGCACCAATGGCAAAGTTAGAGTTAGGTGAAAGGTCCTTAAAGATGATTGCAGAGAATTAGGCTGTAAGCTTAAAGCAATGACCTCGAAGGTAGTATTTTCTGAAATACTGCCTGTCCCTTGTGCCACACCACAGAGGCAGCTGGAGATTAGGGAAGTAAATAAGTGTCTCAGGAATTGGTGCAGGAAGTAGGGGTTTGGGTTTCTGGAGAGCTGGGCTGACTTCTCTGTTGGCTACATGCTCTACACTAGGGATGGGCTGCACATCAGTGGGGAGGGTGCAGCTGTGCTGGGGGAAAGAATGATTAGAAGGTTGGAGGAGGTGGGCAATTACTGTACAGCTGGGGAAGATAGTGTAGATAGTGACCTGGGCATAAGTAATGAAATTTGGGGTGGCATGGGGGAAGGGGTTAGAGTCAATAGACTAAGCAGGAGTAGAAATACACAAAGTACATGTTCACTAATGCCAGAACCCTCACCAACAAGATGAAAGAATTAGAATTAATACTTTTGAAAGAATATTATGATATGGTGGGGATAATGGAGACATGGCTGGACGAAAGCTATGACTGGGCTGTTAATTTACAGGGCTATAGTCTGTTCATGAATGACCATACAAATAAGTGAAAGGGAAAGGTTTGCCTATATATAAAATTGTCCCTAAAACCCATCGTACGTGATGATATACGTGAGGCTAATGAAAATGTTGAATCCCTGTGAGTGGAGATAAGGGCAAGGAGAAAAAATAATAAAATACTGTTACGGGTTTGTTATAAGTCTCCAAATATAGTGTAAAAAGCAGAAAATATCCTCATAAAGCAAATGGATGAGGCAGCAAATCAGGGAGAAGTCATTATTATAGGGGACTTCAACCACACAGACATTAAATTGGGGAGCAGAAACCTGCAGGTCCAGCAAAGGAAAGACAATTGCCATTCACAACTGGTTTAGGACCCAATAAGAGGAGGGGGTAACTTCTAGAACTAATTTTGACCAATAGGCCGGACCGCATATAAAGTATACAGGTTGGGGGTAATAATGATAACAACATAATACGTCTATGAAATGGTGGAATTGCATTATTTTTGCCAATTCACCGCACTTGGGATTATTTTGCTGTACATTATTTTGTAAATTGAATTGTGTCATTCAAATCTACAATTAGTTTTTCAAAAAATAATTTCTAATACAATTATGTTGACAAATAAATAAAAGCTTACAGCTGTTGGAAGAAGGGTAGGGAAATAACGAAGGCGCAAAAATAATAGGAAAACCACACAGTTGGGTAGGGGTTAATGGGTAAATAAATAAGGGTCTGCTGCCTGGAAGCTGGACTACTCAACTGTATAGCAATGTATTATATTATGACTTTGTATTCCATTTTGCCATCTTAAGTTACTGCATGTTCTAGTTTTTTATGTACTTTTATGTATTTTTCAGAAAAGCGATCATTGCGGTGCTCCTCGTATTTTACATTGAAGGAATTCTGCCGCTACATGAAATGGGCTGTGCCTGCGTTTCTCTACTTTGTAGACAATCTTATAATTTTCTATGTCCTGACCTATCTACAGCCAGTAAGTGATGAGTACATTTTTTATGGCAATGTGTTGATGTATATTATGAACTTCTTTTTTTATTTTATTTCAAATTTTTTCCCTACATCTTTTTTTGAGAGGCTATTTTAGAGGTTGCCTAACTAAGCCTGTTCCCACTGGTGAAACCACTCGGTGGCTATCGGCACCCTGTGATTCTATCTTGGAGTCCAGTAGCTTTCTTTGGTAGCCTCTGACTGTTGACCCCAGGTTTGTCTAAGGTTAGGCTGTGACAGGAGCGAGCCCTCCTAGTTTACCTGTCAGTTTTATACTAACATCATTCATGTACTAGGGCATTGAGACTAGACTATTTTTCTTCTTTCGAAATGAATTGTAAAATTTATGGCAAAATCGATATTTACCACGTCTAGATTAAACTGACACCCACTGTGCAGACAGCCGATCCCAAATAAATAGTGTTGAATGCAATACCCTGCACAGCCGGATGACTGGTTCATCAATGGGCAGAGAAACGGTGATGGGAACACACAGCTATGGCGGCTTTATTTTTGGGATTGGTGGGAGTCCTCGAGGTCAGGCCCACACCAATCTTAAAGTAATGGCACAGCCTAGCCATAAGTCCTCTTTTGACCCGATAGGAATACCCCTTAAAGGCAATTTCTGTAGTGGAATTTTGGGCTGCATGTAAACATAATTTAATAAACCAATTTCCCTTTTGTCTTTCCCCTTCATTTGGCAAATGGTTATCTTCTGTCCTTAAAATATATTATGTATCAAGTAAAGAACTGGATTGCAATGTTTTTTAATGTACTGAAATGTTTCTAAACCTGCTAATGGCAAGCTGTTTTTGTACATGTCATTTTCAGTTCTTTGTGTCTTCTTCATTAAAGTCAGTTGGGAAGTAACACCACAATCCACAAAGAATTGAATTTGTTGCAGAAAAAATAGACGTTTACTTAAAGGGGTTTTTAATCAATAGATCTTGGAATAATAATAAGTTCCATAATTGGATGTGTTTAAAAAAATAAATAAATAAAAAATGTTCCTGTTCTGAGATAATCTTATAAATGTGCCCCTGCTGTGTACTGTGTAATGGCCGTGTCTGACCATACAGGAACATGGTCTGATCATACCACAGCTCCTGGGCAGAGGAGGAAGCAAAAGAGTATACACCCTCAACTGTGTGAGGTGAGACATTATGGGAGGGGGAGGTTAGGAACTCACCATGTTGGCAGTCTTCAGTTCTGGCAGGAGTCTGTCCGGAGGGTGCCCCACCCATCGGTGATTACAGCCATATAGAGAAAAGGAAAGGGAGTTCATCGGCACATCCAACCAGAAAATAAAACAAACTCCTTTATTGATTGAAGATTTAAAATATTAAAAACATAGAAACCTCAGAACGTGATGCGTCTCCAGTGTACAGCGACACGCCTATTCATAGGATACAGTGAGGTTAGTAGATATGCTGCGCTATATATATATATATATATATATATATATATATATATATATATATAAAATGTCTGCTTGACACAGATGAAGACAATTATTCAAATTAGAAGAAACGTCAGCTGCATAGGTGCAAAGATTCGCTAATGTGTAAAATGCATTGCAACCTCATAAATGGCGATATAAGCCGTGAAACATCGGACGCGAAACATTAAACAGAAAATATATTTGTACATACAATTTCATCTGTAAATAATTTCAATAAATCTAAAATAAATCATTTCTGTAGTTCATTCTGTGGGGAAACTTGGTATCTAATTGCAGTCTCTAAAATACCTCACGTAATGCTGTTTTTGCCAATTACCCCCACGACTTTGATGATAAACTCTCTCGATGCCAAAAAAAGAAAGTTGAGAAATACCTCCTTTGTGTGACAGTGAAATGTGTTGCCACTCCAGAATAACAAGAATTATTATTGTTAATATTGGAGATGTGTTCTGCTATCCTCTTTTTCAACTTCCTTGTAGTGTACGCTATATAGGACAAATTACATGCATTACACTGAATGCACTAGACTGGTTATTAACTGTGAATCTAGCCACAATCTAATTTGATAGGAAATACCTTGCGAGGAGAAAAAAATGTGTTTTTTATTATCCGCATAGCAGCACACATTACATGTGTCACACGTAAAGGAGATCTTTCTATTTTTGGCATTGAGAGAGTTGATCTCCAGAGCCGCTGGGGTAATTGGCATACTTTTTTTTTTGTCTTACCTGAAAAATGATTGAAAATGTTTTACATTACTTTTATTTTTATTTTCTTCTAAATGTTTTTGTTTTTTTGCCTTCTCCTTTATAGGCTATGGCGGTATTGTTGTCCAATTTTGTTATCATTACAACTGCGTTCTTCTTCAGGATCATATTAAAGTATGTAACCTTCAATGTATATATTCTTCTCATGCTGGCCACTTTATATTTCTCTTAATTTGTGTAGGTCATCCAGTAAATATCAGTGGCAGTCATAGTAATTTTTTTGGTTACTTTCCACTGTGTTGCATTATTCCTCGCTTTAAGAGGCTAATTCATCAAAGCTTTTACCCCAGAAAACTCACATAAATGTTTTGAAACTTTTGTGCGTCTTTTAACGTTTCTGCCAGATTGAAGCAGCTGTCAAAATGAGTGTAGATGTAGACGAGCCTGGGTTGGACAGGGCAAGGATACATCCGCCCATCAAATTGAGCAAAAGTGGTGGCGTTTCTTATGTCAGAAGTGCTATTCTAGTGTCTAACTAGAATAGCATTTCTGGCAAGGTGCTTTGAGGCACACGCCACTTAAATGATGCTCCAAATTCATTAAATGGTATGTACAGTGCCTACAAGTAGTATTCAACCCCCTGCCGATTTAGCTGGTTTGATAAGATGCAAATAAGTTAGAGCCTTCAAACTGCAAACGAGAGTAGGTTTTATGAACAGAAGCATAAATCTTACAAACCAAAAAGTTATGTTGCTCAGTTGAATTTTATTAAATTTTAAACATAAAAGTGTGGGTCAATGATTATACAACCCCTATGTTTAATATTTTGTGGAATAACCCTTGTTTGCAATTACAGCTAATAATCGTCTTTTATAAGACCTGATCAGGCCGGCACAGGTCTGTGGAGTTATCTTGGCCCACTCCTCCATGCAGATCTTCTCCAAGTTATCTAGGTTCTTTGGGTGTCTCATGTGGACTTTATTCTTGAGCTCCTTCCACAAGTTTTCAATTGGGTTAAGGTCAGGAGACTGACTAGGCCACTCCAACACCTTGACTTTTTCCCTCTTGAACCAGGCCTTGGTTTTCTTGGCTGTGTGCTTTGGGTCGTTGTCTTGTTGGAAGATGAAATTACGACCCATCTTAAGATCCTTGATGGAGGAGCGGAGGTTCTTGGCCAAAATCTCCAGGTAGGCTGTGCTATCCATCTTCCCATGGATGCGGACCAGATGGCCAGGCCCCTTGGCAGAGAAACAGCCCCACAGCATGATGCTGCCACCACCATGCTTGACTGTAGGGATGGTATTCTTGGGGTCGTATGCAGTGCCATCCAGTCTCCAAACGTCACGTGTGGTTGGCACCAAAGATCTCCATCTTGGTCTCATCAGACCATAGAACCTTGAACCAGTCTGTCTCAGAGTCCTCCAAGTGATCATGAGCAAACTGTAGACGAGCCTTGACATGACGCTTTGAAAGTAAAGGTACCTACCTTACGGGCTCATCTGGAACGGAGACCATTGCGGTGGAGTACGTTACTTATGGTATTGACTGAAACCAATGTCCCCACTGCCATGAGATCTTCCCGGAGCTCCTTCCTTGTTGTCCTTGGGTTAGCCTTGACTCTTCGGACAAGCCTGGCCTCGGCACGGGAGGACACTTTCAAAGGCTGTCCTGGCCGTGGAAGGCTAACAGTAGTTCCATAAGCCTTCCACTTACGGATGATGCTCCCAACAGTGGAGACAGGTAGGCCCAACTCCTTGGAAAGGGTTTTGTACCCCTTGCCAGCCTTGTGACCCTCCACGATCTTGTCTCTGATGGCCTTGGAATGCTCCTTTGTCTTTCCCATGTTGACCATGTCTGAGTGCTGTTCACAAGTTTGAGGAGGGTCTTAAATAGTCAGAAAAGGCTGGCAAAAGAGATCTTTAATCCACACATGTGAAGCTCATTATTCTTGGTGCCTGAACTACTTCTTAATACTTTTGGGGGACCAAACAGAATTCTTGTGGTTTGAGGGGTTGAATAATAAATGACACTCTGAATTAACTTTTAACGTTTAAAAAAAAAAAAAAAACAAAAACAAAATTTGCTGCAGTGCATTTCCCACTTCCAGGCTGATCTACAGTACAAATGTCACAATGCCAAGTTAATTCCGCATGTGTCAACCAGCTAAATCTGCAGGGGGTTGAATACTACTTGTAGGCACTGTATTTATTAATGAATTTGGCTCATCGTATTCCACGGACTCCCTCATTAAGTCTGGCTTCCGTAACCCCAGAATTAATGAAAGCGACCCCTGAAACTTCATTGTATCTGTCTTTGATGACCTTTTAATATGAACAAAAAGTTGTTTTTTTTAAGCATGTTCCTTTTAAATAAAGATAAATAAAATTCTGAAAAACTAATATTTCCCAGGACGTCCCTCATGACAGCACGACAAGAGGTAGTCCTACTTATCCTCTAAGGACAGGAAACACACGAGAGGTTAAAAGCCCCCCCCCCCCCTTTCCAGCTCACCCTCAGTGTATTTCCTGTCCCTAGCAGGAAAGGACGCAAGAGAGAGGGGCATCGGCATGAAGAATTACTTTGGAGCTCAGGGGGATTGGAGGGGATCAATCTCTTCCCTTCTCTCTGTGAAGAAGCTTCAGGCTGATACCTCGCTGGGTAGGAGTTCCTCAGCCAGGTTAGTAAAGGTGGATGTGGCTCCTGACTCTGCCACTTCCCTCTGCGGAGGGCTCTGTGCTCCATGCAGCATCTGTCGTATGAACTTACGGTGATGCGCATTGTGTACGTTTCAGCGTGAAAGTATTTCTGGTTTCGAGGGGAACCTCCAATTTGGACGGCGCAGCAAGCGTTCCAACGTAGAACGCAGGAGATTCGGATGGGGGATGTCTCTAAAGCACTTAGGCAAGGCAAGACCCTATAAAAGGGTGCCTTCAGGTGTGCACAGTCTGGCAATGGATACTAATCCTTCTCGCACAGAGGCACCAGCCAAAGAGTCCCTGAGCAGTGTAAGTGATCCCATTACACAGCTAAACTCTGATCCTTTCTGGAAAGGCTTGAGCCCTTTTTAAAGTGAAGGTCTCCTGTCTTTTTAAAAATAGGATAGAGGAGCCCCCTTAGGATCTGGCTCCTCCTCACGAAAGAAACCAAGTAGATATCCGGCGTGTAATGTTAAACTGTCAGAAGCGCATAAAAAGCAATTATGTGCATAGCAAAAATTCTTAAAGGCGAACAATCGTCGTTTCTAGCAGATATGCGGTCCATGATCAGAGAAGAAGTCCAGAGCACTGTCTATAGTCTTATGCCACCCCAGACAACTCTGAGTACTTCCCGTCATAAGAGAGCTAGATGGGAGATGGAAGAGTCATCAGAGGAGGGGGCATATTCATATTATTCTGATCAGGACCTTGAGGGAGAGGAAGAACATGTTCCCCAAATACCCTCATAGGAAAGAAAAAAAGTACTTCTCATCTGAAAATATGGATGATTTATTGAGAGCAGTGCGGGGTACCATGAAGATCAAGGATACTCAGGTGGCACACTCAGTAGAGGACCCAGAGGAATAGTGTTCCCAGTTAACGAACATATAAAAGCGATAATTCTGGAGGAATGTGAAGATACAGAAAAGAGACTGGTTATTCCCAGAGATTTTAAGGCTCGTCTCCCTTTTGATCCGCAGGAGGTCAAGGTTTGGTAAGAGATCCCAAAAATTGACGTTCCCATCGCTAAGGTGGCAAAGAAAACCTCAATACCCTTTGAGGATTCGTCCTGCCTCCATGATGCCATGGACAGGAAGGCGGAGGGGTTACTAAAAATAAGTTGGGAGGCATCAGCTGCCATTATTAAAGCCAACATAGCCTCCACCTCGGTAGCCAGGTCCATGTGCCTTTTGGATTGACAATTTAACAACCCAGTTAAAATCCGACACTCCCAGAGTGGTTATGCTAGATTCCCTCCCTATGTTAAATTGTGTAGCTATTTTTATGGCGGATGCCTCAGCAGAATCTGTGAGGTGTGCGGCAAGAAGCAATGTTTTATCTAATTCGGCGAGATGTGCCATCTGGCTAATAACGTGGTCGAGGGAAAGCCATTTTTAAAACAAACTCTGTTCCATCCCTTTCTCAGGTACACATGTCTTCAGTCTCATCTTAGATGAGATTCTAGAGAGGGCCTCTGATGACAAGAAAGGTTTCCTGGAAGAAAAACCGAAAAAGTATCATTCCTTTCGTAGACCCTGTCCATCCCACAGACAGGATTACAAGGGAATGGGTAAAACGGGAAGGTGGAGTTAGCGTAAGGAAGTTGGGGGGAGTCTTCAGTTTTTCCTAGAAAGGTCGCAGGCCATTACAGAGAACCAGTGGATTCTGCGGACCATAGGGGAAGGTTACAGAATAGATTTTTTTTCCCATCCCACCCCCCACAAAAGTATCGCCTCACCAAATCCCAATCCCTTTCCGCCTCAAAAAGGTTCTGGAGCGATTCTGGGACCTTCTCGAATCTGGGGCAGTCAGTCCAGTACCCCTCTCAGAGGTAGGACAGGGTCACTATTCCTCTCTTTTCTCCATAAAAAAGCCTTCGAGCCAATACTGTACCATTTATAAATCTAAAACCCCTAAATCAATGGGTCACATACAAAAAATTCAAAATGGAGTCAGTGAAATCAAGCATTCCGATAATAGGAAGGAATTTGGTAATGTGCACAATAGACTTAAGAGACCCATATTATCATGTGCCCATCCATCCCAGCCAGCAACAGTTTCTGAGGTTTGCACTGGAACATCAAGGAATAGTCCACCACTTCCAGTTCCGGTGCCTACTGTTTGGCCTGTCCTCAGCACCTCGTATATTCACGAAGTTAATGATGGAGCAGGCATCCTTCTTGAAGAAGAAGGGAGTTATTGTCGTCCTATACCTGGGCGTTTTCCTTTTAGTGGCAGATTGAACTGTCCACCTCAGTCAACATCTTGCCCAACTATCCACACTCTTGAAAATCTAGTGTTGTGCATCAACTGGGAAAAGTCCGACTTACAACCAGACACTCAAAAGTATTTTTAGGAGTCCTCTTCGACTCACTTTGCAGAATGTCATCCCTACCCCTCATAAAAAGGGAGGAAATCAGGAACAGAATTTGGGCCTTCCAGAGAAAGAAAACCGTATCTGTCAGGTACGCTATGAGAATTCTAGGACTAATGACTTTTTGCATCCCCAGCGTACAGTGGAGTCAGGCCCACTCAAGACAACTGCAAGAGGCAATCCTGTCAGCCTAGAACAGGTGTCCGTCCGGACTGGACAGGAAGACGAACATATCAGCAGGCCTAAATGCCTCCCTGTCATGGTGGACATCCACGATGAAGCTCCAGGAAGGAGGACCATGGATCCTATCCCCCTTTATTCGTGTTACCACGGACGCAAGCCAAATAGGCTGGCCGGGGAGTGGAAGTAGAGGGTCAATACCTTCAGGGTACATGGTCCCCTGAAGAACAAAAGAAATCGTCCAATTACAGAGAGTTAAGAGCGGTATAGGAAACACTCCAACAGTGCAGTGCCAGATTGTTTCCTTTCTACATTGTCAAGGAGGTCCACGAGGTCAACTCCTGCAGGCCCTAGCGGGACAAATATATCAATGGGCAGAGAAGACCGTTCTTTCCATTTCAGTGGTTCACTTGAAGGGCTCCGAAAACAAAGTGGCAGATTTTCTCAGCAGGGAAAAAGTCTGGTCCTCCGAATGAGAGCTAAACGTAGAGAGGTGTTTCATCAACTAACCCAGAGATGGGGGTATTCCACGTATAGATCTATTTGCAACCCAAAGGAATGCGAAGCTAATGAGATTCTGCTCTATAGATCCAAGAGACAACCCAGAAGGTGTAGATGCTTTGTCTCAGAGTTTTCAAACAGATCTTCTATAAGCATTTCCTCCATTTCCACTTACCCAAGTGTCCTAAGGAAAATCCAAGCGGATCGAGCCACCGTGATATTTGTGGTGCCCTTCTGGCCCAAGAGAAGTTGGTTCCTGTTATTACACCACATGGCTCTGGAAGATCCATTTTCCCTTCCAGAGAGATGTGTCCTTCTGTCTCAGGGTCCCCTCATACATCAGGATATATACTTTCTATGCCTGACAGCCTCGATCCTGAAAGGCAGATCCTAAGTTCTAACGACCATGCAGGCAAGCAGAAAACCAGTTACTTCTGACATCTACTCTAAGGTATGGAAGAAGTTCTGCTCGAATGTAGTAATATCCATTTATGCAAACTTTGAACCTCAGGAAGAGTCTAACATCCGATTACTCTCCATGAAGACTGCATTCTTAGTAGCTGTCACCTTAGCAAAATAGGTAGGAGAGATCCAGGCGTTATCGGTAAGGGTCTAGATGACCGAATAATATTCAAACTCAACCCCTCCTTTGTTCCAAAAGTAGTATCCAATACAAATTTAAACTAGGCAGAAGCATTCTACCCTCCTTTTGTCAGCTCCCAAAGAATGAAAAGGAAAAATACACTGGACGTGAGAAGATCAGTAATATGTTGCGTAGAAGCTACGGAACCCTGGAGGCAAGATGCAGATCTGTTTGTACAGCATTCAGGAAGGAACAAAGGCAAAAAAGCCTCAAAAGTGACTCTAGCCAGATGGATCACTTCGACCATATCTCAGGCGTAGAAATCTGAAGGAAAAGAATTCCCTCTTAAAGAAGTTGTCCAGTACTTTATATTACCCCTCCAATGTATCTCCCCGGGGCCCCTAAGGATTTTTGTGAATTCCTTTACGTTGCTGTTTCTGCCTGAGAGCGGCGTTATCCTTGGCCGCTCATAGGCATCACGTGACCCCTCGCTGATGTCACGACAAGTGAGGCGTGACTCAGCGCTGAAGTTCCCGCGGTGGCTGCTGGGTTGTGGGCGGGTTTACCCCCCGCGTCACACCCAGCATCCACCACTCTTCCCAATGAATGGGGAGAGGCAGAGCGCACGGTGGATGCTGGGTGTGAAGCGGGGGGGGGGGGCAACCCTGCCCACAGCCTGGCATCCACCGTGGAACCAGGAAGACAGAGACCCCCGGCTGTCGTGACGTCAGCGGATGTCAGAGCCGGCTGCAACCGGGGGTCACGTGATGCCTGTGAGCGGCCAGTGATGGCACCACTCACAGGCATTATCTGCAACGTAAGCTAATTACAAAAATCCTTAGGAGCCCCTGGGGGATACATTGGGGGGGGGGGTTAATATAAAGTACTGGAGAACCCCTTTAATATCAAGACTCGCTCCACAAGTGCCATTTCTGTATCCTGGGCTGAGAGAGCGGGAGCTTCTGTAAACCAGATCTGCAAAGCCGCAACTTGGTTTAACCTAACCACCTTCTGTAGGCACTACAAACTGGATGTAATTTCAGGGCAACTGCTTGCCTATGGAAGGAAGGTCCTTCAGGCAGTAGTCCCACCCTGAAATGCCATTTATTTGGTATTTTGTCCTGTTGTGCTGTCATGAGGGACGTCATGGGAAAATAGGAATTAGTCTTACCGGTAATTTTATTTCCAGCAGTCCATCATGACCGCACCATTACATACCCTCCCCTGAATTCCTAATAGTATGTGAAGTTAAATATTTGTTTGTGAGAATTCAATAAAATAGAGTTGCATCCATCCTGGTGTGGTGATTGGAAAAACACTGAGGGTGAGGTGGAGGGGCTGCGGTGGTGGTGGGGGATTTTAACCTCTCGTGTGTTTCATGTCCCTAGAGGATGAGTAGGACTACCTCCTGTTGTGCTCTCATGATGGACTCCTGGCAATACAATTACCGGTTGGACTAACTCCTATTTTTTTGTCTTTTTTTTTCCTCATCCAGACGACACCTTTCTTACGTTCAGTGGGCATCGCTCCTAATACTTTTCCTATCCATATTGGGCCTCACATCTCAGAATGGAACTCACAAAGAAGTCTCAGTCCACGAAGTTCATCACATTTTCCACTCCAAACCATCCAACAGCTGCATTTTTGTGGCAAAGTCTGATGCCGAGAGCCATGAAAGCAGCAATCCAGCAATACAGAGTACATTGAAATCTATCCCTCTTGGATTTGGCCACTTTCTGATTTTACTGCAGTGTATTATATCAGCTCTGGCAAACATTTACAATGAGAAAATCCTGAAAGAAGGGGACCAGATTTCTGAGAGCATTTTTATTCAAAACAGCAAACTTTACGCATTTGGTGTTTTGTTCAATGGACTCACGTTGTCTCTTCACAGTGAGCACTTCGACAAAATAAAGTCCTGTGGCTTTTTTTATGGCCATAATGGATTTTCAATTGCTCTCATTTTTGCAACTGCATTTGTTGGGTTGTCAGTGGCTTTTATACTAAAATTCAGAGACAATATGTTTCACGTACTCACAGCACAAGTGACAACCGTTATAATTACAATTGTGTCATTTTTTGTATTCAACTTTAAGCCCTCTCAGGAATTCTTTCTCCAAGCACCTGTGGTTCTTCTCTCCATATATATTTACAATGCAAGCCGAATAATAGAATCCAAAGGCCCTCCACAGCGGGAAAAGTTAAAAATAGTAAATGGAGATGTTTGGGAACACTCTTGTGGTGTAAGTAATTTTTTTTTTTTTACCTTTTTTGTTTAGTAAATTTTTTAACATGACAAAATATGAATATCCATACAATCCTGCGCTGAAATATTTATCGCAGGTTACTTAATGTTTAGGATATTTTTTTAATGTGAAGTAGCACCTCTTATGCACTAAAATCCCCACAGATCCCCCCTGGTCACAGAAACTACAGGGCTAAAAGTGCTGAGCTTGTTTTGACACAGTCAGCCCAGTATAACAGCAGTCTAGCTGTGTAGTCTGGATCACCCCCTATAACAGCAGTCTGGCCGTGTAGTCTGGATCACCCCTATAACAGCAGTCTGGCTGTGTAGTCTGGATCACTCCCTATAACAGCAGTCTGGATCACCCCCTATAACAGCAGTCTGGCTGTATAGTCTGGATCACCCCCTATAACAGCAGTCGTCTGGCTGTATAGTTTGGATCACCCCTATAACAGCAGTCTGGCTGTGTAGTCTGGATCACTCCCTATAACAGCAGTCTGGATCACCCCCTATAACAGCAGTCTGGCTGTATAGTCTGGATCACCCCCTATAACAGCAGGCTGTGTACTCTGGATCACCCCCTATAACAGCAGTCTGGATCACCCCCTATAACAGCAGTCTGGCCGTGTAGTCTGGATCACCCCCTATAACAGCAGTCTGGCCGTGTAGTCTGGATCACCCCCTATAACAGCAGTCTGGCCGTGTAGTCTGGATCACCCCCTATAACAGCAGTCTGGCCGTGTAGTCTGGATCACCCCCTATAACAGCAGTCTGGCCGTGTAATCTGGATCACCCTCTATAACAGCAGTCTGGCTGTGTAGTCTGGATCACCCCCTATAACAGCAGTCTGGCCGTGTAGTCTGGATCACCCCCTATAACAGCAGTCTGGCCGTGTAGTCTGGATCACCCCCTATAACAGCAGTCTGGTCGTGTAGTCTGGATCACCCCCTATAACAGCAGTCTGGTCGTGTAGTCTGGATCACCCCCTATAACAGCAGTCTGGCCGTGTAGTCTGGATCACCCCCTATAACAGCAGTCTGGCCGTGTAGTCTGGATCACCCCCTATAACAGCAGTCTGGTCGTGTAGTCTGGATCACCCCCTATAACAGCAGTCTGGTCGTGTAGTCTGGATCACCCCCTATAACAGCAGTCTGGCTGTGTAATCTGGATCACCCCCTATAACAGCAGTCTGGCCGTGTAGTCTGGATCACCCCCTATAACAGCAGTCTGGCTGTGTAGTCTGGATCACCCCCTATAACAGCAGTCTGGCTGTGTAATCTGGATCACCCCCTATAACAGCAGTCTGGCTGTGTAGTCTGGATCACCCCCTATAACAGCAGTCTGGTCATGTAGTCTGGATCACCCCCTATAACAGCAGCCTGGATGTGTAGTTAAGACCTTTTTCTACTAGAGCAGTCTGGTTGTGTTTTGGTCCTTATCATATCCTTGATGGCTCTCAAAAGCTAATTTAACCAATTAAAGATTGGGATTTTTTTGTAGTTAAGAATTTTTTCTTCTATGTGTATTCAAATAATTTTTATGTAATTTTTATATTTGGAGTTTTTAGTATTTTTGCAGATATCTGTGGAAAATGAATCCACAAAAAATGCCACTAAAATATATTTTAAATTGTATTTCCATGTCTGCAACCATTATTTCTATGTGACAGACATAGTTTTCTTTTTTTTTGTGTTTTTTCATCAAGGGCTTGGCTAGAAGCAGCAGTTTGGACTAGAGGCTGCTTTTTTCCTTTTTATTTATTTCTTGATTTTTTCCTTTTTCTTCATTAATTTATTAAAAAAATTGAGATTGCACATTGTGCCCCACACAAACTCATTACAGACCCTTTGGGGGTATCTCAATAATTAAATAATACTTTTTAATTATTGCTGATTTTCACTGTAATTTGGATTGGCTTTTAGACTTGGTTTACAGGACAAATTCAGCCACCTTACTATACTGCAAATCTACTGCTTCCTCCCAATACCCAGCCATCACATGAGGAGGAAGCGCTGGGTACAGGGATCAAGATGGAAGGCAGAGATGGAAATGGACCATCTCTGCCTTCTCTATGGGGACGCTGACTGTTTGATAGCTGGCTCTGTGCAGCTGCTTTCTCTGTAACAATGTTTTAAATCGTCCTTGCAGAGTCATATGTGGACTAGCTCGACGTTTTAAAACATTGGGTGGTCAGCAAATAAATATCATGTTCATGTCCAGCTACATAAACAAACAATTTTTGGATGTTTTGCATTGTAATGTGTTTTTTTTTCTTTTTTACCTGTAGGATGGTGAAGAGCTTGAAAAATTAACCAGAACAAGTGACGACTCAGAGACTGATGAAGACATTTTTTAACTCATTTAATAGCACAGACCTAAAAGAAAAAAAAATTGTGGGACAAATTTACTGAACTGTAGATGTATCAAGGCGTACTGTATTTTGGGAAATGGTTACAAAAATGGACACTTTTTTTTTCCCCTAAAAACTATTTTCATGGAGAAAATACAGGGGTTTGCACAGGATGAGAAATATTTATTAGGGACGGGTATTCTATAAAAAGAGTGGAATAAGTAAGGAAAATGTGAAGAATAATGTAAAAATATTTTTAGCAGGGTATCTTGTCACATATAATCTTTGGTGTATTGACGTGTCTTGGACCTGAAGCCTCCTAAAGAGATGTTCACCTCCTTGTCTATCCCCCCCCCCCCCCCCCCCCCCCCGAGTCCTATATATTAGGGGGCGTCTTCTGATCCAGTCCCTGATACCGTTTAGCGCTACTTAGTGTCACTGTACAAGGCTGAACGTGCTTTGGCACTTGTAATCTTGAGCCTGAGTCTGTGGTTGCAATGCAGTATGTGTGAAGATGAGCTTAAAGGGGCTTACGATTCTTCAAGTCCCATCTCTTGGTCCTTCACCTATTGGGAGAACGTAAGTCCAGAGACGGAGCAAATTTTGTTTCTTTCCTAGAAGTGTGTTAGTGTTTTAACAAATACAGGTATGTTATGAACCTGATTTTGTGAATTTTACTAATGAGTATTACAGGTTTTCCCTCTGCAATTCCTCACAGACTTAAAGGGAACCTGTCATGTAAAAAAAAATGCTGTTAATCTGCAGGTTAATAGCGTCCTGAAGCTTAAAGCTGCCAGGCGCCTGCATTGAGAGCCCCACTGCCGGGAGGAAATTAATTTTATTCTTCCCTGCAGGCCCGGGGTTTCAGTCATATGAGTGTGGCTGGCGCGGCTTCGGTCACAGCTCTGTATATAGTGAGTAGCTGCTGTAACCATGCGTTTGGCACTGACTGATAGCCGGCTGAGCATTAGAGCGGACTGTCAGTCAGTGCCGAGGGCGTTGTTTCAGGCGCCGCTCACTGTATACAGAGCGGTGACTGAAGCAGCACCAACTGCACCCCTATGACTGAAAGCTCGAACCTGCCGGGAGTAATAAAACTTATTTCCTCCTGGCAGCGGGCCTCTCAGTACTTGTGCCTGCCAACTATGAACTCTATTAACCTACAGATTAGCCCCATATCTGCAGGTTAATAATGTTTTTTTACATGACAGGTTCCCTTTAATAACTCTCCTTTTTTCAAAATTACTGCTGATGGGGGGCATGTGATCAGACTTGACTTTCAGCCTCATCCAATAAAAAAAAAACCCTTTGCATAAGAAAGCTTTTTTTCTGATTGGAGGAGACTGATGGAAAGATCTGGTCACATGCTTCTCTTTTGGAAATAGAGTTGTGCAGTCTTTGAGGAAGGCTGTGCTACCATTGTAGGAAAAGAACCTGTAATACTTGTGTATTAAAAAGTGCCACAAAATCTTTTCCCCAACACATCTGTAAAAATAAAGTGGACAATCCCTTTAACTTCTATAAAAATAAAGAGAGCGGGCGTAGCAACTGCCAACTTCACAGGCTGGTGTTCCCTTCATCGATGTAGTTGCCTCCTTTGGGACTCTCGCCTATCAGGCATTTATCTTATCCCCTGGATGCCCATTAAAGGGTGTACTTTTTGACTAGACTAATACTGGTTCTAAAAGATATTTTTACATGAGTGCCTTAGTCTTTTCCAGGTAGGCTATCTACCTTGCAGGAAATTTTTGCATTTATTCCTGACATTACATCTCAATAGATGAAAGCGTACAATTAGAATAATGTTGGTGCACAAGGTAAAAAAAAGAAGTAATGTTTTTCCCAATATAATTTTAGATCACTAAGGCAATGAACTGTATCTTTATACATGTGTCAATGTAATGTGCGCTCTGTGAGTGCGTCTATGTGCACTTTATATGCATTCTTTCATCTTCTCCTTATTGCTTTCTGTTTCTGCTTCTCCATCCTTGATTGCTTCAGTGTAGTGGTTAACCAAAGGTGGTATTGTTCTGTCCTGCCAACTCACCAGTACTATGTCATAATGTATATAACTACCCAGTACAGGCCTCATTCACCAATATTGACCCTAATTCTCATTGCCTTTGTGTAGTTTTCTGTCTACTTTTTGTATGTTTTGTGCCTTTGCAACTGATTCATTATTATATATGCACCTTTCTATTTATTGCCCGATTCATTAATTGCAACTTTTTAAATTATAAAATTTGGCATAGTTCCACTCCAGTTACCCGTAGTGTATTTTTGAGTATGCCAGGATTTTGGTGCAATTTTTGTGCCATTTAATGAAAAGTGTGACATTTTGGATCCAAAAAAAGACCGTTTAAGACAGAAAAAAATAGTGTGCACTATTTTGAAGAATTTGGCGCCAAAAATGGCAACTAATACCACAAGACAAAAAGGAAAGTGACTTAAAAATGATGAATCGAAGTCGTAATGTCGAATTCCAAGGCGTTGATTGCAAATGGTAATTGGTTGTAATCTAAAATATTGGGTTTTTCTTCTTTATGTCTAGATTGAAGGAAATGCATATGGGCCTTTTGAATAGGCAAGAGGAATAAAGTTTATGATGAATGAAAAGTGGCACCCGCATTGCTCCAGGCTACTTCCAATGCTGCCAGTGAAGTACTACAATTTTCCATTGTTTCTGCTGGAAAGAGCTGTTAGATACAGTACTGCATCAACTGCCAGGGATCCAAGAACACAGGTTTACCAGGCTCAGGTCGATGTTTCAAGAGAAAATGTATTCTTTTTTGCATGTTCACACGCAATGCAGGCCAGGATATTTTATACAACTTCATCCGAAGTCGGGTGTATCTCTGTTTTTGGACTTTAGGTGATGCGAGGAGGTTGATGGAGCCTGGACCGCATGGAAAACTTAGTTGGTTCTGAGGACAGCATCAGGCTTAGTAGTTCTGTACTGTATGTACTCCCATTTTGCAATAGGTTGGCAACTGGGTGTTACCATTTTCTTTGTTAAAGGGGTAGATGTGTCTATGTATTCTGACACTGTCAGCACTGATTTGTTAGGGTCAGTGCTTAGGGACACACCCCAACTCTTAAGTGCTTGAGCCTGGGTTTTAATCTTATGCTATTGTAATTTTACGGTTCAGGGTTAAAGTTCCTGTAATCTAGCAGACTCCGGTATGGTCCCTGGTTGTACCTGCTCCAGACACAGCCGAAGGACCTGGGTAGAAGACAGAAACTGTTTATTACCGCTTCTTTTTTCTATTTCGCCGGTTACATAGTTCTCAATGAGGAATTCAGTTTGCATAGAATTGAAAGTGGCTTTAGCACCAGTATCACTCTACAAAGGGTGCTTACTTGGCATGCTGCCGGGGCAGTAATACGATTTGCCATTGTTTCTGATTATAGTGGAATAGCTATTAGGTGATGCATTACTGTATCTGCCAGGGATTCAGGAATGTAGATGCAGCAGACTCGGGTTGACATTGCAGGAGAAAATGTAATTTTTCCACTCCCACAACAGCACCATAAAGGGAGAGGATCCGCGCCCCAATGACCGGAAACGTACAGATTGAAAAGGCAAAGCCTCAATATATTCTTCAGTGGTTTCATATCTTTGGAGACAGACATACAGTTCCTGATGCTGCCAGGGGAATTCTTCTTACATGGGGGTAGTTACTCCTGGAGGGTCGTGGAGGTCCAGCAAGGAGCTGTATTTCTGGCCTCTGCATCGGGAAACGAGTTCCGGCAGTGTTGCAGGTCGAGTCATTTCTCTCTGCTTCAAGAGAAGATGGTCCCGTGTACAGCACAATGAGACCGTTTTTTTCTGGTGAATGAGGCATATTCATATAAACACTTGTTTTACTACAGGATGTGTTTTACTACAACTTCTACCTAAGTCATTGAGCACTTTGGCATGGACCAAAGCATCGGCACTACTTTTGTAAGAGCTGGGGATCATACGGTTGCTCTAGCCGACTCAGATAAGCTCTATCCATGACATGGGGCACAGTAGTGGGCTATTTTCCTCTGTAACTCTGGCTATAATGGATACCACAGTTAGTGGAAAAATGAAACAATAAATTAAAAAAAAAAAAATGTTCCCCATGTCCACACGACCATAATATCCTGGAGAATTCATTCCACATGTTATATCAAATGTGAACAATTAAGCTATAAACAAGAAAAAACTGAGCCAAAAATAGCTTTTTTTTTTTTTTTTCTTTTACTATATTCACATCACACAAAAAAAGTTAAAACATTTAACAGAAGTATATATGTATACCCAAAACTCAGTGTCTTCCCCACAATTGGGGCTCGCTCACACGACCATATTTTCAGTCCAAGAGCTGTCCGTAAAAATAAAAAAGGACCACACGTGGACAGCGCTAGGACCATGGTTACTCAATAGGCCATTGTATATGACCAATTTTTTTTTTCTTTCCCCTTTCAAGGACAGAATCTGTGTGTGAAACAAATGGCATCATACACTAGCTTGTTCTGTAAATCAGATGAGACTTGCCTATTCAAGTCTATAGGTGCACAAAAAAATTGGCTGCAATACGCAATCACAGTCCAGCATCCATTTTTTACAGAGACATTGAAATTCTGTAATATGGACTTGTAAATAAACTGCTGCTGTAAAAAAAAAACCGATTGCATATGAATTGTACTTGGACAATTTTTTTGTCTCACTTATTATCCAAGTCTGATATTTTGCAGTTAGCTTTATTTCTAGAGTCCCAGTTTTGCTTTAACTTTTTCTACCAGTTCTCATAAGAAATAGAGCCCAATCGTGCCTTACCTGACAGTTATTTACAAAATTATAAAAAGTTATGAAACTTTGCAAAGTTTAGTTACTCTGGGAACATATCTGCTTGTAAATGCTGTGGGATCTATGAGCAGCTGAGCAAACTGATATTAAAATTGGTGGAAGGGGTCCAGTATTTTATTCATTGAAATCCCTGCTCATTTTATGATTGAGTCAAGTGGGTGGTGCTGTTCTGTGATTGATAGCTTGCCCTGTCAATCAATGATTAGGACCACACACTTAATATGTAAGACTATAACGCCTAAGCCCATGAGCCGAGATTTTGAAATGTTTATTGCAAGATATACTTAATCATTTTCCGCAAACCCTTATCTAAATCTTCTTTTAGAACAGTGCAAATTCCATACATTATTGAATAGACCTGATGTGGCTAGAGTACTGACTTCTACTGGCTAGAGTACTGAAATCTATCAGAATAGCTGAATAATCTTTTCTGTATGTTTTTTTGTTTGATATTTATTGAGCATTTATGAATCCAGCTCAGAAGTTGCTCCCTGATAATTGCAAACAGAAAAATAACATTCGCCAATTCAGTGCTGCTTGTAAAAGTTTTTCTTGTACATTAGTAAAATGTTCTGCTTTTCTGGCTTTTTTTGTGGCAAAATCCTGGCTGTAAGCCAATGAGAAAACATGAAATGAACTAAAAGCAGCATGGGGCGCAAGAATTGTCGTTTTTTCACACTTTGATGTGTTTTATTGACACCCTGGCATTTTTTCATGAGTATTTACTTAGGTGGACTTTGGAAAAAAGCACGTCACAACTGATCAAGCACAAAACATACTACATAGCTATCTGAATGAAATTCATACAGTTAAAGTGGTTGTCCACTACTTTTCCATTGATGATCTATCCTTAGGATAGGTCATCAATGTCTGATCGGCCGGGGTCCGGCACCCCTGCTGATCAGTCGGTGGTGGTGGCCACCGGCAGGAAGTACTCATTTGCTGAGCTGCTTCGTCTTCTTGTAGTGGCCGCTGCAGGGTACTATACATCCGCCTCATATTGATTTGAATAGGAGGTGGATGTGTATAGCCAAGCCTCGGCCACTACAAGTAGACTGAGCAGCTCGGCAAGTGAGTACGTCCTGCCAGCGGCCACAGATAGCAGCTGATCAGCGAGGGTGCCGGGTGTTGGACCCTGGCTAATCAGACATTGATGACCTATCCTTAGGATAGGTCATCAATGTAAAAGTAGTTGTCAACCTCTTTAAGTGTGAAAGACCTCTTTACTACACAGCAGATCAGTCATCATAATATGTTTTGTCAAGGTAGCAAGTCAGACCACACAAAAAGCCTCTAAGAAAACATAGAGACTCTTAATTGTGTGAGTGCTCATCTGTATCACCAACAGGGCTGTGGAGTCGGTAAGCCAAACCACCGACTCCTCAATTTCCATGACACCGACTCCACAACTCAGACTCCGTCATACATGGCTCATGTTTAAGTGATAAATTTACTGTAGCACAGATTCATCTCCGCTAAAAGTCTAGACCAGTGATGGCGAACCTTTTACCATCCAAGTGCCCAAACTGCAATCCAAAACCCACTTATTTATCGCCAAGTGCCAACACGGCAAATGAACCTGAATACTGAGGTTTTAGTTTAGAAAAAACAATTCATACAGAGAGCAGACAAGGCTAGCGTAGAGCAGCCACAGGAAGGATCAGGGGTATGAGACTACAGAAATAAAGAATGTGCTCACCCCCATCTTGTTATATGCCCCCTTCCATGTATACATGCCACCCTCCCCCAATCCATGTATATATGCCTGCCCTCCCCCCAATCCATGTATATATGGCTGCCCTCCCCCAATCCATGTATATATGGCTGCCCTCCCCCAATCCATGTATATATGCTGTTTCCCCCCCATTCCATGTATATATGCTGTTTCCCCCCCATTCCATGTATATATGCTGTTTCCCCCCCATTCCATGTATATATGCTGTTTCCCCCCCATTCCATGTATATATGCTGTTTCCCCCCCATTCCATGTAGATATGCTGCCCCCCATTCCATGTAGATATGCTGCCCCCCATTCCATGTAGATATGCTGCCCCCCATTCCATGTAGATATGCTCTTTCCCTCCCATTCCATGTAGATATGCTGCCCCCCATTCCATGTAGATATGCTCTTTCCCTCCCATTCCATGTAGATATGCTCTTTCCCTCCCATTCCATGTAGATATGCTCTTTCCCTCCCATTCCATGTAGATATGCTCTTTCCCTCCCATTCCATGTAGATATGCTCTTTCCCTCCCATTCCATGTAGATATGCTCTTTCCCTCCCATTCCATGTAGATATGCGCTTTCCCTCCCATTCCATGTAGATATGCGCTTTCCCTCCCCCCTCCCATTCCATGTATATATGCGCTTTCCCTCCCCCCTCCCATTCCATGTATATATACTCTTTCCCTCCCCCCTCCCATTCCATGTATATATGCTCTTTCCCTCCCCCCTCCCATTCCATGTATATATGCTCATTCCTTCCCATTCCATGTAAATATGCTCTTTCCCTCCCCCCTCCTATTCCATGTATATATGCTCTTTCCTTCCCATTCCATGTAAATATGCTCTTTCCCTCCCCCCTCCTATTCCATGTATATATGCTCTTTCCCTCCCATTCCATGTATATATGCTGTTTACCTCCCCCCTCCCATTTCATGTATATATGCTCTTTCCCTCCCATTCTATGTATATATGCTCTTTCCCTCCCATTCCATGTATATATGCTCTTTCCCTCCCCCCTCCCATTCCATGTATATATGCTCATTCCTTCCCATTCCATGTAAATATGCTCTTTCCCTCCCCCCTCCTATTCCATGTATATATGCTCTTTCCTTCCCATTCCATGTAAATATGCTCTTTCCCTCCCCCCTCCTATTCCATGTATATATGCTCTTTCCCTCCCATTCCATGTATATATGCTCTTTACCTCCCCCCTCCCATTTCATGTATATATGCTCTTTCCCTCCCATTCTATGTATATATGCTCTTTCCCTCCCATTCCATGTATATATGCTCTTTCCCTACCATTCCATGTATATATGCTCTTTACCTCCCCCCTCCCATTCCATGTATATATGCTCTTACCCTCCCATTCCATGTATATATGCTCTTACCCTCCCATTCCATGTATATATGCTCTTACCCTCCCATTCCATGTATATATGCTCTTACCCTTCCATTCCATGTATATATGCTCTTTCCCTCCCATTCCATGTATATATGCTCTTACCCTCCCATTCCATGTATATATGCTCTTACCCTCCCATTCCATGTATATATGCTCTTTCCCTCCCATTCCATGTATATATGCTTTTTCCCTCCCATTCCATGTAGATATGCTGCCCCCCATTCCATGTAGATATGCTGCCCCCCATTCCATGTAGATATGCTCTTTCCCTCCCATTCCATGTAGATATGCTCTTTCCCTCCCATTCCATGTAGATATGCTCTTTCCCTCCCATTCCATGTAGATATGCTCTTTCCCTCCCATTCCATGTAGATATGCTCTTTCCCTCCCATTCCATGTAGATATGCTCTTTCCCTCCCATTCCATGTATATATGCGCTTTCCCTCCCCCCTCCCATTCCATGTATATATGCGCTTTCCCTCCCCCCTCCCATTCCATGTATATATACTCTTTCCCTCCCCCCTCCCATTCCATGTATATATGCTCTTTCCCTCCCCCCTCCCATTCCATGTATATATGCTCTTTCCTTCCCATTCCATGTAAATATGCTCTTTCCCTCCCCCCTCCTATTCCATGTATATATGCTCTTTCCTTCCCATTCCATGTAAATATGCTCTTTCCCTCCCCCCTCCTATTCCATGTATATATGCTCTTTCCCTCCCATTCCATGTATATATGCTCTTTACCTCCCCCCTCCCATTTCATGTATATATGCTCTTTCCCTCCCATTCTATGTATATATGCTCTTTCCCTCCCATTCCATGTATATATGCTCTTACCCTTCCATTCCATGTATATATGCTCTTACCCTTCCATTCCATGTATATATGCTCTTACCCTTCCATTCCATGTATATATGCTCTTACCCTTCCATTCCATGTATATATGCTCTTTACCTCCCCCCTCCCATTCCATGTATATATGCTCTTACCCTCCCATTCCATGTATATATGCTCTTACCCTCCCATTCCATGTATATATGCTCTTACCCTCCCATTCCATGTATATATGCTCTTACCCTTCCATTCCATGTATATATGCTCTTACCCTCCCATTCCATGTATATATGCTCTTACCCTCCCATTCCATGTATATATGCTCTTACCCTTCCATTCCATGTATATATGCTCTTACCCTTCCATTCCATGTATATATGCTTTTTCCCTCCCATTCCATGTATATATGCTCTTTCCCTCCCATTCCATGTATATATGCTCTTACCCTCCCATTCCATGTATATATGCTCTTACCCTCCCATTCCATGTATATATGCTCTTTCCCTCCCATTCCATGTATATATGCTTTTTCCCTCCCATTCCATGTATATATGCTCTTCACCTCCCATTCCATGTATATATGCTCTTTCCCTCCCATTCCATGTATATATGCTCTTACCCTTCCATTCCATGTATATATGCTCTTTCCCTCCCATTCCATGTATATATGCTTTTTCCCTCCCATTCCATGTATATATGCTCTTACCCTTCCATTCCATGTAGATATGCTGCCCCCCATTCCATGTAGATATGCTCTTTCCCTCCCATTCCATGTATATATGCTCTTTCCCTCCCATTCCATGTATATATGCTCTTTCCCTCCCATTCCATGTATATATGCTCTTACCCTTCCATTCCATGTATATATGCTCTTTCCCTCCCATTCCATGTATATATGCTTTTTCCCTCCCATTCCATGTATATATGCTCTTCACCTCCCATTCCATGTATATATGCTCTTTCCCTCCCATTCCATGTATATATGCTTTTTCCCTCCCATTCCATGTATATATGCTCTTCACCTCCCATTCCATGTATATATGCTCTTTCCCTCCCCCCCTCCATTCCATCTATATATGCTCTTTACCTCGCCCCTCTCGCCCCCCATTCCATGTTTATATTGCTGTCCCGCCCCCCATTCCATCCTGCTGGCACCGCTGTTCATATAAAAGAAAAAACCCATAATAAACACTCCTACTCACCTTCCTTCCTCTCCCATGCTGCATCCTCTCCTGTAGCCAGCAGCTGACTTCAGCGTCCTAGCGACGGGGCGCATGATGTCACTGCCATGCGCCCAGTCGCGTGTACGCTGACATCAGCTGCTGGCCTCTGATTGGCCAGCAGCATGTATTGCGGCGCACTGGCCTGGCAACTCGTGCGCTGCAATACACTTCAGCTAGATGTGTGTCAGAGAATGCACATCTAGCAGAAGTGGGGACTGGTGTCGGCGGTCTCGGAGTACTCACCCGCCGGGCCAGGTCCTGGTCCAGGAGCGCTAGTGCTGCGGCGATGGCGTGCGTGCCCTTAGGGAGGGCTCTGCGTGCCCACTCTGGCACGCGTACCATAGGTTCGCCAGCACTGGTCTAGACCCTTAGATCAGGAATAGGACAGACATTTATAGGACATTTCATAACTTTCCCAAATTCTTATGAAAAAAAATATTCCCCACAAACACTGTACCCAGTTTATTATATATTTTAGGAGTCTGGATTGATCCATTTTATACCGACTCCGACTCCACCAAAATGGACACCGACTCCACGACTCTGACTCCATAGCCCTGGTCACCAATACTTGACACCTGCTGTGTATACATGGAGATATATTGGCTCCTATCGGTCATGATTTCATAGACCTATACAAGGCTGTCCAGTTTGATTAGATGACCGGCAGCCGGTCTGGGCATCGAGGTCCTTATTCAGTTTAGATGTTCTCTATAGGTTTTTTTAAAGGGAAGCCATCATCAGAAAATGACCCATTGTTTAAATCGTGCTTTTGTGTTTACGTGTATTTGTTATTTCATATGGATATATATCAATCATACACGTTATTAAAAGACAAAAGGAGAAATCTTGAAATTTGCAACTGCTCTAAACTGTTCTAGAAAGGACATTAAGTTAGAGTTTAAAAATGCCCCATTAGCCAGGGTGAAAATTACAGCATGTCTGGTTTTGTTTTTAATAAAGATTATCATCTGGGAAAAAAAAACAATGGCAAAAATTTAATTAAAAATACATTTAATACAGAAAGTCTGATTTAAACACTAGGTAATTTTCTCTTGACAGATTTCTTTTAAGCCTTATTTGCATATTTGTGATTTCGATTTATATGTACCCTCAGAAAAAATAAAAATCTGTACTTTATTAGATCACTTTAAAATACGGACTGACGGACATAATATATTTGTCTGTCAGTCCATATTTTAAAATTATCTAATAAAGTATAGATTTTATTTTTTCTGAAGGTACATGTTAACCTTATTCTATTCCTCAAGACTAGTTATAGAAATTGTTCATTCACCATATTTGTGATTTTGCTCGTCCACAAAAAAATGGACCAATTTTCATCTATTTTTCTCATATACAGGATTCTTGAGTTTCAACACATTTTTCTTTTGTTAGTTTACTGCTTGCATGTTTCTTCTTTTTGATATAGAGCAAAGTTGTTTTGGAGCTTTAAGAAGTTTTAATGGCAATTAAATCTTCATTTGTGTAATTTGACTCTCCGGTTCTTCCTTTACCTGCCTATTATTGTGTATTGTTCATAACCTGATTAGAATTCCTTGTAAAAGTAAAAGTTTATTGTCATTAGACATTTATGGAATATGTCATAAATGTATGATAAATGCTCACCTGTCTGGAGTAGGGGGAGAGTGGGACACCAGCTTTTGTGAATGGAGTGTTGGCTGTGCGTGGGCCCCTCTCTGTATCCGCTCGTATGGTAGATCTGGGTAGAAGTGTACTTGGCTGTGTTCAGAACTCCCATATAAGACAGTAGAGCGATCCGTGCATACATAGATGTCTCACCACGGACAGAGGTCACCACAACAGACACCAGGAGGTCTCACTACTGAGATCTGCATGTATCAGACATTTATCGGTCGACCATGACAGCACCACGAGAGAGGGAATCCGCCCACCAAGGACAGGAAACCTACAGGCTTAAAAGGGGGCGGCCCTCCCTCTCGCCTCAGTTTGGATTAGAGCATTGAGAGGACCGCCCGGTTACCAAAACTAATGTCGTTCCATGGGACCTAAACCTGGTTCTGAAAGCGTTAGCTGGGGCACCCTTTGAACCAATAGATTCTGTATCCCTGAGATCTATTACCCTCAAAACAGCGCTTCTTGTAGGCCTAACATCTTCTAGGAGGATTGGTGATATTCAGGCTCTGTCCTCTGGCCCTCCCTTCACCCAGGTTCTGGACGACAGAATAATTCTTAGAGCAGATCCAGCATACTTGCCTAAGGTAGCTTCCCGGTTTCATAGACTTCAGGAAGTAATATTACCCTCTTTTTGTCTGAACCCTAGTAATCAGATAGAAGCAGATTTCCATGCTTTAGATGTGAGAAGGTGTGTGGTTAGGTACCTTGCTGTCACTCAGCCCTTTAGGAGAGATAGTTCCCTGTTTGTCTCCTATCAGGGGGTTAGGAAGGGGCTTAAGGTCTCTAGATCCACCATAGCTAGATGCATTAGGGAGGCCATTACGCTAGCCTATGTATCCAGCGGAGAAAAAGCACCGCGTGGCCTGAAAGCTCACTCGACCCAGGCGGTGGCAACCTCATGGGCAGAGAGGTCTGGCGTCTCGATGGAGGATATATGTAAGGCAGCTACCTGGTCTTCTCCATCTACCTTCTATAAGCACTATAGACTAGATCTGGGTGCTTCGTCTGACCTCACATTTGGGAGAAGGGTGCTCCAAGCGGTGGTCCCTCCCTAGAATCTTCATCTCTGCAATTCTCTCGTGGTGCTGTCATGGTCGTCCGATAAAGAGATTAGTTACTTACCGGTAACGGGATTTCTCGGAGACCATGACAGCACCCTTATATTCCCTCCCTTCACCCCTTTTTTGGGAGCACTTCTTATCTGTTTTCATTCTTTATTCTCACACATTGGTGTTGTAAGAAAATGTATATACTGTTTGTTTCATGATTATGTTGCTATGTCTACTAACCGGGCGGTCCTCTCAATGCTCTGTAATCCAAACTGAGGCGAGAGGGAGGGCCGCCCCCTTTTAAGCCTGTAGGTTTCCTGTCCTTGGTGGGCGGATTCCCTCTCTCGTGGTGCTGTCATGGTCTCCGAGAAATCCCGTTACCGGTAAGTAACTAATCTCTTTCTGGCATATCCTACGGAATGTCTGAGATTAAGAATGAATTCCTTTTAAAGGGAATCTGTCACCAAGTTTTTGGCACCTAATCTGAGAGCAGGATAATGTAGAGACAGAGACCCCGATTCCAGAGATGCATCACTTACTGGTCTGCTTGGTGTATTCTTGATAAAATCACTGGTTTATCAGCAGGAGATTCACACAAGGACTAGTAAACCTGCTGCCAGGTAGTCCGCCATATTCATAAGCTCCCACTCACTAGCAGATTCCTGCCTATGCACAGTGTACACACAAAAAGCTGCCAATTGGTGGGTGTGGAGTAGTAGACTTGGCCTTTTATTGCACAGGCTGCAGTGTTGAATTGTACATTGATATCTTGAAATCTTGACTCTTCAAACTACGGAGTTCACCAGTTGGGATACTTTTATGCCTAAAAATTACAAAAGTCACATCATTCTTCTAGTTATTCAATACAGGTATCACTCCTAGAATACTTCTGTAATTTTTGGGAATAAAAGTATTTACATAGACTCTTTTACTATAAACTTTCTAATTGAACTGTAGGCTTTTATGACGCAGCCTATTATTACTATGAAGAATGTGATTGAAAGCTGCTAAATGTTTGGCCCAAGTATCACTTTACTATGGGGTTTAAAGAAACTTGGTCATGTGTAAAGCCTCGACAACTGTACTGGTGAAGTCTTAAATATTACTACGAATATTTAATGCATATTGTATCATTTTCAGAAGGTAAGTAATATGAATATATCGATTTCTTCGCTTGTCAAAGCACCACTCCAGCGGCTTTCTATTTTACCACTGGATTGGTGCTTCTAATCTAAGGTTGCTGACCCCACTCCTATACTCCCCTGCCACCATCGTCACCTTCTATCACTGCCGCTCCCGTCGGTCTCTGGCAGTGTTTCATGGAGCAAGCCGGAGGTCACAACTCGTTCTGGCTCTCCTAGACTTGCATTGAGACCTTGTGATGTAACTTCTGATTTCCGGTCAGTCAGAAGTTGTATACAAAAAAAAAACTGACCAGGTCATCCAAAATGTTTGTACAGGTGTCGGCTAACGAAGTCAATAGAACTAAGAAAATAAAGCTGCACTCTGAAATGTCAAAAAGAGCAAATTTGGAAAATAGGAACTGCATTACTGCCATAGAAAATGGGTAAATGCTACTTTATGTACATATGGGATCTTGGAAAAATGGAATATTGCTACAAAAATAAAAGGAAAAAAAAAAAGAGAGAAGGTACTTAGCACATAAATTAGCCAATTCATTGCAGCCCGATAGCCATCAACAAGGTGTACCTCATTGTTGGGGACCTAACCTGATTATGACACCTCTCCTGAGCTGTAAAGCCTAAAATTTATAGGACAGGACGGATCCAGCAAATTAAAACCGCCATATGTACATAAAGTAGCATTTACCTATTTTCTATGGCAGTAATTCAGTTCCTATTTTCCAAATTTGCTATTTTTGACATTTCAGAATGCAGCTTTATTTTCTTAGTCAGAAGTTGTCACACGATTGCGCCAAAAATAGGTGAAGACATCGGAGGGTAAGTATAAGACTGGAGGCAGGGACCTTACATTAGAAGCACCACTCCAGTGCTGAAAAAAACCCTGCTGGACTGGTGCTTTAATCTTTGTATGTAACGAGATAACACATATTCAGGTGAGATGTCACAAAAATAAATTGTGCTTTTTATTTTTAGTTTTTTAAAACTTTTGGGAGTGTGCATTAACCAAGCAATTAAGTTATTGTAGTAATTATCTTATTTGACTATGTATGTGGAACAATGTACAAAATAATGTGTAGAGGCAACTATAAGGGAGACACATCTGTTCATGCAATAGTTTTCTTTGGTATAATTGGAATTTGTACATTGTAGATTCAGACTGAAGGCTGCAGAACCACAAAGGTAAACATGTGTTAAACCTTAAATTCCTCAAGTACTCCCCCCATGTACTCTGATGGTAGCTTTACCAACCCTTACCATTCTCTCAAGCAGCTTCATCAGTTGGTCACCTGGAATGGCTTTCTAACTGTCTTGAAGGAGAATCCCTGGAGGGGGCTAAGCACGTGTGCTGCTTTGACTTCCTGCGGTACAACTCATCTCAAACCATGTTGATTGGGTTAAGTTTGGGTGCTTGGGGAGGCCATGTCAACTGATGTAGCACTCCATCTCTCTTCTTGGACACAGTCCTGGCTTAGCCTCGAGATGTGTTTGGGTCATTGACCTGTTGCAACACAAATGATGGGCCCACTAAGCGCAGACCAGATTTGAAGGCATATCCTTGTAGAATGCAGTTGTATGTTGTAGCCTTGCTAGGTACGTATGCTTTGAATTTGAAATAAATGAACAGTGTCACCAGTAAAGCACCTACCATAACCACTCCTTTTCAAAGTGGGCACCACACATGTAGAAACCAACCACTCCCTTTTCTGCTTCTCACAAACATGGCAGTTGGTGCAAAAAAGAAATCTTAAAATTTGATTTATCAGACCACGGTACAGATTTCCACTATTCTAATGCCAAGCTCACATGTTACTTGTCCCAAACAAGTCCCTTGTTTGCAGTCCTCAGTATTGACTTCTTTCCATAAAGGTCTGCTTCTCACAGTCTTCTCTTGACCGTTAATGTTGAAATGAGGCTGCTACTTGATGTCTGTGCATCATGTATGAGGGCTCTAGTCAGACTTGACGCCAATTTGCAGTTTGAGGCTGGAAACTGATGAACTTATCCTCTGCAGCAGTAGTAATTCCAGTTCTTTCTTGGTATGGTCCTCATGAATGCCAGTTTCATCATAGTGATAGCTGGTCTTCATGACTGCATGTGACAATAACATTTTCAGAATTGACTGACCTTTATGTCTTAAAGCCGTGTTCTCCAACTCCAGTCCTCAAGGCCCACCAACAGATCATGTTTTCAGGATTTCCTTAGTATTGCACAGGTGATGGAATTATTACTTGTGCAGGTGATGGAATTATCGCCTGTGCAATACTAAGGAAATCCTGAAAACATGACCTGTTGGTGGGCCTTGAGGACTGGAGTTGGGGAACCCTGTCTTAAAGTAACGATGGACCGTTATTTCTTGTTACTTGGTGGAGTGGTTCTTGACTTATTCTGGCGTAGAACAGTTGTAAAATAGGGTTCAGCACTGTATGGAACGGTGTACCAACACTGCTGCTTGAAAACACATCTGATGGTCATAAACTCTTGCTGAAGGTTGCTGATCCCACAAATAAAGTCTTGATGAGGTATCTGTTCTCTAGAAGCCATCCCAGGTCACCAACTGATGAAGAATGTCAAAGAGGTGGAAAAACGGTCATCAATTTAAAATTGGATTACTTTGTGAAATCGAAGGTTTAAAACATATGCTGGCTGGTTTCACACTTGTCTATTTACTCCTTGTTTCAATATGAGTTACTTCACGCTGCTTCATCAAACCACATCACATTGCATTGATTCATGGTCCAGTTCTTATGCTCGCATGTGGATTTAAGGGATCAGTATGTACACTCTAACTGATCTGCAGCTACACAACCCTATACACAACAAGCTGCTGTGATAGTTTGCATGTTCTGACCCCTTTCCATCATGACCAGGAATAAGTTTTTCACCAATTTATGCTACAGTAGCTCTGTGATCGGACCAGATCGGGTACATTTGTCCATTCATCACCCTTTGGCACAAAGAAGGCGCAGGAAGAAAAGTAGGCAGCTTAGATTGATTAGACTGCAGTAAGGATGAAGAGGTATAGGGGATTTTCAAATGATGCTCCCCATAAAAGGCTGAGCTGCTCTCTAATTTCTGCAGCAGTCCCAGTGCTTAAGCATACAGTACGCAGCCTCTAGAGCCATGAGTGCCCAAGTGTGAATATGCTGTTTATATTTTCCCACACATCCTTGGGCTGTGCAGCCCATCCCTTTATGTCAAAAAGATCTCCCGACAACATGCTGATCCCAGTATCCTAAGACAGCAATGTGCTAAAATCTGAGAATGAACTTGGTAGCAAGTTTCCTTTCACTGCAGCGCCACCATAAGGAATATGTAGTATTACACAGTTATTTATTTTACTCACCTATACAGCGCCATTAATTCCACAGCGCTTTACAGACCTCAGCATTACTGTCCCCATTGCAGCTCACAATCTAAATTACCTATCATTATGTCTTTGGAGTGTGGGAGGAAACCCATAAAATCACGTGGAGAACATACAAACTCCTTGCAGATGGTATCCTTAGGTGGAGATTGATTCCAGGACCCCGGCTCTGCAAGGCTGCAGTGCTAACCACTGTGCTACCCTCTTAAAATGAATAGTCTCTTTATAGACACATCAGTAGCTCCGATATTAGTTGCTATTTTCATCTTCTTTAGTCTACCATAATTCTTTCAATGTTTTGATCTAGCATCTATATGAATTTTGCAAAAGAAAAAAGATGCCATCAGCTCTGCATGTAGGCACACATGCTTTGAGAGAAAAAAAAGTTTTTAATCTCTTCATCAGCCTTTGCAAAGTTATGTGTCATTGTAATATTCTTTATAACCTTACTTTGCTTCCTTCTCTCCCAAGCACCATGCTGAGCAAAGTTCATGCTCCTTTAGAAGCTGCTTTAAGCTGCTGCTCTAGTAAGAATCCATACTTTAGCCCTCCTTACAAACACTTTGTGTGACCTTCTCTGCTACCCTTCTCAGACAGGTATGGATTTTCTTCTAGAGTAGCTTATAAAAATGAGCATGAACTAAGCTAAAGGGAGTCTGTCAACCCAAACTGGCAGTATAAACTAAGTTCACAGCCTTGTAGGGAGTATAACACATATAAAAAAAAAATCACACTTTTAGGCTGAGCGCACACGTTGCACATTTGGTGCGTTTTTGTCGCGTATTTGCGACAAAACCTCAAGCGAAACTGATGCCAGCAAAGTGAATGAGAAACCTGAAGTGTCATGCACAAGTTGAGTATTTGTGACTTGCAGATTTGGTGCAGAAAATAATCTGCAGCATGTCATTCTCTGTGCGTTTTTGCCCTGCGTTTTTCACCATTGACTTCACTCAAGTCAGTCAAAAACGCGCCAAAAACTCTGTATTTTCCGTTGCGTTTTTGCTGCCAACAAATTATTAGAAATTCCGAAACGTTGCAGAAATTTCTGCAATCAAACACTCTACGTGTGCACATAGCCTTAGTATTCTAATTGCTTCTGTTTTACACAAACTGAAGTTAAATCACATATGCTAAATAATAATGTGACTAACAAGCACTTTAAAAAGAAAAACATTTTTTTAAATAAATTAAATACAAAATAACGTTTGAAATAATGAAAACGTGTTTAATTTATTAAAAAACAACCCAACTCCCTGCAAAAAAAAAAAAATATATTGCTGGGTTCGTAATTTGTTTTCTTCATATTCCTTCCCATAAAAAGTTAATAAAAGCTTGTTAATTAGTTATATGTACTCCAAAATGATGCCACTGACAAACATAACTCCTCCTCCTCCCACCAAAAAACAAGCCCTATTATGACTGTCACCAAAAACATAAAAAAAAGTTACGGCTCTTGAACTCGACAATAGAAAAGAGAAAAAAAAGAATTTTGTGATGCAAAGGAATTAAAGAGAATTTGTGACCAGTAGGAATGAGTGGACCTGTGGAAGTTCGGGTTCTGGTACCCGACCCAAACTTTAGTCCTCTCTCCCCCCTTTCCACCTCTCTCTGAACATTAAAATGGCTCCACCTCCCCGGAACTCCCAACATTAAAATGGACTTCCGGGAGATTTTCGGAGTTTAGCAGCAGACACTGTCTGCCCGGTACGAACTTTTAAGTTCGGGTTCACTCCTTTCTAGTCACCAGGTTTTTGCCACCGAATCTGGGAGCAGCATATTGTAGAAACAGAGACCCTGATTACAGGAGTGTGTCGCTTACTGGGCTGCTTGCTGTAGTTTTGATAATCTGCTGAAAAGTGATTTTTATCACTTCAAAACTAGTGAACTTGCTGCCAGATAGTCAAGCATATTCGTGAGCTGTGTATAACCCCACCCCCATCACTGATTGGCAGCTTCCTGCCTATGCACAGAATACATTGAAAGCCAATCAGTGGTGTGGGCGGGGCTATACAGAGCTTGGCATTTAGAGAACTTTAGATCGGTAGCAGATAAAACAGTGATTTTATCAAAATGACAGCAAGCAGTCTATTAAGTGCCACATCACTGGAATCAGGGTCTTTGCCCCTACATTATTCTGCTGTCAGATGCGGCAGTAAAAACCTGGAGACAGATTCACTTTAAGCAACCTAAATATAAGTATTTATGAATTTATGTAACTTGCACACACAAAAATCATATTTTTCATGACAAAATTGCATGCAAAGAACAGATGTATTGTTAATTCCCACACAACTGGCTACAGGATGACTGGAGGGAGAGTCAAGTCAATGCTCCATTATGAAAGAATGCAGCATGTGGAGAGGGAAATCTAAACCACATACAGACATGAGAGGGCAGTAAAGAAAAACACAGTGAAGTGATGTTTCCAAGGTGATCATTTCATAACAGCATTCCACAATGGTACACCTTATCAAAAAAGATTATTCTGAAAAGAAGCAAGAAATGTACATGTCTATTGCATCTACCAGAAGAAAGAACATGTCTAAAAGATTTTGGCTGGATTGTAATCATGGTTAACTTCTGAATCAATTGATATAACCCCATATCCACTATGATTATGGGTTAAGCAGTTTTCGAAAATCTTAACATTTGATGGCTTATCCTTAAAGGGTTTGTCCACAACTCAAACAACTGCTTCTCAATCACTCTATTCCCCCAGCCTAGGTCAAGTGCATTGAGCGAGGCCAGAAACAGTCTAGTTGGATTGTGGCTGGGAGTGTGCATATTGCATACTTGCCGTGGCGCTGACACCGGAGAATCCTCACTGCCGATGTGAGTATTCACAAGTTTGCAGTCACATAGAGTGACAGCAGACTTGTTTTAGACCAAACAACCCCTTTAATAATAGCAGCCCATAGAGGTACCCACCTCTACTTAATGGCATCTGAGTCAAAGTGGAGGTCCGTGCTCGTTACTGATACAGCCATAAGCCCATCCATCTGGTCCGTCAACAGTCACTCTGATCTCATCAGTCCATAAAACCTTTGAAAAATCTGTCTTCAGATAATTCTTAGCCCAATTTTGACATTTCAAGTTCTGTCTTCATCAGTGGTGGTCGGGTTTCAGCCTTCCTTACCTTGGCCATGTCTCTGAGCACTGCACATCTTATACTTCTGGGCCTCCAGGGAGGTTGCAGTTCTGGAATATGACAGCACTGGAGGATAATGGCTTCCTGGTCGCTTCGTATTTGATTCTTACCTTTTTGGCAGTCAATGTGCATCTTTTTATCTTTCTTTTACCTTGTTGACTATTTGCAACAAAACTTTTGATGGTTCTGTGATTGCACCCCACTATCTTTGCAGTGTCAAGAGTGCTGCATCCCTTTGTAAGACTTTTAACAATTTTTGACTTTTCAGAGTCAGTTAAATGTCTTTTTTTGCCTCATTTTACCTGAAGAAAACAATCTGCCTAATAATTAAAATTGATGATATGGTTAAAATACTCACTGACTAATAATTGACATAGTGTATGTATAGGGGGAGGCGTTTAGGATTGGTCATCATCAAATATCAGTAGGGTCCAACACCTGGTACACCCAACATTCAGCTATTAGAAGCCCCTCCATTGTCGTGAAGCAAATCATGTATGGAGACAGAACACTATAGCTCTTTACACTGTACAGTATAGTGACTCATTGAAGTGAATGTGAGCTGAGCTGCACCTTCTAGCAGCTGAACATGTGGGTGCCATGTGTTGGGCCCCACCATCTTGATATTGATGACCCATTCTAAGGATAGACTTTCCTTTCTATATCAAAGTCCCAGACAACCTCTTTAGTGTAGCTTTTTTTTTTTAAAATAAAATATAAATTCAAGCAGCTCTTATGCAGCATTTCTGCATCGTGGGCAGATAGCCTATTTTTTCCGCTTCTCCCTGGCAGAAAAAACGCATGCGGTTTTTACATGCGTTTTTCCTGCCAGGTAGAAGCGTTTGTAAAGCGTTTTTGCATGTATTTCTGCATGCGGGTTATCAAGCGCTTTCCAAACGATTTTAGCATCACTTGGAAAGTGCTTGACAACTTGGTCACACTATATAAATCCATGCAACCGGCATGGATTTATATAGTGTGACCAAGTTAGTTAAAAAAAGAAAGAATAATAATGGTAAAAAATAAAGATTATACTTACGATGTCCTCCCGGTGTTTTCTTCGCTCCGTCCGGTGTCTTGGGCCACTCGCGGTGCTGTGAAGGACCTGCGGTGATGTCATTGAGTCATGTGTCAGGTCACATGACTATATTAGCATATTTGGATGCATGAATATATTTCCAGTAAAAGTCAGACCTCTTTTGGAATAATATTTGCATTTTCAGTTCAGACCTCACCTAAAATGTGATGATAAAGGGATTCCAAAGATTCAACTTTCTTGCCCAAAACCACATTTATTGCAAATGGATCCACATGAATGTTGTGTATTTACAATATGAAAGCAATGGCCAAAATCAATTTAACCCTCTAGAACTAAAAGAAACTTGGATTGCTTAAAAGTGGATGGTTTTATTTTTATTTGATACATAATATGATACAGAAGTAGTCTGCAAATCAATATTTTTTAATGTATGTTGTCTTCTCACACACTAATTACTGCAAAGCATTGACCAGTAGTTGCAGTGGCATAGGGTGTGAGGGCCATATGGGTGCTTGGCCTGGGGGGAAAATACTATGAAGAACACAAAATTTTGAGCCCCATCTCCACTGTCGCTTTTCCTTGGAGTGCTGCTAAGGCGCAGTGAGTGCTGGCCAAGCCTTGGTGGCGCAGGTTCCTATGCAGAGAGCAACTGTCAAGATGAGTTTGTCATCTTCTGCTGCCATCTTAGGCAGCAATCGAGAAGACAATGCTCATGATATGATGAAGTGTCATCTCGGTAGTGATAGTGCTAGGGTTTAGGACCAGGCTGTAAAAATAGCTACGTAAAAAAGCACAAAAGATGTAATAAAGTAACAATGTGTAACTTTATTTTTAATCCCCTCACTCCCAGCAATATTCATTTTTGGGGTAGATACAATGTTTTTATCGTCTTTTTTGCATCTTATTGCAATGTTGCAGCGGCCAAAAGACATAATTCAAGTGTTTTGATTTTTTTTTTCATTACTCTGTTTACCTATTGGATTAATTTATTTTATATTTTGATAGATTGGACATTAGAGATGCCAAATATGTTTTTTTTTTTTGTTTTTTTTTAAATGTTTTTATTTTCAATGGGGTAATTTGAACGTTTGTGTTTTTATTATTTTCATATTTTTAAAAACTTTTTTTTTTTTTCACTTTTTACTGTATTGAATAGTTCCCTTAGGGGACTTAAAGCTGTGATCATCTGATTGCCTGTGCTATACATGGCAGTGCCTCAGAAGGTCTAAGATCAAGCTATAATTACATCATTATTTTCTTAAGATATAATATACACTGCTCAAAAAAATAAAGGGAACACTTAAACAACAGAATATAACTCCAAGTACATCAAACTTCTGTGAAATCAAACTATCCACTTAGGAAGCAACACTGATTGACAATCAATTTCACATGCTGTTGTGCAAATGGAATAGACAATAGATGGAAATTATTGGCAATTATCAAGACACACTCAATAAAGGATTGGTTCTGCAGGTGGGGACCACAGACCACATCTCAGTACCAATGCTTTCTGGCAGATGTTTTGGTCACTTTTGAATGTTGGTTGTGCTTTCACACTCGTGGTAGCATGAGACAGACTCTACAACCCACAGAAGTTGCTCAGGTAGTGCAGCTCATCCAGGATGGCACATCAATGCAAGCTGTGGCAAGAAGGTTAGCTGTGTCTGTCAGCGTAGTGGCCAGAGGCTGGAGGCGCTGCCAGGAGACAGGCCAGTACACCAGGAGATGTGGAGGGGGCCGTAGGAGGGCAAAAACCCAGCAGCAGGACCGCTACCTCTGCCTTTGTGCAAGGAGGAACAGGAGCAGCACTGCCAGAGCCCTGCAAAATGACCTCCAGCTGGCCACATATGTGCATGTGTCTGCACAAATGGTTAGAAACCGACTCCATGAGGGTGGCATGAGGGCCCGACGTCCACAGATGGGGGTTGTGCTCACAGCCCAACACCGTGCAGGACGCTTGGCATTTGCCACAAAACACCAGGATTGGCATAGTCGCCACTGGCACCCTGTGCTCTTCACAGATGAAAGCAGGTTCACACTGAGCACATGTCACAGACGTAACAGAGTCTGGAGACGCCGTGGAGAGCGATCTGCTGCCTGCAACATCCTTCAGCATGACCGGTTTGGCAGTGGGTCAGTAATGGTGTGGGGTGGCATTTCTTTGGAGGGCCGCACAGCCCTCCATGTGCTCGCCAGAGGTAACCTGACTGCCATTAGGTACCGAGATGAGATCCTTAGACCCCTTGTGAGACCTTATGTTGGTGCGGTTGGCTCTGGGTTCCTCCTAATGCAGGACAATGCCAGACCTCATGTGGCTGGAGTGTGTTAGCAGTTCCTGCAAGATGAAGGCATTGCAGCTATGGACTGGCCCGCCTGTTCCCCAGACCTGATTGAGCACATCTGGGACATCATGTCTCACTCCATCTACCAACGTCACGTTGCACCACAGACTGTCCAGGAGTTGGTGGATACTTTAGTCCAGGTCTGGGAGGAGATCCCACAGGAGACCATCCGCAACCTCATCAGGAGCATGCGCAGGCGTTGTAGGGAGGTCATACAGGCACGTGGAGGTCACACACAATACTGAGCCTCATTTTGACTTGTTTTAAGGACATTACATCAAAGTTGGATCAGCCTGTAGTGTGTTTTTCCACTTTAATTTGGGGGGTGACTGCAAATCCAGGCCTCCATTGGTTAATGAATTTGATTTCCATTGATGATTTTTGTGTGATTTTGTTGTCAGCACATTCAAATTTGTACAGAACAAAGTATTCAATGAGAATATTTCATTCATTCATTCAGATCTAGGATGTGTTATTTGAGTGTTCCCTTTATTTTTTTGAGCAGTGTATTTACTTGGGGGATAAGGAATTCAATAGTGGACTGGTGGAAGAGACTCAGGGACTGTTAATGGTCTATGGGTTAGGGGGTGTGTGGCGCCCCTGAGGGTTCAGTCACCACAGAGGTACTACAACTGGTGGTGCCTCACTCTCTGGTAAGAAGGTAAAGGCCCGGGTGCCGAGTTCCCTCCCCATATCCCCCTGGGTGAGTCATCACTCTTCCTGGCGTCACGAACAGGATTTCGTGCCCGTTGCCACCGGGTACTGTGTGCCGTAATTGAACTGTGTTTAAACTGTGGTGAAAATCGCCGCCATTACCGCATCGCCGTGCCGGAAGAAGAGGGGCGTAACCACGGGAACCAGAGAGGCGTGACTGTTGGTAGCGCGCGAAGCTCAAGCCCCGCCTCGCGCTCTGACGCAGCACCAGGAAGCGTCAGGTCCTGGAAGGAGACCATCGTCTACGGAGCTGCGGCCTAATCGAAAAAGAAAGAGAAGGTAGGCTACGGTTTACTAGGGGGACGCAACCATGGCCGATGACCAGCAAGACGCCGGAGCACCGGTTAACACTCCTGATGCTCAACTCGCGCCCGGCGCTGCTCAGGTCGGGGCGGCCGCCCCACCAGCAGGGGTCGTGGCTCCAGTGATACCCATGGCCCTGCCGTATGTCCACAGGGTGGTGTAGAAGAGTAAACCCTCGCCACCTAGAGCTGATGACCCGGCTGGGCCAGCCTATTGTGGACAGGTGCTTCCCCAGAGGTAGCACCACTACTGAGCGCAGAAGATGTAACTGAACTGAACTTGAATTGTATATAGTTACCCTGGAGGATACAAAAAGAAAAAAAAAATTTATTGTGCACAAGTTTTATGCGTTTACCCAGTTACCCGTCAGGCTAAAAAAACTGACAGGCTTAAGACTGTGAGCAGCCAAAGACTTACACCTGTAGATAGTTTGTGCTACTTAAAGTGCTCCTTATCGGTTTTATATATACAACCACAGACAACAGAACAAAAACCCGTTTGGCGTGGCCGAAGACGTGGTCCAAGGCGTAGATCGCCTATGCCCTGCAGCCACGCCCAGTGCCTACGTTGAGGGTTTTTGGATGGGTACCTCATGCTGCTGATATTGCACCTTGTTGAGAAAGAATGGACACCTGGTTACAGATCGCGCTGTAGCCGGCTGAAAATGTTTTATACAAGAAATGTTTTAGTTTTATAATGTTTGATAAAAGTAACCAGTAACGTTTAAGAAAATGTGCCTCCCATAAAGGGACGAGTTTGTTTATAATCTTCTATGTGAATGAATTCTAAAATTTTTGTATGTCTAAAAATACCCTGTCTTTGCTCTGTTCCAGCCCGCGGACGTGCTGTGTTTTACCAAGGGGGAGTGTGGTGCTCCTGAGGGTTCAGTCACCACAGAGGTACTACAACTGGTGGTGCCTCACTCTCTGGTAAGGAAAGGAGTACAGCCCGGGACCCCAACATCTGCATCCAACACTACACTGCTCCAGGCCGGCTGGAAGGGCAAGATGCGCTGTGTTCTGCTGAGCCCTGTCCCTGGCTGGAGTGGAGGGAACCAGAGTGAGGGGGAACCAGTAATGGGTGTGGGTGGAGGACATAGAACAGGGGAGCACTTATAGAATAAGTATAAAAAGGAGATCCATCTTAGTTAGTGAGTTCAGTCGGTGAGGAGTGAGTCTGAGAGAGAGGTGCCTGTGCCTCGTAAGAGGAGCTCTGTAGGTGCTCTGCTCCAGAGTGGGCTTGGGGAATGAGACCCAGCAGAGCAGAGGAGAGAAGAGGAGGGGAGCAGAGGAGAAAGGCTCCAGTAACTGAAGGGGTTCCAGGGGTACGGAAGGAGCAGGAAGCCACCCGTATGCTGTAATCTGTCAAGTGTCAGAGGGACCAGGCCGCAAGAAGGGAGCCGGTCCCTGAGCTAGTCGTGTCTCTTCAAGCCTCAGCTAGGAAACCGGAGGCTTCTGACTTTTATGGTACAGTTGTCATACTCGCATCCGAGTAGCCAAGAAAGGTAGCTGTGTAGGAGCAGGGAACTCCAGGTGACCCTGAAGGATCCGAGGATGCCTTTTTGGGACTCAGTTTGTGAGGCGCAGGGCAGGAGGGAGAGACCCAGCGCGGAAAGTCGGCTGAGGAAAGGAACATATAGAAAGGGGGTCCCGATAAGTACTCTCGAATTGCCGGAGGGACTTCTGAACCCCTGCTTGGTGAAACGCAGCGTGTCGCGGGAAGCGGTAACCTGTACAGTGTACCCGAGGAACCTAAAAAGAACTGTGAGTAAAATCGGATGACTGCATTCCACTGTCTCTGTCGGTTATTGCCGCCGCGCCATCATCCCTTCTACGCCACAACGCCCTGTATTCCATTTATCAACTCTGCCCCGGGGGCCCGCTCCGCCTGTGGGGAGCAGAAACATCCCAGCTGCCATACCATCACCCCCGGAGGTCTGCAGCAGCGCCGGTAACTATTACCGGAAACCACAGGTGGCGCCACGAGACAAACTGTACACTAAAAACACTAAAACCCCCCCCTTTTAAAGAGTGACCCCAGGGTACAGGCCCGGGAGCTGACTGCCGTGACATTCCACAGAAGGTAAAGGCCCGGGTACCGAGTTTCCCCCCCATATCCCCCTGGGCGAGTCTGGTGCCTTGTTCTGAGCGCTGGCAACCCCCTTTACTACATTGTCTCCCTTCTGTTTAATTTGTTGTTCAATGCATGTTGTCATGTGTAAACCATCAGTCTTTCAGTTGAGGGCAGGCTAGCCAGTGGACAATGATAGGCACAATGTATGCTGGGAAGTTTGGGAGTTCCAGTGCTTTTAGAGCTGGCAGAATGCTGATGAACATGAACTGCACACTCAAAGAGACTGCAAAAGAATCAGGACAATTCATGGACATATTAGACTGGTATAGGCACCAAAAGCAGTTTTAAATTGTTGTGGGGTATAGGGGCAGCAAACTTTTTCTACAAGTTTGTGTCAAAGAACAGGTTCACGCTAAGTTTTGTTCTTTAGAAGTGTGAGTGAGGGATGGGGGGTTCCAGGAGTGTAATTTGTAACAGGTATGCTAAGATGTGGCTGTTTTATTTCTGTGTGGTGCCAACAGAATATTGACGCTGATCAAAAAAACCCTTCTAAATGCAGTCTTTTTAATTAAGAGCCTACGTTCTTGAAGTGCAACTAATGCAGAAAATAACTGTTCAGGATGCAGACATCAAAGAGTGAGGTAATGCTTATTACACATCAGATACCATCGCCCTACAGCTGACTGGAAAAAGTGAATGCCCGAACAGCAGCGCTCCACCGAGAAATATTCCTATGGCCAGTAAATGAGATAAACGGAGTTCACATGTTTAAAATTCAAAATCATTTTCACAGATGTTTAGAAACTGGGAGATGACGTCCAACATATCATAAATTCATTCACAATTTATTTTACTTCTGAAACAAAAGTTACAGAAGTCACAGAGTAAGTGACCTCAGCTCCTGGCATAAGCGCTCGCCAGCGACTCTGCTAATCGAGAGGCAACAACATTTACAAGCCCTCAGCTCAACATGTGGTTATAGTGCCATGTGAGCTCCAAAAGTTTCAAGTAGTCTCTACCTACCCGATATGTACATAAATACAGTACTGTGCAAAACTTGTAGGCAGGTGTGATAAAAATGCTGTAAGTAAAATTGCTTTAAAAAATCGAAGGGTTCAGTTTCTTTTTATCAATTAACAAAATACAAAGTGAACGAACAAAAGAAAGATCTAAATGAAAGAAGTTGGCCTTTACTTTATATTACCCCCCCCCCACGTATCCCCCTGGGACCCCTAAGGATTTTTGTAAATACCTTGCGTTGCTTTTTCTACCTGTGAGCGACGCTATCCTTGGCCGCTCACAGGCATCACGTGAACCCGCGCTGACGTCACGACAAGTGAGGCATGACAGCGCTGGGGTCCCCGCGGTGGCTGCTGGGTTGTGGGCGGGGTTACCCCCCATGTCACACCCAGCATTCACCGCGCGCTTTCCCAATGAATGGGGAGAAGCAGAGCGAGCGATGGATGCCGGGTGTGACATGGGGGGTAACCCCGCCCACAGCCTGGTATCCACCGTGGAACCAGGAAGACAAAGACCCCCGGCTGCTGACAGCACTTGTTGTGACGTCAGCGGATATCAGAGCCGGCTGCAGCCGGGGGTCATGTGATGCCTGTGAGCGGCCAGTGATAGCGCCGCTCACAGGCATTATCTGCAACGTAAGCTAATTACAAAAATCCTTAGGGGCCCCGGGGGGCTACATTGGGGGGGTAATCTAAAGTACTGGACAGTCCCTTTAAATCAATGGTTGTTGTGACCAACCATTACATCCAAACCAGTATAATTTACAGTCATGACCAAAAGTTTTGAGAATAACACAAAGTTTGCTGCTTTAGAGCTTTTAGATCTTTTATTCAAATGTTTCTGTGGTGATTAAAGTACAATTATAAGCTTTTCATAAGTCTTTAAACTTTTATTGACAAATACATCAAGTTTATGCAAAGATTCAATATTTACATGTTGACCATTACTCTTTAAGACTTCTGCAATTTGCCCTGACTTGTTCGATATCCGCTTCTGGGCCAAATCATCAATGATGAAAACCTGTTCTTGTCTAATCTGTGTTTGGAGTTTATCACTATTTTGTTTTGTTATTGTCCACCTGCTCTTTCAAGATTGACCACATATTCTCAATGGGAATGAGATCTAGGGAGTTTTCTAACTATGGACCCAAATTTCATTTTATTCTCCAAGCCATTTAGTTATTACTTTTGACGAGTGACATGGTGCTCCATCATACTTAAAAAAAAAAAAAAAAAAAAAACATTGTTCATCACAAGATTGATCCTGGATGGTTGGAAAAAGTTGCTCTTGGAGGATGTTTACAGTGGCTTGTGAAAGTATTCACCCCCCTTGGCATTTTGCGTGTTTTGCTACCTCACAACCTGGAATTTCACTGTTTTTTTTCAATCGTTTGCATCAGTTCATGTAAAGAACATGCCTACAACTGTGAACAACAAATAGGACAAAATAACTGTAAACTTCAGTGTGCATAACTATTCCACCCCCTAAAGTCAGTAATTTGTAGGGCTTCCTTTTGCAGAAATTACAGCTGTAAGTTCCTTTGGATAAGTCTCTATGAGCTTTCCACATCTTAACACTGGGATTTTTGTTGATTCCTCAAGGCAAAACTGCTCCAGCTCCTTCAAGTTAGATGCTTTCATTCCTCTGGCGAACAGCAACCTTCAAGTCTGACCACAGATTCTCCATTGGATTAAGGTCTTTGCTTTGACTAGGCCACTCCAAAACATTTACATGTTTCCCCTTAAACCACTCGAATGTTGCTTTAGCAGTATGCTTTGGGTCATTGTCTTGTTGGAAGGTGAACCTCTGTCCCAGTCTTAAATCACTGACAGACTGAAACAGGTTTTGCTTAAGAATATGCCTGTATTTCACACCATCCATCTTTCCTTCAATTCAGACCATTTTCCCTGTACCTGCTGCCGAAAAACATCCCCACATCAAGATGCTGCCACCTCCTTGTTTCACTGCTGGGATGGTGTTCTTGGGGTGAGGCGCCAGACAAAGCGTTTACCTTGGTGGCCAAAAAGTAAAATTTTGGTCTCATCTAACCACAGCACCTTTCTCCATGCATTCTGGGAGTCTCCCACGTGTCTTTTTGCAAACTTAAAATGACCCTTTACAATTTTTGTGTGTAAGAAAAGGCTTTTTTTTTTTTCTGCCCACTCTTCCATAAAGGCCACTTTTATGGAGTGTACGGCTTATGGTGGTCGTATGGACAGATACTCCAATCTCTGCTTGGAAACTCTGCAGCTCCTTCAGGGTTACATTTGGTCTCTCTGATTAATGACCTCCTTGCCCGGGCTGAGAGTTTTGGTGGGTGGCCCTCTCTTGGCAGGTTTGTTGTGGTATCATTTTCTTTCCATTTGATGATAATGCATTTGATGGTGCTCAGGGGGATCATCGGGATTGTGATAGTTTTTTATAGCCCAACCCTGACTTGTATTTCTCAACAACTTTGTCCCTGACTTGTTTGGAGATCTCTTTGGTCTTCATGGTGTTGTTTGGTTAGTGGTGCCTCTTGCTTAATAGTGTTGCAGCCTCCATGACCTTTCAGAAAAGGTGTGTATATACTGACAGACAATGTGTCACTTAGATTGCACAAAGGTGTATTTCCTTTCTCTAAGGAAATGACTTATGAAGGTAATTGCTTGCACCAGAAATTTTTAGGGGCTTCATAGCAAAAGGGGTGAATACATATGCACATGGCAATTTTTAGTTATTTGATCCCATAAATTTAATCAGTGCCTATATTTTTGTTACTTCACCAAATTACAGTATGTAGTGCTGATGCATCACACACAAATTGGATTACAAAAATATTTAAACACAGGTTGTAATGTATCAAAATAGGTATAAAGCAAAGGGGGTGAATACTTTTGCAAGCCACTGTAGATACCATTCTTTATTCATGGCTGTGTTTTTCGGCAAAGTTGTGAGTAAACCCCCTCGATGGATGAAAAGCAACCCCACACGTTAATGGTCTTAGGATGCTATACTGTCAGCATGACATAGGACTCATGGTAGCGCTCACCTTTTCTTCTACAAACAATCATTTTTTCAGATGTTCCAAACAATCTAAAGTGAGCTTCATCAGAGAAAATAACTTTCCAGAAATTGGACTGAATAGGACTGGAGTAAAGTTATTTTCTCTGATGAAGCCTCCTTTAGATTGTTTGTGACATCTGGAAGAATGATTGAGCAGAAAAGAAAAAGTGAGTTATACCATGAGTCAGTAGAGCATCTTGATATCATCCATGTGTGTGGTTGCTTTTCATCTATGGGAGTGACCTCACTCACAATTTTGCCTAAGTACACTGCCACGAATGAAGAATAGGATCTCAACATCCTCCAAGAGCAACTTATCCCAACAATCAGGGAGCAATTTGGTGATGAAAAAATGCATTTTCCAGCATGATGGCTCAACCTGGTCACATGGAAAAAGTGATAACTAAGTGGCTTGGTGAACAATACATGGGTCCATGGCCAGGAAACATTGAGAACCTATTGTCAATGCTCAAAAACTAGGTGAACAAACAAAAGCAGAAAATGTGATAAACTCCAAGCACCGATTAGGAAAGAATGGTTTGTCATCAGTCATGATTCGGCCCTGAAACTGATGTGCAGCATGCAAGGAAGAACTGCAGAAGTCGTGAAAAATAAGGGTCATCTTTGTAAATATTGAATCTTTCCATGAATGGAATGTATTTGTCAATAAAAGTTGAAAAACTTATGAAATGTTTATAATTGTACTCCAGTAACGATAGAAACATCTGTGGTTGAAGGAACTCAGCAGAAAGCTTGTTCCAAACATCTAGGAGAACTAACCTCAGATCTTTTGAGGATATAGGCTTCTGCAAATCCTTCTGCCTTTTCACGTAATCTCACACAGCCTTGGTGATGTTTAGATCAGGGATCTGTGAGCCCATATCATCATCTCCAGGACTCCTTGTCTTATTTAGGCTGAAGGTATTTATTAATGATATTGGCTGTATATTTGAGGTCATTGTCCTGCTGCAGAATAAATTTAGAGCCAATCAGATGCCTCCCTCATGAAATTGCATGATGGATAAACATTTGCCTGCGTTTTCTAGCACTGAAGACCCCAAGAAATAGGCAATTTTGAGAACCGCAGACCCAGTGGTTTCCCTTAGAAATCGTAAGATGTCTATCAGCTCAAATTTACAATTATCAAGTTGCACCTGTTCACACTTGTCTTTTTCTGTTTGGAAGTTCCGGTCAGTTTTTTGATATTTGGAGTACACGCCTTCTCACTGAGTACTCCTCCCATCTGCCTTAGGTGTTTTTAAATAGAGCTTGATCCTATCTGCCCACATAATTGTAGACACTTAGCCTGGTAGAGGCATCATGTTAGGTTTAGGGTCCCAACAAAGGGGTACACCTTGTCACTGGCTGTTGGGCTCACACGAATTGGCTAATTTGTGATTTAACCACTTCACGCCAGAGCCTGTTTTTGCCTTCGTGACCAGGCCAATTTTTTCAATTCTGACCACTGTCGCTTTATGAGGTAATTACTCTGGAACGCTTCAACGTATTCCCCTGATTTTGAGATTTTTTTTGTGACATATTGTACTTCATGATATTGGTAAAATTTCTTCGATTATCACTTGCGTTTATTTGTGAAAAGATCGGAAATTTGGTGAAAATTTTGAAAATTTAGCAATTTTCAAACTTTGAATTTTCATGCCCTTAAATCAGAGAGATATGTCACACAAAATAGTTAATAAATAACATTTCCCACATGTCTACTTTACATCAGCACAATTTTGGAACCAAAATTTTTTTTGTTAGGAAGCTATAAGGGTTAAAAGTTGACCAGCGATTTCTCATTTTTCCAACAAAATTTACAAAAACATTTTTTTAGGGACCACATCTTATTTGAAGTGACTTTGAGGGGCCTTTATGACAGAAAATGCCCAAAAGTGACACCATTCTAAAAAATGCACCCCTCAAGATGCTCAAAACCACATTCAAGAACTTTATTAACCCTTCAGGTGTTTCACGGGAATTTTTGGAATGTGGAAGAAAACAATGAACATTATAACTTTTATTCACAAAAATGTTACTTTAGACCCAATTTTTTTATTTTCACAAGGGTAACAGGAAAAAATGGAATATACAATTTGTAGTGCAATTTCTCATTAGCGCGCTGATACCCCATATGTGAGGGAAAACCACTGTTTGGGCGCACTGCAGGGTTTGGAAGGGAAGGAGCGCCATTAGACTTTTTGAATGTAAAATTTGTTTGAATAATTAGCAGACGCCATGTTGCGTTTGGAGAGCTTCTGATGTGCCTAAACAGTGGAGACCCCCCACAAGTGACACCATTTTGGAAACTAGACCCCTTAGGGAACTTATCTAGATGTGTGGTGAGCACCTTGAACCTCAAGGTGCTTCACAGAAGTTTATAATATTGAGCTGTAAAAATAACATTTTCACATTTTTCCCACTAAAACGTTTTTCATCCCTTAATTTTGCATTATCATAAGGGTAATAGGATAAATGGCACCATGAAATTTGTTGTGCAATTTCTCCTGAGTACGCCGATACCCCATATGTGGGGGAAAACCACTGCTTTGGTGTACGGCAGGGTTCGGAAGAGAAAGGAGCGCTATGTTGGCTGGGATAGGTTGCAGAAACCATGTCACATTTGAAGAGTCGCTGACATGCCGAAACAGCAGAAACCCCCACAAGTGACCCCATTTTGTTAAGTACACCTCTCAAGGAATTCATCTAGGGAAGTAGTGAGTATTTTTTAATTTTTAAATTTATACCATTGGGCAGTGAAGAAAACATAATTGTATTTTTACCACAAAAAAATGTTTTACCCTCAGATTTTACATTTTCACACAGGGCAATGGGTAAAAATGGTGCCGAAATGTGTCACACAATTTCTTCTAAAAGTGGCAATACCCCATATGTGGCTGTATCGTACCGCTTAGCCATACGGCGAGATCTGGGAGGGACGGAGCGCTATTTGACAATTGGAGAACCAATTATTGTAGATTAGGCATTTGGATTTGGGAGCACAAAATTTTCTGAATTTCTTTTGGGGGGCAAGGGCCATTTCGCTTTTCCAGAGCCTTTCTGCTACCAGTAACTTGGAAGTCCCTTATATTTTTAACAGATGACGGACCTGAGTGGGGACTAGCTTTTTTTGAGGACCGAGTTGAAGCTTTTATTGGGAACATTTTACGTAACATTTATCCTGTGCTCTAGGCTGAGCACTTACATCGGGGTTTCCATCTAAATTTCCAAGTCATGTAATTCAGATGAAACCCCTCCGGGATCCATTCACTGTAATGAGGCAGCAGAGTTACTCTGGACTCCGTCTGGCCTCTGTTTAGCGGTGTCCTTTTTTTCAGAAGTGCACAAAACTGTGGCCAACCGCACTTTTATGCACGCCTAAAAAAAATGACAGCGTGGGATCACAGGCCAGATGGCATCCACAGTGGCCTATATCTGCCTCATTACAGGGAATCTTCCGTCATGGGTTCCGTCTGAATCACGTATTTCAGAGATTTACACGGAAACTCTGGTGTAAGTGCTCAGCGCAGAGCACAGGATAAATGTGAGCAGGGCCTTAATGCGATCTTTGGGAGACATAATAAACAAATCAGTAGCAGGTGAAGAATTGGTTTTATTTATTTTTTTACGCCGCTCCTCGTGCGGTATAAGTGAGGAGATTACTTTATTCTTTGGGTCGATGCAATTACAGAGATACCAGATTTATATCGGGTTTTTATGATTGACAGCTGTCACACACTAAGAGACGCTTTTTTTTGCAAAATCTAGTTTTTGCATCGCCATATTTTGAGAGCTATAATTTTACCATATTTCGGCCGACAGAGTCATGTGATGGCTTGTTTTTTGCAGGACGAGTTGACATTTTTATTGGTACCATTTTTGGGTACATGACATTTTTTGATCGCTTTCTATTCTGTTTTTTTGGGAGGTAAAATTAACAAAAACCAACAATTCAGGAATTGTTTTTTGAGGTTTTTTTATGCCGTTCTGCGTGTGGTAAAAGTGATAAGGCAGCATTATTCTTCGGGTCAGTACGTTTACAGCGATACTACACTTACTGTATATTTTTTTATGTTTTGCCGCTTTTACACAATAAAACAATTTTATAGAAAAAAATATTTTTTTTGCATCGCTTTATTCTGAGAGCTATAACTTTTTTATTTTTTGGCTGATGAAGCAGTATGGCGGCTTTTTTTTTGTGGAACAAGATGACATTTTCAGCAGTACCATTTTTATTTCCATTTTGCTTTCTGATCGCATTTTTTTCCACTTTTTGTTTGGCGATATGATGAAAAAGCATAGTTTTTTGCTCCGTTTTTTATTTATTTTTATTACGGTGTGCACAGAATGAGTTAATTAGTGTGACAGTTTTATAGATCAGGTTGTTTCGGACGCGGCGATACCAAATGTGTACTCTTTTTGTTTTTGCATAAATATACGGATTTATTGATTTAATATTTTATTTATTTATTTTTATTTATTTATTTTGTGATTTTTTTTTTTTAACATATTGAAAACATTTTTTAGTCTTTTTTTTACATTTTTACTTAGTCCCTGTATCGGACATTAATTTTTATTTTTCTAATCACAGTTCTCATGCAATGTAATAGACATGTATTACATTGCATGAGAAGTTTGCTGACAGTTTCACACTGTCTGTCTCCTGCTAGGCTTCAGCTGCAGGCTGAGCCTAGCAAGACACCATATATGGCAGATCTGGAGGGGGTCATGTGACCTCCAGCTGCCATAACAACGGCAGGTCCTGGAAGGCATCAGGGGGCCATCGCAGAGGTAAGTGGACGACCCCCTCTCCTCTCACTATCTTCTATATGCCGCGATCACTATCGATCGCGGCATATAGAAGATAGGAAAGGGTTAACATCATTGGGACCTGATCCAATCAGGTCCCGATGATGTCCCCTGTCAGAGCTGTCGCTCTGAACCGCAACCGCAGCACCTGCAGGACCCTGGGGGTCCTGAGGGCTGCTGGACCGCCGACCGTTCATAAATGTCGGCACTGCACAGAGCCCAGGCAGCGCCGACGTTTATGTACAGTGGGCGGTCGGGAAGCGGTTAAGTACCTTTTTATTTTTTTAACATGTTTTCCACAGAAGTAATGCAGTTCCAATTTCATATATTCAGTGTTTGCATATTATAGCATTTCAGAGTGCAGCTTTCATTTTTTTAGTTATCAGCTCAAATCTAGCAACTAGTGGGCCCCAGCTATACCCATCTACTGTTTAGAGACGTTTGGACAGGAGTGGTCTTCATAGAAGAATTGTGACCAAAAGCCATAACTTCGACATGGAAACAAGACTAAGTGACTCAACTATGCATGCAAATATAGCAATTGGAGTGCAGAAAAATGGCAGTAGGTGCTCTGGATTGATCAGTTGAAATTTGAAATATTTGGCTGTAACAGAAGGCAGAATGTCTGCCAACGTACTGGAGAGCAGTAACATAATGAGCATCTGCAAACAGTGAAGCATGATGGTGGTTCCTTGCAAGTTTGGGACTGCATTTCAGCAGATGGAGTTATGGTGTTGTAAATGGAATAATGGTGTACTTAATGCTGAAAAATACAGTTATTCATATGGGATTTGTTATATTTAGTACTTTATGTATACTTCTAACATAATGGTGATTCAATTTCTTCCCACTAGTGACTGAATTTTTAGGTAGTATCAAATATCCACATTGAAACACTTGTAGACTATATACTGTTTGGCAACTGTTTTTACATACCGTGGGGAAAAAAAGTATTTAGTCAGCCACCAATTGTGCAAGTTCTCCCACTCAAAAAGATGAGAGAGGCCTGTAATTGACATCATAGGTAGACCTCAACTATGAGAGACAAAATGAGAAAACAAATCCTGAAAATCACATTGTCTGATTTGGAAAGAATTTTTTTTCAAATTGTGGTGGAAAATAAGTATTTGGTCAATTACAAAAGTTCATCTCAATACTTTATTATATATCCTTTGTTGGCAATGACAGAGGTCAAACGTTTTCTGTAAGTCTTCACAAGGTTGGCACACACTGTTGCTGGTATGTTGGCCCATTCCTTCATGCAGATCTCCTCTAGAGCAGTGATGGTTGGGGCTGTCACTGGGCAACATGGACTTTCAACTCCCGCCAAAGGTTTTCTATAGGGTTTAGATCTGGAGACTGGCTAGGCCACTCCAGGAACTTGAAATGCTTCTTACAAAGCCACTCCTTAGTTGCCCTGGCGGTGTGCTTGGGATCATTGTCATGCTGAAAGACCCAGCCACGTTTCATCTTCAAAGCCCTTGCTGATGGAAGGAGGTTTGCACTCAAAATCTCACTATACATGGCCCCATTCATTCTTTCATGTACACGGATCAGTCGTCCTGGTCCATTGGCAGAGAAACAGCCCCAAAGCATGATGTTGCCACCCCCATGCTTCACAGTAGGTATGGTGTTCTTTGGATGCAACTCTGCATTCGACGAGTTGTGTTTCTACCAAACAGTTCTACTTTGGTTTCATCTGACCATATGACTTCAGATGGGGCCGGACATGTAATGGCTTAAGCAGGGGTACACGTCTGGCACTGCAGTATCTGAGTCCCTGGCGGCTTAGTGTGTTACTGATGGTAGCCTGTGTAACGTTGGTCCCAGCTCTCTGCAGGTCATTCACTAGGTCCCACCGTGTGGTCCTGGGATTTTTGCTCACCGTTCTTGAGATCATTTTGACCCCACAGGGTGAGATCTTGTGTGGAGCCCCAGATTGATGGAGATTATCAGTGGTCTTGTATGTCTTCCATTTTCTAATTATTGCTCCCACAGTTGATTTCTTCACACCAATCTGCTTGCCTATTGCAGATTCAGTCTTCCCAGCCTGATGCAGGGCTACAATTCTGTTTCTGGTGTCCTTCGACAGTTCTTCGGTCTTCACCATAGTGGAGTTTGTAGTGTGACTGTTTCAGGTTGCGGACAGGTGTCTTTTATACTGATAAAAAGTTCAAACAGGTGCCAGTACTACAGGTAATGAGTGGAGGACAGAGGAGCCTCTTAAAGGAGAAGTTACAGGTCTGTGAGAGCCAGAAATCTTGCTTGTTTGCAATTGACCAAATACTTATTTTCCACCAAAATTTGAAAAAAATTTCTTTCCAAATCAGACAATGTGATTTTCAGGATTTGTTTTCTCATTTTGTCTCTCACAGTTGAGGTCTACCCATGATGTCAATTACAGGCCTCTCTCCTCTTTTTAAGTGGGAGAACTTGCATAATTGGTGCCTGACTAAATACTTTTTTCCCCACTGTATGCATGATCTATATATACAGCATCATAGTACAAGTAGGTGTACATCATTGTATCTGGTAGTCCATGAAAAACAGAACCTGCATCTCTTGTGTGGTTTGCACAGGATAATGGAGGAATTGTCTACCTGTTACAGGAGATGTTGGAAATCCAAATGACCATCTATGATGATATTTAGTAACTAGAGATGAGCGGTGTTCGACTAGAACTGTTCGCCAATCTCAAATTCGAGCTGTTTTGGGCGGTGTTCGAGTTGTTCGACGAACCCGAACGATTTGCAAAAAATTCGGCTGTTCGAGGTTATGTTCGATAACTGTTCGTGCACCAAAAGCGTGTCCTGCATGTCTGGCGCTATTTAGAGCACCAATCATGCAGGGATTGTCTGCCACTCACTGTAATGCCACAGCCATGGTGGTTGTGGCATTACAGTGGTTGCCCAAATCGATGAGAACAGTGCCAACAGTGAAACATGAAAAGCCGGCAATTCAGCAGCGGCATACACCTGTACCCGACAATTTAGAACCGAAAGAATAGAGCTTCACACATAGATTAGATAGATATAAACATGTCAGCCACATATATACGAAGTACAGTGAAAGTGCTGCTTACTGTACTTGTCATTTAGCGTAAAGGATTTATCAAAAAAAATAAGTGTTTTCATGCACCGTCTCTTTAAAAAAGCCGGCCGGCAATTCAGCAGCGGTACCCGACAATTTATAACAGACAGAATAGAGCTTCACACATAGATTAGATAGATAGAAACATGTCAGTCACATATATATGAAGTACAGTGATAGTGTTGGTTACTGTACTTGTCATTTAGTATTAAAATAAAGGATTTATTATTAAAAAAATTAGCGTGGGGTTCCCCTTAATTTTAGGCTCTAGCGGAGGTTAAGCAGACGGCTGGGGCAGATGTTTGAAGCCTGGGAAGGGGGTAATACCCACGGAGCTTCCCAGGCTACTAATATCAGCCCCCAGCTGAATACATAGCCTTTACTAGCTATTAAAATGGGGGACCCCCCAAAAAAAATGACGTGGGGTCCCCCCTAATTTAATAGCTAGCAAAGGCTAGGCAGACAGCTGGGGGCTGATATTAATTGCCCAGGAAGGGAGCCATGAATATTGGCCCCCTCCCAGGCTAGAAACACCAGCCGTCAGCCGCCCCAGAAATGGCGCATTTATAGGATGCGCCAATTCTGGCACTTAGCCTCGCTCTTCCACGCTGCCCTGGTGCGGTGGCAGGGGGTAATAGGGTTGGGGTTGATGTCAGCTTATAATGCCAGCTGACATCAAGCCCAGGTTAGTAATGGAGAGGCGTCTATAAGACACCCCCATTACTAACCCCATAGTCAAAGTTAAAAAAAACACAAACACCCAGAATAAAGTCCTTTAATTGAAATAAAGACACAAACCTTTATTGTTCTAAATTAAACCATACTTACCGTCACACCCATTCCAGCTGAAGCCAACGATCTCCTGCAATAAAAGAAAAATAATAAAGCAACCTCATCCTTACCTTTCCATGGTTCCCACGACAGCTTCAGCTCTGCTACATCGAGATGACAGGCTGGACCGCAGCAGAACGCTGCCATCCAGCCTCTCATCCCGCAGACACTGAGAAGCGCAGGCTTGCTTGCGCTGCTCAGCGTCTCTCTGTGACGACATCCAGATGAGCCGAGTTCATGTCCAATGAACTCGGCTCACCTCATGCACGTCACTGACAGCGTGGGAAAATTCTCACGCTGAAGCGGTGAGTGCAGGAGAATTCTCCCACGCTGTCAGTGACGTGCATAAGGTGAGCTCATGTCCAATGAACTCAGCTCACCTCCTGCACGTCACTGACAGCGTGGGAGAATTCTCCTGCACTCAGCGCTTCAGCGTGAGAATTCTCCCACGCTGAAGCGCTGAGTGCAGGAGAATTTTCCCACGCTCTCAGTGACGTGCATAAGGTGAGCTCATGTCCAATGAACTCAGCTCACCTCCTGCACGTCACTGACAGCGTGAGAGAATTCTCCTGCACTCAGCGCTTCAGTGTGAGAATTCTCCCACGCTGAAGCGCTGAGTGCAGGAGAATTTTCCCACGCTGTCAGTGACGTGCATGAGGTGAGCCGAGTTCATTGGACATTAACTCGGCTCATCTGGATGCCCTCACAGAGAGACACTGTGGAGCGCAAGCAAGCCTGCGCTTCTCAGTGTCTGCGGGATGACAGGCTGGATGGCAGCGTTCTGCTGCGGTCCAGCCTGTCATCTCGATGTAGCAGAGCTGAAGCTGTCATGGGAACCATGGAAAGGTAAGGATGATGTTGCTTTATTATTTTTCTTTTATTTCAGGAGATCCTTGGCTTCAGCTGGAATGGGCGTGATGGTAAGTATGGTTTAATTTAGAACAATAAAGAATTGTGTGTTTATTTCAATTAAAGGACTTTTTTCTGGGTGTTGTGTTTTTTTTAAATACTTTACTAGAAATTCATGGTGGTCATGTCTAATATTGGCGTGACCCCATGAATTTCGGGCTTAGGGCAAGCTGATAATGCCAAGCTGGCCCTAACCCCTTTATTACCCAGTGAGCCACCGCATCAGGGCCCTGGATGAGTTGGGTACAGCGCCAGAAGATGGCGCTTCTATGAACGCGCCATTTTCCGGGGTGGCTGCGGACTGCAATTTGCAGCGGGGGTGGCCCAGAAAGCTTGGGCCTCCCTGCGCTGCGGATTCCAGCCCCCAGCTGCCTAGTTGTACCTGGCTGGACACAAAAACAGGGCGAAGCCCCACGTCAATTTTCTTTAAATTATTTCATGAAATAATTAAGAAAAAAAGGGCTTCCCTATATTGTTGTGTCCGGCCAGGTACAAATAGGCAGCTGGTGGTTGGGGGCAGCCCGTTCCTGCCTGCTGTACCTGGCTGGACACAAATATAGTGCGAAGCCCCACGTCAATTTTTTTTAAATTATTTCATGAATTTCCTGAAATAATTTAAAAAAATTGAAGTGGGGCTTCGCACTATATTTGTGTCCAGCCAGGTACAGCAGGCAGGAACGGGCTGCCCCCATCCACCAGCTGCCTATTTGTACCTGGCCGGACACAACAATATAGGGAAGCCCTTTTTTTCTTAATTATTTCATGAATTTCATGAAATAATTAAAAAAAAAGTACGTGGGGCTTCGCCCTATTTTTGTGTCCAGCCAGGTACAACTAGGCAGCTGGGGGCTGGAATCCGCAGCGCAGGGAGGCCCAAGCTTTCTGGCCCCCCCCCCGCTACAAATTGCAGTCCGCAGCCACCCCGGAAAATGGCGCGTTCATAGAAGCGCCATCTTCTGGCGCTGTACTCAACTCATCCAGGGCCCTGGTGCGGTGGCTCACTGGGTAATAAAGGGGTTAGGGCTAGCTTGGTATTATCAGCTGGCCCCAAGCCCAAAATTCATGGGGTCACGCCAGTATTAGACATGACCGCCATGAATTTCTAGTAAAGTATTTAAAAAAAACACAACACCCAGAATAAAGTCCTTTAATTGAAATAAAGACACAATTCTTTATTGTTCTAAATTAAACCATACTTACCATCACACCCATTCCAGCTGAAGCCAACGATCTCCTGCAATAAAAGAAAAATAATAAAGCAACCTCATCCTTACCTTTCCATGGTTCCCACGACAGCTTCAGCTCTGCTACATCGAGATGACTGGCTGGACCGCAGCAGAACGCTGCCATCCAGCCTGTCATCCCGCTGACACTGAGAAGCGCAGGCATGCTTGCGCTCCTCACTGTCTCGCTGTGACGGCATCCAGATGAGCCGAGGTCATGTCCAATGAACTCGGCTCACCTCATGCACGTCACTGACAGCGTGGGAAAATTCTCACGCTGAAGTGCTGAGTGCAGGAGAATTCTCCCACGCTGTCAGTGATGTGCATGAGGTGAGCTCATGTCCAATGAACTCAGCTCACCTCCTGCACGTCACTGACAGCGTGGGAAAATTCTCCTGCAATCAGCGCTTCAGCGTGAGAATTTTCCCACGCTGTCAGTGACGTGCATGAGGTGAGCCGAGTTCATTGGACATGAACTCGGCTCCTCTGGATGTCGTCACAGAGAGACGCTGAGCAGCGCAAGCAAGCCTGCGCTTCTCAGTGTCTGCGGGATGACAGACTGGATGGCAGCGTTCTGCTGCGGTCCAGCCTGTCATCTCGATGTAGCAGAGCTGAAGCTGTCGTGGGAACCATGGAAAGGTAAGGATGAGGTTGCTTTATTATTTTTCTTTTATTGCAGGAGATCGTTGGCTTCAGCTGGAATGGGCGTGATGGTAAGTATGGTTTAATTTAGAACAATAAAGGATTGTGTCTTTATTTCAATTAAAGGACTTTATTCTGGGTGTTTGTGTTTTTTTTAACTTTGACTATGGGGTTAGTAATGGGGGTGTCTTATAGACGCCTCTCCATTACTAACCTGGGCTTGATGTAAGCTGGCATTATAAGCTGACATCAACCCCAACCCTATTACCCCCTGCCACCGCACCAGGGCAGCGTGGAAGAGCGAGGCTAAGTGCCAGAATTGGCGCATCCTATGAATGCGCCATTTCTGGGGCGGCTGACGGCTGGTGTTTCTAGCCTGGGAGGGGGCCAATATTCATGGCTCCCTTCCTGGGCTATTAATATCAGCCCCCAGCTGTCTGCCTAGCCTTTGCTATCTATTAAATTAGGGGGGACCCTACGTCATTTTTTTTGGGGGGTCCCCCATTTTAATAGCTAGTAAAGGCTATGTATTCAGCTGGGGGCTGATATTAGTAGCCTGGGAAGCTCCGTGGGTATTACCCCCTTCCCAGGCTTCAAACATCTGCCCCAGCCGTCTGCTTAACCTCCGCTAGAGCCTAAAATTAAGGGGAACCCCACGCCAATTTTTTTAATAATAAATCCTTTATTTTAATACTAAATGACAAGTACAGTAACCAACACTATCACTGTACTTCATATATATGTGACTGACATGTTTCTATCTATCTAATCTATGTGTGATGCTCTATCTTTCTGTTCTAAATTGTCGGGTACAGATGCTGAATTGCCGGCCGGCTTTTTTAAAGAGACAGTGCATGAAAACACTATTATTTTTTTAAATAAATCCTTTACACTAAATGACAAGTACAGTAAGCAACACTATCACTGTACTTCATATATATGTGACTGACATGTTTCTATCTATCTAATCTATGTGTGAAGCTCTATTCTTTCTGTTCTAAATTGTCGGGTACAGATGCTGAATTGCCGGCCGGCTTTTTTAAAGAGACGGTGCATGAAAACACTAATAGTTTTTTTAATAAATCCTTTACACTAAATGACAAGTGCAGTAACCAACACTGTCACTGTGCTTCTTATATGTGTGACTGACATGTTTCTATCTATCTAATCTATGTGTGATGCTCTATTCCTTCTTGTCTAAATTGTCGGGTACCGGTGTATGCCGCTGCTGAATTTGCCGGCCGGCTTTTTTAAAGAGAGTGTCTTCTGAGCAGTTTGTCAGCTTTTGGACACCTTTGCAGGTGTTTTCTATGTGTTTCTATGTGTTTTTGTTTGCCTGCCATTGGTTTTAACGGTGTTCGACGGTGTTCTAATGTGTTCGACGAACAGTTCGACGAACAGTTCCTCGAACATCCCGGTGTTCGACGAACCGAACCGAACCCGAACACTACGGGGGTGGCTCAACACTATTAGTAACCAATTACAGCCAGTAATGCTCTTCTGTTTATCCTCATGCCCAAGTGACATGCATTTTGGCTTCAGGAGAAGTGATTATTGGCTTAATTGCTGAGATAATTTTTGACTTGATCTCTTCAAGCGTCTCCATAATCTTCTGCTGTATGTCCACTACAATATTGGTGGTGACTTGTGATTGTCTATATACAGTACAGACCAAAAGTTTGGACACACCTTCTCATTTAAAGGTTTTTCTGTATTTTCATGACTTTGAAAATTGTACATTCACACTGAGGGCATCAAAACTATGAATTAACACATGTGGAATTATATGCTTAACAAAAAAGTGTGAAACAACTGAAAATATGTCTTATATTCTAGGTTCTTCAAAGTAGCCACCTTTTGCTTTGATGACTTCTTTGCACACTCTTGGCATTCTCTTGATGAGCTTCAAGAGGTAGTCACTGGAAATGGTCTGTACTGTATATATGTTATTTGCATCGAACATGGATCTTATGTTACCGTTTTTTGCTGGAATTGGAAAATATGGAAATTGTTAGTAAAATCAGTTGTATGCTTGCTCCAATCAGTTCTGTGGAACAGTTTTACTGTAAGACAATTTTGGTGAATGAGGCCCGATAAGCATTATCATTCGCACCTTGCATCTCTAAACATTCCACTTATAGCACTGGCACTTCTGCTTGAATGTGGCACTTTCATGTCTTTTATTTTGCAGTTTCAATGTCTCCAAATACTAAATTTTAAAGCCGCCAATGAATCCATGCTGGTATTTTGTATGTCATCCGGACATCACAATTCATAATCGGGCTGGTTTCATGGGCATCTGAGTTCAATCTAATTTAAAGTCTGTAACTTATTTCTTTTAGATGGTAGGTCTCTCTGCAATCACCTGTATTTGGAATAAATGGTCTATAACTTCTATTTCAGCACAGGTCAAGATGGTACAGGGAATTGTGAATAGCTGAGGGGATGTATTGGAGAAGGCTGGAAACAAAATAAGACAATTTCAACTTTCTATGTGCTATGTCAAGAAAATAATTATCTTCTAACAAGACCTTATGGGTTGAAAAAACAGATTTCTGAGGCACCAGATATTCACCAAATGTTTCCTTTACCGCATCATGTTAAAAAATTACACACAAGATCGAAAAGAACAATTTTGCTTAAAGGTATTCTGTCAGTAGGATCCAACCTCATATATGAGCATGTAGGTCATAAAAAGTTTAATAAAATGATACATTAATATCGGCCATCTGATGTCTGATTCTAGAGAAATCCATATTTTACTTAATATGTAAATGAGCTGTTAAGATCTATGGGTAGGACACAGATTTTACTGAAAATCTGCATCCAAAGCTTCGTTTAATTGAAAGGGGGAGTTACCAATGTGAGACATGTAATGACTGACAGTCTGATCTCCTGAACTACATGTCTCACACTGGTAGTACCCTTTTTTACTTAAAATAATCACTGAAGGTAGATTCTCAAAGAGATCAGTGTCCGGCCCATAGATTTTAACAGATCATTTGTATATTAAGAAAATGTGGATTTCTCTGGAATAAGATATTGGATCACAGAGATCAAGGCAAGGGCGGACCTACCGCCCATGCAGCCGGTTCATTGAACGGGGGCCCCCGAGGGAGAGGGGGCCCCTCCAGCAGGGCCGCCATCAGGGCATGACTCCAGCATGGGGCCCGGCCGGTCGGGGCCCCCTCGGAGCCCCGTTGGGGCCCCCCTCTTGTGCGTCTCCTCATGGGGCCCCCCCGCAGGACCCCCCGCCGTCACATGACTGGAGATGTCCCTGCGCTCAGCATGGGTCCCCGGCCCCATGCTGAGTGCAGGGACATCTCCAGTCATGTGATGGCGCCGGCACAATACTTACCCCTCCCCGTGCCTCCGCAGCGTCTTCCGCGGCCTCTGACTGTAACGTCTCAGGTCAGAGGGCGCGGTGACGTCTTTACACCGCGCGCGCTCTCTCCTGACCTGTCAAAGTGCAGAGCGGGAAGACGCGCACAACGCTGGAGTCCGGAGCAGCGCCAGCAGCAGGTAAGAAGTGAGGTGAGTATTGGATTTTTCTATTTTTTTCATGTATGGGGGCATGGGGCATTATATGGTGGGGGTGTGTGTGTGTGTGTGACATCCTGCATGGGGCATTATATGGGGGGGGTGACATCCTGCATGGGACATTATATGGGGGGGTTGATATCCTGCATGGGGCATTATATGGGGGGAGAGGTGACATACTGCATGGGGCATTATAAGAGAGGGGGGTGTGACATCCTGCATGGGGCATTATATGGGGGGGTGACATACTGCATGGGGCATTATAAGGGAGGGGGGTGTAACATCCTGCATGGGGCATTATATGGGGGGGTGACATACTGCATGGGGCATTATAAGAGGGGGAGGGGGGAATTGACATCCTGCATGGGGCATTATATGGAGGTGGGGGGGTGTGTGTGACATCCTGCATGGGGCATTTTAAGAGGGGAAGGGGGGGGAAGTTACATCCTGCATGGGGCATTATAAGAGGGGAAAGGGGGAAGTGACATCCTGCATGGGGCATTATAAGAGGGGGAGGGGGGCCAATATTCTGTATGGAGCGTTATATGGGGGTCAGTATTCTGTGTGGAGCGTTATATGGGGGAGAGTATTCTGTATGGAGCGTTATATGGGGGTCAGTATTCTGTATGGAGCGTTATATGGGGGTCAGTATTCTGTATGGAGCAATTTATGGGGGCCAGTATTCTGTATGCAGTGTTATATGGGGACCAGTATCCTGCATGGAGCGTTATATGGGGACCAGTATCCTGCATGGAGCGTTATATGGGGACCAGTATCCTGTATGGAGCATTATATGGGGACCAGTATCCTGTATGGAGCATTATAAGGGGGTCAGTATCCTGTATGGAGCATTATATGGTGCCCATAATACTGTATGGAGGACTATACTGTCCGGTCTGCACTGTGCGCTGTGAGGATTCGCCGGTTTCTGAGCTATTGTAGAATTTACAATAGATATCGCTCGTTTAATGGGGCATTATAAGGAGGGAACAGCCTGTATGGAGCGTTATATGGGGGCCAATATTCTGTATGGAGCGTTATATGGGTCAGTATTCTGTATGGAGCGTTATATGGGGGACCGTATTCTGTATGGAGCGTTATATGGGGGCCAGTATTCTGTATGCAGTGTTATATGGGGATCAGTATCCTGTATGGAGCATTGTATGGGGACCAGTATCCTGTATGGAGCATTATAAGGGGGTCAGTGTCCTGTATGGAGCATTATATGGTGCCCATAATACTGTATGGAGGACTATACTGTCCGGTGTGCGCTGTGAGGATTCGCTGGTTTCTGAGCTATTGTAGAATTTACAGTAGATATCGCTCATGTAATGTAGTAAGTGAAATCTTTGGCCTTGTACTAATAAATATATATATATATTTCTCTGTGGTATCTGTGCATCATGAATCATGGTATGTGTTAAATGGGCCACTGAAACTCTGTCGCCCAGGGCCCACAAAAGCCTGGAGCCGGCCCTGGGGGTAAGTATAACAAGTTTTATTTTTTTTAAATACAATTAATTAACTAGGAGTGGGGGGAATCAGAGATGCACGGGGGGATGAGCGATGCACGGGGGGGGGAGGCCCTTCATGCCCCCTATGGGCCCCCAAAAAATTCTTGCACAGGGGCCCACTACAGTCTGTGGCCGCCCCTGGATCAAGGTATCATTTTATTCAGTTTCCTTTGACCTGCATGCCCATATAGATGGCTTAGGAGGATTGAGGTTCAGCCATTGAGATTCAACAGGCTCAGGTCCTAATACCCTCTGCCATAATCTGTCAGGAGAGAGTTGGAAATATATTATATACATTAGACTGTAGGTCTATCCGATCTCAGCAATATCGGTGGGTTTGGCTGACTTTAGCCGACTAATGTGTATGAGGGTCATTATCTTTGACACACCCCAACCAATAACACCCTCCTCCCAGTTGTCACCTTAAATAATTACAATGAAATGATAGAAGTTCCCAATTTCTACAATAATTTGTCAAATATTTTGTACATTGCAAGACAAAAATACTATTTTGAAATCATCGAACATTTTATTGATTGTGCAAAGTCTTCAATGCACATAATAATTCTTTACATTAAACCATGTCTTTACAAATTAGCACTGCAATGCAATCTGAAATATTAGTTCATTAATAATGGTCGTAGTAACACTTCATTAGAAAAAAATTGTCATAGAAAAGCATATTATATGTTGAATATCAATTAACAGCATACCGTATATCTCCTGATTTCTATACTTAGGTTATTCATTTCGTGCACATCCATAGTTTTGGGAACATTTACAGCATTTGCTTTTATTACTGTTAAAGGGGGAGTCCCATCAGGACAAACTCTGTTCATATAAAATACTAGGATTTATATCCTGACCCTGTCACCCAATGCAGCGGTGCCCACTGCTGAGCAAGAATCGGGATTAAGAGTAAGAAAATAGTCCGGTACATTGTTAGACTATCTAGGTAGAAAGATTGCTGTCAAAGAAAAAGAAAGTGCCTTGTGAAAAACAATTCAATGGGTACTTTTGTATCTTCACTTCAACCTCACTTAAATGGGGTCACACTAGGGAGTGCAGCTTGTATAGTTGAGCTTCCCAGCCAATCAGGTACAGGAGATTATGGGGTACTAAATGGATTTAAAGTATGTGCATGAGATTAACTGATGTCCAATGGACTATTATTAGATAGGTCAACAAAATAATATTTACATTTTTTATAAAAAAAAAAAAACTGTTACAACTGAGGTCAGTGTGAATATAGCCAACGATGGGGTTGTAATACAACGGATTCCAGTGGATGAATATGTTGTATTGTGACACTATAGAAATGAATAGGATCCATTGGAAATTTGTTTTACTTACCATTTCTTGACAAATTAGGTGGCATAATAACATAAACATATGTGCTGTAGAGGTCTGGTCTGGGGTCTAATAATTTGAAAGGGGGGGGGGGGGGTGTAGTATATTTAGCCAGATCCTTATAAGTATCACCCTAAAAAGATTACTACTATTTTTGCTGCGATGTGTTTGCTGAGTGAAGTAATTTTGCTAAAATAACTGTGGTATCAGCAGTAGATTATCTTTAGAGGACTAGTAAACTTGTCATGTAGTCCTCCATATTCATGCGCTCTATATAATCCCGCTCCACCACTGATTGACCTCTTTCTTCATAGGCAGACAGCTGCCAGTCAATGGTGTGGATGAAGTTATACTAAGCTCAGCATCTCTGTAATGACGATCTCAAAGAGTGTTGCAGCACATTATGGGGCGTGGGATATAAATTTCTAAAGTATAGTACCATATTTTTCGGACTATGAGATGCATCGGACCATAAAAGTCACTCCAAATTTTGGGGTGGAAAAAAAAGATTTTTAGAATATGGGGGTCCGTCTTATAGTCCAAATTTAAGATATTCTGGGGAGGCAGCAGCGGTGGAGAAGGGTCACAGAAGGCATTGTCCCTTCCTCGGAAGTTGGCGGCTGTAGAATTGGGACAATGCTGCGGGTCCTGGGTGTGAGGAGTAGGTGTTGCTGCGGGCATGGTGTTGGTGGTGAGGCAGAGCAGAGTGCTTTGCGTGGAGCAGGGTCCCTCCCTCAGGAAGCCGGCGGCAGCAGAAGTGTGATAATGCTGTGGGCCCGGTGTCGGCAGTGAGCAGAGCGGAGTGCATCATTGCTTTCCCGGCGGCCATTTTCTTGAAGCCGTGGACCGCAGGTGCGGCGTGTGCGCAGAGTGGGATCTCAGTTTAATCGAGATTTCAAACCACACACGCGCCGCCTCCAGCGGCCATTTTCCTGAAGCCATGGGCTTCAGGGAAATGGCTGTCTCCAGTGGCGCGTGTGCAGATTGAGATATCGGCTGGGCCATGATCCCAATCTGTACACGCGGCGCCGGAGGCAGCCCACTGCTTCAGGAAAATGGCCGCCGGGAAAACAATGATGCACTCTGCTCTGCTCACTGCTGACACCGGGCCACAGCATTGCCATACTTCTGCCGCCGCCGGCTTCTTGAGGAAGGCATCCTGCTCCACCACCGCCGCACCTCCCAGTAAGCCTGCATTTGGACTATAAGACGCACCCACCATTTTCCTCCCAAATTTGGGAGGAAAAAGGGTGCGTCTTATAGTCTGAAAAATACTGTATATGTAAGTCCTCTGATCTGCAATCACTGTTGCCGTCTCTGAGATTGGGACCTCATCTTCATCCAAAAAATGGCTTCTGCTTAGGGAATTCCAGGGAACGTCTGAACCATGCCTTCCCTGTCTGTTCTTAGCCAGAGGCTGGACACAACGTCCTCATCTTCTGCGCTGGTCAATAGCACATCAATGAAAAGACGGAGTAGGTGTGGTTGACTTTCCAGTGTTACCCATGCTTCTCAGCAGATATTTTCGAGATGAAGATGGAGCACCAATCTAAGAAACTGGGGCATCAGCAGAATAGCACACATTCAGTACAATGACCGTATATTAGAAATGTTATCAAATTTACCATTGGGGTAGAAGATTGCTTTTAATTTTTTTTTATGGGAACTATCCTGTTGATTCATGTGTGTTATCTATTACTATGCTGTTAGAAAAGCTATTGCATTTTTTGATTGAGAAACACTCAGCTCTTTGATTCTGGACAGCCTTTAGTAATATTAGTGTAGAAAGCCTTCTAAACCAGCAGTTTTAACAGTTCCTGGCTGCATAAAAGTGCTGGATGACTGCATGCCATGCCTCAAAAAAAGCCACATTTGAGATATATACACATATGGATTGTCTAACTCGATCTAAACATTGGACAATTAAATATAATACTACAGTAAAAAGAAGATCTGCATTAACATGTGATGGGAAATCTATGCAGGATACAGCTTTCTTAAAGAAAAAAATCTAAAGCTTTATACCTACTAAACAAAATATACATAAAAGAAGCCGCATGAACAATACATGAGCCTTTAACACTTGTGATTATTAAATTACAAACATAGAGGACCAATTTTACATAGGATATCAAAGTGCCTAATGTCTAAAAGTAAATGTCACTGTCACCTTTAGGTACAACATTCTGTGCTAATCATTTTCTTCAAGGGAACCTGTCAGCAGGTTTTTGCTATGTAATCTGACAGCACCATGAGGTAGAAACAAAGACCCTGATTCCAACGATGTATCACTTACTTAACTGGGTGCAGCAGTTATGATAGTCACAATTTTCTCTGCTGTAGATTGAGCAGAGTTCAGTTGTTGATCTGTGTATAACTTTGCCACACCACAGCTTTCTGTGTAAATTGTATGGCAACAGAGAGCTGCTAATCAGTGCAGGGGTTGTGGTTGGACTAGGAGGCACAAGGGCAGTTGTCCTGTAATGTTAATCTCCTGCTGATAAAACGCCGATAGTATTGAAGCAGCAAAACAGAGCCTAGTAAGTGACATATCCATGTAATCAGGGACTCTGCTCCTACATTATAGTGCTCTCAGATTACATAGCACAAACCTGGTGGCAGATTCCCTTTTAATATATTGTTGTACCATTTGAAGCTCCATTGTGGCTGATACAAAGCCCCAAATTCCACTAGTGACATTCTGATTGCTGTAAGGTATTCTAAATAATGAACTCAGAATGTCCAATATATTTTGATTAATAAAAATTGATGCTGAAAGGTTGATATTTTACACCGACATACACTGGAGATTACTTGGCAGAAATAGTTCAATAGGCATTACTTATGCCAATTTATAGTTCATGGATTCCTAAATATAGCTTGAACTATTAGAATGAATGATGTTACGCAATTGGTTGCTATACATCACTAATAACTTTTCTTTGGTACTATTTTTCATAAATGGGCCACAATGTGGGGAGCTGTATTTGTGGGCCACCTCAATATGCCTGAAAATACATGCTCAAAGAAGAACTTTACCATCAATCAAGTTATTAAAAATGGTCTTGGGGAATTAAGTGGCAGCATTCTTCTGGATATTGGACACATGACTATGCAAGCGTTCTTCTGGGAATAACTTTTAAATGAAAAACATATAACCCTAAGCAACTTTGTAATTTACACCTCATCAAAATTCCTTACTGCTGCTTAGATTCTGATTTACATCATACGATCTTACCAATATGCTTCTTATCTTGCCTTAGATTAAGTGTCGTATGATTTGTGCTTGGTTAAAGGGAGCTGTCACTAGGTTTCTGCCACCTAATCTGAGAACAGAATAATGTAGAGACAAAGACCCCAATTCCAGCGATGTGTCACTTACTGGGCTGCTTGCTGTATTTTTTATGAGTATGAGATTTTCACTAGTAAACCTGCCCCCACCACTGATTTATAGTTTTCTGCCTATACACAGTGTACACAGAAAGCTGCCAATAAGCGGTGGGGGAGGGGGGGGGGGGGTTATACAGAGCTCAGCATTCAGAGAACTACAGCAGAGAAAACTGTGATTTTATCAAAACTGCAGTAAGCAGGCCAGTGATACCTCACTGGAATCAGGGTCTCTGTCCATACATCAGGCTGCTCTCAGGTGAGGAAACAAAAACATTGTGACAGATTCCCTTTAATTACTGTACTTCCACAATAAGATGTCTTCATTGTTGAGATCACACTCTTTTCCGGCCTTTAGCCCTGTTTCAGAACTGCCCACGTGTGGTATTAGTTTGCGCATGCACCATTGTGGTAATCTGAGGCAGGAGCAGAAGAAAACTGGCAGGAACAAGTGTCGGGGTTCAGAATCTCGCAAGCAGTAAACAATTTTGACAGGGTATAAAGTTGTTCACGGTGATATGAAGAAACATTTTTTTTAAAGTAAAAAGTTATTCCGGGAAAGCCACTTATGATGCATTTTCTTGCCTTGCTCTTTCATTGAAGAGCAGTTTTTTACTCTCTTAGTATATATAACTCAGTAAATACTTGTATACCCAATAAAATAAAAACTATGGAGCATTTTTTTCTCAAGTTTGTATTGTTCTCTTCCTCTGTTATTACTCCTAGAAATGGGAATTACTCAATAAGGGTTGCCCCTACAAAGTGATAAGACAGCGTCGGACTGTATAGGGACATGTCTCCTACACTAAGGGAATTTTAACACCTACAGTAGCCAGGAGGATTAACAGAAGAGCGCAGCAATTTACTTTCTGGAATTTTTATTTTATGGGAAATACAATTATTTACTACGAGGGAAGAATAAGGTAACCTGATGAGTCCTCTGAAAACCTGCCATTACAGTTACTGAGATAAATCAATAGATGCAAGAAGAGAACTTGTGAGGCAAGGGGCCGTAACAAGACCATAGCTCCTTGACATCCGTACATGAGCATGGTTTGCTTCACAGATATGTTTAGGAATGTGTTGCATAATGTTTCCAATAAATACATAAGAAAAAATATATCTTCACTTGAAAACAAAGTAGTAAATGAAAACCTATGTCCTTATTTTTGCCACAGGCAGAAAGAAACGTCTCGTCGCACAGCAGTTTTGGCCTAGTTCAATTTCTTAAAAAACGCACGCATACATAAATATATACTCCCACATATCTATGAGAAAATACAAGCGCCATTTACATATCTGAACTCTGATTGCCAATATTTTTTGGCAAATGATCATTTTATTAGTCATGATATCTATGATAATATCCCTCATGGTGTCGATAATCATCCTGATATCCCTCCTCATAGCCTTCGTGGGGGTAACCATGGTAACCATATCCTCCATACTCATCTTCAGGGCAGCGCATTCCCAGGGATTGTTGGATGGCCATTTCCTGTCTTCTAAGCTGCATGGAGTCAATTAAATCATATACAATGGCCATGGACCACATGGGTGAAGGATACCAAGATTTTACATTGCCATCTTTACCAACCAGGAGCATGGAGAAATATTCTGGGCTGATTTGAAAATAGTTTCTTATGTCTCTCACTAAGTTGAAAGAAAGATCTTCCCTCTCAACACTGGAACTTCCTGTAATGACAATAAGACATTATTCCATATATAAGATACTTCAGGCTGGTTGAGTGACCAGCGATCCATGACTATTAGGCCATGTTCACATGTTCAGTATTTGGTCAGTATTTTACATCAGTATATGTAAGATAAAACCAGAAGTGGGTGATAAATACAGAAGTGGTGACGTGTTTCTATTATACTTTTCCTCTGATTATTCCTCACCTGGTTTTGGCTTACAAATACTGATGTAAAATACTGACCAAATACCGAACGTGTTCATATGGCCTTAGACGCACTATTGTATGAGAAGATTGGCTTTGAGATAGATGTTAATCTAATGTGATCCCTGTGAGGTCTTAGGTCAGGAAAATCACGGCGTCTTGTGTATGGAAAGTTCATGATTCCGGACATCACAACAAAACTGATTGTAAGCTAATTGCTGCATAAATATGAGCGACAACGTCAGCCAATCTCCATCTGTCTTCATGCACAAGCTCCATTTATGCCAGTGGTGAAGTCATTTAATCTGCTTGCCACATGTTATACAGTGATAAGAAAAACTGAGTACACCCTCCTTGAATATTATAGTTTTAAGTATCAAGACATAAGAAAAAAAACATACAGTTTCTCTCATGACTGTATACGGGGTACTATATATAGATTCTTACCTTGTAATGTCTTCACATTCTGTTCCGTTTAGATGTGTCCGGATCCCAGAATTCCAAGCGGCGGAAGTTTATCGACCGCCATATTGGGACACCCAAGTGATGGGTGTCTCAATATGGAAACCTCTGGTGGTACCAGCCTCTTGTGCGGTACCACCAGCGGAACACCATCGCGAACACACCGCACACGCCACTGCCAGGATCAGATTCACTGACCGCCGCCATCTTTGTACAGGAGGAGTGCATGCGCAGTTTTAATGTGACCGCCGCTATCTGCCTGCACAAAGATGGCGGCGGTCTGATTTACTGCGCAGGGAGACATCTCAAACGAGAGAACACATGAGGGAAGAAGGCAGCACAGGGGTGGAGAGAGAGAGCAGACAAGGGGGAGAGCACATGGGGTACACAGGTCAAAGAAGAGATCACATGAGAGGAGAAGACAGCAGATGGGGAAGAGAGACAGAGCACAGGAGGGAGACAGAGCACAGGAGGGAGACAGCTCAAAAGGGACAGCACATGAGGGGAAAACACAGCACAGGAAGGAGAGAGACAGCAGACAAGGGGGATAGCACATGGGGTAGACAGGGCAAAGAAGAGCGCACAGATGGAAGAAGTCAGCACATGGGGGAAAGAGAGAGTGGATAGGTGGGTGAGCACATGGGGGGAGAGATTCTCAACGCTGGAAAGCCTGCCCCCATCGTGACATTACTGCCCTTCCGATGCGATAGCATCGGGCCTCTATCTAGTATATAGATAACTGTATATAGATAAGGGTTATTCTTTGTACATATTAAAAATCCCGTAACTTTCACGTTCTGCTGACATGTGATGCACAGGGATATCGAGCTCTGCATTTTGGTCTTTTGGGTATGATCAAGATTTCAGTCACTGAATATGAACAAATAAAGAGTAAGAAAATCTTTGATACTTTTTTTTTTTTTTTTACATATGTGTGCCATTTAAATTGTTAGTAGATTGATGGGGCTCGTGTTTGAAAGCTTCATTGATTACTCAAAAAACACCCCGAGATGTGCCCAGCTCAGGAGAAAGGAGTGCACAGCTCCTACCTGAGCGAGCACAAAGAGTGGAGTACTAATGCAGTTGAAAGTCTATGATTTCTATTGTAACCATACTAGGCTGTGTGTACGCACTCAGATAGGAGCTGTGCACTCCTTTCTCCTGAGCTGTGCACATCTCAAGGGATTTTTTGAGCGATCGGTGGGGTTCTCTGGACTCAGACTCCCATTTATCTGCTTGAAATTAAAAAGTCCCACATACTTTGCTTAACATTGAAATTGCAATACCAAGAGGGCAAAGTTGTGCAATTATGGAAATTACAGGATTGATAGACATGTTAATGTGCAAATAATTAAAAAATGGAAAGAAAATTTTCAAAACATCTTGACTTATTCAGTATCGAGAATGAGCGCCCCGTGCAGAAATAAACACATTTAAACGTCTTGGCTGCTATCAACGTGATTATTAATGGTTGTCAGTGGAATGTTCTACCATGCTGAATGCACTTGGGCACACAAATCATCAAGGTCCTCTGCTGGCAGCACCCTTTGCAATTGTCAACCAGTGGCGTCCTAGATGTGTTTGATGGGAGACAAGTAAGGAGATGCTGCAGGCCATGGTACCACATTTACGCCATGCAAGCTGCTCAAAGTAGCACAAGCAACATGTGGCCTGGCATTGTCATGTTGAAAAATGGCTTCTGGGACACTTTTGAGAAATGACCATACAGTATTTCTGTAATTCCACGATTTTTCCTTCTTGGTGTTACAATTTCAGTGTTGAGGAGTGTATATAATAATTGGTATCAAAAGTTTACTTTTTAAGGTATGTTTCACATGAAGTTTTTTCATCAGGGAAATGTTGACCCCACATTTCACAGAAACCAGTAAAATCCCCTGTAAATGAATCCCATTGGTTTTAATGAGAGATTCGCACATATGGCTGCTGATTTTTCCGGCACTGTTTTGAATAGGACTAGTCTCTTTGTAGTGTGCGTAATTATCTCCTCCCCAAACAAAAAGATTGAACAATTGAAATCCATAATCAGTTGGGTGACCTCATACATATTAGATGGCCGACCGAACCTGCTGAAATTGTGGGTCACAAAAACTTCTCTGTATGGTGGCCTTAATAAAATCAATAAATTTTACTTAGGCTAGTTTTACACTACTATGTGAGTATGGATCACAATACACGAACTGACTGAGGTTTCATTGACTGTACAAGTATGGACCGCAAGACACTTTTGTGTTAGACCAGCCGTTCAAGACACAACCCTGCAACCAGTTTTGTTGGGAAATCATGTTATAAGGGCTGATGCAAATATCCTTTTTTTCATTGACTATTTTCCCAAATACCAGTAAAGCAAATGTTTCTTACCATTGATGGGGTAGAGCTCTAATACACCACCACCTTCCACGCCAATGCCAACCATTTTCAAAATAGCCATGTGCCGTAAACCTTAAATGAAACAACAGTATGTATTATACCGGCTTTTTATTAGGAAATTTTAATAGCAGCAAGTTGCATTTTATTTCATAACAGACAACCATATCATAATGCCATTCAATGGTTCAGATGATGTTTCAGTGAATTTTTCTTACACACATGCAAATGTACTGATATCAATTTGTAAGGAAGCTATTATAATTACTGTTGTCAAAACAACCTGTTTTTCTTTAATATTCTAGAGTTGTAAAGAATTTATAAGTAAACAGTGTTAAAAGGTTGTGATTCCATCTCATTGCCAATATGTGCCATCACTTTGGATCCATGTGGGTCCAACTGCCAGGACCTTTACTTACTCCAAGAGTGAAGTTATTACTTTAGCGCTGTGTTCTCTCTGCAACATAACCTTAATTTCAGTACTAGTGATGATCCCAGCAGGCGGACAACCATGGGACAGAAAGTGATATCATTACTATATGCCATCACTTATGATAGGAAAACCATACCTCACAACTTTTAATGAGGAGACAGAGGGACAAACACTGCGGCACATGTGGAGTGCTGTGGCAGTTTTTGTTTTACCTAAGCCAGTACCTTAAAGGGATGGTCTAATGCGTAAGAAGCCCTAACCACTTTTGTAATTAAGTTTATCATTACATTTAATACACTTTACCCTATTCTGCTATTTCTGATATGTGTTTTTTTTACTTTACTTTCTGTGAGGAGTCTCAAACTAGATATCGCACTAGACTGGGGCTGCACTCACTTCTCCACAGCATAGGTCACCCCTCTTGAAACAGGATGTCATTAGGGGCGGTGTTGCAGACACTTACCACAGCTACTGTCACCACCGTACCCTGATAACATCCTGGTTCATTAAAGGTGATCGAGTAGTGACCACACCTTCAGTCGTTGCTGTCACAGTCACTACTTCTAAAATAGAAGTCTCCTTACCTGAAATGAATTGTCATTGGAGGGCAGTGATAGAAGCAGAGTGAGTGACAGCAGCGCTGCCCCACAGCTTCTATCGCTGCCTTCAATTGAATCATCATCAGGGGCTAGAGTTGGTGTCTCTCACACTGCTTCTATCCTGCCCCTTGATGTCCTGGTTCAGGAGGGGTAAAAGACGATGCAGAGTGGTGAGTGCAGCCCCAGCCTCCTGTGTCATCCCATTTGAGACTCCTCCAAACCAAACGTCACAGGAAGAAAAATAAAAAACACATATAGGAAATAGCAGAATAGAGAGAAGTGTAGGGAAATAATAAAAAATCGAATTACAAAACTGGTTAGGGCTTATATATAAGCTATATACGGTAGATATTGACCATTCCGCTAAACTCACCCAGTCCTTTATATGCACCCACACAGAAATGTTGCTCTTAGTGAGGTCCATTAGTGTTTCTCCACAGTATGGTGCCCCCATAATGTCCCCAACACTCAAGATAAGGCAACCTCCCAGAATACACCCCCCACAGTCTGATGCCCCTACAGTACATTCAAGCCACACACAGTATAAGGCTCTTACCCACAGCGCTACCCACAGTATTATGTCCCCCCAACACACGGCTCTACAAAATTAACACAAACAGCTCAGCTAAATCAACTCACACACAACTCTGCAATGTCAGCACATACAACTTTTCTACATGTAGAGCTATGTATGTACATACACAAATGTGCTACATTAAAACACACAAATACCTCAATATAAAACACACATTCTACCTAAGTATTAAACACACACACACCCCTATAGGTTCTGGGAGGACCTTCAGTCTTTATATAGACTGAACAGTGGAGGAAGGACATATCGGCTCTCTGTTCCACCATTATATTCTGATGTATCTGCGTTCTTAGGTCACAGATACAACTGAAGTCGGGACATACCCCCATCCTTCTGGGATTGCAGGGCAACTCCCAAAATTTGGACTGTCCCTCTTGATTGATCCATGACAGTTCGGAATCATAGGAAAAAAATTTTAATGATGTTCATGCCTAGAACAAAAACCCAACCTTTGGAATACTGAATTCTAATCAGAATTTTTTTTTCACTAACATATCCAATAGGTAAATAAATTCATTATGGTAAAGGTATTTTATATTGTTCTATACAGGAGCTAATGTATATTTTATTTTGTGGGTCTTATGTACCAAAAAATAAGCAAACCAAGAAAAAAAATAATAATGTAGATATCTTTTCACACCCTATGGTAGACAGTTATTCAATGAATTGTAATTTTCACTGTAACTTATGTACATTCCCTCTAAGCTGCCTATAGATGGAGATGTTGTGTTTCTGTATAATCATAAACTATTTAACTGGATGATTAATACATTGCCTAATGTTATAGAAAACATTAATTAATGTGATTCATATTAAAACATTTGAATGTTGGCATCTTCTATCTTAAAAAGTAATGTATTAAAGAATTATTCGCTTTTCAAGTTATTGTTGTTGATATATGGAATGCAGAGGCAGCAGTCCCACCTCGGCCATGATAATTGAACCATTGCCCCCTCTACAGCATAAGAAGACATCTCTATTATCAGCGACACATTGTAGATGAGGGTGGTGGGGTCTGTGATAGATTTTGCATTGGAGCCCATAATGCAAATTTTCTAAAATGAACCGTTTATTCATGTTTTCATTTATTATTCAAATGTTTTTATTGTTTTTTTGGATAATAATTAACAAAAACATAACTCCTAATAAACAAAAACAATACAATTTTAATGTGACGCTTGTCAACGTCACTCTGCAAGGACTTTCCCTGAGGTAGGGAAGTCAAGAGGTCCAGGGTCAAATACCTAGAGAGTTCGTCATAAGCAGAGGGGCAAGGTAAAAGTGTAATCAGGTCACAGTCCGAGGTCAGAATACCGGGAAGATAATGGATCGAAACAAAAGGGTAAGACAAATGGATAGTCAAGGCAAGATTCAAGATTGGGCAGCAAAAGAACAGAATAACCGAGCACTAGGAAAAAAGGCACACACCACTCAGCTGACACTACAACTGGCAATGGTTAACCATCGCCAGTCAGCTAAATAGCCAAATGATCGCTCAAACGGGAGAGACCTGGAGGAAACCTAGTAAATGGATGGCTGGGCCGTAACTCAATATACCAACAGCCCGGCATGCCTCTATCACTGATTGGGCAGCTGAGCTGTCTCTCACAGTACTGATAGCCCAGCACGCCCCTACTGCTGATTGGGTGGCAGGGCTGTCACTCATCAAATTGACAGTCCAGCATGCCCCTTGCACCTTATAGGGCGGCTGAGCTGTCACTCACAGTACTGATAGCCCAGCACGCCCCTTCTACTGATTGGTGAGTGACAGCCCTGCTGCCCAAACTGACAGTCCAGCACGCTCCTTGCATCTTATAGGGCAGGTGAGCGTCCCTAGCACCTTGTGAGTGCTGGAGTCGTGACAATTAGTATACTGTATGGGTCAAAGAAGAGAGGGTATATGGAGGGTATATGGAAGGGGGGGAACAAGGAGTAAGAGTGTAAATTATACTTTCTTAAGCCAATGGTCACACATCATGGTTTTTTTTGCGTCACAAATCTGCAGCAAAACCTGATCTGTCAAGGGAGGTTTGTTGCAGATTTTTCTTGCAGTTTTGATGCGTTTTTTCAGCATTTTTTTCACTGTCCTGTCTCTTTTTATGCATGTACATAAAGCTCTGTGAAAAAAAGAACCCCATTCTATTTTGGCATCAAAAACGCTGAAAAATGCTGAAACAAATTTTGATGCGTTTTTGGAGCGCTTTTCATCGTTTTTTTCACCATCCATTACTTCCTATGGCTGAAATAAACAAAACAAAACATGAACAAAAAAAAAACCATGATGTGTGAACTAAGAATTCTGGAATCTCATAGACTTTGCTGGTACTGCAAAAGGCAGCAGAAAATTTGCATAAAAAAAGCTAAAAAAACCCATATGTGAACATAGCCTAATAATAGTTCTTAAAATAATTATGTGCTGGATACTTTTCTTTCCTTATCCTAGTGTTCTTATAACATAACTAAACTCAGCAGTTCTCAGGCAAAACTTTAAGGGTTATTATCTGATGGTTTTACACTGGTTGGGTAGAGTTTAAACCGTGGATGCCAATTGTTGGCCTATTTGTGGAAAGTAATAGTTCTTATAGCGAAATTATGTTCATTATGTCATTTATAAGAATACATTATTTGCATTGTACAAATTTCATAATGCACCGTATGGACTCTATATTGTTCACTTCTAGGCACTCACTCCACATACAGGGGAGCAGCAGCGGATCAGGACTGAGAATAGCTCTAATTTGAATTCCCTGTAATGGATTTTCTGCATCGGGGACAAAGCTTTCTTCTTTTCTCCTGTGGCAAAGATTCAGTTTGGAGTCTATAATCCACCAAAAATATTGTACGCTACACACAAATCCGTGTATGATGACGTGCATAAAGAGATTCGTAGATCATAAGCCTGGCAATGCTATTTCTGGGTTGGTGGACCTTTTTTTCCACTATTCAAAGTAAATATATTGCCAAAACAGTACAGAGATTCTTGAAAGTTTGTGAACCCTTCAGAATTTTCCACATTTCTGCATACATTTGACCTAAAACTACATCAGATTTTCACACGAGTCCTAAAAGTAGATAAAGAGAACAAAATCAAACAACTTGAGTAAAAAAATATTAGACTTTCAGTATCTGCTGTGACCTGTTGTGTAGCAATAATAGCATTTAAATATTTCTGGTAATTGTTGACTGGTCCTGCACATCGTGTTGGAGGAATTTTAGTCCATTCTTCCCTATGAATATTAAACATCATCTCTGTTAAGTTGGTGGTTTTCTCCCATGTAGTGCTCACTTCTGGTCTTTCCGTAACATTTCTATATCATTATGGTCAGGACATTGACTCGGCCATCCTAAAACTTTAACTTTATTCATCTTTAAAGTGCACCTGTCAGCAGGATTGTGCTCAGTAAACTACATACACTGTCAGGTGGGCGCCATTACACTGATTAAAATGATGCCTTGGATGATGAAATCCGTGCTGTGGTTCTTGTGTAATCTTTACTCTCAGTTTGGAGATAATGATATGCTCGTGCTCCGGGGCGGCCTGTGGGGGGGCGCTCTATCTGGTGCTTTGCTTACATATTCATCTGTATGCTCTTATGACAGCTCATTGTGCCTTCACTGACCTGTTTCCTATTTTAAATACTGCCTGTGTAATTGTGGTACAAATCCTGAAATTTACATGCAGCAAAATGGCCCCACCGCCCGCACATGCGCAGTAGAAACTCTCGTTTACCGAGAGATGCTACTGCGCAGGCGTGGCCGGCGACGCCATATTGCTGCAGGCAAATTTCTTTTTCCTCCATCAAAATGGTGCCGCTAGCGGGTGCCATTTTGCTGGAGGGAAAAAATTTGGCTGCAGCAACATGGCTGTAAATCATTAGTAACAAAGTGACGCCAATGGTATAGTACTGGCAGTATTGCAGTCTAATGGAACATCAATGCTTCCGGCACCTGACCTGTGTAGCCAAATAAACCTAACCCTTAGGCCTCAATTAGATCTCTGTTTTTCATGCACATGCGCAAAAAAAAAAAATCGGCCCATTTTTTTCTCACAAATGAGATAAAAATGGACATCTGAATGAGGCCTCAGATACGAGTCAGATGTACATTCGACGTTGCGATACTGTGCGCTCCTGAACCCGGCATGTCTGACTACATACTTGTCATTCCCCTGCAGCGGATTCTTGAGAGGAGCTTGTGGCTACTTATTGCTGTATCCTAAGGGTATGTGCACACGGTCAGAAGCCGCTGCAGGTTTGACGCTGCGTGTTATGCAGCGTCAAACCCGCAGCGCCCAGATGTTACAGCATAGTGGATGGGATTTGTAGAAATCCCATGTCCACTATGCGTATCTGGGCACCTGCGGCTCACCCTCGGACACGCACCTCACCTTCAGACCTGCAGCATGTCAATTTCTCTTGCGGGTCCGCACGTGGGCTTTCCCCATAGACTAACCTATATGAAGAAAGTCCACATGTGAAAAAAAAAAATGGCGCCACTCATTTACATAATGAGCGGAAGCCAAGCGGTCTGCAGTGTCGGGGCCGTAGGCAGCTCCTGACCGTATGCACATACCCTAAGAGGTGCTGGTGGGGGGGTGTGTGGCAATGTCAGTGAAAATAGCATCTGAGGAATGATTACTGCTGCAAATTATGGTTACTGTGATAGAAAACTTGAGCGGTGTTATGTTCTGCTACCAGAGCTAAGGAAAGAGAGGAAATCTGTCCCTACGATAGAACTCAGCTGAATCCCTACGATGTAACAGGGAACCTGATCCTGCGATCAGACCTGCTAAAGTCCTAAGCTAGTCTGTACGGAGACCTATAGATGTGGGGAAGGAATCCCTACAAGTACTAAGGACTGGGAGGAAAATGGGACACCTCCTAACAGAAATAGTAGCAGACAGACAAACAAACAAAATATATAGAACACTGAGGTCCGTAGACCAAGCAAACTAACAGAGTTAGATACAGAGCACAGGCTAGCTAGAAAGTAGTTATACAATGAAGTCCAGCAAAGCCAGAAGGGCGGAGCAGGATTAAATAGGCCAACGAGGTCATGTGACCAGCAAAGGAAAAAACCTAAGAGCAAGGTTCTAACAAGCGGATGAATTGGTGGGGTGGCATCTATGGGAAATAATATTGAGCAGAATTAAAGAAGCACTCCTTTTCGTCTAAGACACAGGTGGACAATTAATTTTGTCAAGGGGCCACATAAAAAACTAGGACTGTTATGGAGGACCGAATCTACAAACTGAACTTAAAGAAGCACTCCTCCCAACAAAGTTTAGCTGGGTAGAAAGGCAAGACGAGTAATTGTAAGTATACTGTGCTATATAATATGAAGATTGTAATATATTAACAGGATAAAAACTTTGATGGGAGCACTTCTTTAAGTTCAGTTTGTTGATTCGTCCCTCCATAACAGTCCTAGTTTTTTATGTGGCCCCTTGGCAAAATTAATTGTCTACCTGTGTTTTAGACTAAAAGGATTTCCTATAATCTTATCTGATCCCACAAGTTGTAGCCATGAAGTATATTATAGAAAGATTGTTTTATCTTTTTTTAATGTAAAATATTTTTTTCGTTTTTTTTTAAGTTAATATTAAATCCCCAAAATAAAAACTATTAAATAATCTATGTATTTTAGGAGACAACAGTTTAACACTTATTTTCATTGCACCTTTGATGATGATAACCAGAACGGAAAATGTCACTAGTTCCAAAGACCTCCCTATTTGAGAAGAAATGACTTGTGTTTTCCAGAACTTTCAGGCAATACCAAGTGTCTGGAAAACACATGTCTGTTCAGGCTAGTGTTTGTTGGGCAGGTAGCCAAGTGAAAGAAAGTCATCAGCTGGTAAAATAAATTGTTTTAAACATGACCTAGGATTAGTTTTACAACAATATAAAGTGTACAAAACTGAATTAATGCAATATATTGTATAATTACTCAGAGGAGTACATAACATAGATGCAGGTTCTGTAGATATTATGGAAAGAGGGAGATACGCTTTGGTTGGTCCTATATACTTTCCTGCTGGCTGTCTAAAACTGTGCAGAACTCCACACTGCATTGCTGGCAAACAAGTGGTGGGGTGCTGGTCCAAAAGTCATGAAAGGGATCTAAGGGAGAAACAAACACCAGGCCCTTCTATCCTGGGTGGTAAAATCTATGAGCACAATATTGGTGTTCTATGACCGCCTTCTTTTTTGTGTACGACAATGAGTACTTGTGTATTATGTATTTGAAATACATGGGAGTTGTTGCTATTGAAGTATTAGCAACAGTTGCAGCTTATCTTGGAGGCACTATGTTATGCAGACAGCAAAAGGTGATGTGTTTAATGTGTTTACTGTTACAGCTTATGTACATGTACTGTAGTTGCTCTAAACAGTGTTGTACGACCTTTCAGTTTCTGTGTGCATCTGTTGTTTCCTTTAATCCTACATGTTGAGATGATGAAGATGTCATGCAAGGTGTGGGAAACACTAAGTGCAACACGAATGGAAGAGGGAGAGGAAGCCCAAACACTAGGGAGATCTAATAACACCCTGCCTACCCTACAGTCCCTATATAGGTTCCACACCTATCGTCAAGCAGGACCCTAAACCCTGTATGTCCCTAGGGCTTGGCCCTAGATGGGGAGGGGGAGGGGTGAGCACTGGTCAGGCCCCACTACAAACTAAATACAACAAGGTAGACAAATAAAGGGGATTAACTTAGCTTGAGCAGACACCAGAAGAGTAACGCCCACTGTCCTCCAGGGGCACCAGAGAAGAAGCCAGCCAACAGCTAGTGCTCCAAGCATGCACAAAGGTACATTTGTAGCGTCGGCGTCCCTGCCTCCTGCTAGGCAGGGACGCTGTTCTCCTCACCTCTCCGCTCTGTGCCCGGCGTCTTCCTCCCGCTCTGCTGGCAGCGCGCGCTGCTTCCCGGCCACGGTGCTTAGGGCGCGCGCGCTCCCCCTCTCTTAAAGGGGCCGCGCGCGTCGTCCTAAGGAGTCCCCGGCCAATGGCCGGAGGACTTCACCATATATAAGGCACCTCCTCCAAAATAGAGGTGCCCGAGAAATGTTGTTGCAAAGCCTTCACTCTGCTTCAGCCCTCAGGTCCCGTTGCCTGTTACCTGCCAGTCACCTGCCAGATTCCTGCTTGTTACCTGCCAGTCACCTGCCAGATTCCTGCTTGATACCTGCCAGATATCCGTTTACCTGCTTGCAAGCCTGCGGTCCGACGGTCTGCCTTCCGACACCTGTCAGTCTGTCTATGGACCAGCCTGCCCGCTCACCTGGGAGCGCTCATCTGCTACCTGCCTGCTAGCCTACCTGGAGGCCGCCGTCACTTGCCGTGACCACCTGCCTGTCCAGAGACTCTTATCTGCTCACCTGGGAGCGCTCATCTGCTACCTGCCTTCTAGCCTACCTGGAGGCTCCGCCGTCACTTGCCGTGACCACCTGCCTGTCCAGAGACTCTCGCCTGCTCACCTAGGAGCGCTCACCTGCTACCTGCCTGCTAGCCTACCTGGAGGCTCTGCCATCACTAGCCGTGACCACCTGCCTGTCTAGAGACTGTCCCTGTCACTTGCCGTGAGTACCCGTCCTTCTACCCAGAGACTGTCCCTGTCACTTGCCGTGACTACCTGCCCTACTACCCAGAGACTGTCCCTGTCACTTGCCGTGACTACCTGCCCTTCTACCCAGAGACTGTCCCTGTCACTTGCCGTGATTACCTGCCCGTCTTCCCTGGGAGCCACCCGCTTCCTTACAAGGACCGCCCCCTTGTATAGTTGCTCAGAGGTTCCGCCTCCCAGACCCGTTACAGTTTGCTCGGGCCATGGAATCCGGTGGCACCCAAGCTCCCTCGCTCTCGGACCTATGTCATGAACTGTCCCGTCAGAGGTCCCAGCAAGAGTCCATCCTGAGTCACCTGCAGAGTGTCAACTCTCGCCTGGACACTCTGTCTGCTCCACCTGCAACCACCGCTAGTGTCATGACTCGCAACCCGGCAGCGCCGCTGCCCACCAATACCATGGTATCCTGTCCCGGACCCCGGTTTTCTGCACCTCCTCGTTTCGGAGGTGACTCCGCTCTAGCTCGGGGCTTCATAAACCAGTGCACCCTGCACTTTGAACTCTTGTCCCACCAGTTTATCTCCGACCGGTCCAAAGTAGCCTTTATCATGTCCCACCTCACGGGGGAGGCTCTGGCTTGGCTAAATCCTCTGTGGGAGAGAGGAGATCCTCTGGTGTCCGACCTGCCAGCCTTTCTCACGGCTTTCCGGAAAGTCTTCGACCAACCCGGACGGAAGACCTCATCCGCATCGTCTCTGCTACGCCTCCGTCAAGGAGATCTCACCGTGGGCCAATATGCCATACGGTTCCGTACCCTTGCTTCGGAGCTGGCCTGGGATAACGACGCTCTGGTGTCTGTCTTCTGGGAGGGTCTGTCTGGCCGTATTAAAGATGAACTCGCCGGTCGGGACATTCCTACCACTCTCGACGACTTAATAACACTTGCCACCCGGATTGACATCCGATTCCAGGAGCGCGCCAAAGAGGTCACCCGTGAGAGGAGGTTTCCACGTCTAGCCCCCACCTTCCAGAAACCCGTCACTCCCTCCGTTACTCCCCAGGCACACTCACCTGAGCCTATGCAGGTCGACCAGACCAAGATGGTCAAAACCTGTCAAGACTTACGCCGTGCCGAGGGGAGCTGCTTCTACTGTGGCAGTAAGGAGCACCGGATCCGTTCCTGCCCAGAGAGGTCGGGAAACGCCTGTGTCTAGGATCGCTCAGAGAGGTCGCCCTAGACAAAAGTAAACCCTCTCCATCTCTGATGCTGTCAGTCTCTATCACCTGCGGAGAGAACCGCTATTTCGAACTGGCTCAACTTGACTCAGGAGCTGCTGGAAATCTCATTTCTCAGTCTCTGGTAGAGAAATACCGCATTCCCACAAAACCTCTGGCCGTACCTTTATCTGTCGCCGCCGTGGATGGGGGCCTCTTACCACATCCCATCCAACTCATCACCGAATCCATAACTCTGCAGGTGGGAATGCTGCATTCTGAGAGCATCTCCTTTCATGTTCTGCCTGGACTCTCTCACGCACTCTTGTTAGGCCTACCTTGGCTCCAGAAACATGCACCCGTGCTTGACTGGCAGACCGGAGAAGTCCTTCGCTGGGGACAGGACTGCCATAGGACTTGTCTAGTTCCAGTTCATCCTGCTCGTCCTTCTCCTACCCCAGTCAGTCTACCCGGTCTACCGGTTCCCTATTGGTCTTATGCGGATGTCTTCAATAAAAAAGAAGCAGAGACATTACCCCCTCATAGACCATACGATTGTCCAATCGACCTGATACCCGGCTCTACTCCTCCCCGTGGGCGTATCTACCCTTTGTCCGCAGCGGAGACCCGGTCCATGTCAGAATATATTGAGGAGAATCTGGCCCGGGGATTTATCTGGAAATCTACCTCCCCGGCGGGAGCAGGCTTCTTCTTCGTCAAAAAGAAGGACGGCTCACTCCGTCCATGTATAGATTATAGAGGCCTTAACCAGATTACAGTGAAGAATAAATACCCCCTCCCGCTCATTCCTGAATTATTTGACCGCCTGAGGGGGGCTAGAATCTTCACCAAACTGGATCTCCGTGGGGCGTATAACCTGGTCCGTATCCGTCAGGGGGATGAGTGGAAGACGGCATTCAACACCCGGGACGGCCACTATGAGTACCTTGTAATGCCCTTCGGTCTCTGTAACGCTCCTGCCGTCTTTCAAGAGTTGGTCAATGACATCTTCCGTGACCTTCTCTACTCCTGCGTGGTGGTGTACCTGGACGACATCTTGGTCTTCTCTCCGGACCTTCCTACTCACCGGAGGGATGTTCGTCAGGTCCTGCTCAGGCTCAGGCAGAACCACCTCTACGCTAAATATGAGAAGTGCATCTTTGAGCAGACCTCTCTTCCATTTCTGGGCTACATAATCTCTCAGACCGGCCTACAAATGGATCCTGAGAAACTGTCTGCCATCCAGAAGTGGCCCCGACCAGAGGGGTTGAAGGCTATTCAGCGGTTCCTGGGCTTCGCCAACTATTACCGCCTCTTCATACCGCACTTCTCTTCCCGGACTGCCCCTATCTCTGCGCTCACCCGTAAGGGGACTAATCCCAGAAGATGGCCGCCCGAAGCTGTGGAGGCCTTTCTTTCCTTAAAACAGGCCTTCTCCTCCGCCCCGGTGCTGCATCGTCCGGACGGCAACAAACAATTCTTCCTAGAAGTTGACGCTTCCTCCTCCGGAGCCGGGGCGGTACTTACCCAAAAGTCATCTTCCGGAAGAATGGTAACCTGCGGTTTTTTCTCCAAACTCTTCTCCTCTTCTGAGCGCAACTATTCTATTGGAGACCGTGAATTGTTAGCCATTAAGCTGGCACTGGAGGAGTGGCGTTACCTGCTCGAGGGGGCTCTTCACCCGGTAATAATTTACACGGACCACAAGAACTTGGCTTACCTTCAGAGCGCCCAGAGACTTAACCCGCGCCAAGCCCGGGGGTCCTTGTTTTTTGCCCGCTTTGATTTTGTTCTTCATTTTCGCCCGGCAGACAAAAACATCAAAGCTGACGCCTTGTCCCGATCCTTCCTGGTATCTGATCTAGAGGAGGAACCTAAGCACATCATTGATCCCGCCAGAGTAATGCAAGTGGCTCCCGTGAATCTAAATCGTCTCCCTCCCGGTAAGACGTTTGTAACTGTACCTGATCGGAAGAAGGTCCTACACTGGGGTCACTCGTCTAAGCTAGCTGGCCACGCCGGTCAGAAAAAGACCCTCCAGCTCATTACCCGGCATTACTGGTGGCCTACCCTGCACAAGGATGTAATAGACTTTGTTTCTGCCTGTATGTCCTGCGCCCGCAACAAAGTTCCGAGACACCTGCCAGCCGGTCGCCTTCTTCCTCTTCCAGTACCTGCTGCCCCGTGGCAGCATATTGCTATGGACTTTATAACGGATCTTCCTCTCTCTGCCGGTTGTACGGTCATTTGGGTGGTCGCTGATCGCTTCTCCAAGATGGCGCACTTCATTCCCCTGCCGGGTCTCCCGTCTGCACCCGAACTGGCTAAAGACTTTATCCGCCACATCTTCCGTCTCCATGGCCTGCCCCTCCACATCGTGTCAGATCGTGGGGTTCAGTTCACCTCACGCTTCTGGAGAGCCACATGTAAGTTGCTTGACGTCACTCTGGACTTCTCCTCCGCTTACCATCCACAGTCCAATGGTCAAGTGGAGCGGATCAATCAGAACCTGACCAGTTATCTCCGGCACTTCGTTAATGCCCACCATTCGGACTGAGTGGATCTCCTACCATGGGCCGAGTTCTCTTACAATAATCACGAGAGCGAATCTTCCTCCAAATCCCCGTGTTTTGTAGTCTTCGGTCAGCATCCTCGGATCCCATTTCCCGTCTTCACCTCGGTGGACAATCCGGCTGCGGAATCTCTCGTTCGCGAATTCTCCTCCATTTGGGAGAGTACCCGATCCGCACTCCTTCAGTCGTCCGAACGGATGAAAAAACCCGCTGACAAGAAACGCCTGGATCCTCCACAATTCCGTCCTGGAGATAAAGTCTGGCTCTCGTCCAAATATGTCCGGCTCAAGATTCCCTCCTACAAGTTAGGGCCTCGGTTCATCGGCCCACTGGAAGTTATCAAACAGATCAACCCGGTAGCCTATAAATTAAAACTCCCGGCCAACTTACGGATCCCTAACTCCTTCCATGTATCCCTCCTCAAACCCGTGGTACTTAACTCTTTTTCCAAGTCTACAGGTACGCCTCCTGCTCCGGTTTCCGCTGAGAACGAGTTTGAGGTAGAGAACATTCTGGCCACCAAAAGGGTAAGAGGAAAAACCTTTTTTCTGGTAGATTGGAAGGGGTTTGGTCCTGAGGAGAGAACGTGGGAGCCCCGGGAGAACATCCATGCCCCTCTCATCCTTGATAAATTTCTCTCTGGCCTAAAAAAGGGGGGGGCCTAAAGGGGGGGTACTATAGCGTCGGCGTCCCTGCCTCCTGCTAGGCAGGGACGCTGTTCCCCTCACCTCTCCGCTCTGTGCCCGGCGTCTTCCTCCCGCTCTGCTGGCAGCGCGCGCTGCTTCCCGGCCACGGTGCTTAGGGCGCGCGCGCGCGCTCCCCCTCTCTTAAGGGGGCCGCGCGCGCCGTCCTAAGGAGTCCCCGGCCAATGGCCGGAGGACTTTACCATATATAAGGCACCTCCTCCAAAATGGAGGTGCCCGAGCAATGTTGTTGCAAAGCCTTCACTCTGCTTCAGCCCTCAGGTCCCGTTGCCTGTTACCTGCCAGTCACCTGCCAGATTCCTGCTTGTTACCTGCCAGTCACCTGCCAGATTCCTGCTTGATACCTGCCAGATATCCGTTTACCTGCTTGCAAGCCTGCGGTCCGACGGTCTGCCTTCCGACACCTGTCAGTCTGTCTATGGACCAGCCTGCCCGCTCACCTGGGAGCGCTCATCTGCTACCTGCCTGCTAGCCTACCTGGAGGCTCCGCCGTCACTTGCTGTTACCACCTGCCTGTCCAGAGACTCTTGTCTGCTCACCTGGAAGCGCTCATCTGCTACCTGCCTGCTAGCCTACCTGGAGGCTCCGCCGTCACTTGCCGTGACCACCTGCCTGTTCAGAGACTCTTGTCTGCTCACCTGGGAGCGCTCATCTGCTACCTGCCTGCTAGCCTACCTGGAGGCTCCGCCGTCACTTGCCGTGACCATCTGCCTGTCCAGAGACTGTCCCTGTCACTTGGCGTGAGTACCCGTCCTTCTACCCAGAGACTGTCCCTGTCATTTGCCGTGACTACCTGCCCTACTACCCAGAGACTGTCCCTGTCACTTGCCGTGACTACCTGCCCTTCTACCCAGAGACTGTCCCTGTCACTTGCCGTGATTACCTGCCCGTCTTCCCTGGGAGCCACCCGCTTCCTTACAAGGACCGCCCCCTTGTATAGTTGCTCAGAGGTTCCGCCTCCCAGACCCGTTACGACATTGAAGTATCACCGGCGATTGCCTAGAGCAAACTGAAGGTTTTTAACTCCCATGCAAGGGTGTGTCAATCAGCAGCAGGAGGGAGGTCGCCGCTGGGTCTTAAAGGAAGAAGGATTAAGAAGGTGTCTGCAATGCCAAGGACAGTGAGTGACCGTCTACAGCCAGATCCAGAGCAACTGTCTATTACACCTGACACACTGGTGACAGAAGATGATACTTGTATGTCTCAAAAACTGCTCACTGCTGTTAATTGTGCTGAAAGCTGAAGTCTGTAATATTAGTAGACAGTCTATATATACAGTATGTATATACAGTGGGGAAAATAAGTATTTGATACACTGGCGATTTTGCAAGTCTTCCCACCTACAGAGAATAGAGAGGTCTGTAATTGTTATCGTAGGTACACTTCAAATGTGAGAAACAGAATCTAAAAAAATCCAGAAAATCACATTGCATGAGTTTTAAATAATTATATTGCATTTTAGTGCATGAAATAAGTGTTTGATACAATATAAAAACAGATCTTAATATTTGGTACAAAAACCTTTGTTTGCATTGACAGAGGTCAGATGTTTCCTGTAGTTCTTGTCCAAGTTTGCACACACTGCAGCAGGGATTTTGGCCCACTCCTCCATACAGATCTTCTCCAGATCTTTCAGGTTTCGAGGCTGTTGCTGGGCAACATTGAGTTTCAGCTCTCTCCAAAGATTTTCTATTGGGTTCAGGTCTGGAGACTGGCTAGGCGACTCCAGGACGTTGAAATGCTTCTTACGGAGCAACTCCTTAGTTGCCTTGGCTGTGTATATTGGGTCATTGTCAATCTGGAATCCACTACCTATTTTCAATGCTTTTACTGAGTGAAGGAGGTTGTTGGGTAAAATCTCTCGATACATGACCCCATCCATCCTCCCTTCAATACGGTGCAGTCAACCTGTCCCCCTTTGCAGAAAAGCACCCCCAAAGTATGATGCTTCCCCCACCATGCTTCACGGTTGGGATGGTGTTCTTGGGGTTGTACTCATCCTTTTTCCTCCTGCAAACACAAGTTCTATTTTGGTCTCATCTGACCACATGACCTTCTCCCATGCCTCCTCTGGATCATCCAGATGGTCAATGGAGAACTTCAAACGGGCCTGGACATGTGCTGGCGTGAGCAGGGAGACCTTGCGTGCCCTGCAGGATTTTAATCCATGAAAGCGTTGTGTGCTTGTAACGGTAATGTTTGAGACTGTGGTCCCAGCTCTTTTAAGGTCATTGACCAGGTCCTCCCGGGTAGTTCTGGGCTGATTCCTGACCTTTCTCAGAATCATCCTTACCTCACGAGGCAAGATCTTCCAGGCCGAGGAAGAGTGATAGTCATCTTGTCTTTCTTCCATTTTCTAATAACAGTTGTTGCCTTCTCACCAAATTTGCCTACAGCCCATCCCAGCCTTGTGCAGGTCTACGATTTTGTCCCTGGTGTCCTTAGACAGCTCTTTGGTCTTGGCCATGGTGGAGAGGCTGGCGCGTGATTGACTGTGTGTGTGGACAGGTGTATTTTAACGAGTTCAAACAGGTACAATTAATACTGGTAATGAGTGCAGAGTAGGAGGGCTTCTTAAAGAAAAAGTAACAGGTCTGTGAGAGGCAAAATTCTTGCTGGTTGGAAAGTGATGAAATATTTATTTCATGCAATAAAATGCAATGTAATTATTTAAAAATGATACAATGTGATTTTTTTTTTATTTTTAAGTTCTGTCTCTCGCAGTTGAAGTGTACCTAGGGTAAAAATTACAGACCTCTCCATTCTTTGTAGGCGAGAAAACTTGCAAAATCGGAAGTGTATCAAATACTTACTTTCCCCACTGTATATATATGTATATATTTTATAGATGTGTGGATCGATCCACTGTTAATTGATTTTTGAGTCAAATTTCCTGAAACTTGCCCGTCCCAGAAAATTCAAATAATTTAAAAATTGATTAGCTAAAATCGCAAAAGCAAAAAAAAATAAAGCCTGGCGCCATTTCACCCACTGCTGAAGAGTGTATCAGCCATAGAGAGGCTCACCACATCAGGCACCCCCACGTAATACCTTGCAGCTATCACATCACATGGTCCAGTGTGGTTAGTCGGGGGGGGAGGGGGTATCAGAGGGACTATAAAAGATGAGGGCTGGCCAAGCAGCATCATTTTAGGATTTTATAGCAGAAGGTCTACCTCCACATAGAAAAAGGCCTAAATCTGATTGTGGTGTACTACTGCAGTGCAGAAGCACATTGAAAGTGGGAGTCGTAGTCTCAGTCTGTGAATAACAATCCAAAGATTCATGTGCTGGAGCTGTGTAGTTATTGTGAGTGAAGAATTGATTGATCTGTGATATACTGCAGTTCAGCACCTTAAGAAAACCAATTTGTTTTTTTATTCTTGACGTACTGCAAACAAGAAGGGCAGTTCAATACCCCTCTTTCCTAAATCTGCTGCTGATGAAAAATCCTGAAACCAAGGCTTGTGTGTCACAGAATGTACGCTTTCAGGCTTGTTTGACAGACAAGCCATAAGCTATATATACGGTATATATTTTTTTTCATTTCTTAGCTTTTTTTAAAGACAAAATAAAAATCTTTATATTAAAGAAATTTAAACACCACTATCTACTTCACAAAGTGTGCATGCTATAAACAAATATTGCTTTTTTGCACGCACATTTCTTTGTCATCATAGCTCAATATTAAACACGCCACCTGAATACCGCTGTTGGTTACCATCAATTTTCCCCTAGGCAGATAGCTAGATGTCACTGGGACATTAATAAGGCTATGTTTGTTATAAAATATGGTGGAGTGTTTGTATATTTGGACCTCGTTTGTAACAATTGTCTCCATTTTTCCCCTCGGTTAAATACAGCCTGACATTTTTATGGGGTACATTGATATATTGCCCGACATTTGTGTGAACATATGCGCAGCAGAAGAAGGTGTACTTGTACTCGAAACTAGAGCTGTCCTAGAGTCTTGCCTCCAGTTAAAGTTGTAAGACAGTTATAGCCTGCGCTATGACAGGGTCATAAATATGTGGCAGATTCAGAAGCATCGGTAGTTAAACAAGTTACCCAAATTACACAATTGCAAACTGTGATATCGCACTTAAATTGTGCTTTATGGATGCAGATTACTACAGAAGACCAAGCACAGAGAACTAGTCTCTTATTTTCTGCAAGCTGAGACTAATAGGGGCTTGTTCACATGTTGTACTTTTGCTGCATTTTTTTTCCTGCTCACTTTTGCCGCAGAAAAAACGTAGCATTTTGCAGCAACAGCAAAGTGATTGATATCTCTGAAATCTCATGCACATGCTGCTTATTTATTTTTAACTTGCAGATCCATTTAATAAGGGATAACTTCAAAAACTGAGACTACCCCTTTAACTGTGTAACAGAGAGAACCAGTTTATGTGTGAATTCCTTTACTAAAATGAATTTGGAGAGATTGGCCTTTATCTACAGCAGACATGTTTTTATTGTGCATTCTTTCCAAGTGAATCATGAGAGGAGACTCTTAGGTGTGCACATGTACCATCTAATTTCCTATCCTCCCCCAAACTACATTTTTTTTTTTAAATACATAAACGAGGTTCTGGGGAAGAAAAATATACACACGCAGTTCAGGCTTAAAATGTATCTGTTAGCAGGTTTTTTATATTTAATCTGAGAAGCAGAATAATGTAGGGGCAGAGGCCCTGATTCCAGTGAGGTGCCACTTACCAGACTGTGCATTGTAGTTACAATACAATTAGTGTTTTATCAGCAGGAGATTATCACAACAGGACAAGGTCTCACGTGCAAACCAGTCAGCCTAATCTGTGTAACCCCACCTCCACCAGCTTGCTGACAATATACAGTGTACACAGGAAGCTGCCAATCAGTGATGTAGAGTTATACACAGTTCAGCATTCTGGCCACTGCTACATCTACAACAGGGAAAACAGGTATTCTATTTAAACTAGACCAAGTAGTTCAGTAAGAGAGCAGTCAGACGGCTGTGCTACTCACAAGAGGATCACATCGCAATCTTCGGACTGGCCGTCGGCTCTCCTGGCCTAAACGTGACAGTATATATTTCAATGCAGCTGTCACGTTCAGTTTAGGAGAGCCGACGGCCAGTTCGAGGATTGCAATGTGATCCTCACGCAAGTAATATGGCCGTCTGACTGCGCCCTAAGTGATACATCGCTAGCATCAGGTTCTCTGTCCCTACACCATACTGCTCTCAGATTACATAACAAAAAACTTCTGATAGATTCCCTTTAACTTACTGGTAATACATCTCAAATTGTTATGTTAGGAACAATAGATAGAATTGTGATAACTTTCGGATTCTCGGGTGTCAGCGCTGGGAACGACAGCCATGTGACTGCAAGCATGCGATATGCATACTCCCAGCCAGAACCCATCTGCACTGTTTCCGGCGCAGTCAATGAAAGGAAACAGTCTAGTTGGGTTGTGACCAGGATTATGCATATCGCATGCTTGCAGTCACATGACTGCCGTTCCCAGCGCCGACTCCGGAGAATCCTCACAGCGTGCAGTGTGTGCTCTGTGAGGATTCACAAGGCTGCAGTCACATTTAGACCGGAGAACCCCTTTAAAGTTAAATTAAAAGCATAGATCCACCTTGAACAACATTTTATAATTAATTTATTATATTTCACATAAAGCTACAACCTGTGATAGACAGTATGTCTATGCTGCACTCATAACTTTACCTTTTGGTATTGGAAATAGTGAACAGCTTGTTGACAGAAACACCAAAAGCATTTTAAAAGGTAAATCCCTGTATAGATACCCTATTAGGGTTTATAGACTTTATTCCCTATTTTGTTAGAGAAGCATGACCCATAGTGATCAGTTGAGGCCAGCTTCTATCTAAAAATTGGTTGTCTTAATGGCACCCCTACAAGCCCAATTCCCCAAAAAATGTGCTATTGTACATTTGGGTGATTTCATTTTATTCTACATCACAATTCTGCTACATGTGCCATATCATCATGATCACGAGTATAAATCACCAAATATAAAGAGACAGTGGAAAGCTGGAAACTCCGCAACCTGGAGAAATGTGAACGCTTGTTTGGATCAGAATGAGCTTTTTGAGATATTCTGTAAGTTAGAATCTGTCTATAAACCATAACATGGTATGCACTGTTATCTTCCTTTCATATAGCCAATGACAAATAAAATGTCTTTATAAGCGACAAACTTGGTTTACATCAAACTGAGGTCTAATAAACTTGATATAATTATGGACCATTAGGGCACAATGTCTGTTTAAAAGTACATCTAACCCAGCTAGGAGACTGATTCCAACATTATTGCTTCTCTCTATCAGTCCCTTCACTGGCTCCCCATCGCCCAGAGACTCCAGTTCAAAACCCTAACCATGGCATACAAAGCCATCCACAACCTGTCTCCTCCATACATCTGTGACCTAGTCTCGCGGTACATACCACCTGCACACAACCTCTGATCCTCACAAGATCTCCTCTTCTACTCCCCTCTTTTCTTCTCTTCCCACAATCGCATACAAGATTTCTCCCGTGCATCCCCCCTACTCTGGAACTCTCTACCCCAACATATCAGACTCTCACCTACCGTGGAAACCTTCATAAGGATCCTGAAGACCCACCTCTTCTGACAAGCCTACAACCTGCAGTAACCCTCGCTCCACCATTCACTGCACGACCAGCTCTACCCTCACCTACTGTATCCTCACCCATTCCTTGTAGATTGTGAGCCCTCGCGGACAGGGTCCTCGCTCCTCCTGTACCAGTTGCCGACTTGTATTGTTCAAAATGTATTGTAATTGTTTGTGCTATGTATATCCCTTCCACATGTAATGCGCCATGGAATGAATGGTGCTATAATAATAAATAATAATTATTGGCCAGCCCTAGAACTCAGGGGACGTCAGTATGATGCACTGCAGTCTCATTGGTGGAGCCTGGGGCCAATGAATGAAAAGAGGAGGAGCAATAGCTCTCTAAAACTATAAATACTTGCATGCTTGGCAGGTGCCGGCAGTAGTTTTCAAAGCCTCACACGTGCGATAATACATTAGTTCAAGTGATCCCTGAAGACATTGACTATGGAATACATAGCATCTAAAAACATCGCAGTTACAGAAAATATTCAACCGTTTAAGTATAAATGTAAGGATTTTTTGTCACTCCTGACACACATCTTGATCTTACATACAGGATATTCCCTGAATCTATCTACTTTCTTATTCAGACATCAGTGATTTTTCTCATATATGAAAAAATGGACTGACTTTTATCAGTGTGTTGGATCAGATTTTCATCCATTTTTGCTCCATGTGTCAGTTTTTACCATCTATATTCCATCAGTTTTTCTGGCATGTAATAAAGCCCCCCCCCCAAACCTCCAAGCTTATCCTAACCATTAAACAGTAGAAAACAGACAGCCCAAACATGGATGACATTTGTGTACTATGAGTGTCTGGAAACTTTTATCCCAAGCCTGGACAATCCCTTTAACAACTGAATGAGTTGGCCAACATTTTTCTTTCTTTAATGTTTGCAGTTTTATTAGCTCTTGTGGGTTGCTGCTGCAATTTATTTGCTTTTCCATCCAAAACTACATCTTCCTCTTTATTTTACTTTGAAATAGATGAATAATACACAGCACGGGAGGTATCTATAAAATATATTGCTTGATTTTTTGAATGGGAGAGAAAGATACATAGAGAGCAGAATTTGCTTAGCACCAGCATAAGTTATTAAAAATATATTTCTAGATATTATACATACCCATATTGCAAGCTTGTCCAGTCAGTGCATAAAGCTGCTGTTGATAAGCCCATTCTTCATCATTGGCAGAAGATATAATCAGCAAACGTCTTCTCCAACGGAACCTATACAGAAATTAACACATTGTAAAGAATGTTTTAACTTTTAAAAGACAGCAATTTTTTTTGCATAAATGGTGCATTATAAATAGCAGTGGACAAAAAAGTTGACAATAGAAACTAATTCAACTGAAAGGCAAAAATGAGAAAAGCACATACACATTTTTATGACTCCATTTTGTACGTTTTCTATAGCGGTATCTCAGGTGTTTATTAGTCTTCGATAAGCCTCTGATTTCATTCCAATGTGACAAAAAGACTTTGGGCTCCCTAAAACACTAGGGCCCTCATGTGACTGGGTCCTCCACACTCCCCTATGGTCATGCTCTGGAATCATACATAGGACATCATTTTCTATAAAATACCACCAGCATTAAGTCCTCTTGTAATCTACAAAAGTGGGGACAACAGATGAGGCTGACTTTCATGGAGGACAAAAGGTGTGCTCCCGTGTGTTGTCAGTGTCCAGTGTAGTAGTCAGAGCAGAGAAGTGCGTGGTACCAGTTACCGAGAGGAGACAGAAGCAGATAAATCAAGAACGGTCAAGGAATTAGCGTGGGACCAGTGGTGTCCATCTAGACCATCCTCAACACATCCAAAAGCATCAGAGACAGCATATTGGTAAGCAGCACCTACAAGTAAGGGCTCGCTCACATCACTGTAGTAATCAGATGAGTGCCATCCAATTTTTTATCGGATAGCAATAATATGTAATGCGGAAAAAGTTAAATTCTCCAGCGGTGGCAAGTATAAAACTTCACATTTATTTACAAATGCTTAAAATCCATTATTATCGGCAATAGAATTTAAATATTTGTAAATAAATGTGAAGTTTTTATACTTACCTTACTTGCCACCGCTGGAGAATCTTGTTTTTTCTACATTTTGTCTTCTATCTTCTCCTCACAGTGTGCTCTGATTTTCAAATCCAAGAGAATTGGATCACACTATGCTGACACTTGGATTCAACACTAATTAGAGTTTGATCGGAGTGTCATTACCATAATCGATCCGAATCCTTCGTATGAGAAAATCTACTGTCGTGTGACCCTGACCTTAGTGTGAGGACCAGTAGAGTCATGGGAGACAAGTGACTTCAAAGAGTCCAAGGCACTTGGTGTATCACCGCCAAGACTAGCATATTTGAAATGTGTTGCTTTAGTTATTAATAAGGAATATCGCCACCGTCTGTTGAAAACTGCTATATGTGCAGGGACTGCTGCTTCCCTTTAATTTGCTGTCTAGGAAAGTGTGTTGAGATTACACTGTGGATAGAAAAGACAAACCTAATACAATCAAAACTTTAATAAAGACTTTTTTTTTTCTAAATAATTTTATAGTCATTTTCAGAATTTCTGGCAGTATAAATCGTCCATGCGAATTGCTACATTTTTTTTGTATTTTTCTAAGAGAAAATTGCTTTTTTATATACTGTATGATTAAATTTCCATCGCAGACTGAACCAATAAAATCTTTGTTCTACTTTTTCTTTTTTAAATACCGTTTTTGAAAGAAGTTAATTTGCAAATTAAATTTTCCTTCTGTAAAAAAGATGAATAGAGAAAAGTATAATTCCTCTTGGCTCAGTACCGGAAAATGTATTGAAGTAACAGACTTGAGCTGCATAGAATACTTGGAATCTGTTCATCGACAATGAATAAAATACTTTATCTTTACCCAGGGGATGCCAGCAGAAAACCCACATGCAATACCGCTTAAAAGTGTCGCTGAATATAAATATTGTAAAGAAAATCACAGATTGTTCGTTAATTGCAGTAATTAACAAAGACAAACTGTGTTCTCTGTTATAATGGCTTTAGTGCTATATTACAGAAAAAGACATTTCTGAAGGGGTAAGAGAAAAGAATTACCATATTTTTCGGACAATAAGATGCACTTTTTTTCTCCAAAATTTTGGAGGAAAGTGGGGGGGTGCGTCTTATGGTCCGAATATTTATAAAATATACTGTGGCTGTGGGGGGAGCAGCAGCGGCGAAGGAGCGGGGCACAGGAGGCAGCCGGTTGCTGCAGCTTACACTGTGCCCGCTGCTGAAGAAAATGAATATTCACTGCTCCCCACGCTGCATGCCAGAATTGTCACTGCTCCCCACACCGGGACTATGGGCGTGGGGAGCAGTGAATATTCATTTTCCTTAATAGCGTTTACACTGTACCGGCGGCGTGGCTCCTACTGCAGCTCTGCGGTCATGTGTGCCCGCTATTAAAGACCATGAATATTCACCACAACCCACTCCCATGGGGAGTAGTGAATATTCATGCTCTTTAATAGCGGGCGCACGAGACTGCAGAGCCACAGCAGGAGCCGCACTGCGGGTACAGTGTGCGCTCTATTAAGGTGAGTGATTGGTCACTGCTCCCCACGTCCATAGTCCCGGTGTGGGGAGCAGTGACTATTCCGGCACAGCATCTCACATTGTGAGGGCACATGGCAGTGACGCCATGCGTGGCTCACACAGTGAGATCAGTGTCGGAAGCAGAGCAGGACGCAGTGCTGGTGCAGAGAGGAGGTGAGTATAATTGTTTATTTTTTGTGTGCAGCGTGATGGGGATCAGGGGGTGCCAAGCATACCAGGAAGAGGGATGAGGGAGGCCATACTTACCAGGAAGAGGGGTGAAGGGTGCCATACATACCAGGAAGAGGGATGAGGAGGGCCATACATACCAGGCGAGGGATGAGGGGGGCCATACATAACAAGAAGAGGGATGAAGGGTGCCATGCATACCAGGATGAGGAATGAAGGGTGCCACACATACTAGGAAGAGGGATGAGGGATGCCATGCATACCAGGAAGAGGGATGAGGGATGCCATGCATACCAGGAAGAGGGATGAGGGGTGCCATGCATACCAGGATGAGGGGTGCCATGCATACCAGGATGAGGGGTGCCTTGCATACCAGGATGAAGGGTGCCTTGCATACTAGGATGGGGATCAGGCGGTGCCATGCATACCAGGATGGGGATGAGGGTGCCATGCATATCTGGATGGGGATCAGGGGGTGCCATGCATACCAGGATGGGGATGAGGGGTGCCATGCATACCAGGATGGGGATGAGGGGTGCCATGCATACCAGGATGGGGGATTGGGGTGCCATGCATATCAGGATGGTGATGAGGGCCACCTATAACAGGAAGGAGGGGGCCATATATACCAGTATGGGGGATATTAACAGAATTGGGGTCATTACCCCTATAACAGTGTCTGCTCCAGACCACCTCCCCCTTAACAGTTCATCATGACCACATTTTTTGCTAAAAAAATGTTTCTATTTTCCTCATCTAAAACCTAGGTGCGGTGTGTCTTATAGTCCGAAAAATACGGTAAGTGGAAACTATCGTTCTAAGTCCTCATACACATGACTGTACTAGGGATCCATTTTTTACACATCTGTAAACCTAAGGGCCCATACTTTACCACTAAGGGCCTACTATTTCTTGCAAACAAGCTTGTTTCTTACAAATTAATTTAGAATCCATGAAGAAAAAAATGTTGCCATGTTTTATTGCCTACACATGGCTCGCCAAATTCTGAAAGGTGGGGACGATCTGGCATTATGTAGGTTAAGTACACACAGCTCCACCATGTGACTGAGGCCTAAAAACTGTCATCATCTAGACATGTCAGAACACGACAATGGTAAGGATTTGAGAGCTTTGACTTCATCTGTTCTTGAACTTATAGTATATGATAAATAGCCACATCCCTTTTCTTTTAGTTAAAGGGGTATTTTCATCTCCAAGGTCCCATCCTTATTTGTAGTAAGTTTATTAATAATAATAATAATAATAATAATATTAGCAAATCCCTCCAATTAGAAATGTAGTATAGTTCTTCTGATTTGCTATGCTGCTTACCCCATGTGCAGGGAATTGTAGTAGATTAGGTATCCATGGTTACGACCACTAAAAATTAACTAACTGTCGCTATATGAGTGGTTGAAAATATGGATACCTAAGCTACTGCAATGCCCTGCACATGGGGTAAGCGACATAGCGAATCAGAAGAACCATACTACATTTCTAATTGGAGGTATTTGCTAATATTATTACTGTTACACCTACTACATATAGTTAGGGTTAGGATTGGAGATGGGAATACCCCTTTAATCTTTGTTCATATTGTGTTTTTGCCATATGTCTGTCTGAAGCCTTGAAAAATAAGATTAGTGCAGAATTGTTGAAGGAGCCATTGAGTTTAATGAAGCAGAAAGAGTCACTTTGTGATCTGTCTAGCCTCTGTTTCAGGTAATGTCCGTCTTCTTGAAGCAAAAGTATGGTTGACAGTCAATCTGTGCCCAAGTCAAAAAGGCGAACACTGCAGAAAAGAAGATCAGACAGAGCACAAAGTCACTCCGTTTAGTTCATTAAACTCAATGGCTCCATCGTCGGTTTCACTTGAATCCCATTTTGCAGGAGCCAATAACATGCAGTAAAGACGCAATGTGTATCCAGCCTAAGTCTCTGGTTTGCACACTTGACTTCCAAAAGTTTGTCTAGTTTAGAAAACCCATTCTCAAATATCCCTCTACGAAATCCTGAGTTAATTAATAACGGATCACGCCCCCCAGTTAAGAACTTTCATCTATGAATTGTAGTGAGGACAGCAGATATAAAGTGTATCATTCCATTTTGAGGATTTGGCATATATTATCAAAATCTCTCATGTATGGATGGGCTGAAACTGACCACGAGCAGCACCAGGCTAGTCAGGTCTCTCCTTATATTCCTCAGACAGTTTGTCAAACTAGGATTTCTCTGAAACCCTGCAGCGTTTCAGAGTAAAACATACCTGGCTGTAATGATGCAGTCAGGCTCTGATTCATGCTTCATGATTCAGGGCTTCAGGCATCAATCTAATGCCAAATTTACCCATTAACAAGTTTGTAGCAAGCCAAAAGTATCAATATGTCCAAAGTCTCATGCACATGAGCGAATGAATTGTACCCTGAAGCATGGGGTGCAAAATGGAAACTGGTCCCCTATATGATGTGATTGAACATTTTACAATTTTTTAAATGCTCTTACCAGCATAGTGGTCTAAGGATACAATGACAACATACTCAGCATCTATGGAACAGAGATCCCGACTAAGCCTGTGTACAAGAGGCCTAATGTACAGTGTCCATTTTAGGACATGATCAGATATCAAAATCAAACATCAGAATGATGTCAGTTTGAGGCTAAATACCCTGTCTGAGAGCTGATTTTGACAAGTAATTCTGACAAGTGATTTTGACAAGTGATTTTGACGAGTAATTTTGATGAGTGATTCTGACAAGTGATTCTGACAAGTGATTTTGACAAGTGATTCTGACAAGTGATTTTGACAAGTGATTCTGACGAGTGATTTTGATGAGTGATTCTGACAAGTGATTTTGACGAGTGATTTTGATGAGTGATTCTGACAAGTGATTCTGACAAGTGATTTTGATGAGTGATTCTGACAAGTGATTTTGATGAGTGATTCTGACAAGTGATTTTGACAAATGATTCTGACAAGTGATTTTGATGAGTGATTCTGACAAGTGATTCTGACAAGTGATTTTGATGAGTGATTCTGACAAGTGATTTTGACAAATGATTCTGACAAGTGATTCTGACAAGTGATTTTGATGAGTGATTTTGATGAGTGATTCTGACAAGTGATTTTGACGAGTGATTTTGATGAGTGATTCTGACAAGTGATTCTGACAAGTGATTTTGATGAGTGATTCTGACAAGTGATTCTGACAAGTGATTTTGACGAGTGATTCTGACAAGTGATTTTGATGAGTGATTCTGACAAGTGATTTTGACAAATGATTCTGACAAGTGATTTTGATGAGTGATTCTGACAAGTGATTTTGATGAGTGATTCTGACAAGTGATTTTGACAAATGATTCTGACAAGTGATTCTGACAAGTGATTTTGATGAGTGATTTTGATGAGTGATTCTGACAAGTGATTCTGACAAGTGATTTTGATGAGTGATTCTGACAAGTGATTCTGACAAGTGATTTTGACAAGTGATTCTGACAAGTGATTTTGACGAGTGATTTTGATGAGTGATTCTGACAAGTGATTTTGACGAGTGATTTTGATGAGTGATTCTGACAAGTGATTCTGACAAGTGATTTTGATGAGTGATTCTGACAAGTGATTTTGATGAGTGATTCTGACAAGTGATTCTGACAAGTGATTTTGATGAGTGATTCTGACAAGTGATTTTGACAAATGATTCTGACAAGTGATTTTGATGAGTGATTCTGACAAGTGATTCTGACAAGTGATTTTGATGAGTGATTCTGACAAGTGATTTTGACAAATGATTCTGACAAGTGATTCTGACAAGTGATTTTGATGAGTGATTCTGACAAGTGATTTTGACAAATGATTCTGACAAGTGATTCTGACAAGTAATTTTGACAAGTGATTTTGATAAGTGATTTTGACGAGTGATTTTGATGAGTGATTCTGACAAGTGATTCTGACGAGTGATTCTGACAAGTGATTTTGACAAATGATTTTGACGAGTGATTTTGATGAGCGATTCTGACAAGTGATTTTGACGAGTGATTCTGACAAGTGATTTTGACGAGTGATTTTGATAAGTGATTTTGACGAGTGATTTTGATGAGTGATTCTGACAAGTGATTCTGACGAGTGATTCTGACGAGTGATTCTGACGAGTGATTTTGACAAATGATTTTGACGAGTGATTTTGATGAGCGATTCTGACAAGTGATTTTGACGAGTGATTCTGACAAGTGATTCTGACAAGTGATTTTGACGAGTGATTTTGATAAGTGATTTTGACGAGTGATTCTGACGAGTGATTTTGACAAATGATTCTGACAAGTGACTCTGATAAGTGACTTTGACAAGTGACTTTTACAACTGTAATAATAATAAAAAAAAAAGGTAACTGTTCGCTGATGGGACTTGAACCCAAAATTCTGTGTCCCAAAGCCAGTGCACTAACCACTGAGCTATAAACTCAGTTATGAAAACCTAGGAGTTCTATTTGGTTATATGATTTTCAGTGCAAACTTGTCTAAAACTCATTGGGACTTATGCACAGACTGCAAGTAAGCCAAATTCAAATGATGTTTGATTTTGATGCGAGTCCGATGTGTGACTTTCTTCAAACATCAGAATCAGAATCACAATGACTTTTAGTCACCCTGAGTATTTTCATGGTTGATCTCATAAGACAAGAAAAGCTATCAGCTAGTGTCACTTGACTGTATAGTTTAATGGTAAGGCATCAGTCTCTGAAACTACAATGTTAAGAGTTCAAATCCTGATAGGAATTAGATTTTTTTTTAAATTATGACTGTTTAGCACACAACTACAGGGGTGTTTTACTTTTAATGATGTGTTAAGAGTTTCAGACACGCTGTCTATTTGCATGATAAATTACATAGCCAAAGTAAATTGGGAGGCAATAATTTACTACATATCTATTTCCAAGTGACTTTACATTTGCATAATTTCTTAAAGGGGTCTAATGATAAAATGTCTTTATTGTAAATTTTTATTTCCATCCACCCAGGTACTGGCTGCAAACTCCCAATTTACTTTGGCTATGTAATTTACCAAATAGACAGTGTGTCTGAAACTCGTAACACATCAGGATGACAATCAGAGTGTCAGATATTAAGGCTAAGTGCCCACGATACAGAAATGCTGCATATTTTTTCCGCTTCTCCCTGGCAGGAAAAACGCATGCGGATTTTACATGCAGTTTTCCTGCCAGGTAGAAGTGCTTGTCAAGCGTTTTTGCATGCATTTCTGCATGCGGGTTATCAAGCGCTTTTCCAACCGGCATGGATTTATAGTAGTGTGACCAAGTTAGTTAAGAAAAAAAAGAATAAGAATGGTAAAAAATAAAAAAGAAAGATTATACTTACCTTCTGATGTCCTCCCGGTGTTTTCTCTGCTGCGTCTGGTGTCTTGGGCGGCTTGAGGTGGTGTGAAGGACCTGCGGTGATGTCATTGAGTCATGTGACAGGTCACATGACTCAATGACATCATGGCAGGTCCTTCATAGCAACACGACCCATACAGCAGACTAGACGGAGGGGAGGACATCGGAAGGTAAGAATAATCTTTATTTTAAATTCTTTTTTTTACAGTTTCTATGGTACCCAGGTCTGGAGGAGAGTCTCCTCTCCTCCAGACCTGGGTACCATACGCACATTGAACCGTGTGATATCCGCATGTGCAGATGCAGTGATGCGGATGTCATGCGGTTCAATACAAGTCAATGGCGGTGACTACGCTGCGTGTCCGCAAAATTAATGGACATGCTGCGTATTTTTCCGCAATGATAATCCGCAGCGGAAATTTCCGCAGCATGGGCACAGCACATGCGGATTATCATTGGGGACCATGGGGCACGTATTACCAAGCGTTTTTTAAGCCTTTTTGCTGCGGAAATTCCGCGGCAAAAACGCTTGAAAAAACGCATAGTGGGCACGCAACCTAAAAGTAAAACACCCCTGTAGTTTGTATGCTTAATAGCCATAATAAAAAAAAAATCTTATTCCTATCAGGATTAGAACTCCAACACTGTAGTTTCAGAGACGGATACCTTACCATTAAGCTATCCAGTCAAGTGATACTTGCTGATAGATTTTCTAGTTTTATGAGATCAACCATGAAAATACTCAGGGTGACTAAAAGTCATGATTCTGATTCTGATGTTTGAAGAAAGTCACACATCAGACTCACACATCAAAATCAAACATCATTTGAATTTGGCTTGCTTGCAGTCTGTGCATAAGTCCCAATGAGTTTTAAACAAGTTTGCACTGAAAATCATATAACCAAATAGAACTTGTAGGTTTTCACAACTGAGTTTATAGCTGGTTAGTGCACTGGCTTTGGGACACAGAATTTTGGGTTCAAGTCCCATCAGCGAACAGGTTTTTTTTTTATTATTACAGCTGTAAAATTCACTTGTCAAAGTCACTTGTCAAAATCACTTGTCAGAATCACTCGTCAGAATCACTCATCAAAATCACTCGTCAAAATCACTTGTCAGAATCACTTGTCAGAATCACTTTTCAGAATCACTTGTCAGAATCACTTATCAAATTCAGTTCTCAGACAGGGTATTTAGCCTCAAACTGACATCATTCTGATGTTTGATTTTGATATCTGATCATGTCCTAAAATGGACACTGTACTAATGCCCAATTTACACTACAGATAATCGTGAACGAGCATTGTTAAAACCATGATTATCTTGCTGTGTAAACTAGCTTACAAAATGCTAGTTTTTCGGGTGAAATGATCTTGTAGCACCCCGAGGGCTCGGCTGCTACAGGGGTATTGCACCTCAGTCCAGAGGTGTGATATTCCACTCTCAGGTAAGGATGGAGTGTGGACCAGGACTCGTTTAGCTGCATGCACCACACACACCCCATTTCCGAGGGACAGCTCAACGGTGCTCCCACAGAAGTGCAAGCACGACAGCTTCTGTCCCTGGCTGGAGTGGGGCGGGGAAAGGAATACCCAGTGGTGTAGGAGCAGATAGGGGTGGGTCTCTGGGCATAGGCAGGAGCCCATTGGTTGCTAGTCACCTGGGCTCGGGTGTCAGAAGGAGGTACAAAAGGTGGGCACCATCTTAGAACAGAGTTCAGTCCGGTTCAGTTCAGAGAGGAGGAGAAGAAGACAGGAGCTCAGCCAGAGAGGGCTGACAGGGAGCTGTGGCTCAGTCTGGGCCCAGCTCCAGAAGCAGGCCTGGAGTGGAGGCCAGAAACAGCAGAGAGAGAGAGGAGGAGGAACAGAAAGGAAAGTAAGAAAGGAACTGGAACAGAGGAGAAAGGAAGCAAGGAACACAGAGAAAGGCCCAGAGACACGAAGGCAGAAGGAACCCCATATGCCCAGAGGAGATACTGGGTGAAGGGTTGGCAGAATAGGGTACCGGAACCCAAATTGGTGGAGGCGACTAATCCTCAGCCAAAACCGGAGGTTGTGACCACATCTTGGCGCGACCCCTCACTACATCCACCAGAAAGGCATACCGCATAGGGTCAGGGAAACCGGGAGAGGTTTCGCCAACAGAAGGCCCGAGGAAGCTGGACAAAGGTGGGTCACTGGTGGGGACGGCCAGTAGAAAGGAAGAGAGGGGAGCTTTGAACCACGCTCTGGAATTGCCTGGGAGTTGACCGAGTCCCTCGCCTGGTGGACGCAGCACGGCTTGGGCAGTCATCGCCTGCAGCATTGACCTGAATAACAACCGTGAGTAAAGCTTTGGAAACTGCAATTACAAGTCTCTGTGTTTCATCGCCGCACCAGCACCATCAGTACTGGGACACTCACACCATCACTCCCATCATCTTCCACATTAGCTGCCCTGAGGCAATACTCCTCCCGTGGGGAGTCATCCCATACTCAGCTGCGCAAACAACATCAGCCTCAGCGGTCTGCAGCGCAGCGGCGGTCCCCACTGACCGCAATCCACGGGTGGCGTAGTCGGACACTTATTCCAATACAAATAGACTGCCACTGGTTTGACCACCCTGGGCACGGACCGGGTCACCGCCACGGAAAACTACAACCCCCAGCGATCCGGCTCCGGGTATTCCCCCTGCACAGCAGCAGCAGCAGCACAGGCCCAGGGGGCGCGTCAATCTTATCTTTTGTGAAGCACAAAAGAACATCGTTCTCAGTGGTGCATTGTCCTGTGTAGACAGGACTCACACTGCCGAGAACAATGGCAGCCTAGCAGCCTATGTGCATTGCACTGAGCAATCTACCGTAGTATAGATTGCTCAGTGCGCATTGTTAACTTTAGCCTACTTGTGTAATTACCGTAGATCAGTAGAAGTTTACTAATCGGCGGTTGTACTATGCCACAGGTTGGTCCCTGTAGACAGACCCTTAACCACTTTCTGACATGGTATGTAATAATATGTCCCTGTGCCCTGGGCCTTAGGTATGTACTATTACAACAGATAATTCTGACTGCTCCTGGCACTTGAACCCTCTAAATGCTGTGATCGCAGCATTTAACGAGCAAGCAGAGGGACAAAAGCCCCTCTGCTCCTGGATTGGAGATCCCACGCCATCAGTGCGGGGTCCCGATCGTTGCCATGGTGACCCAATATCGTCATGACGGCATCCGGGTCATCAGGCATCTGTAAGTTAGTTTGATCATGCGCAGTACATGATCAAAGTAACTTGTGTCTGCAGCACTGACAGGTTATAATGTATAGCAGTGATCCTGCTGGAGGTCATGTTGCAGGGCTCTGGCAGTGCTCCTCCTTGCACAAAGGCGGAGGTAGCGGTCCTGCTGCTGGGTTGATGCCCTCCTACGTCTCCTGATGTACTGGCCTGCCTCCTGGTAGTGCCTCCAGCCTCTGGACACTACGCTGACAGACACAGCAAACCTTCTTGCTACAGCTTGCATTGATGTGCCATCCTGGATGAGCTGCACTACCTGAGCAACTTCTGTGGGTTGTAGAGTCCGTCTCATGCTACCACGAGTGTGAAAGCACAACCAACATTCAAAAGTGACCAAAACATCAGCCAGAAAGCATTGGTACTGAGATGTGGTCTGTGGTCCCCACCTGCAGAACCACTCCTTTAGTGAGGGTGTCATGATAATTGCCAATAGTTTTCATCTATTGTCTATTCCATTTGCGCAACAGCATGTGAAATTGATTGTCAATCAGTGTTGCTTCCTAAGTGGACAGTTTGATTTCACAGAAGTTTGATTTACTTGGAGTTATATTCTGTTGTTTAAGTGTTCCCTTTATTTTTTTGAGCAGTGTATATAGTACCCATAAATAAATATTATTATGGGAAAAAAAAACAATAAAAGTAATCATATTTGGTATCGCAGTGTCCGGAACGACCTTACCTATAAAACTGTCTCACTAGTTAACCCCTTTAGTGAATACCGTAAAAAAATAAATAAAAAACGATTAAAAAAACGGTGCTTACTGACGAACTAGAGGTGGAATAAAATGCAATCAAAAAGACATATGTAAATAAAAATGGTACCTTTGTAAAATCATCTTGCCCCGCAAAAAATAAGCTGCCATACAGCCCCATCAGCAAAAAAAGAAAAAAAGCTGTAGCTCTCAGAATAAAGCGATGCAAAAAAAAATGTTTTCTTTAAAATAGTTTTTATTGTGTAAAAGCGCCAAAACTATATAAATGTAATATCGCTGTAAACGTACTGACCCACAGAATAAAGCAGCCTTATTAATTTTACCACACGCGGAACAGCATAAAAAAACAAACAAAAAAAAACAATTCCTGAATTGTTCGTTTTTGTTTATTCTGCCTCCCAAAAATAGGAATAGAAAGCGAACAGAAAATGTCACATGCCCGAAAATGGTACCAATAAAAACATCAACTTGTCCCGCAAAAAACAAGCCCTTACATGACTCTGTCGGAAAAAATATGGAAAAGTATAGCTCTCAAAATATGGCGATGCAAAAACTAGTCTTTGCAAAAAAAAAAAAAAGCGTTTTTTAGTTTGTGACAGCTGTCAATCATAAAAACCCCCATATAAATCTGGTATCTCTGTAATCACACCGACAAGAAGAATAAAGTCATCTAATCACTTAAACCGCACGAGGAACAGAGTAAAAAATAAATAAAACCAATTCTTCACCTGCTGCTGATTTGTTCATTCTGCCTCCCAAAGATCACAGTATGGCTCGGCTCACATTTATCCTGCTCTCTGCACTGAGCGTTTACACCGGGGCTTCTGTGTAAATCTCTGAAATACGTGATTCAGATGGAACCCCGAGCGGAAGATTCCCTGTAATGAGTCAGATGGAGGAACCGTGGACGTCGGCTGGCCTGTGGTCCCACGGTTCCATCTTTTTATTAGGCGTGCATAAAAGTGCCGTCGGCCACAGTTTTGTGAATTTCTGAAAAAAAGGACACTGCTAAACAGAGGCCAGATGGATTCCAGAGTAACTCTGCTACCTAATTAAAGTGAATGGATCCCTACGGATAGGGTTAGGGTTGTGCTAGGGTTAGGATTGTGTTAGGGTTAGGGTTGTGTTAGGGTTAGCATTGGGATTTTTTCAAAAGTAAAAAAAAATAATAATGATGATATGGCGACTAGTGTTGAGCGCAAGTGCTTGCTACTTGAGTTTGCATCAGGTGCTCGGGTATGCACCGAGTATCGCGGGTGCTCGAGTGATATGCTCGAGTCCCCGCCCCGCATGTTTTGCGGCTGTCATACAGCAAAAAAAAAAACATGCGGGGATTGCCTGGCATACACGAGCAATCTCAGCATATTTTTTTTTGGGTGTCTAGCAACCGTGAAACATGTGGGGCGTAGACTTGAGAATGTCACTCGAGAACCCATGATACTCGATGCATACCCTAATAACCCGATACAAACTCAAATAGCCAACACTTGTGCTCAAGACTAATGACAACATATTCAATATGATGACCTAATGTTATCAAATTCTGTGTTGTATCTCTGGGTTCAAAATGTTCACTATACCCCTTGATAAAATCCTTGAGGGGGCTAGTTTCCAAAATGGCGTCACTTGTGGGGGGTTTCCACTGTTTAGGCACATCAGGGGCTCTTCAAACATGACATGGTGTTCGCTTTAGATTCCAGCCAATTAGGTTTTCAAAAAGTGACACAGTGCTCCTTCCCTTCTGAACCCTGCCATGCGCCCAAACAGTGTTTTTCCCCCACATATGGGGTATCGGCATACTGAGGAGAAATTGCACAACAATTTTTGGGGTCTATTTTCTCCTCTTACTCTTGTGAAAATAAAAAATTTGGGGCTAAAAGATCATTTTGTGGAAAAAGTTTGATTTTTTTTTAATTTTCACGGCTCTACGTTATAAACTTCTGTGAAGCACCTGGGGGTTCAGGTTGCTCACCACACATCTAGATAAGTTCCCTGAACAGTCTAGTTTCCAAAATGTTGTCACTTATGGGGAGTTTCCACTGTTTAGGCACATCAGGGGCTCCCCAAATGCGACATGGCGTCTAATAATTATTCAAGCAAATTTTACATTCAAAACGTCAAATGGCACTCCTTCCTTTCCGAGCCCTGCTGTGCACCAAAACAGTCGTTTTCCCCAATATATGGGGTATCGGAGTGCTCAGGAGAAATTGCACAACAAATTTTGGGGTCCATTTTTTCCTGTTACCCTTCCAAAAATAAAAAAACTTGGGTCTAAAGTAACATTTTTGTGAAAAAAGTTCAATGTTCATTGTTTTCTTCCACATTCCAAAAATTCCTGTGAAGCACCTGAAGGGTTAATAAACTTCTTGAATGTGGTTTTGAGCACCTTGAGGGGTGCAGTTTTTAGAATAATGTCACTTTTGGGTATTATCTGTCATAAAGGACCCTCAAAGTCACTTCAAATGTGACGTGGTCCCTAAAAATTAGGTTTTGTAAATTTTGTTGGAAAAATGAGAAATCGCTGGTCAACTTTTAAACCTTATAACTTCCTCACAAAAAAAAATTTTGGTTCCAAAATTGTGTTGATGTAAAGTAGACATGTGGGAAATGTTATTTATTAACTATTTTGTGTGACATATCTCTCTGATTTAAGGGCATGAAAATTCAAAGTTTTAAAATTGTGTAATTTTCTAAATTTTCGCCAAATTTCAGATTTTTTCACAAATAAACGCAAGTCATATCAAATAAATGTCATGAAGTACAATATGTCACGAAAAAACAATCTCGGAATCAGTGTGATCCGTTGAAGCGTTCCAAAGTTATTACCTCATAAAGTGACACTGGTCAGAATTGTAAAAATTGGCTTGATCATTAACATGCAAACAGCCTTTGGGGGTAAAGGGTTTAAAGGGAATCCATCAGCAGGTTGTTGCTATATAATCTGAGGACAGCACGAGGTAGGGGTTAAAACACCAAATTCAACGATGTGCCACAATAAACAACTGTGTGTTGTTTATTTACACTGAAGGTTTTATCACCATTATCATTGCTGTGACTAGCTGGCGCATGCACTCTCATCCTACTCTGCCCCCTCCTCTGAGCAGCTCACTGTCTATAGACATTGTACATAAAAAACATGGTGTGGGTGGGGTTAGCTTTCTTAGCTCTGCTGCATTGCTAAATCTAAAAACTCTAAATGTTTCAGAATAGCTGCACCCAGTAAAGTAAGTGGTACATAGTTGAATTTAGGTTCTCTTTGCCTTTATCATGCTGCTCTTAGATGAGGTAGCAAAAACCTGCTGACAGACTCTCCTTAAGCAATGTTCACACGTAACATTTTTGCAGGATTTTTTTCTGCAGCCAAAACCTGCACTCTTAGCAGGAAAAACAGTGCAATCAAAACACAGGTTTTGCTGCAGTTTTTAGCTTTGTTTTTTATGCGGATTACATCTGTGATTTGTCTGCAGTACATTTTTAATAAAGTTAGTTTTATTCACCAAAAACTCAGCAAAAAATGCTGTAAAAATGTAGCAAAACCTGTTGGCTGTAATTTTTTTTCCCACTTTCTCATTGTGTTCTACAAGTGAAAGAAAGCTGAAAAAAACACTGAAAGAATTGACATGCTGCAGATTAAAAAAAAGCTGCAATTTTCAAATTCAATCAAGAAAAAATACTAATGTGTGCATGAGATTTCTGAAATCTCATAGCTTTTCCTGGTACTGTTGAAAACAGCATCTTATTTGCATAAAAAAACTTAAAAAATGCTGCATGTGAACAAAGCCTTAAGGAATAAAACTTGTTAATGCATGTCACCCTGAAAAAAACATGGAAATTCAATTTAGCAAGTTTTCTTTAAAATCACTGATTAACAGCTGCTTTTGTGTGATTAATGTAAATGTTTGTAAAGGTTAAAAGTGTTAAAAATATGTTTAAATCATTACGCTGTTAATGTGATTGTGAGTGACAGTGAAATTACCACCATACGTGCAGACACAATAAGAATCCATTGTGTTAAGCAAATATTGAGGTAAGAGGGAATCATCCAGCATACAGTATTAGTAGAATATGTAATCAGCATAAAATTACAAAAAACAAGGCAGTAATTGCTGATACTGAAAAGTGAGCGCAGTTTGTAACAAAGGGAGAGTTTTCTGGGTTTAATCATTAATACCCTGTTGCAGCCCCATTGTTTCACCCATCAGTTTTGTCACTAAATGTCCACAGATTAGGCTCTGTTCACATTTGCATTGGAGGCCTAGTTATAGATTCTGCCAAAAATAAAGGATAAAGTATTGTAACATCTCTGGACACTATGACAGGAATCCGACAGACCCCTGTTATAGTTAAATTTTAGCCTGGGAGGCACAATACACTGGCCCATCAGTAGCCATATACATTAGATGAGTGTTGGCATAACAATGCTTTGGCTGATCATTCAGCAATGTTGGTCCACTTTCCCATACACAGGAGAGCTTGTTCGGTCGAGAAAACCACCGACTGACACATCGGCCAGCGACTTATTTCTGGGAAAGCAATGAGATCGGCAGTCCGAAATCAGACATTACTGATCAACATCTCTTCTGACCATCAGTTGGCCGGCACCCCCATACACATTAGACCATCATTCGAACCTGTCGGCCAACATTATACTAATGTGTTTGGGGGCCTTAGCATTGGGTCTTATGTAGCACTCAAGGCACCTCTGGTAGTATAATACATAAAGAGTGCCCCCTGTTGTCACCTTTTGTAATGTACATGCTGTAGTATAGTCACCCGCTATGTAACATAATCGAATACTTTGTTGGTAGTTTTATGTCCCTCACCACTCCACACACTGTAATGAAATCCTTAATATAATGACATACACCCCCTCCTGCAGTATAGATCTCACTGCCAGAGTATGATCACTTACATCCCTTGTGGTAATTATTCTTCCCTTGTTGCATAATTAATCACATCTTCCCCATTGGATCAGGGCAGGGATGAAGTATAGCCAGAGGTAGGCACCTGTCTAGGGTGCTACCTCAGGAGAAGCAGGAAGGACTGACACCACTTATCCATGGTACTAGGGAGATATGACGCGGCTCACTTATGTATCTGGACTCAACCACCAGAGAGAGTCCAGTATCTGCCCTGCTCACCAGTGGTCACAGTCAGTATGGTAGGCAGTAGTAGTTTAGTACTGGCACAGGGCACTTTCAATGTGAAGTAGATGCAGCGCTTAGCGTAGCGGGTAGTCTTCTGATATTCCAGGAGCGCTCAGATTGACAAGGCACACAGCAGTCAGTGCCCCGTGCCAGTACTAAACTACCACTGACTACTGTACTTACTGTGAACACTGGTGGGCAGGGCATCACCATGGCTGCCTAGTACTATAGATAAGTAGTGATGGGCACCATAGGCAGTGCTGAGACCTAACTCCTGACTGGTAGTGAAAAGTGGTGGGTGGTGTCAGGACTGCCTATAATAATCTCATCCTCATATAGTACAATAAATTCACTAAGATTCAATCATATACCCTTCCCAAATCCAATTGCAGTAATCACATTCCTGATCCCACTACCCCATTGCAGTATACTAATCATAACCCCCCAGCATCTCTCTGCACCCTTCTAATAATTATACCCCTCCATAGAATAATAATTATAACTGCCCCAATCATATACCTCATTGCTGGAACCTTCACTCCCCCAAGGAATTATGATCCATACCCCATAACACCATAAACACTGACAGCAGCGCTCTACAACCATGTCATGTCCTCACATGGCTCTTCTGTCACATCCGACCTGGCCCATGGGCAAAACAAGAGGCGTCGGTGACAGTTCATGTCTCCTGAGCGAACAAGCACTCCTCTCCAGCGGGTTAGAGGAAGGCGTGTCACGCACAGCGCGTTGTTATGTGGGTGTGCCTTAGAGATTTTGATGCGGTGATGGAAAGTTGCAGGGCCGCCAGGTGCTTTAGTGGTGCTGTACTTTGCTTTTAATCACCTGTAAGATTACAGATTATGATGCAGCCGTCTGTGATTTAAAAGCACAATGTCCCTCATGCATCTGGTGGTCCTGAACTGTTCCTAAGGGACCGGCCCGTGGGGAAAATGCTCTTCTGTCCCCCGGCCCATCCCACCACTGGTTATAGCCAATAGGGTCTGCTATGTAATCAATCTGGCACTTTGAGAAATTTTATTTCACAGTATATTCCTAAAGTATATAATAAGAACATTTTGATGATGATGCATATCAATGTAGGATGAAGGATTGTTGAAATTTGAATGGAGCTCCACTCTGTATTTCACTAAATTCAAGATCCATCTTCTGAAAAATCACATTTTGCATCATCCCTAAATTAGAATATCATCAAAAACTTAGTTTATTTCAGTTCTTCAACACAAAAAGTGAAAGTCATATATTATATAGAGACATTACAAACAGAGTGATCTAATTCAAGTGTCATCAATTACTGCATCAATGCGGCGTGGCATGGAGGCGATCAGCCTGTGGCACTGCTGAGGTGTTATGGAAGCCCAGGTTGCTTTGATAGCAGCCTTCAGCTCGTCTGTATTGTTGGGTCTGGTGTCTCTCATCTTCCTCTTGACAATACCACATAGATTCTCAATGGGGTTAAGGTCAGGCGAGTTTGCTGGCCAATCAAGCACAGTGATACTGTTGTTATTAAACCAGGTATTGGTACTTTTGGCAGTGTGGACAGGTGCCAAGTCCTGCTGGAGAATGAAATTTCCATCTGCAAAAAGCTTGTCGGCAGAGGGACGCATGAAGTGCTCTAAAATTTCCTGGTAGACGGCTGCGCTGACTTTGGTCTTGATAAAACACAGTGGACCTACACCAGCAGATGACATGGCTCCCCAAACCATCACTGATTGTGGAAACTTCACACTAGACCTCAAGCAGCTTGGATTGTGGCCTCTCCACTCTTCCTCCAGACTCTGGGACATTGATTTCCAAATGAAAATTGGAACTCCGGGACCTTGTGGAGTGTGTCAATGACTGCCTTCTGGACATCTGTCAAGTCAGCAGTCTTCCCCATGATTGTGGAGCCTACTGAAACAGACTAAGGGACCTTTTTAAACGCTTAGGAAGTCTTTGCAGGTGTTTTTGTTAATTATTGTAATTTACTGAGAAAATTACTTTTGTGATTTCATTGGCTGTAAGCCATAATCACCACCATTGACAGAAATAAACCCTTGAAATAGATCACTCTGTTTGTAATGACTCTATATAAAATATGAGTTTCACTTTTTGCATTGAAGAACTGAAATAAATTAACTTTTTGATGATATTCTAATTTAGTGAGATGCATTTGTACTTGCATGGTGACATCATGTTTTTTTTCCAGTTCTGTGATTTCTGCATGGTGATATTTTTGTGCATATCGTTCTTGCACCATTACTGTGCATTATCATGTGCATTATTCCTTTACTGTTGCATCGCTGTGTGCATTATTCTTGAGCTACTTCATAACTTTGTGAAATATCTGTGTGCTGTGATGTCAGTGTTTCTATAATTCTTGTGCTATAACTGAAATGAGTACTTACTGCTGTACTAACCCCTTCAGGACCATGACACATGATAAATGTATCAACATCTACAATCTAGCCACAGTCTTCAGTGTATCCATTTGTAGGTTTTCCTATCAGCAAGTTGCCTTTCTGAAGGATGCTTAACGGAACACGCCTAATGTTTCTATTGGTAAATCTGGCTCGGAATATCTGAAGTTATGACAACTGTGCATTATTCATGTAAAGTGACATCAGTGTGCACATTTTTTCTCCAGCGTGACATTACTGTGTGCATGATCACTTTACTTTAATACTACAAATATATTAACTATATGCAGGGGTATCATTGTGTGCCCTAAAGACAAAAGGCACAGAGTGGGTGCCAAAATCAAACACCTTTTATGTTCTGAATTTACTACTGAAAGTAGTCATGGTGGAGTGGGGCCTGTTTTGCTTTGGACACCAATGTTATTTGTTAATTTATTACACTCCAAATCCTCAAATCTACAAAATGCCTTTTAAATTGTTCTCTATTATTGATATATAGGGCTATGCTGACAATGGGAAATGTGGAAAATGTATTCTGGTCTTAGAACCTCCCTTAAAGGGAATCTGCCAGCGGGATTTTACAACCCCAAACTATCTATATGTGCATATAGCTGCTTCAAAGACAAATCCAGCAATACCTTTACCATAATAGTGCAATCCTCCGTTACCGAGAAATAAATGTTTCAATAGATATGCAACTGAGGCTGAAATGCTTTCGGCGCATGGAAGATCTTCACAAGCCTCTGTCACTCTGGCTTTATTCTCCGCCCAGTGCTGTCTCCTTCTGCTTGACTGGTATCTCCTTTGCTTTACATCACACAGCAAAATAGTTGTCAGTTAAAGCAGGAGGAGGCGGTCCCAGGAGGGTAATAGAGCTGGAGTGACAGAGGCTTCAGATCTTCAGCATCATTTGCATATCCATTCAAGCACTAATTTCTCAATAAGGAAGCAACAGACTGTTTAGATAAAGGAATTGCTGGATTTTTCTTTGAAAGAGCTACCCATGCATATAAATAGTTTGGGTGGTGATTCCTTTCAAAGTCTTTTCAGTATTTGTGACAACTTCTCATGGAAATCACTGCTGTACAGTCCTCTCTGCCATCGCCACACATTGATCATTGGTAGAGCCTTAGTAAACTACTGGGCACCAGTTGGAAATCTATCGAGCAGCCAATACCTCCAGGGAATTAATCACTAACCCCTTACCACTCTAGTCCACTAGGAAATGATTATTATACTGTTTATAAGATATTTAGAAACAGAGTGATTTGTTTCCAAGAAGATAATTGTGTTGTGATTGAACACAGACTTTTGCAGATATGTTAAGTGGCTGTCTGGCACTATTTCAGTACACAGATTACTGAATTTATGCTTGCAATATTTAGAATCAAAATCTAGAACTGCAAAACATAAATTGAATTACAAATGTGAAATATAATCTCATTTTATGACCTGAAAGCAACTGTTGATTATGCAATGAACATTTAGATATTTTTGCTGTTTTATTTATTTATGTGTTATTTATTTTTATTTTTTTACAAAATTGGGCTTAGATGGGTCAGAGACTCAGAATCAATTCCATTTATATCTGTTTTTTAACTTCCTCACAGGACCATCAGATGAACAGGACACAAAGCCTTCAATCAGATAACTAACTGGTGGGGCTGATGGCCAGGGTTGCCAAAAACAGATCTTCTCCCATCTGATAATGATGGCCTATCATAAACACTAGGGAGTGTTATAGCCTCCATGCATTCTGTTGTGAGCATCAGCTCTAAAAGTCCACCATACAACTTGACAGAGTTTGAACAGATATGAAAAGAAAAATGGGAAACAAATGCAAAGCTGATACTTAACTGTAGGCTTAAAGGGTAACCATACTTTCAAATAACTTTTTAGAATAAGTTGTCCTGTGTGTGTGAATGAAGAATAACATTATTTCTGGCCAATATGTGACTTCTATCCTGAATTTTCCTCAGTTTACCCTCTGCATGGTTTATCACTAATTTACACTCCACTCTGACTTGGTGGGAGGAAACTACCTGCTATAATCTCTCCTGCATAGAGAAGGTTTTAGATTGTTATCCCTTTTTAGCACACAGAGGCAAGCAGAAGCAGCATGGAGGAAATGACACAAAAATAGTGATGAGCTCACCATGATCCTTCTGTGTCTCCCACTGCTTCTTTTCACTCCCTGCTCCTCACTCCTCCTTTCCCTTCTTCTCTCCATAACAAATTATGGAGAGGTGTCAAATGACAGTCTGTCTTGTCTGAGTAAGAGCTAAGCTATTTTTTCAGAGTGGATGACAAGTTCAGGAGGCAGGAGGAGAGGACAAGTGTCTGATAAGTGGGGAAGGAAGCAAATTTCTCTGATAAGATACAGTGCCTACAAGTAGTATTCAACCCCCTGCAGATTTAGCTGGTTTGATAAGATGCAAATAAGTTAGAGCCTTCAAACTGCAAACGAGAGTAGGTTTTATGAACAGAAGCATAAATCTTACAAACCAAAAAGTTATGTTGCTCAGTTGAATTTTATTAAATTTTAAACATAAAAGTGTGGGTCAATGATTATACAACCCCTATGTTTAATATTTTGTGGAATAACCCTTGTTTGCAATTACAGCTAATAATCGTCTTTTATAAGACCTGATCAGGCCGGCACAGGTCTGTGGAGTTATCTTGGCCCACTCCTCCATGCAGATCTTCTCCAAGTTATCTAGGTTCTTTGGGTGTCTCATGTGGACTTTATTCTTGAGCTCCTTCCACAAGTTTTCAATTGGGTTAAGGTCAGGAGACTGACTAGGCCACTCCAACACCTTGACTTTTTCCCTCTTGAACCAGGCCTTGGTTTTCTTGGCTGTGTGCTTTGGGTCGTTGTCTTGTTGGAAGTTGAAATTACGACCCATCTTAAGATCCTTGATGGAGGAGCGGAGGTTCTTGGCCAAAATCTCCAGGTAGGCCGTGCTATCCATCTTCCCATGGATGCGGACCAGATGGCCAGGCCCCTTGGCAGAGAAACAGCCCCACAGCATGATGCTGCCACCACCATGCATGACTGTGGGGATGGTATTCTTGGGGTCGTATGCAGTGCCATCCAGTCTCCAAACGTCACGTGTGTGGTTGGCACCAAAGATCTCGATCTTGGTCTCATCAGACCATAGAACCTTGAACCAGTCTGTCTCAGAGTCCTCCAAGTGATCATGAGCAAACTGTAGACGAGCCTTGACATGACGCTTTGAAAGTAAAGGTACCTTACGGGCTAGTCTGGAACGGAGACCATTGCGGTGGAGTACGTTACTTATGGTATTGACTGAAACCAATGTCCCCACTGCCATGAGATCTTCCCGGAGCTCCTTCCTTGTTGTCCTTGGGTTAGCCTTGACTCTTCAGACAAGCCTGGCCTCGGCACGGGAGGACACTTTCAAAGGCTGTCCTGGCCGTGGAAGGCTAACAGTAGTTCCATAAGCCTTCCACTTACGGATGATGCTCCCAACAGTGGAGACAGGTAGGCCCAACTCCTTGGAAAGGGTTTTGTACCCCTTGCCAGCCTTGTGACCCTCCACGATCTTGTCTCTGATGGCCTTGGAATGCTCCTTTGTCTTTCCCATGTTGACCATGTCTGAGTGCTGTTCACAAGTTTGGGGAGGGTCTTAAATAGTCAGAAAAGGCTGGCAAAAGAGATCTTTAATCCACACATGTGAAGCTCATTATTCTTGGTGCCTGAACTACTTCTTAATACTTTTGGGGGACCAAACAGAATTCTTGTGGTTTGAGGGGTTGAATAATAAATGACACTCTGAATTAACTTTTAACGTTTTAAAAAAAAAAAAAAACAAAAACAAAATTTGCTGCAGTGCATTTCCCACTTCCATGCTGATCTACAGTACAAATGTCACAATGCCAAGTTAATTCCGCATGTGTCAACCAGCTAAATCTGCAGGGGGTTGAATACTACTTGTAGGCACTGTATATTGGAAAGTTTCATATATTTGCCTGTCCTATTGATTTATGCAAAGTTTGTTGAAAATACAATTAATTTTTAAGGTTGGAATTGACGTGGCCAAAATTTGCCGTGGCGCGCTTCGCGCACCGCATAGTTTGTCCCTCTTTCTGTTCTTCAAAAGTTGGGAGGTATGCTTTAAGAGCCTCTTGAGCTAAATTAGTGATAAAAAAGAAGTTACTACTTGCAGTGAAGATGTGAATATCATTTAAAGCTACATTATCTAAATAATGTACTGCATTTATATTTTTTATAGAATTGTATAAAGAGACCTAATATTTACTCTGTTATAAAATGTGTACTATTACACTGGAGCTGATTTTCATTTTGCAATTTTAGTGCCGGGCCGAATTTCCCGAGTCTTAGATCTTTCATGTAGTTTTTTTATTTGGAAATTAGTGGTAATCATGACTTCCTGCTCCCAGCTTTATCTCATTTATAATATTTCTGTACTTCTTGGAGGCCTTTTCCTACAGAACTGAAACTGTACCTCCTACTTAAAGGGAGGTTCCAAATATGGATGATAATCAGATGTTTCTTTTCTACTTCTAGTGGGTGGCAAACATCCAGACTGACAACATATGTGAGTTCTAGCATTTGAAGGGAAGGCACATGTTTGTTCTTACATGAAAATGTTCCTGTCAGTACAATTTCAAAAGTTGGATTAAAACAAGTCAAAGTATTTTGCAGTGCATAACCTTCTGTTTGAAGTATGAGGACAGACTGAACAAATGGATATGTTTAAGATAATTCTTCAATGTCAGATGCAGTTTGTAGGATGATCACTTTTGACTGATGTACCTAATATATCAACTGCTAAATATCCTTCCAGGCATTATCAAAGTAGACTTTTAGAAAAAAAATACAATGGAAACTCTACTACTAAACAATGAAAAAAATGACTTTTTCATACTTTTCCAAAGAATTTTTTCCCTCTAAGCAACCAGGATCTTTTTGATATTTTCCACTAGACAACCAGGGAACTGGGCAAAGAGGTATGTAAGAGAATGGCAGAAATTGTTCTTTCCCAGTTTCATATATTGCAAACAACCATGGCGTACTATGCACTGGACCTCCAGTTTGTTGTCTAATAAAGCCATCTATGTGAACTATGACACAAGTTTATCATTACAAATTCCTGGTCACTGTAGATTGTAATTTTTTTTTATATGTATTGAAAATAATGCCTATTCTCACAAATGATTGCCTATATTGTAAACAATACGTTATTCATAACAGATATTCCAATGTATATTGAAATCTTGTAGATAAAGAAAAAGTTGTCTAGAGTTAAGCAAATGATTCGCATTATTTTAGTTTCGCTCAAGTGCCTTCCATTTGGAATGGATTAATTTTTTTAAAGGGGCCTGTGATGTAAAAACCTTCATGTTAGCCTACAGATATGGGGTTAATCTGCAGGTTAATAGCGTTTTGAAGCTACTGGCACCCGCACTGTGAGCCCCTATGCCAAGAGGAAATTAACTGTTAGTCAGTGCCGGGGCTTATTTACAGCCGCCACTCACTATGCACTGAGCAGTGACTGAAGTCACAATGGCTGCGCCTCTATGACTGAAAGCCCAAGGCTGCCGTAAGGAAAAAATGAATTTCCTTCCGGCAGCGGGGCTCTCAGTACTGGCGCCAGGCAACTTCGGAATGCTATTAACCTGCAGATTATCCCTATATCTGCAGGTTAATAGTTTTTTTTCCATGACAGGTTCCCTTTAACTCAAATTTGAAGACTTAATTTTAGAAGTGTGCCTCACTTAATTATTTTTAGAGAAGCTTACCTTGAGAGAAAACTTTCAAGTGATCTTGTCTTGTCTTCCCTTTTACATGTAATCCCATCTCTTTTCTGCTTCTCCATCTCTTTAATTCTGGATTGGAATGTGTCAACTATATCAAACACTGACTTCATAGCAATAGGCACTTCATAATATTGCTGCATAATAAAACAATGAAAACCAATTTAAATAAATGAGCTGGGAACTTAACATTTTATTTATACATTTCAATTAAAAAATGTTAGATTTGGCATTGCAGCTCAGTCAGTTTTAGTAATACTTGCCACAGGGAAGAGGTATTTCATGGTCCATCTATAATTTAAAAAATGAGTGTATTGAACATTTCTTTACACCTTCTTTACTTTCTCCAAAAATTATTGTTAACAAGAAAATCTTATGTACATCTATATATCCAAATTGGTGTTAGTTTACATCATATGAGGCACAGTAGCTTTCTAACAATATGTCAAGAAAAGTAAACTGCTACTGCTTGGCTCATTGACTTGAAAGATTAGGTAAAGGTAGCCTACAAGGGTAATTTTGGCAGAAGAATTAATGTATGTATACATTCCAACCAGCTAGAGACAATTGAGAGGATGTCAATACCTCCATTATTTATTTTGCCATAACCATATCATGACTACAATATTGGAAGTATCCACTAAACCGCTACAGGCAACCCCTAAATCACTGGATAATCAGGAATTAGTAGTATAACACAATGGCCCCCTAGAGGCTAATATAAGGAGGAGGTTTGGCGGCATTCTGTGATTGCGTGGTTTACTGAGTGAAGTGCTACACCAGTACGTGTACTTGTTCTGAGCAGTGAAAGTTCAGGACTAGTGATGAGCAAGCATGCTCGTTACTCGAGATTTACGAGCATGCTCGGGTGTTTTCCGAGTATCTTCAGAGTGCTCGGATGTTATGTTTCAGTCATTCCGTGCTCATGATTTGCGACTGTTTGACAGCTATAATACATGTGAGGAATGCCTGTTTCTTAGTTGCGGTAGAAACTTCACAGAGCAGATTACATGGGATAACAAGCTTTTACTTCTCAGAACATGAGGTAAAGGAAAAAATGCACAGTCACACATTACTGCACCAGGAAGTAAGAACAAAACAGAAAATACAAGAGAGACTTTTTTCTTTTTTTCAATACGGTAAACAAGGAAACTTTACACAACATCGCCATCTACTGTCAGATCAGCATAAAGTCCTCCTTCACACAAACAAAGAAGTCCACAACTGTTGCATATACCAACACCCTTTCTCAACAGTAAGGACTTATTCAGTCAAACACAATTTCTTCATTAGTCTCTGATGTTTTTCAGCATTCAATGCCTTTGTGAAAATGTCTGCTGTAATATCTTCAGTTGGACAATATTCTAATTTCAGGATTCCTTGTTCCTGATGGTCCCTTAAGAAATGATGCTTCACATCAATGTGCTTGGTTCTTGGGTTAACTCTTTCCATCTGAGCAAGAACAAGACATCCCTGATTGTCCTCATTTATTTTTGTTGGTTCCAACTGTGCTTGTCTTAGGTCTATTAGCAATTGTCTTAACCATAGAACTTCTTGACTCGCATGTGCTGCTGCAACATATTCTGCTTCTCTTGAAGACAGTGTTACTATTGATTGATTTTTACTAGTCCAACTAATTGGTCCACCTGAGAGAAAAAAAAGATAGCCACTGGTAGATTTTCTGACAGTTGGATCTCCACCCCAATCTGCATCAACGTATCCAGTTAAAATGCATTTATCACTTGTAGGCAGTTTCAGTTTAACATTGCTGGTTCCTTTCAAAAACGTATTACTGCTCTGCACAGCATTCCAATCCGCTTTATTTGGCTTGGACACTTTTCTACTCAGAATTCCTACTGCTGCTGCAATGTCTGTCCTTGAAACAGTCACTAGATACAGTAATTTTCCTATTGCAATTCTGTACTCTTCATTATTTGGTAACACATTTTTCTCACTTCTCATCTCTTTAAGATAATTAGTTTCCATTGGAGACTTTGTTGGTTTTGCATCCTTCAATCCAAATGTTTCGGTTATGTCTTGAATCATGTGATTTTGATTAAGTAGGAAACTTCCATCTTCTTCTCTTTCTATCTGTATTCCTAAGTACTCTTTTCACATTTCCCAAGGCTTTGATCTCGAAATGTTGATTCAGGATTTTTAGTATGTCCTCTTTATCCCTTTCTTTTTCAAAACAAACTAAAATGTCATCAACATATATGAGTACATAGATCCATCTGTCCATTAGTCTTTTTGTGTACAGGCAAGGATCAGCTTTGCTTCCTTTAAATTTTTCATTTCTGAGCACCTCCGTGATTTTATCTTTCCACGCTTTAGCAGCTTGTTTTAAACCGTATATACTTTTCTGTAATTTGCAAACCATGTTTGGGTTACTTTCATCTTTGAATCCTGGAGATTGTTCCATGTAAATATCTTCTGTTAAACTTCCATTCAAAAATGCTGTCTCTACATCGAGATGTTTAATTTCCATCTGTTTCATTGCTGCAACTGCAAACAAAATTCTTATTGTAGTATGTTTGACAACTGGAGCAAATGTTTCATCATAGTCTTCTCCATATTTTTGAGAATAACCTTTAGCTACGAGTCTTTCTCGGTATCGTTCAGCTGTGCCACCTGTTCGGTACTTTACTTTAAAAACCCATTTACATCCTATAGCTTTTCTTCCTTCTGGTAATTCTGTTAGTGTCCATGTTTTTGAGTCATGCATGGATTTTATTTCTATTTCTGTTGCCTCTATCCATTTATTGGCTTCTTCTTCAGGAAGTCGAGATATGTCTTCCCAAGAGGTAGGCTCATAAATTTTACTTGTACTTGCCTTGTATGAAAGGCGTATTGGTGGTTTTCCTTTGTTTTCTCTTATTGAATGTCTTGGTTCTGTGTCTGTTTGTAGTTGTTTCTTTTCACTTTCAGTATTCATAGTGTCTTCATTTAGATCCTCAATGAAGGTCACACTGTTACTCACCATAACTCTGTCTGTTTTGGGATCTAGGATTCTATATCCTTTTGCAATTTTCACTATATCCAACAAATATTCCTTCCATGGACCTATTTTGAAGTTTGGAATGTTTTTCTGTTGGAATGAATACAAAAACTTTACAACCAAAAACTCTTAAATGATTTACACTTGGTTTCATACCTTGCTACAGTTCATATGGTTTTTTTTCAGTTTTCTAGAAAAAAGTCGGTTCTGTAGATATGTAGCTGTCATTGCTGCCTCACCCCAATATTTCTCTGATAGTTTGGAATCTGTCAGCATATACCTTATCATTTCAGTCAGAGTTCCGTTTTTCCTTTCTGCGACTCCATTTTGTTCAGGTGTGTAAGGAACAGTCTTTTGATGCTCTATATCATTTTTTCTTAAGTAGTTTTCTATTTGGTGTCCTGTGAATTCACCTCCATTATCACTTGTAATGACAATTGGCTTCCTCTGAAATTTGTTATTCGACTTTGTCACGTAGTCTACTAGTTTATTGAAAACTTCGCTTTTGTTCTTGATCAAGTATGTGACTGTGTATCTTGAGTAGTCATCTATAAAAGTCACCATATATCTATTGCCTCCTGATGTAGTCACTTTCATGGGTCCACATACGTCAGTATGCACCAAATCAAGTGGTCTTGTGCTTTTCGTTTCACTTTCTTTAGGAATAGATATCCTTGTGGCTTTTGATTTTATACAACATTCACATCTTACGGTAATTGAGCAATCAGATATCAATAGATCCTTTGTCAATTCTTTCCTTTGTAGCTCCATTATACTTTCAGGATGTCTGTGTCCTAGACGTCTATGCCACATGTGAATACAATTCTTGTGATCATGTGTACAGAACTTCATCTGTTCCTTTAATGTGTCTAGATGATATAGTTGTTCATCTGCCTTGACATTGGTTATTACCTTGTTTCCTGTTAGGATTGTACACTCATCATCTTTGAATTTCACATTAAGTCCTTTAGCTGTTAGATGTTTTACAGATAAGAATCCTCCTTCTAATCCTGGAACATATAACACATCCTGTACAAGTATTTTTGAATCATGCCCAAACTTGTTAGAACAGTTTAGCATTCCTTGTCCAACACCTTCTGCAGTTATTTTGCTCCCATCTGCAAAATAAATGGCTTCCTTCTTATTTAAATTAAGTTCAGTAAATAATTTTTTATTACTTGTCATGTGACTTGTTGCTCCTGAGTCAATAAACCAACCCCACGATGATTTCTTATCAGTCACTTTAAATGTGCCATTCCAATTTTTTTCACATGAATCAGAAATTGTGTTTTTCACCTTCTGTATATTCTCTTTATGATGTAATTTCTGTTGTTCTGCTTTTCATATAGCTTTCCACAGTCTTTCTTTAAATGTCCTTTTTTCTTACATCTGAAACATTCTCTTGTCTCTTTATTATAGGGTCTTTTTGATTCCGTAGCTTTAAGAGCATTTCCATTATCTTTTTCAGTAGAAGAATCATTTGTTTGTTCTTTCTTTCTTTGATATTCATCTATGAGTCTGTTATTCACAAACTCTAATGTAATGTCTGTTTCAGGTCTTGCCTCTAGTGTAGTTATCAAAGCAGTATATGAATCCGGTAATCTGCACAATAATATTGCTGCTACATGGCTTTCCTTAATATCTTCACCAATTGATCTCAGCTGTGATATCACTTCCATAATAGAGAATATATGCTTCTGCATGTCATTGTCTGCACTTAGTCTCATACTGTAAAGCTTTCTTAGCAGAAATAACTTGTGATATAAGCTGGGTCTTTCATGTAGCTTTCTTAGTGCTTCCCACATTCCCTTTGCTGTATCCTCATTCCTTATGTGGCTTAATTGAGCATCATCCACTAATAGGCTGAGGGTAGCTCTTGCTTGTCTATTTCTCTTATCCCATGTCTGATTATCCTCATCAGGTCTATCTGTAGTGATTACTTCCCATAAATTATCTTTAGACAATAATATATCTACTTTGAACTTCCATAACTGATAATTCTCATTATTCAGCTTAGCTATTGTGAGTTTTAGCTCTGTGCTACTCGTTATCTTTAACTTGTCTTACTTGTTTGGAGAGAATTGTACTGAACAATTCTTCTGCATTCACCAGGGTCTTGCTGAGAGTTAAGGTGTCCTGGGTGTCTGGGGTTCTCGGTGCCTGGGGTCCTCGGTGCCTGGGCCCATAACCTGTTGCACAGCTGCTGGATACCCAAAGTTGCGGTAGAAACTTCACAGAGCAGATTACATGGGATAACAAGATTTTACTTCTCAGAACATCAGGTAAAGGAAAAAACGCACAGTCACACAGTACTGCACCAGGAAGTAAGAACAAAACAGAAAATACAAGAGAGACTTTTTTCTTTTTACAATAGCTCGATAGTGTGGAGCAACTCACAGAAAAGGACATAACTTTCAAAAAACATCACATAAAAAAGGCAGCCATTTTTACCAACAACAGGCCCCTATGATAAAGGTAGAGACAGCACAGGTTCAAAATATTGATGAAATAATCATTCATGGGGGCGGTGGCTGTCTAGTGTTATAAAGCACATTGATAAGGCTTGTATAAGGCTCAAAGTCACACAGATACATGTTCTGCACAGTGTCTGGCTTACAGCCTATCAGTAATGCCCACACTATTAGATTGGTGGGGCTGTCCAGCACTATATAAGTGCACCTCACAAGGACAGACACCCCAATTCTCCAAGCCAACACTAAAAGGGTCCCGCCTCACCCTGCAAAAGATTAAAAAATGTACAATACCTAAAGATGCAATAAATGCATATGGTATTTTTCAATATTTTGGAAACATGCAAAAGCTCGCAACCACGTTAAGGTTCCTAATTGTCTCACTTTCCTACACTAAAATGCAAAGCAAGTTGCTAGTGTGAAAGTGGTGGACCAGTGGCCATAATTTCTGAGAAATGATGGCGGGGTCTGTAAGGAGCTGTAATGATAGGTCACTAGTTAGAAAGTAAGCAGACCTCAGAGCAGAAGGCAATTTGCTTGCTTTGCAAAGTGTGTCCTAGTGAATACAAGAATGGATGGGCAGTGGTCTGTAGATAATAAAGATGTGCTGTGTATGAAATGGGCCTTTGACTGTTCCATGTGCATTGCTGCCTAACAAGCGATAGCTGAACTATATTGTCAGCCAATTGATTAGTTCTGAAGAATCTGCTGGGGCTGTGGAAAATGTCAACTGAGTTGCAAACCAGTAATGGCTGAAGGTGCTGAGTCCAAGCCTGAGGGGAGGGGCTGATGTTTATTCCTGGGAGGATCCCTGTGAACGGTTATTGATGTGGCCTAGATGTTTAGTCTTGTACTACTGTATACTAGACTGTGTGGAGTAAATGGTGCAAGGAGTAGCCTTGATAGAAACAGGGTTCAAGTGGAGGGGTACCATATAAGTGTTAGAGCATAAGATCTGAAGTGTGGGATGTGAGATTGCCTATTACAGGTGTAAGGATGGTGGACTGTGCTGTCACGTTACTACAACTGAAGACACGAATTGCGTTATGTGTATTGTGTAGTGTGAATAATGTCTTCCGTCTTTGTATATATGATGATGTAATGTGCCATGTGAAATGTAATATGTTCCTGTTGATGTTAGTAATGTACAGTATAGGATAGGTAGTGTAAGATGTAGCTAGCTGACTGTAGTATAGGTAGTGACGATAGGGTAAGTTAGAATAGAGTTAATATTGGGACTAGCCCACAGTGGAAGGGGTTAGTGTTAGGGAAAGTGACTGAGTTCCTGTTAGTTGGGTAGATAGGGTCTGGAGTGTAAAGTGAGCAGAGCTGCATGAATGGGTGACCCTAAGTGAGAGGAGACTAAGAACGAGGGATAGTGTGATCCTGAAGAGAAGTGACTGACAAAACAGAGTGGCCTTCTGGAGAACTGTCCTTGGATAGGATGCCGAGTCACGAACCCCAGAGCTTGTAACGCAGAACGTAACGGAGCTAAGCAGGACTGAGTATGACAGTCTAATGGGGGTCCTGAGAGCAAGGGTTCCAGGGCACCAGTAATGGAAGAATTAGGATGCAGAATCAAAGCGCAAGTAAGGAGACTTGCTGATCAGGACTGGGTTGTGCCAGAGTAGAGAGAAACAGTGTGCCTCACTAGCCCTGGAGTAAACTACGGAGGAAGGATATTGAAGTGAAAAATGCTTTATACTGTAAAGGAAATGTAAAGGAAATGTCCATAAAACTTTGCACCCATTATCCCTTGTATACAACCTCTACCAAATTACCATTCAGTAAAAAGTTTGTTTTGGAACGGAAGTCCCTGTCGTGGAACTGTGAAACACATGGTTCTGGCCAGCCCAAGCCGTCGGCTACATGGGCCTGCATGGGCGTAAGGCCCTCACAGCACAAGTCCACACAACCAGCCAGGACCCCCACTTTCATGTAGCACGACGGGACCTAAAAGGAGACGAGTGCTTCGCCCACAGCTACAGCCTCAGGCTACACAGAGACCAGAAGAAAACATGAGAGAAGCAAATCTTTGTAGAATAAAATCATTGAGATGCAGAGACAGTGATAGGGGGACAGACAGGGCCCTGAAAAGATGGGTTTGAGAACAGAGTTAGAGCCATATGTGTTATGGCTTCATTGTTTGACTGACTGACTCTTGACAAGTGGTAAGAATGCAGAGTTTTGTCTAAGGCACTCACTTGTATGCGGAAATAATTATACATTTTGTCCCATTTCATTTGACAGTAGCCCTAACCCATTTTGTCCTACTTTACATTTTGATATCGTCTGGGCTGTGATTTTACATGATTATGAAGCGCTGAACACAATGGACAAGTCAATGTAACTGAGCTCCTAAAGAATAGGAAAAATGACACAATAACCTTAGAGACAGATTTAAGTCCGCTGCAAAGATATATGCAGTTTTAATAAGACTCTTTAGGGCTCTGAAAACAAGATGAAAACCCATAACTTTCCATTATTGTATGCTGTAAAACACAGCAAAAGAGTTTTCAGCAACGAAACCATCGACCTTTTCTCTCTGCCAGATTCCGCTATACCATGTGTATGGGATGTGGTCAGTGCTACAGGGGAGCTCGAGTTCCCCAGCTTGGGCCTTGTTGCTATACCTCCAAGTCCATAGTTACGCTAATTTTTTAGCTTCCATCCAGAATCTCACAGCCCAACTCACACTCATTGAATCACTGTGTGTCTCTTCTGTGGCTCCTTCGCGTATGTTTGCCCTGGTCTTCAGCATTTTATTTGTGAGAAAACATAGACTACAGTACAAGTTTTGTCCAGGCCTGCAAGGGAACTAGGAACATGTGGACTTAAAGAAGCACTCCTCCTCCCATCAAAATTTTTATCCTCTTAATATATTGCAGTCATCATGTTATATAGCAATGTGTACTTACAATTGCTCATTTTGCCTTTCTGCCCAATTAATTTTTACAGAAGTAAATCCAGCTCACCACCTGCAGTTCCACACTTCTGGAGCACGGATAGCACCTGGGCAGGGTGCAACATTTAATAGACAAAGCAGAAAAATCCAGCTCCCCACCTGCAGTTCCACACTTCTGGAGCACAGATAGCACCTGGGCAGGGTGCAACGTCCAACAGACGTCCAAGATGTTGACAAAGAGCGCTTGCCACTCGAAACGCGTCAAAAGATGCCTGTATTCTCTTTTTTGTGAACACACAATTTTAATCTTTGTTTCATGTACCTTGGAAAATAAAATGCACTTTTTTGGACTTCATCTGTGAGCTGGATTTTTCTGCTTTCCAAATTTATTTTTTTGTTTTCTATTAGGTCTATGACATCACGTCATTAAAAACAGACTAGCTGAATCCTCCTAAGCTCTATGTAGAAACAGGAGGTCAATTCTCTCTGCACAAGTCATCAGTCACTGAAAAAGTCCCTGGCAGGGGGGAGGAGCAGAGCAGCTGGGTCAGGAGTTGAAAAGGGAATCACTCATGCAGGGACAAGAGACTTCCTGTTTCTACATAAAGTAGAGAAAAGAGAAGAATTAACTGGGTAGAAAAGCAGAATGAGCAATTGTAAGTACACAGTGCTCTATAATATGATGACTGCAATATATTAAGAGGATAAAAACTTTGATGGGAGGAGTGCTTCTTTAATCACTCACTTTGACTCATAAGCTGTCATTGTCCTCTAAATAACATAATTTTAGAACACTGGTATAGGACACTTGTTTAGTTGCATATAATGTGCCCTCAGGCATCACGCCAACTCTTAGTATGATGTCACACATATGTCCATCATAACCCCCTTATAGAGGGCGGTATTTTGATCTTCCGGATTTGATGCCTACTCAGCTTTGCACCAGAGATGAGCGAATAAATTCACAGGACCATGGTCCATCGGTCAGATCAGTACTTCATGGTCGATGGATGGCAGCCCTGCGAACTGCCATAATCTACGGTATGACTCCTCTTTTCATTAGTCGGCTTAGCATGACATTGTGTGTGCATCATGTTTCACCAATGACATTGTGCCAGGCAAGCTAATCAAAAGAGAAGCTGCAGATGACGGCAGGTAGGAGTCGGTTCACTGGGCTTTTAGAGGCCACAGAGTACTGACATGATTGTTGGTACAGGATCTAACGAATCGATCAACACCATCTCTATCGAGCACACAACTTGTTTTCTCTGCACTATGTTCAGATTCTCCCAGGCTCTAGGTTTATGATTAGCCAAATGTACACCACCTAATTAACCTTCATCCATCTGTTATCTCAGGCTTTGTTCATACATCATCATTCATTGTCTGTGTGCTGTCCATCTTTCTTAATCCCCCGTCTCACATAGCGAGATCGCTAGCGAGATCACAGCTGTGTCACGGTTTTGGTGACGCAACAGCGACCTCACCAGCGATGTCGCTATGTGTGACACTTTGCAACGATCAGGCCCCTGCTGTGAGGTCGCTGATCGCTGCAAAGTGTCCTGGACCATTTTTTGGTCGTTGCCCTCCCGCTGGTCAGCATACAACGCTGTGTGTGACCAGCGGGACCAGCGATCAGGCTGGTAACCATGGTAAACATCGGGTTACTAGGGGCACATGTGCACCTAGTAACCCGTTGTTTATCATGGTTACGAGCCTGCTAAAGTAAGCGGTAACCGCTCACCGTAGCAGAGTGGTAACCATGATAAACAATGGGTTACTAGGTGCGCGTGTGCCCCTAGTAACCCGATGTTTACCATGGTTACCAGCCTGCTCCTGCTTCAGCAGGCTCGTAACCAGGAGCAGGACATTGTGGAAAGAGTCTTTCCACGATGTCGCTGCTCCCCTGATCGTTGGTGAGCCTGCCTGTTTTACATCTCACCAGCGACCACATAGCGACGCAGCAACGATCCCTGACAGGTCGTATCGTTGTCGGGATCGTTGCTGCGTCGCTAAGTGTGACGGGGCCTTTACACTGACACATCTGATTTTAAGGGGCTATTCAAATGTCAGTTTTGTTTCTGCTGATGGATGGTCAACTTGCCCATTCAAGTCAATGATTTAGTGAATGAAATGAATATCACAATGATGGAATCCGTATTATATCTGTTTTTCATTGGCTCGTCACCAGCTCACCCATCTTTTATTGCATATGAAGTAGAAATGGAAGTCACACGGATTGGAAATCTGGACACAAGGATTAAAGATGGATGAAAAATGGATGCAGTGCACTGATGAAAAACAATTATTTTCAAGTGGATTGAAAAAAATCACTAACAAGTGAATAAAGCTTTAATAATGCCACACGCGCCTTGTATTTGCACCCTTGTACTAGGCAGTGGGAACGCCCTCTGATCTAAGGCTGCACTTTGTTTAGTTTGTTTTCTAATAAAAGCAAATTGAAGTAAGACACTGAGATAATCTGCAAAAGTTATTGTACAAGTCTACTTTTTAAACAAAATGTATATGACGCCATTATTGGGTTATAACCTGTTATTAGGTATAAGACATACTGTTTATTGTGATTTGCTTGATTTGACCCTGCAAATAACCAGCAGTTTTGGCCTTTTGACAAGAATTTCCTGCTACCCACCAGTGGATTTTTATCTTTGCACATTGAGGAATTTTAAACAGAACGTCTTTTATTACAGAGGTGGTATGTCATGTATGACATGGTACATGTAAGTTAAAACATCCCTCCAGCTGTTGGCTGCAGTACTTTTGAATATGTGCTAAGAAATTCCAATAGATTTACTGGATGTCATATGAGGCTATATTCAACTGTGGGAATTTTTTATTCCAAATTTTTTTGCAACTATCCCATTTATATAAAATGGTTTTGTAGAGATTCACGGAAACGCTTTAGGATACAAATCTAGTGCAGATCTATGGGACACAATTTTTAGATTTTTGTTCATAGAATCTGCTAAGTGTGTACATATCGTTAGAGTCCCCAAGTCTAAAACAATAACAATGATATTAATAATAACAACATACTTATATTATCAACAGTACATATAAAATGGAAAGATCTACTTACCTTAACCCTCATATCTAAATCTGTCAGTACCATGAAGAAATCATTGTAAGTCATCCCATACTCTTTTCTTAATTCTGTGATCAGCTCACGGTCCAGTAAGTCATCATCTCCAATTACCTTCATTGGTTTTTCGTTATCTAAAGCAATATAGAACAGTATCAAAATGTTTCTTCCTTGTTGTAATCTAATTTAAAGTGAATCTTGTCACCAGATTTTTTGCTACCACATCTGAAAACAGCATAATGCTGGGGTGGAAACCCTGATTCCAGCGATGTATCACTTACTGGACCCCTTACTGTCATTTTGATGAAATCACTGTTTTATCTGCTGAAGATCTACCATTTCACTTAATGCTGAGCTTTGTATAATCCCGCCCACACCACTGATTAACAGCTTTCTGTGTGCACTGTGCATAGGCATAAAGTGCCAATCAGTGATGGGTGTGTGTGTGTGTGGGTGGGTGTGTGGGTGTGTGTGTGTGGGGGGGGATTCTACATTATTTTGCTCTTAAATTAGGTGTCAAAAACCTGGAGTCAGATTCCCTTGAATAACACACACATTTATACATATTCCTGTGTGCATAGCATTTTATTTGTTAAAGCAGCAGTTTGTCATTCAGATTGTATCTTCCTTTTGTAACACATTAGCCATAAAGTCATCAGTTTATTCCTTTAGGCCTCAGACCCACTATCAGTATTTGGTCAGTATTCGGTCAGTATTTTTTCTCAGGAGTGGGAGCCAAAACCAGGTGAGGAACAATCAGAGAAAAGGTATAATAGAAACAAGTCACCAATTCTGCATTTATCACCCACTCCTGGTTTTGGCTCCCACTCCTGAGAAAAAATACTGACCGAATACTGACCAAATACTGATATACAGTCACTTTTCTACAGCAATAAAGAAAAAAAATAGGTCGCATTGTTTTCCCAACACTGTGCAGAACAAGCAGGGGTAAGGGTGAGGTGGCACCTGCACTAATGGCCGTTTTGCGTGAAGTGGCCAATGCCACCCGTTGTGGTGCTGCAAAAAAGGTCTAGTCAAAGATAACCTTATTTATTTATGATTTATGAATAAATTTCTTACACTTAGTGTCTATTTTTTAGGGAATATTGATGACAAATCCTACATGTGCAATGATGATAATAAAGTTTATGATACACATAAAAAGGCTTCCCTCTCTGATTGTCTGTGGTACGCTCTTCTTCATTAGTCATGTAACAGAGATTTGACTGTGCCAACTTGAATTATATAGGGGAATATATAGAGGAAGCTAGAATTACCCAGTTAACAGCAAACATTTAATATTCAAGTTGTCACTGAAAGTTTATTCTATAAGCATTTCCCTTCACTGCAGAATAATAGGTCCAAGAAGATGAATGTATGTGACATAATGACTCTATACATCACATTTTTAATTTAGAAGTATTTTTTTAGCAAATTGATCAATTATTGCTTATAGGTTTTTCTCTAAAGGCAGTCTTCCAAAAGGATCTACTCCTAAGCCATCTATATGGGCATGCAAGTCACAGAAGTTGAATAAAATGACACCTTTATATCTACGATCTGATGTCTTATTCCAGAGAAATACACATTTTTCTTAATAAATAAATGAGCTGTTAAGATCTATGGGCCGGACATAGATCTCCCTGAGAATCTGCCTCCAGAGCATATTTTAAATGAAAAGGGGAGTTACCAATGTGAGATATGTAATGACTGACAGTCTGATCTCCTGATCTCACTCCAGATGCCTGATTACATCTAACACAGTACAGTAGAACTGAGCTTTGTCTCATTATAAACACATCTGCAGCTGCATCTCCTCTCATAGAGCTGTTAGCTCTGCTGCAGAGCTGTGCCTGATTACAACTAGCACTTCCACAGCTTCCATCTCACAGGCAGCCAGTGTGGAGGGAGGGGCGTACACCTCATCTGATAGCACTGTTAGAGGAGAGCTACAACCACAGATGTGTTTGTAATGAGACATAGCTCAGCCCTTCTGTTCTGTGTTAGTTAAAATGACACACAGCTCTGCAGTGAGATCAGGAGTGCAGACATCAGTCACTACATGTCTCACACTAATAACTCCCTTTTTCATTCAAAATAAGCTATGGAGGTAGATTCCCAGGGAAATCTTTGTCTGGCCCATAGATATTAAAGGAAATCTGTCTGCAAATTTTTGCTTTATAATCTGAGAGCACCATAATATAGGTCAATACATTCTGATTCAAGGGATCTATCACTTACTGGACTGCTTGATGTAATTTTGATAGAATCCCTGTATTGTCTGAAGTAGATGTAGCAGAGCTAAGACTTTTGGGCTTTTCTATAACCCCACTCACACCGCTGACTGGCAGCTTCCTGTGTACACAGTGAATTGTCAGTCAGGGGAAGGTGTGGGGTTACAAAGATTGACTGGATTGCTGTGCACATGAGACCTAGTCCTGTAGTGATAATAAAGCAATAAAAAAGGATTTTAGGGGTATGTCAAAAGTAAAAGAAAAGTCAAAGATGCTATAGGATTTTTGCAGGATGAAAATGGTGAAATGGTAAGAAAGGATGTTGAGAAGGCCGAACTTTTTAATTCCTATTTTGCATCTGTTTTCTCTCAGAAAGAAAATGTAACATCAACTGATCTTCACTGTCCTTTTAAAGGAATAGAGGAATCCAAGTTATCTGTAAACAGAAAGATTGTGAGGGAATATTTAGCTAACATAAATGAGTTCAAGTCTCCAGGTCCAGATGAATTACACCCCAGAGTACTGAAGGAGATCGTAGAAGAAATTTTAGAACCACTCTCCATAATCTTTAAAAATTCTTGGAGAACAGGAGAAGTCCCAGAAGACTGGAGAAGAGCAAATGCTGTTCCTATCTTCAAAAAGGGGAAGAAGGTGGACCCAGGGAACTATAGGAAGGCGAGTCTGACTTCTATACCAGGAAAGATCTTTGAACAAATTATTAAACAACATGTATGTAAGTACCTGGATAAGAATGAAGTGATTAACCAGAGTCAGCATGGGTTTGTAACTAACAAGTCATGTCAGACTAACTTAATTTCCTTCTATGACAGAATCACTGACTGGGTGGATCAGGGAAATGCTGTAGATATAGTATATCTTGACTTTAGCAAAGCATTTGACAAAGTATCTCACACCATCCTTATTGAAAAAATGACCAAGTATGGAATGGACAAGGCAACTGTTAGGTGGATTCATAACTGGCTTAGTGATCGGACTCAAAGAGTGGTCGTAATTGGCTTCACATCCAGTTGGATGAATGTCTCAAGTGGGGTACCACAGGGCTCTGTCCTGGGACCTGTATTGTTCAACATCTTTATCAATGATTTAGATGAAGGAATTGAGGGTAAACTGATTAAATTTGCTGATGACACAAAGCTAGGAGGGATAGCTAATACTAGAGAAGGGAGAGAGAGGATTCAAAAAGACCTAAATAAACTGGAGCAGTGGGCAGTAACTAACAGAATGTTTTTTAACAGGGAAAAATGCAAAGTACTACATCTGGGCAATAAAAATGAAAAAAGCATATACAAAATGGGAGGAATAGAGCTAAGCAACAGTACATCTGAAAAAGACTTAGGTATACTAATAGATCACAGACTGAACATGAGTCAGCAGTGTGATGCAGCAGCAAAAAAGGCAAATACAATTATGGGATGTATTAACAGAAGCATACAGTCTAGATCACGTGAAGTCATTATCGGATTTTACTCCTCTTTGGTCAGACCTCATCTGGAATACTGTGTCCAGTTTTGGGCACCACATTTTAAAAAAGACATTGACAAACTGGAGCAAGTTCAGAGAAGAGCGACCAGAATGGTGACCGGTCTGCAAACCATGTCCTATGAGGAACGGTTACAGGATTTGGGAATGTTTAGCTTGCAAAAAAGAAGACTGAGAGGAGACTTAATAGCTGTCTACAAATATCTCAAGGGCTGTCACATTGACGAAGGATCATCTTTATTCTCATTTGCGCAAGGAAAGACTAGAAGCAATGGGATGAAACTGAATGGGAGGAGACACAGATTAGATATTAGAATAAACTTTTTGACAGTTAGGGTGATCAATGAGTGGAACAGGCTGCCACGAGAGGTGGTGAGTTCCCCTTCAATGGACGTCTTCAAACAGAGGCTGGACAGACATCTGTCTGAGATGATCTAGTGAATCCTGCTTTGAGCAGGGGGTTGGACCAGATGACCCAGGAGGTCCCTTCCAACTCTACCATTCTATGATTCTATGATTCTCCTGCTGATGACACACTGATTGTATTGAAACTACAACACACAGCCTAGTAAGTGACACATCGCTGGAATCCGGCACTTTTGCCCTATATCATGCTGCTCTCAGATTACATAACACAAGCTGCTGACAGATTCCCTCTAACAGCTTATTTACATATTAAGAAAAATGTGTATTTTTCTGGAAGAAGGCATTGGATCGCAAATATCTTTTTATTTAACTGTTTATGACCTGTATGCCCATATAGACGGCTTAGGAAGGTTGATCCTACTGACTTATTCCCTTTACGTTCATGATTAATCATGATACAGTTTTGTTGAAAAAATGTACAGGCCTCACTGTATGTAATGACAGGGACTCATCACAAGAGCGAATCATCAGAATTCTGACTAGTAAGTGTTGTCATGTGGACACTAGAGCAGAGGAGCAGTAGACTTAAGGTCAGTAATTCTTTGGACTGATAAGAATTACTGTAAGCTCATCCATATTTTCAAAGTGTTTTAATGGATTTTAATTATTTAATTGGTAGCTCTCCTTTAAAAAAAATTATGCAACAGCAAATGAAAAACATATTTATTCTGCCATTGTTTTCAGTTTATAGCTAGAATGATGTCTAGCTTTGGCAGTCAATCATCCTTTTCGAGCAATAGTCAGGCAAAGCACATGGATTTACATAGTAATTAGAAGCACGTGGATTGAGAAAGTGATAGAACTGCAATTAAATTGTGAACATATGTTGTCCTACAGTGACTCGTATACGGTACTTTATTTTACCAAACACCAAATAATTCATATCCTTTAATGAACGCCAAGATTTTTTTTGTATACAAGTTAATTATTTGCATTATTAGTTCAAATATTCAGTCTCCCAAGAAGAATGTACCATTAGACATCATAGATTTCCCATGGCGGCAAAATTGCGTGCAGGAGGAATTGACTGGAGCATCAGGTTGTGCATTTGTCATGCTGCTTTGTTTTTTTACCTATGGCAGTGACATTAGAGTGTACTGCTCAACTATCTTTGTTGGTGCTATAGACTTTGAATAGAAGGGCACAGGCAGCTGCGCCATTGAATTCCTGTTGGACATGGACTTACAACCAGAATATTGTAAAAGAGGTATTAAAGGTGGTGGCTGTAGTTTATATCGGGGAAGCCCGGAAACAGGAAAAACAATTATAATAAGTTATTTTTATTATTTAAAAATGAATTAATAATACACATATTTTATTAGGTGGTGTAACATACCTGGCGGCGTCCTTGCATGGTGGTCCATCTCCCACTGTGCAAGAGGGCGCACTTGATCTCCTGTCCAGAATGTCTCTCTGGCTTCCCTCCATGCTGTCTGTTTGTGTCTGTTTCTGCTGCTTAAGGGCGGCGCCCGATCACTTCCTGCCTTTTGTACCTGCTGTGGGTCACACTCCTTGTGCGTCCTCAGCCTATTGCTGTCTGTCACTTGGTATATAGCTCAGCAGCTCCCTTCTATCCCTGCCTGAGCATAGTGTTTCCTTCAGTGTGTGCTTTCACTCTGAAGGTGCCAGGTCCCGTCTCTTGTCTCCTGCTTTTTGTATCAGTTCCCGTGTCTGAACTGAGTCCTGTATGTCTCCTGCTTTGCGGTATCAGCTCCCGTGTCTGAACTGAGTCCTGTATGTCTCCTGCTTTGCGGTATCAGCTCCCGTGTCTGAACTGACTCCTTTCTGTGTTCTCTTGTCTGTCCTGTCTGAACACGCTCCTAGCCTGTTCCTCTCGCCTTCTAGTGGTCGATTTCCTAGACCCGCTCCTGTGTCTGGTCTGTCCTGTCTGAACACGCTCCTTGCCTGTTCGTTCCGCCTCTCTGGGGGCCGTATTCCCAGACCCGCTCCTGTATCCCTCTGCAGTGTCGGTCTCCTCCGTACACTCAGTTCCAGTCTGAACTCTCTCCTGTCCTTTACCTGTTTTGCCTCTATGTCCGTTCCCTTCCTTTTTCTGCAGAGTCTGAACTCGTACCTAACTCCTGCTTGTTGTCTCTGCAAGTACTGTGTGAGTATCTGGCTCTGTCTTTCCCTTCCTGTCTGTTCCGTGTGAACAGAGCCCTGTCCTCCCTGCTCAGCCTTGTCTGCACTCTAGCTGTGCTTGCCTGTAACCCTCTGCCTGTATTGTTCCTGAGTCCCGGTGTGTACTGGGTCCTATCCCGCCTGTGTTCCTACCTGCTAGTGCCTCCCTGTCTGCACTCTAGCTGTGCTTGCCTTTACCCCCCTGTCTGCATACCCGCCTGCCTGCATACCAGTCGTGCCTGCCTATACCCTCCAGTCTGTGTGCCAGCCTACCAGCCTGTTCCTGTATTTCCCTGTGTGGGTCAACAGCCGTGTCCGGGGTCTGTCCTGGAGTAGCACCTGGTCCCTCTGCTCGGTTCCTCCTTGGTGCACTGGCGTCGTATGCCGTCGTGCGACCCTGGTCGGATCGGGTGAATACTTAGTCACGCCCCTCCAGGCATTCACTCTCCGGCACGGTCCAGTGGAATCACTACCAATCACACGCACACGCCGCTTAGCCCGGGCGTGTGCATAACAGGTGGCACATTTTAAAAGTGACACATTTCCTTTTAAAAGGGATATTTCAGGCTAATGGAAAGGTGACAGTTGTTAAAAAGATGTTGGTTCCACTGCTGAGGCCCAGACCGTTCACCAGAACGGGAGATTTATGTCCCTCATGCACATTAAAGAACTTTGCTCAGACCTCAGCAGGGCAGAGTGAAGGACGCCTGCGCAGGAGCACCATTGGGGGACACTGTAGGATGCATCATCCATATGAAGCAAGCAGGAGGACAGCGATTGCGATAAGAGAGGATGCGCCGAAACAAGACCCGTGACGCCCATCGGATCAGATCGCACCGTATGGGGAGATTATAAAAGTGATTTTTGAGCCACGTAGAGGGGGTGTGGGACTTGTATAAATCTTGCTGGAATACTGTACAATAGATCTTAAAGGTGGTGGCCGTAGTTTATATTGGGAAAACCTTTTAATGTTTTCTTCTTCCACTGGTGCTACCATATATATTTACTTCTTTGTAATATGTCACTGCACAACAGTTACTCAAAGTAAATACGACATAGAAAAGGGGATGGGAGAGAAGGGGCAGTCTCAACCCTGTCTCCTGTGCTGTGGCTGTATCAACTGGGTACCGCACACGCTCTCTGACATGCGCAGTTTACAACTTTACTTTGCTCGAGTGGGATGCCGGTGCCATATTTGTAAAGGCCAATGTGAGTAGCTGGGCTTCACTGATCGTGCTGGCCAGCAAGGACTAGTTTCTAACAGAAAGGTTGAAACAGTGCTTGTAAGCAGAGTGGTGATCAGGTGGAAGTACTCAGTGTCGGAATGATAACAAGGGCCATGGTGGTCCAAACATCCAGCAAGAAATGAGGAGCCATTGCTTGAAGTGGTTGGGCAGCCTGCAATTACAACAAGGGAAGCAGCAGTTTGTAGGAAAGTGTTATGACTGCCAGAGCTCATTCACATGGGTAAGGTATAAACTAGGAAGACAAATACCTAAACCAAACAGGTCCCTGTTCGAACTATAAAAAGCCCTTCTCTGACCCTGGTCTGTCCCTTCCTGAACGTGGAGGTCGGCACCCTAAGGTAATGCAATGTTGCCTCCACTCGATGGTGCCTGATTGTCCTTAACAGCTCCTAGGATCGCTAGAGTAGCAGTTCCCTAAGGAGAAAAGGAATCATACACAAAACAACTGCAACCAAGAGAAACTACAGCACAGTGAATGAATCCAACAAAGTCTATCACCAGCAGGAAACACCAGTAGGGGAAGATATTTAAAGCTACACCCGAAAGGTGATAGGACAGACAAACTGAGTAAATGAAAAACACATGTTACCCAAATGTGACGGAAACAAAGATAACAGATCTAAAACACCCATAGAAAAGGTGCATCCATTGTGGCTCAGTAGAAAGAGATGCCAACCACAGAACACAGAATCAATGTTTCAAATCCAGAAGCATGACAGAAAGGGGGTGGATTTCTACACCGCCGCAGTTCTGCAGTGCTATATGCAAATGCATACACATGTATTACACTTCAATTGTATCGATCTGATAAATGTGCTGTGCCTTATTATTCCACGGCCTTTTCTGCGCATGTGTTGTAACATTCAAAGCTTTTGTATATCAGAACTATATTATCCAACAATATTATTGCCAGGTCTACTATTGTATTTTCAGACGTGTTTCAGAGTCATATTCAACTCCTTTTTAAGTAGCACATAATCTATTTAATGTCACTTCTCCTTCCTATGTACTCTATAGTTCAATTCATTTATGTGGTATATTGTGGACGGGATCAGGATTGCCAGCTTTCCAGAAATTCCAGGACAGTCTGTAAAAATTGGTCACTTTTTTCCTCTATTAGTAAAAAAAATTTAAGGCATTCGTGATTTTTTTGAAGACGAAGAAACTTATACAGATAATTTTTACTGTAATTATCATCATTGACAATTTACAGTGAATGAAGCTGAAGTCTTTTTTATCAGAATTATAGGCTGTAGATATGTATTACTAATAATCATAATGATTTATTAAAATTTTCATTGTGTCCATTAAAATATTGTTTGTCTGTGATTTTTTTGATAAGCTGCCCAGAAAAAATAAAAGTTAAGTTGGCAACCCAGAACTGGATTGAAAAGTATATAGTAAATCTTGGACTAAAACCAAATGCTGATTATATACACTGTGTACACAATTATTAGGCAAGTGATTATTTTGACGATATCATCACTTTTATACATATTTTTCAACTCCAAGCTGTATAAACTCGATTGCTTATTGGATGAAGCCGATCATGTGATGTGTATTTGTGTAATGAGGGATGTTTTGGTCTAAGGATATCACTATCCTTCATCAAGGTATGCAGAATTATTAGACAGCTTGTTTCATGGTTATGGTTTCATCTCAAGAAAATGGCCCAAAAACAGATTTAACTGACCGTGAAAAGTAAAAAATTGTTAAACGTCTTAAAGAGGGATGCAGCACTCATGAAATTCCTAAGATATTGGGCCGTGATCACAGAACATGAAAAGTTTTGTTCCAAGTAGTCAACAGAGTCGTAAAAAACGTGTTGATAAAAAAAGTCACACATTAACTGCCAAAGATTTGAGAAGAATCAAACATGAAGCAACCAGGAACCCATTATCTTCCAGTGTTGTCATATTCCAGAACTACAACCTCCCTGGAGGCCCAAAAGTACAAAGTGTTCAGTGCTCAGACACATGGCTGAGGTAAGGTAGGCTGAAACCCGACCACCATTGAGCAAGGCACAGAAGTTGGAACATCAAACTACAACCTCCCTGGAGGCCCAAAAGTACAAAGTGTTCAGTGCTCAGACACATGGCTGAGGTAAGGTAGGCTGAAACCCGACCACCACTGAGCAAGACACAGAAGTTGGAACATCAAAACTGGGCAAGAAATATCTGAAGACAGATTTTTCAAAGGTTTTATGGACTGATGAGATGAGAGTGACTCTTGATGGACCAGATGGATTGGCCCATGGCTGGATCAGTAACAGGCACAGACTTCCACTTTGACTCAGATGCCAGTAAGGTAGAGGTGGGTACTGCTATGTGCTGCTATTATTAAAGGGGTTCTCCGGTCTAAAATGGCAAGTCTGCTGTCACTCTATGTGACTGCAGACTTGTGAAGCCTCACATTGGCTGTGAGGTTTCTCCGGTGTCAGCTCCAAGGTAAGGAAGGCTGAAACCTGAATAAGACAGAAATATTTGAAAACAGATTGAAAACTTTTTCAAAGGTTTTATGAACTGGTGAGATCTGGGTGAGTCTTGACTGAACAGATGGATGGTCCCGTGATTAGATCAGTAATGGGCACAGACCTCCATTTCGGTGTCAGCACGGGGGAGATAGGTTACTGCTATGGGCTTGTATTATTAAAGATGAGCTAGTTAGAACTATTCGGGTTGAATATCGACTCAAAATTAGCTCCCAAGCCTACTGCCAGTCTTTCGAATACACTTTCTTCAAGTAGATTCACAGGAAAAGTCTGCATCTTTTACGAAAACCATGATTTTTATACAGGACAATGCTCCATCGCATGCATTGAAGTCTCCACTGCTTGGCTGCCAGTAAAGGCTTTAAGGATGAAATAATAATAACATGGCCCCTTCTTCACCTGCCTAAACCCTATTGAGAACTTGTGGGTCCTTTTTAAACAGGATATTTATGATGAAGGAGAACAGTACACCTCTCTGAACAGTGTTTGGGAGGCTGTGGTTGGTGCCACCCAAAAAGTTGATCGTCAAGAGATTAAGAAACTGACAGACTTCATGAATGGAAGGTTTATGCCTGTTATTGAAGAGAAGGGGGGTGATATTGGTCACTGATACTTTTTTTTTAAATGTCAGAAATGTATTTTTGTACATTTTGAGCTGTTTTGTTATTAGGCTGGGTTCATATAGCGTTTGCCACTTTGTTCAGTGGCTCATCGGGGCTTATGTCCAAACCTCCGCAAAACGGGATTCGAGCATATGCCCCTATGAGGCCATTTGCTATAATGCAGAGGGAGTCACTGTGTGCTCTGTTGTGCATCATCTTCAGCTGTATATGCCTATTGGTGGCGGACAGCAAGACGTAGACAACCAAAAATGATGCCCCACAGAGCACATAGTGACTCCATTTCCATCATTATAGTCAATTGCCCCGTCAGCGCATACGCCCGAATCTCATTTTGTGGGGGTTCAGACGTAAGCCCCAACTGAGCCATGTAATGGCAAACCTTATATGAGCATAACAATATTCTCACTTTAACAGATGAAAATAAACAATTGAGATGCGAAAAAGGATGTTTTTCATTTAGTTGTCTAATAATTCTGAACACTAATAGTTGCCCAATAATTCTGCACAAATAGATATTTACCTAAGAAAGTCAAAACCTCTCTTTTACTTTTTTAAATATTCAGATTTCAGGTTTATGAACCTGTGATATTGATTGACAGCACTGTAGATGTTTAATAATTAAATTATTCATCAAAAATACAAATTGCCTAAAAATTCTGCCCACAGTGTACAATAAGGCATAAATCCTAAATATCTATGTGGCGCCCCTGCGGGTTCAGTCGCCACAGAGGTACTGCATCTCATCCAGAGGTGTGGTATCTCACTCTCAGGTAAGGATGGAGTACTGCCCGGGGCCCACACACTTGCATCCATTACACTCCACTTCAGAGAGAAGGGCGAGATTGCTCATAAGGGAGAGCACAGTCCCTGGTCCCTAGCTGGAGGGTGGAACCATGTAGTGGGTGTGGGTGGAGAAAGAAGTACAGGGGAGCACTTCAGAAGGAGTATAAAAAGAAGGAACCATCTAGAAGCAGTTCAGTTGAGACCAGTCAGACAGAGAAGAAGCAGTGGGAGCAGGAGCTCTGTAGGAGCTCTGCTCAGAGGAGCAGGCCTAGAGTGAGAGGCCCAGGAGGACTGGCAGGACGAGGAAGGGAGCAGAGGAAGGCTCCAAGAGGAACAGAGGGGATCCCAGGGGCACGGGAAGTGCAGATGCCACCCGTGCGCCTGAATCTGCAGGAACGTGGAGGGATCAGGCCGCAAAGGGGACCAGCCCCTAACTAGTGGAGAACTACAAGGCTCAGCTAGAAACCGGAGGCTTCTGTACTTTCAGGGTGCAACTGCTCACAACCGCAACTACATCGCTAAAAAGGTAGCCACATAGGATTCAGGGGACTGCAGGTTGCCCGCCAAAATCCGAGGTTACTGGCTTGGAACACTGGTTACGAGGCGCAGGGCAGGAGGGTGAGAGCCAGCGCAGGAAGATGACCGAGGAAGGCACACAGAATGGGGTCCCGTTATGTACTCCTGAAACACCTGGGAATTTGCTGAACCCCTGCCTTGGTAAACACAGGACGGCGTGGGAGGTCACCCTGGTCCTGGTAACCTTGAGTTCAACAACTGTGAGTAAACCTTGAAGACTGCACCCCACTGTGTCCTAGAATTATTATCTGCGCCATCCCCTGCACTACACTGCACAGCAACATCTACCTCATTTATCATCACTACACCGCCCTGGAGCTTAGCTCTACCTGTGGAGAGCTGAACCAACTCTGCTGCGTCACCATCAGCTCCAGAGGATCTGCACCGCAGCAGTGGCTCCATAAAGCCGCATACCACAGGTGGCGTCACAAACATTAAACTATAAAAACTATAATCCCCTTTTATTGACCGCCTTGGGTCACGGACCGGGTCACTGCCACTGTGACATCCCCTGCACTGACCAGCCCAACACCAAGTACCCCACGGCCCAGGGGGCGCGTCATCTACATTATAAAAATGTTATAAAAAAGTAACCGCAATGCCTTTTCTCCTATTACTCTTCCTATTTCTCTTAAAAAGTATTCTTATGCACCAAGCATATAATAACCGCATCAAACATGCATTACTGACACATATACGACCTCTACCTCATGAATGAGAAAAGAAGGGTATGCTATACGTGAACCATACATATTGTGATAACGCTTTTTTATTCCTTATCATAGACCCTTCTAATATCATTCACTTCTCAAATGTATTTCCTGTCTTCCTCCAATTGATAGTTGAAAGGGTGTGATTGGCGCCGGCCAGAACCGTCAGTGTGTTGGATGCAGCCTGACTCTCATAGGCTGTCATTGTCAGGCTGTATCCAGCACACTCGTGGTCCTGGTGATACGGAGACCACATTAGACCTGTTAAACATCAAATACTCACTTGAGATGAAACCATAACCATGAGTAAAGGAGTCCGGTGGAGACGTATGATCCAGTCATAACCAAATGGCAGTGGTCTATGCAATCAAGAACTATCAACTTACCATCTGAAATCATTCATATTGAAAAATAAATTATATTTTCCAGGCCAAGCACTTTCAGCAAAGTTCTAAGTGCCCAGTAGCAATTGAATAGTATTTAGTAACAATTATACCTTCGTGGACTAGACAATTTTTTTAATTTGTAGTTTGTTGCATTATTTTTTTTACTGTGCACCCATATTTTTCGGCAGAGTGTATGTAAGACCAACATTGTTGACTGCTTTTTTTCATAAATGGGTTTTTAAACCGGTGTCACGTATAGCGAGATCTAGTAATTCCTTTGTTGATCTATCAATGGTATAGAAATCTGTTATTCATATTTAAGAGGTGTAAGCTTTGCTGTGTAGACTGGGACATAAGATTGGAATTATCTCATCCTTATAAGTAGGTGCAGAAGAAAAAATAATAATAATAGCCCTCAAGGCCTAGAAAGATGCAATAGCAACAATATATGCAAAACTTGGCATTCTTTATATTACCGTATTGAGGGAGGGGCTGTTCTCCGCTACTTTCTGGGGACTGCAATAATCTATACAATTTCTCTATCAACTATTCCCTTTCCAGTTGCCACATGTGTGCTGTTATAAGTAGACATGATAAGCTAAAAAAACACCAAAATTCAGCCATGCCTCATTGAAATGACTAAGGTAACATATGAGAATATGATGTCATTATCTAAGCCATGACTGATAGCAGCTTCCCATCATCTACCCTAAGTTTTCCCCTTGAGACTCAGACACATTCTTATACATTGTTGCACCATCGTTCATGGTTGATGATGCATAGTTTCCGTGTAAAATCATTAGAAACTATTGATATGATCTAGGAAAACAAGATGACATCATAGTTACATTACTTTTATATTCCTCTTCTAGGTATAAAGTATAAAGACAGGGTGGAAGAGTGATGAATGGAAACACGCAGTGTCTTTTTAATGTCTCTTTGTTCATTGTAATCTAATAAGGCTAATGTTGTTTTGTTTCTCTTTGAACAACAGCTCACAGGGGACACATAAATGAGTGTAACCCAACCTTCCTGAATGGGGAGAGGGTACATGAATCATGAGGTTGGTTTGGTCTCTAGGGTACTCCACATGGTATGCAAGATCAGTTATCAAACATTTGCTTTGCAAAGTTCAGGAAGAAAAAAAGTTCAAAATGAGAAGACGTGTAGTGTAAAATGCATACTAATTTCCTACTACAGGACAATATAATATTAACAACAATAATCCTAATAATAATTTTAATTATTAATGTATTTCACCCTCGTGACTGGGGAAAAGGCAGAATACCACATTTTCTGGACTTTAAAGGGATATTCTCATCTCCAAGATCCTATCCCAATATGTAGAAGGTGTAATAATAAGAGTAATAATATTAGGAAATACCTAATAGTTAGTCGGAACCATGGATACCTAAGCTACTGCAATGCCCTGCACATGGGGTAAGCAACAAAGTGAATCAGAAGAACTTTACTAAATTTCTAATTGGAGGTATTTTCTAATATGATTATTATTACACCTACTAGGTACGCCAAGGAATAGCTAGGGCGCCCTTAGCTTTAGAGATAAGGAAGGAGCCCTTAGCCCCGGGATATCAAACTACCCTCACGTGACATTGGTGATCTGTGTACAACCTGTCCCCTTCCCAGCTGCTTTCTCTAAGGCCAGTTTCTCACATCTACAAATTATGGTCCTAGTATGGACTGTGATGTACATATTGGCTGTGGGTCATAGATATTTATGAGGCTGTTGAGTTCGAGTCAAGAGACCTGTGGCCATTCCATAGGTGACGGTTTGTACTTGGACTGTGATATTCAGATGTGTGAAACATTAATGGGAAAGTCTGTAAGAAAGATCAGTCCAGGAGGTGAATGGCACAGATTTCTCCGGTAAGATATATTACAAAGTTGCTTATTTTCATGTGTACTATTGATTAATGGGAAAAAAATTAAAGAGATGATTACTCTTTAAAACAATGGTCCACTAGGACAGTCTAATTCAGATTTGACGTAAGGAATGAATAGCTGTACACAGCCCTGCCATTTTTTCTTCGACAGGGTCATGCTTGTAACTTTTAGCACTATCTCCGCTGTAGTTATGACCTTTTAACTCCAGCTTCTTTCCAAAGTCAATTTGGGGGAAGTGGTATTGTCACACTTTGCTGACACCTGTAATACATGTCTGCACAGTCTGCCTGCGCTCACCATTCTGAGCCATTGGGCCAACAGAGGAGCCTTAAATGAACCAGTGGTCCACCCCAAAGTATAACTTAATAATAACATGGGTTCCGATGGGATGGAGGAATTTTCGAGACATGTTGGGCAGAGACCAATTGAATCTTTTCATTTTCTAGAACAAATTATATTTTGTTTAAAAAGGTAAAGAAACTGAAAGAGATATATTGAAATGTAACCAGACAGCCATAATTATTGACAAGATCAGCAGATATACGATTTCTCCGGAATAAACACTTCACACATTTCTGTGTTTGCACAACGCCATAAATTAGGGTTTTACTGGTATTCAGCGAGAACTGAAAAACAAAACCGGCAGTGTTCACAGGTAATCACAGAACACATATTCATGTCTATTTTCGGATGTGAAGAAATTATACAGAAATGGCTGAAGCATTGGTACAGAAACATTCTGCCAGGTGGTTGAGGTATTATCAAAATGTTTTTTTCGTAGCCCATAAAATACTCTTTGAACATTTTGTGCGTCAACTTGTAAAAGGGACATTGGTTTCCTAAAATGACTTGAAACCTATTTCATTATCTGACCAATGCACCGTCCGTTATGTAACATATACTATGGATTACGGTATTGGGAATCACAAATGAATGATGTATTTGCCTTGGCGTTAGTGATGTGGCCTCCAGCGTTTTCCTATGTCTGCGGTTAAACAGACAAATAGTGAAATTAAAGATATTTGATCTTTATGCGGCTGCTGAGCAGATCAAAAGGAAAGGACGGACGTGCGCTAACCTCACCGAGTTAATAAAAGAAGATTTGGTTCAAATATCTCTGTCAGCATTTCTGGAAAATATATTAAAGGGAATATGTTACCACAGATCCACCCTCTCTCCCCATGGAACCTCACATAGTGAATAACTGGATTCCTCCTCCAGAACCAGTGCAGACCCTGAGATATAATTTATGGGTCTTTTGCTGGCATAACTGCAAATTGACTGACTTGAAAGAAGATTTCCTAAGACAGTTTTTTTTTCTTTTCATAGCCGGGGTCTCATCGTCGAGGACACCACTTTTATCAATTTGGAAGCATTGAAGCATGTGCTACAGGAATAGACAGAGGCAGTTATTGGAAATATGGGCCTGATTGCTAGAAGAGTCTTTGTGCTCCTTGGCCTTCAATAGCTTAACATAAAGCCAATGTAAATGTTTTTAACAAACTATCAGTATTTCCGAGCCATGAAAGTTACCAGTTCTGTTATTTACACAGAGTAAGAAGCTGCGCGATCCCCTACTCTACTGGGTTCCGGTACACCGGCATAATTTTCACATATGGCATGTCAACTCCTGATGTGCCCAATTTTTAAGATTTACATATCACTCTAACCCCAATCTTATTATTCTGGATATACCTCCAAAACTAACCATAATTATAACTTCAACACAAAAATATAGACATAAGTTCTGAGAGCTAGTAACAAATGGTAGCACCCACTATTACCCCATATCTCATATCAAAGCTTATAAAGAAGAATAATGCAAATATGTGTCAGTATCAATACAATGATATTAATAAACTATAAATAATTTCACTTGTGTGTCAACCACCGAGAATCCCTTGGCCCACTATGCTAGACACATAATAATACCCATAAAATAGTCATACATATCAAATATACCATCCACAGTGGAGCCATCCGTATATTAAGACTGGTGTTACATATCACTAGCTATGAATTGGTGCTGATTTCCACATATATACCAGTTTTTCTGGTGTACATTATTGTAAATTTATGGCATTGTAGATGGCTAAGCCCCTTCTTAGAAAACCTTACCCACTTTCCAAAAAAAAATCACGGTGCTAGCACAAAAGGGAAAAGAGCTGGATTTTTGCGTACAGTTAGGTCCATATATATTTGGACAGAGACAACATTTTTCTAATTTTGGTTCTAGACATTACCACAATGAATTTTAAACAAAACAATTCAGATGAAGTTGAAGTTCAGACTTTCAGCTTTCATTTGAGGGTATCCACATTAAAATTGGATGAAGGGTTTAGGAGTTTCAGCTCCTTAACATGCGCCACCCTGTTTTTAAAGGGACCAAAAGTAATTGGACAGATTAAATAATTGTAAATAAAATGTTCATTTCTAGTACTTGGTTGAAAACCCTTTGTTGGCAATGACTGCCTGAAGTCTTGAACTCATGGACATCACCAGACGCTGTGTTTCCTCCTTTTTGATGCTCTGCCAGGCCTTCACTGCGGTGGTTTTCAGTTGCTGTTTGTTTGTGAGCCCATCTGTCAGAAGTTTAGTCTTTAACAAGTGAAATGAATGCTCAATTGGGTTGGGATCAGGTGACTGACTTGGCCATTCAAGAATATTCCACTTCTTTGCTTTAATAAACTCCTGGGTTGCTTTGGCTTTATGTTTTGGGTCATTGTCCATCTGTAGTATGAAACGACGACCAATCAGTTTGGCTGCATTTGGCTGGATCTGAGCAGACAGTATGGCTCTGAATACATCAGAATTCATTCGGCTGCTTCTGTCCTGTGTCACATCATCAATAAACACTAGTGACCCAGTGCCACTGGCAGCCATGCATGCCCAAGTCATCACACTGCTTCCGCCGTGTTTTACAGATGATGTGGTATGCTTTGGATCATGAGCTGTACCACGCCTTCGCCATACTTTTCTCTTTCCATCATTCTGGTAGAGGTTGATCTTGGTTTCATCTGTCCAAAGAATGTTCTTCCAGAACTGTGCTGGCTTTTTTAGATGTTTTTTAGCAAAGTCCAGTCTAGCCTTTTTATTCTTGATGCTTATGAGTGGCTTGCACCGTGCAGTGAACCCTCTGTATTTACTTTCATGCAGTATTCTCTTCATGGTAGATTTGGATATTGATACGCCTACCTCCTGGAGAGTGTTGTTCACTTGGTTGGCTGTTGTGAAGGGGTTTATCTTCACCATGGAGATTATTCTGCGATCATCCACCACTGTTGTCTTCTGTGGGCGCCCAGGTCTTTTTGCATTGATGAGTTCACCAGTGCTTTCTTTCTTTCTCATGATGGACCAAACTGTAGATTTTGCCACTCCTAATATTGTAGCAATTTCTCGGATGTTTTTTTTCTGTTTTTGCAGCTTAAGAATGGCTTGTTTCACCTGCATGGAGAGCTCCTTTGACCGCATGTTTACTTCACAGCAAAACCTTCCAAATGCAAGCATCACACCTCAAATCAACTCCAGGCCTTTTATCTGCTTAATTGAGAATGACATAACGAAGGGATTGCCCACACCTGTCCATGAAATAGCCTTGGAGTCAATTGTCCAATTACTTTTGGTCCCTTTAAAAACAGGGTGGCACATGTTAAGGAGCTGAAACTCCTAAACCCTTCATCCAATTTTAATGTAGATACCCTCAAATGAAAGTTGAAAGTCTGAACTTCAACTGCATCTGAATTGTTTTGTTTAAAATTCACTGTGGTAATGTCTAGAACCAAAATCAGAAAAATGTTGTCTCTGTCCAAATATATATGGACCTAACTGTAAGTACGCCTTGTACTGAATTTTGCACATTTTTAAAAACTGGTTTAGTGACAATGATAAATTCTCTTGGTCAGATCCAACATGTGATGCTCCCTAGTTTTTGAGTTTGGGAAATAATACAAAGTTGGGGAAAGTAACCTGGCGCTATAAAAAAATAGATTGTTCAGTGTAATTTTCAAGTTTAGGTAGTTTTGCTTTTTTCCATTTACTGTAATAGTTTTACTCAACACAATTTAATAAAAGTTGTGAAAACAGTTGACGTCATGTAGAAAGAGTCCGAGCAGCACTGTAGCTATGAGTCCACAATAGTGTTTGCCCCGTCCCGGGATGTAGCTTTACTGAGTCTTGCGGATTCTGTCCCATTTGTTAATTGTTCCCAGATGTTCTTTTACTTTGAAAGTTGGAAGTAAAGTTTCTATGTTAGCTGTTCCTAATGAAAGTGTCTACTTAATATTGTCGTGCTATCTTTGCATACCCTTCCGTGTCATTTCTATATGGGAGTATGACTGATTTGTGTTGACACAGCTGCTCACTTTACACCATTTGTTTGCCTACAAGTTTGCTCAAATTGCTTTTTTAATTTTGGAGCAGTTTATTTAAGCTTTCTCGGATGGTGTTACTTTGTCTTTCCTGGCCAATCTGAGTGTGTATCTGAGCTGTGTGTATCTACCTGGTGATTTCAAAGCTTTCCCTTTCTTTTTGCAGTGAGGCATCATTAAATCAAACATGAGCTGCATGTCCTAGGGTAGAACACATTCTGGCTCTCCTACAAGATAAGAAAAACCAAAGCTTAACTCTAACCTCAAGTGTCCATAAAATGTATCTGTGAAACCATTTTTCTTATTATTTTTCATGTAAAATTTCATGTGTTTCATATTATAGTAATTTAGACCTAGGATCAATCCCCCTGCTGGCATCTAATTGTATAGAAGTAAGTCCTGAAGGGTTTGAAGCTCATCACACTGAACAAAACCAAAAATGTTACTGAACTTCGCAAAGGCTCCATTATTCTTGACTACTTATCTACACTCAATAAGGGTCGATTAAGCCAAAAATTCAGAAAATTCAGCATTTGACAAAAACATCACTTCATGTAAAGCATCAACGTTGGTATGCCGACAAAAATTATGTGCTTTTACATGTGTTTTTAAGCATACACCTAGAATCTGTTGGTTTGGAAACTGTTTAGGAACTTAAAAGGGTGGTCTGAAACCAAAGGTGATTTTCTTACTAAATGTCTGTTTATTTAACGTAATAATCTCAACACTTTTCTAATATGAAAAATTCCCTATTGTTCCTTCTCTAAATTCCTATTTACTTTTTTTTTAAGAATTCCAGTGAAGTTTCGTTTGAGAATTCCCAGTGCATGCTGGCATACCGAAAAGGGACCTTGTCAGAGGGCCGGGGCTGAAATGACTGCCGTAGCTACAGTCCCAAGCCAAAACAACCTTCATCAGTGACGTCCATTTTCTGGTTAGGACTAGTCCCTTCTGTACTCAGCATGTGCCAGTTGTCAATTCTGATCCTTGGTCAGTATGCTCCTTGCTATATATTCATTTGAATGTGCACTAACATTGTGCTCTTTCTCCAGCTCCAAAGAGAAGTGATGAGCCGGCAAGAGAGCCCACTGTCATTGCGTATTGAAAAGGAGAGAAACCGGCAAGGAGGGAGAACAGGGACCAGCCCAGCCCCAGAAACAGATGTAATTGATAAAAAACACCTTTGTTTCCCCTTTAATGATTAAAATGGGAAAGAAAGCATGATAAATAGTACAAGTCAAAAGTTTGGACACATCTGTTCATACAATTGTTTTCCATGTTCTTTTTCAATGTGCACATTGTAGATTAAGACTCAAGGCAGCAAAACCATAAAGAAAAAAACACATATATTAGCAAAGAGTATAGAAAGATGTGTGAAACAAACCAGAATATGTGTTAAAACTTAGTTTCTTCAAACTTCCCCCTTTTTTCTCTGATAGTTTTGAACATTTGACATTTTCTGAAGCTGCTTCATCAAGTATTCAGCTGGAATGGCTTCCAATGAACTGGTATGCCTTGTCAAGAGTTCAATTGTGGAATCAGCAGCCTTCAGAAAGTGTTAGCGATCATCAGGAGTCTTTGGCAGAAGCAGTGTTGGTACACAGTTCCAGACAGTGCTGAGCCCTATTACACTACTGTTCTAAGCCAGAATATGGCAATAACCACTCAAGTAAAGAGAAACTACAGTCCATCATTACTTTTAGACATGAAGGTCAGACAATTCAGAAAGCTTCTGGAAGCTTCAAGATATATTCAAGTGCAGTTATGACAACCATCAATACAGAGGGGTATCTAGGCGGGCAGGCGGGAAATGTGCCCCAGGTGCAGCCAGAAGGGGGGGCGCAGTCGGGCTACCTAATACGACAGTCCGATGTGTCTTCCCTAGTGGCTGCGTCCTGCCACCCCCCGGACTGAGAGTCGGCAGTTTTCTGAGCAGGGTGTCAAGCTGACACCGAGCTCAGAGAAGCTGCAGCGTGCCGACTCCCAGCATTCAACTGTCAGGGTCAGAGCAACGCCAGCAGCATGATCAGGTCATGTGATCACGCTGCTGATGTCACTCACCGGCACTGCAGCTGCAGAGGTGCACATTGGTGGAAAGTGCTCTGTGCTTCAGAGCTGAAGACACCAAAGATGGTGTGGAGGTGAAGATTCATTGTGGGGGTGATTTACTATGGGGGGAGATTTATGGTATGGCGAGGGGGTGATCTATGTTATGGCAGGGGGGTGATTTACTATGGGGGGGTGATTTATTGTATGGTTGGGGGGTGATTTACTATGGGGGGTGATTTATGGTATGTCTGGTGGGTGATTTACTATGGAGGTGATTTATGGTATGGCTGGGGAGATTTAGTGTTGGGAGAGGGGTGGGAGAGATTTTGTGTGTGGGGGATTGGTGCAGACACAGAATGGGGAGAATGGGTGAGTACATAATAAGGGGAGAGAAGGAGGGGAATGTATGCGGACACAGTATGGGGAGCGAGGATGATGTGATGTGTGCAGGTAAATATATAAGGAGACAGTATGGTTAGCAGGGGGATGTGAGAGAAGACAGTATGAGGAGGAGGAGGGGAGGGGGAAATAATGGGGGGAGAAAAGTGTGAGTGAGCACAGAATTAGAGACTGAATAGTGTTGGGGGTGTAGTATGGGGGGCAGTGTAAGGGCACAGCCAGGAAGGGACAGTATGCCAAGGAGTGGAATGTGATGAGGGGTCACACTGGGCCCTATAAGGGGGACACAGTGTGAGAGGACAGTGTGAAGAGGAGGCCCAGTATGGTAAGGAGAGGGCAGTGTGGAGGGCATGTACCATACGAGGGATAGTGTGGGGGTCATATTTTGTGCAGGGAATATAGTGAGGGGCAATTATTTATTCAGGGGCTCAGCATAGGGTAGATATTTTTATTCAGGAGCATTATACTGACACTGCTATCTTTAAGGGCATCGTGTGGGGATGTGCTGCAGAAGACTGGAGAAGATGGAAGTCTGCAGAGACAGGTGTGGATGAGAAAAGTCATCATGGCATCTGGACAAGATGAAGAAGAAAGAAAACAACTCCAGAGACAACGTCAGCTATCAGGTACCTGGATGTAAATGTTTTTTGTGATGCTAATTCTCATATTTTTATTTATGTTAGGAGCATTAAAGGGGTTGTTTAAGTTTGTGATGAGTCTGCAGTCATTCTATGTGACTGCAGACTTCTGACTTCTCACAGTGCACACTGCACGCTGTCAGGATTCTCTGGTGCCGGCGATTTGTATACTTACGGTCACATGCTGACTAGACATGCGTGGCCTCACTCAATGACAATGAATTGAGTGTGGCGGGACACGTCTAGTCGGAATGTGGCCAGAAGTGTACAAATCGCATACTTGTGCAAGGCAGAATCCTAAAAGTGTGCAATGTATGCTGTGTGAGAATTCAGAAGCCTGCAGTCACATAGAGTGACTGCAAACTTTAATCTCAACCTGGACAAGCCCTTTAATTATAAAATGAAGCCCTGTAGCCAATCCTAACAGTGTGTAATATACTCGCTGTCAGGATTCAGCTCTGCTTGCAGGTTTCAGCAGTCATCACATGGATACCTCACTCATATGCGATTTTCATACTTACGGTCATGTGGCAACGAGCTTCTCTTTCTGCTTCTTCTTTTCACTGAACATTGAGAGAATTAGGCAGAGCAGCTCGTCGGCACGTGACTAAGTGTGCAAATCGCATATGTACTGGGGGGGGCGCCAAACGGAACTCTTGCTCCAGGTGCCAGAAAGCCTTGATACACCTCTGATCAACAGCGATAATGAAATTGTCTCTCACAACGCCCCAGGAAAGAAAGACCAAGAATTACTTTTGCTGCAGAGGATAAGTTCATCAGACTTACCAGCCTTCTAAACCACATACTGTCAGCACCTCCGATAACAGCCCTCATAAATAATGCACGGACATCAAGTAGTAGACAAATCTGTACTGTGGTCTGATAAGTTAAAATGTGAAATTTTTGGTACCAATTGCCATGTCTCTGTGAGATGCTGAAAATGTGAGTAGATGGTTTCTATATGTGTGATAGTGTGGGGGTGCTTTGCTGGTAATACTGTTGCTGATGTATTCCAAATTCATGGCACACTTGCTCAGCATAGCTACCACAGCATTCTGCAATGACTTGCCGTCCCATCTGGTTTGCACTTAGTAGGAACATTATTTGTGTTACAACAAAACACAGAGGCAAATGGAGTGTTGTGTCAGATGATGTGGCCTCCCCCACAAGATAGTTTGAGAGAGTTTGAGATTAGTTGAACTGCATAATGAGAGCAAAACAGCCAACAAGTGCTCAACATATCTGGGAACTGCTTCAAGACTATTGGGAATCAATTCCAGGTGACTACCTGATGAAGCTGCTTGATATAATTCTAAGGGTGTGTATAGCTGTCATCAGAGAAAAAGGCTGGTACTTTGAGGAATCTAAGGTTTAACACATATTCTGGTTTGTTTTACTTGTGTTTCACTCATAGCACAGGAGCATTTCTACTACATAGAGGTGATCTGTTCATCACCTCTATGTAGCAGAAGCGATCAGGTAATTGCTGCGTCTAGTCTCCTATGGAGACTATTGAAGCAAGCAAAAAGTGTAAAAAAAATGTTTTTAAAAATATTAAAAAAAATTAAAAAAATATAAAAGTTTAAATCACCCCCCTTTCGCCCCATTCAAAATAAAATAATAAAAAAAAAATCCCAACATACACATATTCGGTATTGCCGCGTTCAAAATCGCCCGATCTATCAATATAAAAAAAGAATTAATCCGATTGGTAAACGGCGTAACAAGAGAAAAATTCTAAACGCCAGAATTACGTTTTTTGGTCGCCACAACATTGAAATAAAATGCAATAACGGGCGATCAAAACATCGGATCTACCCCAAAATGGTATCAATAAAAAGTTCAGCTCGGTGCGCAAAAAATAAGCCCTCACCCGGCCTCAGATCCCGAAAAATCAGGTCTTGGAATATGGCGTCATTTTTTTTTTATTTTTAGCAAACTTTGGATTTTTTTTTCACCACCTAAATAAAAAAGAACCTAAACATATTTGGTATCTACGAACTCGTAATGACCTGGAGAATAAGAAAGGCAGGTCAGTTTTAGCATTCAGTGAACATGGTTAAAAAAAAACAAAAAAACATATGTGGTATTGGACTTTTTTTTTGCAATTTCACCGCACTTGGAATTTTTTTCCCGATTTCCCGTACATGATATGGTAAAACCAGTAATGTCGTTCAAAAGTACAACTCGTCCCACAAAAAATAAGCCCTCACATGGCCATATTTCCCAAAAAATAAAAACGCTTTGGCTCTGGGAACAAGGGACGCAATAAACGAAAACGCAAAAACGGAAAATCCCAGGGTTCTTAAGGGGTTAATGTGCACATGCCATGTAACATACACAAAGGGGGAATTAAACATTTCCTTTACACCAATTTTTTGGGTTGAAAAAAAGTCACAAACTATGGTGCACAGAGATGTGCCTCAATTTTTGAGAGGCAAACATCTTAAATAAATTAAGTTTGTTTCACTCCAGCAAGCTTTTTTTTTAACATCTGCATATAAAATACTGATCTTAACAAATCCTCCCCCTTGGACGTGGGTAAGAGCATTCTACAATAATAGTCCTTTTGAACCAACATATAAAGTGATTGATACTTCTGGTTTTAACAAACCTCTGAAAAGTCATAGAGATACAGAATGTTAGAATTTTGTATAGTAGTTGATCCAAGAGAATACAATTACTTCTGACCACCATTACTCATTTCCCTATCAGTCCTGAAATGTCTAAGATACAGACCAAAGGTGGAGAGGGGGAAAGCACCTGAGGTCCCTTTGGTTTAGTAAATGTAGGGGCCTAAGCTCCAAAGCAAAACAAAGTCAGCCTTGATCACCTGATTGACAACTTCCGGGAGGCAACTACCTTGAGAACTCCAAGTGCCAAATTCTTCTCTTCCAACACATCTACCATCAGACGAGACTCAGAAGGTTCCTCTACACAGTAGATGGTTTACCAGTTCAGCTGTAATCAGTGGGTTTTACCAACATTAAAGAAGTGCTCCCATTAAGTTTTTAATTCATTAAATGTTTGTATATATGCATGTAATATACTGTAGTGTGAGTGTATTAATATACTCACCTACCGCTGCTATATCCGGTGTACAGCGCCGTTCTTCTCTTCATCTTAGTGACGTCAACACTCTACAGTCTGGCCGGGTCACCCTGTGCTCTATGTGACCCGGAAGCGTCTTTTACAATGTAAGCCTATGGAGCATCAGAATGAAGCTAAACAGGCTTTCATTGTAAAAGAAACTCAGGCATAGCGCATAGAGCGAGCTGATTAGTCGCAATTGCGGTGACGTCACTGAGAAGATTAGAAGAACGGCGCTGGACACCAGAGAGAGCAGCAGTAGGTGAGTATATTAATACACTCACACTATATTACATGTATATAAAGACACATTTAATGAATAAAAAAACATAATAGGAGTGCTTCTTTAATATAATGTGTATGGCCAGAATAAGGGTCTTATGGAAGTCCACCAGTACTGTCTAATACTAGAAGTTTGAAAAAACTGAAGGTGCACTTTAAGTAACTCTCCACTATGTATACATTCATTTAGCAATCAAATGCTTCTCTGTCCTTATTTCGTACGACATTGAGTTCAAAACATCATACAAACATACAAAGTATTTATTTTTTTTTGAGTTACTTCTTATACAGATTAATAATGAATATATGATTCTTTCCATAAGGTGCTATGAATATCATTTCAATTAATAAAGATGATTAGAGTGATGATTACATCTGACTATGGCCAATATGCTCTTTCCAAAAAGAAATGAACATGATGACTGTTTCTGGCCATAGCTACATCTGTACTATGTGCAGGAAACAATTTAGCTCTGTTTAGCTGAACAGGAAAACTAGTTGTAAATATGAGGACACGTAATAATCCATCGGATTTTATAGCGCTCCGGCTTTATCTGCATCCGGATCTTTGAAGCTGCCAAACATACCTATAAAATATATGACCACTTTGGTCAATACCTTCTTATTTAAAGTTCCCCATTATACCTTTTATTTTGGAAACCCCCATCCTGTTCTTTATTCTATGCAAATGATGGTGCCTGTAATCTCTGCACCAATGGATCTTATTTGCCCACTTATCCCTATGAGGGCTTGCTCACACCGCCATATACATCCGACAATTGCTATCTGATTTTTAATTGGATAGCACTTGGACCAATGTTATTCAATGGGGCAGTGCTGATGACCAATTTTTATCACTGACAGAATCTGTTAGTGAAACAAATTGCACCATGCTGTGATTTCACACTGAAATTAGATGGCACGCACCCATTCACGTCTATGGGTGTGGAGAAAACATTGGACTGCACTCGTATGACACCTGACTGCAGTCCGATGTCACACAATGGAAAAGATGAAGAATCGGTAATGATGGAGAATTTTTTAATCTCCATCTTCTCCTCACAGTGTGATCCGATTCTCTCATCCGAGAGACTCTGGTCACACTATGTTAACACTCTGAGCAAACTCAGATCAGGGTGTCACTAGCATAATCGACCCGATTCTCTCGGATGAGAGAATCTACGGTTGTGTGACCCCGGCTTTACCTGAATTATTCACACATGTAAAGAGAGGGATTCGGATAACAGCTATATATGCATTTTTTTTTATTTATAAGCCAAGGGTCACCAGAGATGAAACTTAGTACCTTCTCCATGCGTGATAGGGAATAAAAGCAATATGAAAGCTGCTCAGCAGATGTCTTTTTAGGACCGACTATTACCTTGAACTGGAGGTGAGAGTGATGAAATCTAATTTATTAGGAAAAATGGAGCAGATTGTGAGTGTGGCCCTTCAGGGTCTCCGCTAGACTTTTCTTCTAAACACTTTCTTTACAGGAGAACATTGATATGACCTATCTCCCCTGAAATAGTATAGTCATCTGTGTCCATTATATGCCCCCTTTCCCAGTACTGATAGGCCAGGGGCCAGAAAACTGCATGATACAAATACACATATGTTAATAAGGATTTCAAAGAAGTTTTAAGGGTGGGTACATTTTAAGCTTTATTTTCATGCCCTAATGCTATTTTGGAGGTGCTGGGGAGATCTTGCACACATGAGTACAGCATTCAGATCCTGGCACTCACTGATTCCTTCTCTTTTTGATGTACCTGGGGTAACTCAACACCTCTACTCTCTCTATGGGTGATACACTGGAGAATGGACTTGAGCTATGGAAACCACACCTAAGTTCTACATTTCTTTTAACAGGATGTTAGGAAAAATATTTTCCTCTCTTAACCCATGCAACACTCAAGGAGAACCAAATACAATGTGTGAGACAACAAATCCTGTAAGGTTACTTCTCCAGAAACACTGCTGTGCTGCAGAGAATGCCATTCATTAGCATTGATGATGATACTACATAAACAGACTGCACATAACGCAATGGCTAATACGACAATGACTGTCTTGAAAATAACATGCTCATCGATGAATAATACCAACACTTAGAAGACTATCTTCAAACATTAAATCAAAAGTCTGGTTACATTGTTGAAGCTAAAAAAAACAGAAAAAAAAAATGATTTAGCTGTTCTTGAATTTAAGCTACAAAATGTTAGATTGTACGAAATCTGAGAATATAACTGAATCATCAAAATACTCCAGGTACAAAGTTGTTCAAGTTTCTGCCATATTTCAGTCAAAAGTCATCACCATAAATGTATTTTTTACCTTTTTTCCATGCAACGCTAGAGATCTTTCCAAATAAGTTAGTATGCTGCTGTTAAACTGTATTAAATGAAGATGTTATTCCAAAATCAGAAGAACATTTCCCAAAATGAGACTTCAACTTCATATATGAAGAATAACTTACCTAGTTGGAAGTGATCAATTTTCATCGTGCTGTTGGTCAATGTACCAAAGATTGTGATAATTGAGATCTTTCTTACGGCCATCTCACAAACTGTCTCCAGATATTCATCACGTTGCTGGGAATACATGTTGTTCTCCTCCTTTGGAGTTGTGATTAGCTGTATGACACATTTGAGATATTCAAGAATAAACTGAGGTGAATCTTTTTAACAGACGTTAATTAAGGTAATCCTTGCCTCTCTTCTGTACATCACAACCCCACACTGAAAATACTGTTAGGCTGTGTTCACACGATGCGTATTTCATGCGTTTCCGCGGCGTTTTTGCAGTTGCGTAAACGCCGCGGAAACGCATGAAAAACGCATGGTAGAAGGGAAGCAATGTTCCCCAATGGAAATCCGCATGTGCTGTGCCCATGATGCGGATTTTTCCGCAGCGTTAACGCTGCGGTCAAAAATCCGCAGCATGTCAATTAATTTTGCGGAAACGCGGCGATTTCGCCGCCATTGACTTGCATTAGAACGCGCCAATTCCGCAAGACAGCATTTGTACTTGCGTAATTGGTGCGTTCTAATGTGCGGATGGTACCCAGGTGTGGAGGAGAGGAGAGTCTCCTCCACACCCAGGTACCATTAAAAAAGCTGTAAAAAGAAGAATAAAATAAAAAATAAATGTATTCTTACCATCTGTCGGCCCGCGCAGCGCTCCCGCTTGGTTCCCGGCACTTGCAGTGAGTTGTAGGACCTGCGGTGACGTCAGAGTCATGTGACGGGTCACGTGACGCTGACGTCGGCAGGTCTTTCAATTCAAAGTTGCCGGCAGCCGGGAGAACGGAGTGAGCAGGACAGCGCGGGCCATCGGAGGTAAGTATATACACTCTCTCGGTTCACACTGTATAAATCCATGCTGTTTGCATGGATTTATATAGTGTGACCTAGTTATCAAGCACTTTCCAGGTGATGCTAACATCGCCTGGAAAGCGCTTGTCAATCTGCATGCGGAAACGCATGTGAATCTGCATGTGGATCCGCATGTATTCTGCAGGAAAAACGCATGCACAATCTGCATGCGTTTTTTCTGCCAGGGAGATGCAGAAATGATGCAGAAATTTTCTGCTTCATTTCTGCATCGTGTGCACATACCCTTACAGCTGTGCTTGGTATTGCAAGTTAGGGTCCGTGTACATATGTGACAGGCTCCACTAAAAGACCGCCAATCGGTAAACATTTACTGCTCGGTGGTCATTTAATAGCCTGTTTACACAGGCAGACCATGGTAAATGATGCGCACTACATAACCTATAGTAGATCGCCCAGTGTACAGTGGCATGTAAAAGTTTGGGCACCCCTGGTCAAAATTACTGTTATTGTAAACAGCAAGTTGAAGATGAAATGATCTCTAAAAGGCCTATAGTTAAAGATGACATGTTTCCTTTGTATTTTTGGAAAAAATAAATATTGTCATCTTTTACATTTTAAAAATTATGAAAAGGAAAATGGGCCAAAGCAAAAATGTGGACATCCTGCATGGTTAGTACCTAGTAGCACCCACTTTTTGAAAGTATCACAGCTTGTAAACGCTTTTTACCCCTGAAATGTTCCCCGTGCCATTGGCTGCAACACAACCCCAAAGCATGATTGATCCACCCCCATGCTTAATGGTTGGTGAGATGTTCTTTTCCTGAAATTCTGTGCCCTTTTTTCTCCACAAATACCTTTGATCATTGTGGTGAAAGAGTTCTATTTTAACTTCATCGGTCCACAGGACTTGTTTCCAAAATGCATCAAGCTTGTGTAGATGTTCTTTTGCATACTTCTAACGCTAAATTTTATGGTGAGGACGCAGGAGCGGTTTTCTTATGATGACTCTTCCATGAAGGCCATATTTGTGCAGGTGTCTCTGAACAGTAGAACACTGTACCACAACTACAGAATCTGCTAAATCTTTCTGAAGATCTTTTGCAATCAAGTGGGGATTCTGATTTGCCTCTCTAGCAAACCTACAAACAGCTCTCACTGAAATTTTGCTTGGTCTTCCACACCTTGTCTTGGCCTCCACATTTCTTAATTACATTTCGAAGTGAGGAAAGGGCAACTTAAAAACGCTTTGCTAACTTTTTATAGTCTTCTCCTGCTTTGTGGGCCTCCACCACTTTCATTTTTAGGGTGCTAGGCGGCTGCTTAGTAGAACCCATGGCTGCTGTTTTTTGGCAAAAGCTTAGAGGACGCTGGGTTTTTATAAAGCTGGGAAATTTGCATAACGTGGCCTTTCCTAACGATGATAGTGAAGAAGCCATAACTCTAACAGGCTAATTAAGGTCTGAAAAGTATCTGAGCACACAAATCTCCAAGGCTGCCCAAACCTTTGCATCAGCCAATTTTCCTTTTTGTAATTTTTAAAATGAAAAAAAAAAATGACAATATATATATTTTTTTGTCTAAAATACAAAGGAAATGTGTCATCTCTAATTTTAAGCCTTTTAGAGATCATTTAATCTTCAACTTGCTTAACTGTTCACAATAACAGTAATTTTGACCAGGGATGCCCAAACTTTTACATGCCACTGTACATAGGCTATCATTGATCTTGGCAGTGTGAGTCCTGCTAACACAGGACGATGCACCCCTAAGAACGGTGATCATTTGCATTGCACAGAAAATAATTTAATTTGATGAATGAGCATTTTTATAGGCAGCCTGGGGACACAAACAGATTAATGTGAAATGAGAATTTTTAGGAACGCTCATTCCTGGTAATCTTTCATTATTGATGTAGGTTTAGCCCCATTCAGTTGAATGTAATACCAGGTACAGCTGCTACTAAAAGTACTGAATATATGTGTCTAGAGGATTATCTTTTGCCTCATGCATTAACAGAGCAGAATTTGCAGCGTTACATCACTAATATGTCAGCAGCAGGCTGCAGACATAACTCAACTCTGCACTGTCTATTAATTACAAGCTCTGTTGTGGAGAAGTGCAGAAGAGTTGAGCTCTGAGATAAACATGCTAACAATGATGTAAAAACATACATGCAGTTATACACATGTACAGTAGATGGCAAAAGGTAAAATTGGTCAGGCAGAGGACGGGACTGGAGCACACAGTGTACAGAGGCACAGAGTGCATTCTAGAGGTAGAGGCACAGCAGAGCTATGTTGTCAGGAATCCAGGTGAGAGACACTGCAGTGCTCATGACTGACTATGAGCACTGGAACTACAGCAGGAATTTCCAATAGCAACTGGAGGATAAATAGAGCATGGATGAGGCATCTCTTGGAAATAATATGTGCAAAATTGGGTAGATTTAAAATCGAGTTAAATTGACCTAACTAAATATATGTGTACATTATTATAAGATCATATTGTGATTTTGGAAATAACCTTTTAAAAGAGACAATTTCACTCTCAACCCTCGTAAATCACAGTAATCAGGAAATAGATTTAGATACTCTGTTTCAAAGGAGACAGTCTCTTTTAAAAATCTGTATAAAGTTCCCAGTGAGGTCAAATAAAAGATTGCAGAAGTAATGATAACATACTGTAATACTATAAAACATTACAAATAATAAAACTTAAGAAAGTACAACTGGTTTTCTTTTACTGGGTCAGGTAATGAAGAACCCCAGAATCACAAAAACACAGGGGCTGCTGCACTCTCCAGAGTAGGTCACATTCTGCTTCACTGTGGAAACAGGACATTACAATTTTGTGCACTTTTCAGTAAAACTTAGCAGTCTTGAGGTGGCAGACTCATTTGAAGAGTGGTGTACCTCCTTTGTTCTAGTGATCACTTGGGGTCCCAGTGGTTAGGCCTCCACAGATCATACATTTATGACATACCGCATTTTTCGGACTATAAGACGCACGGGACCATAAGACGCACCTAGGTTGTAGAGGAGGAAAATAGAAAAAAAATGTAGGCATGATGCCCTGTTAAGCGGTAGGGGGTCTGCTGCTGACACTGTTATAGGGGTAATGTCACCCAATTCTGTTAATATCACCCATCCTGGTATATATGACCCCTTCCTTCCTGTTATACGTGGCCCTCATCCCCATGCTGATATGCAAGGCACCCCAATCCACCATCCTGGTATGCATGGCACCCCAATTCCCCATCCTGGTATGCATGGCCCCCCTCATCCCTCCTCCTGGTATGTATGGCATCCTTCATCCTGGTATGTATGGCCCCCCTCACACCCATCCTGGTATGTATGGCACCATCATGCCTCTTCCTGATATGTATGGCACCTTCAATCCTCTTGCTGGTATGTATGGCACCCTTCATCCCTGTATGTATGGCCCCCTTCATCCCGATATGTATGGCCCTCTCATCCCTCTTCCTGGTATGTATGGCACCCTTCATCCCTGTATGTATGGCTCCTCTCATCCTGGTATGCTTGGCACCCCCTGTTCCCCGTCACACTGCACAGAAAAAAAAATAAACAAATATACTCACCTCCTCTCTCCTGCATTGCTGTGTCCCGCTCTGCCTCCTCAGGGTTCTCACTGTGTGAAATGCCCATGGCGTAACTGCCATGCACCCAAACACTGCGAGATGCTGTGCCGGAATAGTCACTGCTCCCCACGCCGGGACTGTGTGCGTGGGGAGCAGTGACCATTCATTCTCCCTAATAGCGCACACTGTAGCCGCAACGCGGCTCCTGCTGCGCTCAGCTGCCAGCGTGCCTGCTATTAAAGCTCATGAATATTCGCCACACCCATGGGAGTGGTGAATATTCATGGACTTTAATATCGGGCACGCTGACAACCGAGCGCAGCAGGAGCCGCACTGAAGCTACAGTGTGTGCGCTATTAGGGAGAATGAATGGTCACTGCTCCCCACGCACGCAGTCCTGGAGTGGGGAGCAGTGACTATTCTGGAACAGAGCGGGACACAGCAATGGAGGAAAGAGGAGGTGAGCATAATTGTTTGTTTTTTTCTTTGCAGCGCTAAGGGGATCAGGAGGTGCCAAGCATACCAGGATGAGAGGGGCCCTACATACAAGGATGAAGGGTGCCATACATACCAGGAAGAGGGATGAGGGGGGCCCTACATACCGGGATGAAGGGTGCCACACTTACCAGGAGCCGCGCTGCAGGCACAGTGTGCCGGCTATTAAGGAAAATGAATATTCATTGCTCCCCATGCCCATGGTTGTGGGGAGCAGTGAATATTCATTTTCTTTAATAGCGGCACAGTGTAGGCTGCAACAGGTGGCAGCTGCCTCCTGGCCCTGCTCATCGCCTACTGCCGCTCTCCCCCAGAACCCCCACCACCCACAGCCACAGCAGAACATATGTTCCGACTATAAGACGCACCCCCCACTTGCCTCCAAAATTTTGGAGGAAAAAAGTGAGTCTTATAGTCTGAAAAATACGGTAGTTTATGAATATACCATTGATACATTTGATGGGAAACGTTTTCAGTTATCCTCAGTTATCCTCAGAGGGAACAAAATCAAAAACATGTTGTAATCAAATTCGTTTGTTGGTATGCTTTTGGTCCTATTATATTCAAGACTGATATATTTACTTGTGTCCATATGGCTACCATTAACTTTGTGTTTGTTTACATGCAATGTCTTAGATAAAGAATGATCACATTAGTATCTATTCGAAGAATGTAATACTTTTCTGTATCTTCATTATCTCCTTATAGGGGTTTTCTACTACTATTATACTGAAGCATAAGACATCAATATCAGATCAGTGGGGCCAAAACCCTGCACCCCATTGATTAGCTTTGACAGGGACCAGACATAAATAGTGTATGGAGGGGAACACCATAGCTCCATAAACTGTTTAGTTGCCGCTCTTGGATCAGTTACTATTTGGTGGGAATGCTGGGTGTCGTAACCCCATGATCTGAACTTGATGACCTATCATTATGTTAGGTCATCAATATCATAGTCGTGGAAACCCCTTTAAGTTCATATAACATAATGATTCCCAAAACAATACAAGCCTGTCCCTATAAACCCAGCAACTGATTTCTAATACTAGAACAATAATATATGTTATAAAACAGTTACATCTCAGGTAAGTGCCCGAAAGACCTACCAATAGTCTTCGTTTGCCATCAAAGTTGTGCAGGAATGTTGACAATGATCTTTTCGGGGCTTCGGTAACGGTCTTTTTCACTGGTTTCATATAACTCTCTTCATCATCTTTTCCTGCCTTTTTATTCTTTTTGTTGCGATCTTTTTCTGGCTTAACTTTTCTATCGGACTTGTCTTTTTTAGAAGTTTTTTCTTTCTTTGGAGGTTTCTCTAACTTATCAGCTTTCTTTTTCTTTTTATCAATCTTCTCAGGTTTTTCCTCCTTTTTCTGCTCTTTCCCCTTTTTGGGTGGAATGTTTACCTCTTCTACAGTTTCTTCGACTTGTGATGTTGTGGGTTTTCCAGGGTTAAATTTATCATCATATTCATTTGTAAATATTTTCTCAACGCCTTTCTTTTTAGATGATTTAGTCTTTTGAGGTTTCTTTTGAGTAGGTGTGACATCATGAGAACTTTGGCCTTGTCTATCTGTACGGTTATCCCCAAACCGCCCTGTGTTTTCTTTTGTATAATGCTCTGTAGTGGTTGTTGAAACAACGGGAGCAACTGTGTGGGACTCATGGACCACTGGTTTGCTTGTTTTGCTTGTAGTAGCAAAGTGCTTTCCTGTCTGCACATGCTGTCTATCTCTGTGTTTATCGGTTCTCACAGGAAAATAGGGCTTTGCTGTTTCTGGATCACGAGTTGTTACTTCAGCTTGTCTATGAGACTCTGAAGTAGTCATAGGCTTAGTAGACCATGGCTTCTGCGTTGTGGGAAGAACTGTTGTTGGCACTGTTGTTGGTGCTCTTGAAGCTGTAGTTAGTATTCGTGTAGTGGCCTTTGTGGAAGGGGCAATAGTTGTTATTTTAACTGTGGTTGAAGGTGTGGATGGTGTTGTGTAGGGTTTTCTTGTACTTTTAACTCTAGTTGACCTTGTAGGGATGACATTTCTTTTTGGTTCCTCCTTCTTAACTGTGACTTGAACAGTTTCACTAGCTGGTGTAGGCTTTGTACCTCTTGTAGTACTACTGCTACCACCAGTTTCTCCTTCTTCGGATACTTGACCTTCTACACCAGCTGCTTTACATTTTTGTACAAAACCTTTTTGCCTGAGTTTTTCTATTCTTCTAATGGGACTTTGATCAACGACCTCATACATTGCTTCTAGACGAACAGGATAAGGATACCTTTCCTCTATTTGCAAAGTCTTCTTGAGAAGAACCATACCAAACTTTCCTTTTTCCAGTTTCAAAGAAGTCATCATTTTTGGTACAATTGCTGGATCAATAGGCTGTTCTAAGATCTTTCCTTCATTTGTAATTCGTCTTATTTTCCCTCCTTCTTCTCCTTCCTCGTGGAATATGACAATCTGTTGAATATGTCTTTCCGCAAGTTCACAATACACATCATTTTTTAGAAGGCTCATCATGAGTCGGTAATAGCCATCAGATGCATGAGGTGCAGAGATAATCCATATTCTGTTTTTTCCAGCAAAGCTAGCAAGAATATTAGGTGAACTCGCAGTAGATGGAAAACGTGCTGTCCTAGAACGTGCAGATGTTGTGCTGTCATCTTTCAACATCCTAGCTTGTGGTTGCCTCACACCAGTCCTTTGTTGTGTGTTGACCCTTTTAACCTGAGTTTGACTTTCATCTCTTTGCATAGTTTGTGATAAGTTTCTTTTCTGTAAACCCTTATTTAAAGATGTATTTTGATTTATTTGTAGATGGCCATGCTGTCTATGGGAAGGTAGAGTTCTTCCATTATGTGATCTACTGCTAGCTCCATTGTCCCTCTGAAGTGCTCTCCTTTGAGTTTGGTCAGAAGCACATATTAACCACACTGCCAGCAAGATTGCCAGATGTAATATTAGAGTCCTATTCATTGTGCTATTATCTGCAATAGACAGAAGTAACAAGTCTGATAGTACACAGTAATAATCACTAGCTGATAATAACAAGATAATAGTAGCATAGGCAAAAAGATTGTACTGTCGCATGAAAGCCCAAAGTTTAACAGGATGAGCATAACATATTAGAACATGTAAAGCTTGTAGCAGTCCTTTATGAAATTATATAGCTGAAAACCTGTCTAAAACAGTGAGGATGGTGGCCCTACTTAGCCAGATGCCCAGTCCTATTCTATAAAACTGATTCTGGGTGACATATCCTGCAGGAGAACTTCTGAATCAGCTTGCTGCACCCCATAGCCCTGGGTTGCACAAACTCATTTGGATCAGATGACCATATTGTTAGATTAAAATAATACCAAGGACTACATTAAAACTTTAAGGGGACCTGTGATGTCAAAAAATGCTATTAACATGCAGTTATGGGGTTACTCTGCAGTTTAATAGTGTTCTAAAGTCGTGCGGCCGTTGTACTGAAAGCCCCGCTGCTGGAGGAAATTAACTTTATTCCTCCAAACAGCCTAGGGTTTTCAGTCATAGAGGCGCGGCTTCAGTCATCACTCAGTACATAGTGAGCGGCGGCTGTAACCAAGCCCCGACACTGACTGACAGCCCGCTGTATAGTGATTCAGTGCAGAGCCGTTTCTCAGACAGTGCTGGAGTCCGGTTACAGCTGCCTCTCACTATATACTGAGTGGTGACTAAAGCCGCGCTGACCGCACCTCTATGACTGAGAGCAAAAAAAATCATATCCTCCTGGTGGTTTCAGGGCGGTGTCCACATGGCTTTAGAACGATATTAACATGCAAATTTTCCCCATACCTGCAGGCTAATAGTGTTTTGGGACATGACAGGTCCCCTTTGAAGAGGTATTATAATCAAAGACATTTATGGCATGTTGAAAACATATGACATAAATTACATTATAGGTATTAGTTCCACATCCAGGATCCCCGCTTATCTGAAGGATGGGGTTCAACTTCTCACCTGTTCTTTGTCTAGAAAGAAAAAGGCCATGCATCTGTGTGTATCTCTCTATTGTAAATGGTGGGAATCTGTCAGTAGGATTTCACACCCCAAACTGACAGGAGTAACATTTCTGGTGATGCACATGGAGGTGCATGCCACAGATGTGCCAAATTCATTAAATGGCGTGCACTTGTTAATGAATATGGTGTGTACATTCCTCATTAAGAGTGGCGCATAAAATATCAGTCTTAAAGGATCGGGGCTTTAGTCTTTGGAGAGGTTTTCCCCCCAGTTGCCAACTGTCCATAAATTCATGTTCTGCTGTACATAGTGTCCGTCAGAAATAAAAAACAGCCTTCAAGATTTTATTTTTTTTTTTTACCAAAGTTTGTACTGTGCATGTGCTTGTGCAAACAGACTGACGAGCTGGACTCATGCGGGACACATAAGGAAGGAGCGGAGTTGCTATCATCATCCTGATGTTACATCAGGTCTTATATTCCAGTCACATCCAAAGCTGCAATCATTATTCCGTTGATACATCCTGTCTTATACTCTTGTCACATCACAATTTGTAGTCACTATTCTGCTGTTACAGTGGGGAAAAAAAGTATTTACTCAGCCACCAATTGTGCAAGTTCTCCCACTTAATAAGATGAGAGAGGCCTGTAATTGACATCAGAGGTAGACCTCAACTATGAGAGACAAAATGAGAAAACAAATCCTGAAAATCACATTGTCTTATTTGGAAAGAAATGTTTTTCAAATTTTGGTGGAAAATAAGTATCTGGTCAATTACAAACAAGCAAGATTTCTGGCTCTCACAGACCTGTAACTTCTTCTTTAAGGCTGCGTGCACACGATGCGTTTTTCATGCGTTTATGCTGCGGAATTTCCGCAGCGGAAACACATAAAAAATGCATGGTAATCCACACCCCATGGTCCCCAATGGCATTCCGCAATGTCAATGCACATGCTGCGGATTTTTCCGCAGCGTTTCTGCAGCGCTCATAAATCCGCAGCATGTTCATTAATTTTGCGGAAGCGCCGCCATTGACTTGCATTGAGACGCATAAAATCTGTGTCTGTACATTTGTACAAGCGGATTATATGCGAATCAATATGCGTATGGTACCCAGTTCTGGAGGAGAGAAGACTCTCATCCAGACCTGGGTACCATTGTACCTGTAATAAAAATAATAAAATAATAAATAAAGTTTATATTCACCTGTCCGGCGGCCCCTGCAGCGCTTACCTTCCAGGACCTGAGATGACGTCGCGGTCATGTGACCACAGGCTGTCTCGCGAGATGCCGGCAACCAGGAAGAAGCCAGGACGAGCGCGACAGCACACGCGGCGGGGGATCGGAGGTAAGTATAGCTTTATTTTTTTATTTTTACGGTCACACTATATAAATCCATGCCGTTTGCATGGATTTATACAGTGTGACCTAGTTGTCAAGCACTTTCCAAGTGATGCTATCGCCTGGAAAGTGCTTGTCAGTCTGCATGCGGAAACACATGCGTCAACGCATGTGGATACGCATGTATTCCGCATGTATTCTGCAGGAAAAACGCATGCACAATCGGCATGCGTTTTTTCTGCCAGGGAGATGCAGAAATGCTGCAGAAATTTTCAGCTTCATTTCTGCATCGTGGGCACATAGCCTTAGAGGCTCCTCTGTCCTCCACTCATTACCTGTAGTACTGGCACCTGATTGAACTTGTTATCAGTATAAAAGACACCTGTCCGCGACCTCAAACAGTCACACTACAAACTCCACTATGTTGAAGACCAAAGAGCTGTCAAAGGACACCAGAAACCAAATTGTAGCCCTGCACCAGGCTGGGAAGACTGAATCTGCAATAGGCAAGCAGCTTGGTGTGAAGAAATCAACTGTGGGAGCAATAATTAGAAAATAGAAGACATACAAGACCACTGATAATCTCCCTCCATCTGGGGCTCCACACAAGATCTCACCCCGTGGGGTCAAAATGATCTCAAGAACGGTGAGCAAAAATCCCAGAACCACACGGGGGGACCTAGTGAATGACCTGTAGAGAGCTGGGACCAACTTTACACAGGCTAACATCAGTAACACACTACGCTGCCAGGGACTCAGATCCTACAGTGCCAGACGTGTCCCCCTGCTTAAGCCATTACATGTCCGGCCCCATCTGAAGTGTGCTAGAGAGAATTTGGGTGATCCAGAAGAGTATTGGGAGAATGCAGTTACATCATACCTCATACTTCAGTCACATCCATCCACAGGCACTATTATGCAGTTATATCATGTCATACTCCAGTCACCTCCAAAATTGCAATCACTATTCTGCTGTAACATCATATTGTATACTCCAGTCATAGCCAGAGCTGCAGTCACTATTCTCCTGTTTCATTATGTCTTGTTGTACTCCAGTCATATCCAGCGCTTTGGTCACTATCTCCTGTCATTGAATAATACTCCAGTCACATTCAGAGCTGCAGCCACTTTTATGCTGTTGCATCATACCTTATCCTTCAGTTACAGTGGGGAAAATAAGTATTTGATACACTGTCGAATTTGCAAGTTTTCCCACCTACAAAGAATGGAGAGGTCTGTAATTTTTATTGTAGGTATGTGGCACCCCAGGGGTCTGGTTACCACAGTAATAGCAATATTACGTCTGAGAGCAGGTGGGAGGTCTCCTGGTCAGGAACCCTAAGCATGCAACACTTCCTGCCCAGTCCTGGGAGGGGAAGAACTTCCCCTATATAAACTGGGGCTGAGGCGGGGTTAGAGGAGAAGAAGAGGAGTCCCAGACAGAGACACAGTCTGGTCTGGAGTGGAGCAGATACAGGGAGAGCAAGATCAGGAGCTATGTGGGAGCAGTGATAAAAGGGGTGAGAGACTGGAAGCTATAGAGCTCGTCCTGACTGAAGAGATCTCACTGGACACGGAGTCCGAGGCAGTGGGGACTGATCCATACCCAGCAGCAGAAACCGACCGGCAGGGGATTTCAGGTCCTCTGGCCAAGAAACCCGAAGGCACGGTCACACGCAAGGGACCAGCACCGCCGTTGTGGAGCGGAGGCTACCAGAAGGCCCCGAGTCACCGGCCATACGGGTGAGCACCACACGGTACACTCAGGGACGTGGGCTACTTTTACCCGCTTCTAGCAAGGTAGCCAGGGAGAGTACAATAAGTTGGGGAGGCCTACAACTCCGCCTGGCCGGGGGAGATCCTATCTGCTCACGGACTGACCAGGCCCCGATCGCTAGCCAGTACTCCCGGGAGGGTCTACCTTTGCCACCAGTAAAGACCCTGAACTACACCGCACCGTCTCTGAGTGGTTCCTGGTGCCTGCGTGCAATTTTGCTATCCCCATCTTCCACGTCCGCTGCCCTGAGGCCATACCCCTCCCGTTGGGGGTTATACTATCCACGCTGCACAACCGTACCACCGGCCTCAGCGGTCTGCCCTGCAGCGGCGGCTTCATAACCGCATTCAACGGGTGGCGTAGTCGAACACTATAACATCTTCTACTAAATTCTGCCACTTGGTTTGACACCCTGGGCACGGATCGGATCGTCGCCACGAGGACTACTACCCCTATCAGATCCGGCTCCGGGTAGTCCCCGCGTGTGCAACGCTACACAACAGAGGCCCAGGGGGCGCGTCAACTTTGGCGTAGTCGGCAGGATTCCGTGCCCGCAACCACCGGGTACTGCGTGCCTGAAAAAAAAAAAAGAGAGACTGTTAAACTTACCTGTGGTGAGGATTCCCGCCATCCGTGGAGTTTTCCCGCCATCTGACGCCATCTTCTGCCTTCTTCCCGCCATCCGTGGAGTTTTCCCGCCATTGGACGCCATCTTGAGGACGCCGCGCGGGAAGAAGAGGGGCGTGGACTCCGAAAGCACGCGAGAACTGAAGCTCCGCCTCACGTCCGGACGTTGCGTAAAGTCCTGGAAGGAGCCCAGCAGACGCCGACGTCACAGGAGCGCGACGGAAGGTCCTCAACCCTGACGATCCACTGCGGAGCCGCGGCCTACGGAAGAGGATCATCGCAAGGTAGGCCACGGTCCACTAGGGGGGAGGAGGATGTCGGATACAGAGGAGAGCTTCACTGCCACAGCCACCGCCAGCGCCACCGCTGCTGCGGTCATGCCTTTCACTATGCCCTATATCCCGGGGGCAGCCTGGCTACCCCAGTACTCAGGGGAGTCACATACCCTAAATGACTTCAGAGAAAGGCTGGATAGCCTCTTCCAGGTGTACCCCCTCACAGAGGAGCAAAAAGTGAGCATCCTGGTGGCTCAATTAACAGGGGCAGCCCAAAGGGAGGTAAAGTCCTGGCCACTCGGGAGGAGGAGGACTGTCGCAGAGATACTAGCCCGGCTGAAGGACACCTTTGATACCCGTTCCTCAGCCGAGATCAAGCTTAGATTCTACGGGTGCAAGCAGCGAGCACATGAGAATATAAGGGACTATGCACTAAACCTACAAGAGGCCCTGAGAGCCATTAAGCAGGCCGACCCTGACGGCGTGGGAAACGAAGACAAGCTGTTGACTGAACAATTTATAGAGGGTCTACATTGCAATGCCCACCGAACCCAGTTGCGGGCAATGGCCTTACAGGACCCTCATCTGGACTTTGCACAGTTCAAGGACAGAGCCATCCGGGTGCTCCGAGAACCGGCACCAGGTGGCGCTGTGACCCACAGATGCCCTACTACCACTTACCACCAGGAGACGGCGCCCTTGTCGGCAGGGCCTGTGGGAGCTGATGCGCAGGCTTTAAACAATGACCCGGCTACAGACCTGCACCATCAGGTCCAAGAGCTAACTAAAAGCGTTGCTGCGCTAACCCGAACTGTGCAGTCTTTACAGGTTTCTACTCCAGGGAAGATCCAGCTGGCATCCGGACCGGAGGACATCCCGTGGCGCCGACCAAGGAGGACCCCACCGGCCAGAGGAAAACCCAGCGACCGATACAACGAGGACGGACAACCCATCTGCCGCCGCTGCAATCAACCCGGACATATGGCAAGGTACTGTCCTTTAAACTGGCACAACCTGGGGTAGAGGGACAACCCCTAGGAATAAGATCACCAGGCCCATCGAACTGGCGTGACAAATACGTGGGAGGACGTCCAGTCTTGCCTGTGGTACTGGATGGCATTCCTATGAGTGCCCTACTGGACACCGGGTCACAGGTCACCACCATCCCGTACGTGCTCTTCAAGCAGTACTGGAATGACTCGGATATAACCCGCTACCCTGACGACGACTTGAGTATCATCGCCAGCAATGGTCAGCCCGTGCCACAGATCGGATTTAAAGAGATGACCATTAAAATCGGTAAAGTCGAACTGGCAGCACAGGGACTGATCATTGTGGACATTGACAAGCGCGAGAGTCACCCAAAGATAACTCTAGGAACTAATGTGATTGAAAATTGTCTTGCAGAGGTGATTCTCATTTTACAGCAGGTTGCCAAGAACGCCAGTTCCGGCCAGCAGCGAGTACTCCAAAAAGAGATCCAGGCACTGATGCGACGGCAACAGGTGGAACTCTCCGGTGGTGAGATTGGTAGCGTGAGAATGTGTGACCCTGTCCCTATTGCCATGCCCCCGAAAAGTGAAATGATGATTTGGTGCCGGGCAGCTATTGGTCTGAGAGGTAGAGATTACCAGGCAATGGTGGAACCAGTCTACTCAGACAGTAGGCCCACCATTTTGACAGCACGGGGGGTGGTCGATGTATGCCATGGGAGGGTGCCCGTTCGCATCATAAATATCGGGGAGAGAGAAGTACACCTGCCCCGGTATGCCACGCTAGCCAAATTGTTCACCATAAACCAGAATTCTGTACAGGCCGTGGAACCCTTGCCTCCATCTCAACCAGAGGAAGGTAACGGCTCTAAGCAACAAATGGAGGACTGGTGTCAGCAACTACATTTGGGTACTGACTCCACTCCCTCACACCAGAAACAGGGAGTCTATCGGGTGGTTCAAGAGTATGAGAGAGTGTTTAGTAAACACCCGTTAGACTTCGGGCGAGTAAAGGGGGTAGAACACCACATCCCCACGGGAGACCATCCTCCCATAAAGGAGAGATACCGACCCGTACCCCCTGCACACTACCAACACGCCAAGGGGATGCTTAGAGACATGAAGGAGGCTGGGGTAATCAGGGATAGCTGTAGCCCCTGGGCAGCTCCACTAGTCTTGGTTAAAAAAAAAGACAACACCATGAGAATGTGTGTAGACTACCGGAAAATCAACCGTATCACACACAAAGATGCGTACCCCTTACCAAGGATAGAGGAGTCTTTGGCTGCTTTAAAATCTGCTAACTTCTTCTCCACTTTGGATCTCACTAGCAGGTACTGGCAGGTTCCTGTAGCAGAGGCGGACCGGGAGAAGACCGCATTCACCACCCCGATGGGACTTAGCGAGTTTACCTGCATGCCGTTCGGACTCTGCAACGCACCAGGAACCTTCCAACGATTGATGGAATGCTGTCTGGGACACCGGAACTTTGAGACGGTCCTGCTGTACCTGGACGATGTTATAGTTTATTCCAAAACCTACGAGGACCACCTGAAACACCTGGCGGAAGTGTTTGAAGCCCTGGCAAAATACGGTCTGAAGGTGAAACCGTCGAAGTGTCACCTGCTAAAACCAAAAGTGCAGTACCTGGGACACGTGGTGAGTGCTGACGGAGTGGCTCCCGACCCTGATAAGATCACCGCGATTAAGGAATGGCCAAGACCCTCCAGCGTAAGGGAAGTACGGCAGTTCCTCGGGTTGGTAGGCTACTACCGAAGATTCATTCCCGGTTTCACCAAAAAGGCAGCTCCTATGCAGGACCTCCTGATAGGCCAGTCCAGGAAGGCCAAGAACCAGAAGCCGCCCTTCAGATGGGAGAAGCTGGAAGAAGAGTCCTTCCGCCAGCTGAAGATGGCCCTCACGGGGGATGAAATCCTGGCATACCCTGATTACAGCCAGCCCTTTATCCTCTACACCGACGCAAGTAACATCGGGCTAGGAGCCGTACTGTCCCAGATCCAGCAGGGGAGAGAACGGGTAATTGCTTACGCCAGCCGAAAACTGCGACCCACCGAAAGAAACCCTGAGAATTACAGCTCATTCAAGCTAGAGTTCCTGGCAGTGGTGTGGGCAGTCACCGAACGCTTTAAGCACTACCTCGCCTCTTCCTGGTTCACCGTGTACACGGATAACAACCCGTTGACACACCTGGACACTGCAAGACTCGGTGCCCTGGAGCAGAGATGGATGGCCCGCCTGTCCAACTATGAATTCACGATCAAATACCGGGCAGGACGCTCCAATACCAACGCGGATGCCTTGTCCAGAATGCCAAACCTACTGGACGTAGGGGAAGATCCAGAGGAACTGGAAGAAGTTGAACTCCCCGCGTTCCACCGTCATGGGACTACCCAGTATTCCCACCGTGTAAGGGGTAAGCAATCCGCTACGTTCAACCCCTTACCTCATTACAACTGGGCGGAAACGCAAGACAGTGACCCCGCCGTCCGACTGGTGAAGGAGATGCTGACTCAGCCAGATGCTCGCCTTGACCCAGACGCTCCGGAGGAAACCAAGCAACTGTGGGCTGAGAAGAGTCGACTGTTCCTTTACAAGGGGAAGTTGTGCCGTAGAATGGTTAACTCCCGGACGCATGAACTGATCTGGCAAGTAGTGGTGCCAAGAAGAGACGCGGCTATGGTACTGGAGGCATACCACGACGGAGCTGGGCACTTCGGATGGAAGAAGCTGGAGTTCCTGCTGCGCGGGCGGTTCCACTGGGTAGGCATGAGAGGAACCATCGAGAGGTGGTGCAGAGACTGTGGCCCATGCAACCTAAGAAGGAAGGACCGTGCCAGTCAGAAGACTCCCCTGCAGTCCATCGTCACCAGGCAGCCGTTGGAACTGGTAGCCTTGGATCATGTAAAACTGACCCCCAGCAGAAGTGGCTACGTCTATGCGTTAACCATCGTGGATTACTACTCCCGGTTCTTGGTTGTAGTCCCCGTCAAGGACTTAACGGCTCAAACAGCAGCTAGAGCCTTTCAGCAGCACTTCTGCCGTCCACACGGATACCCAGAGCAGGTGCTGACGGACCAGGGACCTGCCTTTGAAGCGGAAGTCTTCCAGGAGTTCTGCACTCTGTATGGCTGCCGGAAGATAAGAACAACACCCTATCATCCGCAAACCAATGGACTCTGCGAGAAGATGAACCAGGTGTGATAGACCTTCTGAAAACGTTGCCCCTGGAAGAACGCAGTCTGTGGCCTGAGAAACTGCCTGATCTGGTGGACCTATACAACCACATCCCTGTAGGTTCTACCAACTGTACCCCGGCTTACCTAATGAGAGCAAGACCTGGTAAGCTGCCTGTTGATCTGGATATGGGAGTCCTGACACCCGAGGACACTTCACCAGAAGCAGACTGGGACACAGAGAGGCAGCAGCAGTACCGGAAAGTACAGGAGAGCGTTGAGCGAAGTCTCTGTCAAGCAAGAGAAAGACAGGAGAAGACTTACAACCAGTATGCTCCCGCTGTTCCCCTGGTACCTGGAGAGCAGGTCTTGAAAAGGAAGAGACGGCTCCACAAGTTGGACGACCAGTGGGAGAAGGACCCGTACACCGTACTGCCATCAAGCCATGAAAACCCAAAAATCTGCACAATCAGTAAGGATGGAGGAGAAACCACAGCCATTGTCTCCCGAGATCACCTGAAGAAGTGTCCCGAGCAGCTACGAAACCCTGAAGAAGATCAAGAAAACCCTCGACCCGCAGAGGAAAGGGAAGAAATGGTCAGTACTGTACTCGGAGACTTCCCTCGGTCTTGGACACAAGTAAATGGCGCTGTTGTGGTACCCGTCCTCACCTTCCTCCAGCCAGCATCCCAAGTGCCTACGGAAAAACAGGTAGAGCTGGAAGAGCAGCCGGTCCAGGAGGCAGAAGACCCCACACAAGCAGACCAGGAGAATCGACCCTCTGCTTATAGTGAGCCTGCCATGCCCCTAGTGAGCCAAAGAACCCGTAGACAGCTGCCCAGCTTACCTTTGACAGCTCCTACACCCTGTAGCTTAGGACCGGTCAGTAAGCTCCGTAGGTCTACTAGGGCCACTAGAGGCCAGTTGCCAGTACGTTGGAGGATCTAAAGTGTTCAGACTGTTTTATTGGTATTTACCTGTTTACTGTTGCTTGTAAATAATTATGTTTTTCCAGTTATTTTATAGGTGTCTTTTGTGGATTAACCGGAATTCTTTGTATATATGTTTGGAGCGTAACCCAGGAATGGACTAAGACTGCTAAAGACTCAGGGTAGGACAGACCCCCACCTGGTTACGGCTCCCTGTTCTTTGGTGAAATGGACACCCTTATTGCTTCAAAAACTGCACAGGGGTGCGGACATGCTGTGACCGCCCTAACGTGTTTTCCCTTATTGTATTGTTCCTGTTTATACCCTGTTATGTTTTCAAAAATATGTTTAGTCCCGGAGTACTAAATTTTACTAGGGGGGAATGTGGCACCCCAGGGGTCTGGTTACCACAGTAATAGCAATATTATGTCTGAGAGCAGGTGGGAGGTCTCCTGGTCAGGAACCCTAAGCATGCAACACTTCCTGCCCAGTCCTGGGAGGGGAAGAACTTCCCCTATATAAACTGGGGCTGAGGCGGGGTTAGAGGAGAAGAAGAGGAGTCCCAGACAGAGACACAGTCTGGTCTGGAGTGGAGCAGATACAGGGAGAGCAAGATCAGGAGCTATGTGGGAGCAGTGATAAAAGGGGTGAGAGACTGGAAGCTATAGAGCTCGTCCTGACTGAAGAGATCTCACTGGACACGGAGTCCGAGGCAGTGGGGACTGATCCATACCCAGCAGCAGAAACCGACCGGCAGGGGATTTCAGGTCCTCTGGCCAAGAAACCCGAAGGCACGGTCACACGCAAGGGACCAGCACCGCCGTTGTGGAGCGGAGGCTACCAGAAGGCCCCGAGTCACCGGCCATACGGGTGAGCACCACACGGTACACTCAGGGACGTGGGCTACTTTTACCCGCTTCTAGCAAGGTAGCCAGGGAGAGTACAATAAGTTGGGGAGGCCTACAACTCCGCCTGGCCGGGGGAGATCCTATCTGCTCACGGACTGACCAGGCCCCGATCGCTAGCCAGTACTCCCGGGAGGGTCTACCTTTGTCACCAGTAAAGACCCTGAACTACACCGCACCGTCTCTGAGTGGTTCCTGGTGCCTGCGTGCAATTCTGCTATCCCCATCTTCCACGTCCGCTGCCCTGAGGCCATACCCCTCCCGTTGGGGGTTATACTATCCACGCTGCACAACCGTACCACCGGCCTCAGCGGTCTGCCCTGCAGCGGCGGCTTCATAACCGCATTCAACGGGTGGCGTAGTCGAACACTATAACATCTTCTACTAAATTCTGCCACTTGGTTTGACACCCTGGGCACGGACCGGATCGTCGCCACGAGGACTACTACCCCTATCAGATCCGGCTCCGGGTAGTCCCCGCGTGTGCAACGCTACACAACAGAGGCCCAGGGGGCGCGTCAGGTACACTTCAACTGTAAAAATAAAAAACAGAAAATCACATTGTATGATTTTTAAATAAATTGCATTTTATTGCATGAAATAAGTATTTGATCATCTACCAACCAGCAAGAATTCTGGCTCTCACAGACCTGTTAGTTTTTGTTTAAGAAGCCCTCCTACTCTGCACTCATTACATGTATTAATTGCACCTGTTTGAACTTGCTACCTGTATGAAAGACACCTGTTCATACACTGAATCAATCACACTCCAACCTCGCCACCATGGCCAAGACCAAAGAGCTGTCTAAGGACACCAGGGACAAAATTGCACACTTGCACAAGGCTGAGATGAGCTACAGGACAATAGGCAAGCAGCTTCATTAGAAGGTAACAACTGTTGGCACATTTATAAGAAAATGGAAGAAACACAAGATGACGGTAAATCTTCCTCGGTCTAGGGCTCCATGCATGATCTCGCCTCGTGGGGTAAGGATGATTCCGAGAAAGGTCATGAATGAGCCCAGAGCTACATGGGAGGAACTGGTCAATGACCTGATGAGAGCTGGGACCACAGTGTCAAACATTACCGTTAGTAACACACTACATCGTCAAGGATTAAAATTCTGCAGGGCAAGCAAGGTACCCCTGCTCCCGCCAGCACATGTCCAGGCCCATTTGAAGTTCACCATTGACCATCTTGATGATCCAGAGGAGGTATGGGAGAAGGTCATGTGGTCAGATGAGACCAAAATAGAACTTTTGGTATCAACTCCACTCGCCTTTTGTTTGGAGGAAGAAGAAGGATGAGTACAACCCCTAGAACACCATCCCAACCATTAAGAATGGCGGGGGAAACATCATACTTTGGGGGTGCTTTTCTGCAAAGAGGACAGGGCGACTGCACCGTGTATAAGCGAGGATGGATGGGGTCATGTATCAAGAGATTTTGCCCAACAACCTCCTTGCCTCAGTAAGAGCATTGGAGATGGATTGTGGCTGGGTCTTCCAGCATGACAATGACCCGAAACACACAGCCATGTCAACTAAGTAGTGGCTCCGTAAGAAGCATTTCAAAGTCCTGGACTGACCTAGCGAGTCTCCAGACCTGAACCCAATAGAAAATCTTTGGAGGGAGCTGAAACTCAATGTTAACAAGCGACAGCCCGAAACCTGAAAGGTCTGGAGAAGATCTGTATGGAGGAGTAGGCCAAAATCCCTGCTGCAGTATGTGTAAACTTGGTTAAGATCTACAGGAAACATCTGACCTCTGTAATTGCAAACAAAGGTTTCTGTACCAAATATTAAGTTCTGTTTTTCTATTGTATCAAATTCTTATTTCATGCAATAAAATGCAAATTAATTATGTAAAAATCATATCATGTAATTTTATGTTTTTTATTTTTAGATTCTGTCTCTTACAGGTGAAGTGTACCTATGATAAAAATTACAGACCTCTCCATTCTTTGTAGGTGGGAAAAATTGCAAAATCGGCAGTGTATCATATACTTATTTTCCCCACTGTATATCCAGAGCTGCGTTGACACCATCTATATACAACTTCACAGTATATCTCACAGTGAAAGCATCGCCCTAACACTATATACACTCTATCTATTCTATCCTTTCAACTCTGCATTTTTTGTGATTCTTGGGCTTCATGCTGAGGACTTGGCACACAAGAATGGTTTTCAAAAAGGGCCATTGCTTATGTCTGTAAAAATTTGTCACTGTATGTGATTTTTGGTCCAGTTGTTCAGAAAAAAATGCAAGAGTAGGGTGGCAATTGTGGTTGTCCTACAATGACAACTTATCACCTATCCACAATTGGCAGGCTTGCATGGACATTATCCAGGACTTTCTCCATCAGATTCCTGAATAATAAATGCATTGTCAGTGCGCCTCATTCTTATGACCATGGTGGTCCCGGCTGTGAGACCCCTAGGAATCAGATGCCTATTTCATCTGGATAGGTGCTAAAATGTGATTATAGGATAACCCCTTTAAATGTAACTATAGCATAAAATGCCTGGACTCACCACGGATCTCCTGACCAGAACTGATAGCCTCATAGGCATACAGTATAAGAGGCTGTAAATTTGGGTCAGGAGACCAGCAGTCAGTCAGACATTTTGGTCTGTAACCAGATGATGAAATAAGTTCTTCTGTACTTGGTCTTGGGAATCTGTTACCTGGTATAGTCAGCCTATCCTGAGAGCAGCATAATGTAGGAGAAGAGACTCTGATTCCAGGGATGTGTCACTTACTGGGCTGTTTTCTGTAGTTTTGATAAAAATACAGTTTTATCAGCAGGAGTTTTATCACTAGAGGACTAGTAAACCTGCTGCTCGGTAGTCCTCCATATTCATGAGCCATGTATAACTCCGCTTCCACCATAACTGACTATTTTCTGCCTATGCACAGTGTACACAGAAAGCTGTCAATCAGTAATGTGGGCGGGATTATACAGAGCTTAGAATTCAAATAACTGGTAGATCTGCAGCTGATAAAACAGTTTTTAGGCTACGGCCAGAGAGAATCGGGTCGATTATGCAAATGACACTATGATCAAACTCTGATCCGTGTTTGATCCGAGTGTCAGCATAGTGTGATCCGATTCTCTCAGAAGAGAAAATTGTAGCAAACTGTTAGGAGCAGATGGAGAAGAAAATGTCTCCATCTGCTCCATTCTGTGAGACTGCAGAAATGTGACTGCACTCAGATGTCATCCGAGTGCAGTCCAATGTTCTCTCTGTACCCATAGATTTGAACATTTAATACCCAATACAATGCATTGCTTTGCATTAAGGATACCTTAATGTACAACATCAAAGGTTGTTTAACACAAATTGTACTGTACATAAGCTAACACGAATATTTTAGCATAATTATTAGGCAATGATCCATATTTGACAAACACACTAATGATTGTCAGACACATCAATGCAACTCATTACTCTTTACTTTGTTGCACTTACATGTTTTACCTTAAGTCTTAGTCTTTGATCAATAAGTCGTGAATCAGTGCATGTAGTAGTAATAATAATAATAATATTTATTATTATACTACTTTAAGATGTAACATGTAAGAAGATAACATGATGGTCTGGAGCTCTAGTCCTCACGGATGTGCTTCACTAAACTCTTTAGTACAGATAAAATATTTAGAAAACCTGGAGTCACATACACAGAAATCACAGCATAATGCTACAGTAATGACATCTGATCCTGAACTTTTTTCTGGCCTACTGAGATGATAAATGCTCTTGTAACAAAATGGTGTTAAATTGGCCTTTCAAATTGTTTATGTATAAAGCCGGGAATAATTCAGGCAGGTTAGACAGACAATAACATTGTTCTGGGATCACCTAGGAATAGGCCGGCAATATGTGATTGGTGGGGATCAGATCTTATATCCCGCCACCAATCAGCAGGAAGAAGGGAGCAAGGAGGACTAGGATGAAGTATCAGATGCAGCACCATGCAGGGGGGCACACATTAATGACTTACCCTAAGGATTGGGTCACACGACTGTTTTCTCTCCCTCCGTGAAAATCGGTCCATTTATGATCAGAGTGTGATCAGAGTAGGATCCGATTTTCTCGGAGGCACAGAGGAAAAAAAAGTTTCTCCACTTTCTCCATGATGTCACCCGAGTGTGGTCAGATTTTTTCTACGGATCCATTGACATAAATGGGCCAGTGTCATCCGATTCTTGCCGGCAAATCGTACATGCTGTGATTTTTTTTCCACGGATCACTCGGTCCAAGGATAAAATCGGACATGTGCACAGCCCCATGGAATAACATGGGTAGAAGTGATATCCCTCAAACCCATGGATAGCACCATCCGACTAAACAGTCGTCTGCACAAGATCTAAGAATAGTTCCAAGAGGTTAAATGATTAAATCCTATAGTATAAAACCGGGTTCCACTTTATGGTGGCGATTTTACCCCCATAAGAGCTTTTGTTTTTTACTTCAATCCTTTTCTATGACTTATGGGACAACTCCCCAATGTCTTTAGCTGACAATACAACTCATCTAAAAGGCAAAGGGACTTGCCAAGTCTCGGCCCCTATCTCCAGGGGCCCCACATCAGCTGCATGGCCTGCTCATATGTTACCAATCCTCTTGGCTTTATTGTGATTGTGTGCTGACTTTGTAGCAGTGTGAATGCTGCAGCATGCAAGGTAGGACAGCGTAGATGTGGGGTGGCCTTCCAATTCTTTACATCTGTCCTATTAATACCGCGGGGTATTGAAGGAAGGCGACACATTGCACCTCACCTGCTTGGCAAAAAGTATGTGGCATGGTGCACCGGTGTGTGGTGTTACAATATAGTTCTATATAGAAACACACACACATATATATATAACTTTTATATTGTCCTCAGGTAAAGTGGTTACATTGAATATAGACCAGAGCATTTCACTATCCCCCTGGATATAACATCCCACTGAGTCATATATGTCTCAACCCTCCCCCACTCCCCCAACATTTCTTCGTACGGCTGAACATTTGGTTTTGGAAGTCTGTTTTGGCTCTTTGAACAAATACTTCAATGTTACTCATTAAGTTCATGCAGTCAGCTGTATCAATATAGTTTAACATGGAAATTAAGGTTATTTGCTGCTTCTGTGGCAAACTACGAACATCAGCCACACAGTTCTTTATCAAAGGGTTAAACTTCTCTCTAAGCAACTCATTGTGAGTGAACTAAACCGTCCTGATGGGAAAATTCAGCAGAAAACGCATGGAAAAGGGAATAATGGTTTACATCTGCTACATGAAGTTTCCCTGCAATGTGTATTGTGTATAAGGCGACCGCGCTTTCCAGAGTTTTCTACAACTTTCCGTGTTTCATTACAATAGTGCATGAACATAATGAACCTCAGCAATCATGTTGACTGCCTCTACTAGCTATGCATTTATGTACAGTTTCTGGTGATCCTGGACAGTATGGATAATGGGGAGTATATAACCAGTGCAGAACACACATTGAAAAGAATGGGGATAAGCTAGTCGATATTACCTTGTCTCTTCCGCTGGACTTTACACCTCCATTTCTATGGAATCAGTTGTCCTCTTAAAGCATCTGTTTAGATGTTCAGAGTTTTCTTCCTCATTTTCTTCTTCTTGGTCCTTTGTTTGAGGGAGGGATGAGAAGGGATTGAGAGACGGACACTCCTGACTGAAGGAAACGACACAAGTTTTTCTTTGACCAGTGTTTATTCTTCTCCTCGACTCCTGTTTCCTGTGAACTTTTAATATTTCGTTTCACTGAGAAGAGTTTAGAGAGGAAACGTCTACTCCACCATTAAACACATTCACACAAGATCTGCAGTCTCTGCAAGCCAGAGAAAAAAAATTGGGAAGAATTTAACTGATCAGCAGAACACCGCCTACTGCCCAATGGAAGCAATGAGGGAGGGCTGAGGACTGAGATTTACTTATGGGGCTGAAACATTACACATCACCAGAAAGTAAGGAAGCATGATAGCTGGTAGCTAGCTACACATCCTATATTGCATCTGGATTTGTTGGACATGTAAACAACTTTTGATTATTCCAAATTCTCAGAACTTTATCATCTTATAATATAAATATAAATACTTAGTATCATGCAGACATTACTATTTACGTCTAAATTAACTTTTTCACACTTAGACCTTATTCACGTAATAACAATTATCGATTTCTCAACTAGGATTACATCCCTCAAAAATGCTCACGTCTTAGATTTTTTTATTTTTTTCCTGCTTTTATTTACACCCACTTCCTAAGCAAAAGCATCACAAACTGCACCAAAAGTAAAATTATGTACATAAAGTGAATATTTGGAGTTTATATGTATCCTTTCCTATATGTTTTTTTTAAGGTATATTCTTCTTTTATGGCCTCATAGCAGAAACTGCAGCTTAGCTGTATACAATCAGGATGAAATTGTAGTATTAGTTGCCATATTGGAAACTTCACATTTTGGGGCCGATTCATTAAGGTGTTTACGTCAATATTCTGGTGTAAAACAACTTAATAAATCACAATATTTTTGCGTAACTCACAAATTGTGCAATAATATTTTCAGCTAGGCCAATATTGCTGTAGCATGGCTGGAGAATGGGCAGGACGGGGTGTCGCTACATCCAGCCATGAAATTCATGAAAAGTTACACTACTCCAAACCATGAAATTCATGAAAAGTTACACTACTCCAAACCATGAAATTCATGAAAAGTTACACTACTCCAAACCATGAAATTCATGAAAAGTTACACTACTCCAAACCATGAAATTCATGAAAAGTTACACTACTCCAAACCATGAAATTCATGAAAAGTTACACTACTCCAAACCATGAAATTCATGAAAAGTTACACTACTCCAAACCATGAAATTCATGAAAAGTTACACTATTCCAAACCATGAAATTCATGAAAAGTTACACTATTCCAAACCATGAAATTCATGAAACGTTACACTATTCCAAACCATGAAATTCATGAAAAGTTACGCCACTAACTTACTCAAAAAATGTGCTCCAATCCCTGACTGGAGTAAATTTCAGGCAGCAACACATGTCTCTTGAGAGATCTGCATAATTCATTAAGTGGAGTGTACCTCCTAATGAATTAGGCACATCATACTCCAGCAGGCCTATTCATTCAGACTGGTGTATGCAATGCCAGTTTTAAAAAAAACCTTTTATTACATTTTTCATGTTGAACTGGAGCACGATGTGGAGATATTATCAAAGTATTTGACACCTGATAAGTTATCTTTTTTAAAGAAGGAGAGTGATGGGGTGCTACGCCAGATGACCTGGCCTCCACAGTCACCAGACCTGAACCCAATCAAGATGGTTTGGGGTGAGCTGGACCGCAGAGTGAAGGCAAAAGGGCCAACAAGTACTAAGCATCTCTGGGAACTCCTTCAAGATTGTTGGAAGACCATTTCCGGTGACTACCTCTTGAATCTCATCAAGAGAATGCCAAGAGTGTGCAAAGCAGTCATCAAAGCAAAAGGTGGCTACTTTGAAGAACCTAGAATATAAGACATATTTTCAGTTGTTTCACACTTTTTTGTTAAGTATATAATTCCACATGTGTTAATTCATAGTTTTGATGCCTTCAGTGTGAATGTACAATTTTCATAGTCAAGAAAATACAGAAAATATATATATATTCTCCTTCAATTCATATATATTCTCCTTCTAGGTGGGATTAGTAAAATTTATTGCTCTTTTCTGATAACTCGGCACACTGTAATTTGTTCATCTATGTATCTCTTGGTCTGAGTAACGCCTTAGGAATTCCGATGGGAGGGGGTGAGTTGGTCTCTCAGCGCCATCTTTGCCAACTCGACATGAATCTCTCTGTTATCAGCCATGCACATGCATACGTCATTCCCAGGAAATCATTTAGTTGTTCATGTCTACAAATTAGAACAGAAGCTGTTAGTTATATATTCATTAACTATTAACATAATCCATGTGCATATACACATTTGCATACATACATACACATAGATTATTCCATCATCTCTATATTGATTCACACTGATTAGGTAATCTACTAAAAGAAACTAATGGATTTTCTATAATATATATTTTACCTTGACAGACCCCCCTAAAATCAATTATTTGCTTTTAATATCCATATGCTAAAAATCAGAGGGGGAGAAGAATTCACAGTATGTTAAGGCCCACCGACGTTCCTAAATCTAACTCATACGAAGACCTACAGTAAAGGGATGGAGACCCTAAAAGATCTAGTGACTGGGTAATCGAGGGCCACCCCTAACACAGAAATATGGATATTAACTTTACAAACTCATTTACTCCTGGTAATCTCTCTGGTACAACACCTTTGTTCTAAGGGGAACTGTTTGTTCATAGATTTTGAGAGCCTTAGTAACTTTCCCTGTGGGGCCAGTATTGTCTGGGATATAAGTACAACAATGCTCACCTATCATTTTGCATACCCCTCCTTTTTCTGTAAGCCACATATCCAGAGCTATTCTGTTTTGGAAGGCCATGGTAGATGTGGGTGCTAGTTGGTCAGCTATCCCTTGTAAGGCATCTTTGGTGTAATTGACAAATGTTTGTTGGTTATAATATATGTAATTTATTCAATCTACGTTCTTGTTAATGGTTATTATGGGTATTATGAACTGAAATCCCGCCTTCACTTGGTCTCGGGCCTTGAATTCATCTAGCACCCCCCTAAGCACTCCGAGAACATCAATATATGTGGGTCAAAACTGCCTTTGGGGTTAACTTCTCTCTTGGCCCTGTATGTACCTACAAACACAGCCTTTATTTCCTCTTTGGATTCCTGGGACTCAGATATAAGGTAAACAGACATTATTGCTTTAGTTAAGTCACATTCCCCTGTCCATTTGCCCTCCAGTCTAATCCTAATCTTCATGTCACCACATTCAAGGAAGTGTTGTACCAGAAAACTGGAATATCATTCTCTTTAGTAATAATTGTTTGGAATGCGCGTGTTACCGTAACAAAGGCTTCCCCCCCAGCTTATGTCATCAGAAAAAGGAACATCAGGGTTGTGAGTCTGAGACCGCCTTCTTGCAATGTGATGCGTGGACCCATGATGTTCGGCCTTTGACCTTCACAGCCGTAGGTGATGTAAGCAGCACTTGGTAGGCCCCAAATCTGGCATCCAGTGTGCCTCGCACGTGATTCTTTATCCAGACAAAATCTCCAGGCTGGATGCTGTGAGTACCTGGTTCAAGATCTGAGTCTGGAATAGAAGAGTAAACTGTAGCATGTGTTAGTTTTAACTCTTTAGCAAGTCCAACAACAAAATTCACAAGCTTATCACTCCCTGAACTAAGCTGCTCTGGGTAATATCGACCCATTCTAGGTGGCCCCCCAAACAAGATCTCATATGGTGTGAGCCCTGTGGGTCGTCTCGGGGTATTTCGGACTGAGTATAGGGAAATAGGCAGCACCTGCGGCCATGGAAGTGACAATTCTTTACTGGTTTTAAGAATTATGTTTTTCAAAGTGCCATTCATCCTTTCAACTTTGCCGCTACTTTGAGGATGATAAGGAGTATGCAGGCCCAAATCCGCCCCAATCATCTCCCAGATTGATTTGGTAACTTTTGCAGTGAAGGCGGGTCCTTGATCACTTTCAATCACTTCTGGAATCCCGAATCTGCAGATAAGTTCTGCCAGAAGCCTTTTCACTGTAGTTCTAGCGGTCATGTTAGCTACTGGGTATGCTTCTGTCCAGCCGGAAAACATATCCACCACCACCAGAACATATTCATATCTTCCACTCTTGGGTAATAGCATATGATTAATTTGGATTCTCTGGAAAGGATACTGTGACTTTACCAGTTTCTTCTTTGGCACACGTTCTGTTCTTCCGGGATTACAAGTGTTACAAATCTCACAGATCCTAGTATAGTTTGTAGCAAGAGCTGAGAGATCTCGGGTGCAATATAGAGTTAGAGTTTGTTGATAGCTGAAATCATCTGATTCTTCCCTCTATGTACCTTTCCATGAGCCCACTGAACCACTGCAGGATACAGTGCTCTTGGCAGACATATTCTTCTTCCCACTCTCCAGATTCCGTCCTTACAAAACGTTCCTCCCCGTCCGATCCATCCTTGTTATTCTTCTTCTGTTACGGCATTCTGTTGGTCCACTTAAGTCCCGTGTGTCGGATTCTCTTCAAGTCTTTGCTCCTCTCCATCTTCCAACCCCAAATTTCTCATTCCCGTTTTTTCCTCATCCCCTTGTTGTCTCTGACTTCTTGTGAGCACGAACACCTCCGTAGCCGCCGACACCTCTGCTTCCTCTGGAAATATTGGTTCCATAGCTGCTGCTTTTGCTGTAATGTCAGCCAGATGATTCCCCTTGGCTTCCTCTGAATTCAGTTTCCCATGAGCCTTCATTTTGATCACAGCCACTTGCCTAGGTAACTTCAGAGCTTCTAGCAGACTTCTCACTGCCGCCGCATTCCGGATTGGAGCTCCACTGGCTGTCTTGTAGCCCTTCAGGGCCCATATCAGGCCAAAGTCGTGGGCAATCCCGAATCCGTACCTCGAGTCCATGTAGGTATTGGCCACTCGACTCTCTGCGTACTTGCAGGCTTCGGTCAGAGCATACAGTTCGGCCTCTTGAGCTAACATATAAGATGGCAGTGGTCCAGCAGAAACAACCGTTGGTGGGGACACCACCGCATATCCGGTATGGCAAGTTCCATATTCATCTGCGTATCTGGTCCCGTCAGTATACAGTATCAGATCCGCTTCAGGCAGTGGCTGCTCAGAGACAGTAGGTAAGTGAAAGGTTTCTGTCTTCATGACCTCAAGGCAATCATGGTCACTCGAATCAGGGTATTCATGGTCTTCTGTTCTGTGGAGGAGTTCTGTAGCTGCCAGAATTGCTTTGAGACATGTTGGAGCTGTTTGCGCCACTGGATAGAATTTACTGGAATAATTTCTGATGGGTCTCATGTGGCCTCCATGTTTTTTTGTGCCAGAACTCCTGAGGCATGGCCACACACTTCAGAGACAAATAGAAAGAATGGAAATTCATGGTTGGGAATCCCCAGTGCAGCGACTGAAATGATGACTTCTTTCAACTGGTCCATTGCATCTTCAGCTTGGTCAAATTGCAGTTTTCCGCTCTTTGGTGAGATGCATGGTACCTTGGGATATGCAATGACCCAAAAACACAACTTTGGTACAACACCATTTTAGCTTTCGCAGAGTAACTTTGCATCCGATGGTGGCCAGAAATTGTAGCAAAGAATAGCTGAACCTGTGGCAAGTTTGGTCGTCTGGACAACAGAGGAGTAGATCATCGACATATTGTATCAATGTAACTTCAGGGTTCTCACTCTTCCAGGGTTGGAGACAGGTAGTTAAGGCCAGTATGAAGTGATGAGAGTTCTGAGCTCCTTGAGGCATAACGGTCCAGGTGTACTGTACTCCTCTGTGCGTAAAAGCAAAAAGATACTGACAGTCTGGACGCAGAGGCACACTAAAAAGGCGTTTGCCAAGTCGATTACTGTAAAATGCGTTGCCTCAGGGGGAATGTCACTGAGTAATGTATGTGGATTTGGCACCACTGCGGTCTCTATGATTGTAACTGCATTCACAGCTCTCAGATCTTGCACCATCCTAAATTTATCCGGTTTTCCTCTTGCAGTCTTCTTTTTCACTGGAAACAATGGAGTATTAGCAGGAGACACACAGGGAATTAATGCTCCTTTCTTGAGTAATTCTTGGATCTGGGCATCTAATGACACTTCTTGGGCTGCTTTCAGTGGGTACTGTGGGAGTCTGGGAATCCGTGCACCTTCTTTCAGGAAAACTTGGACTGGCGGGACAGGCAGCCGGACTATATCATCAGGACCTTGAGACCAGAGTTCAGGTGGTATGCCGTCAAGATAATGCTGTGGTATGGCGGTTGTCGCAAATTGGATGACACACAATGGGAGGGCATGTACCTTTGTTTGTTCCTCTAATGATAACGGAGTAGAGACATCTAGATGCATTCCATTCTCATCATATGATATCTGGGCATTTAACTTCTGGAGTAGATTTGCTTCCAACAAATTAAGCAAGCAGGTGTCTGAAACTAGCAATCTGGCCAGCAGCTTCTGTTCTTTCCCAATAGGCAATGGAAATGTTAGTCGGGATGAGTGTGGTTTTCCATCCACTCCCACACATGAAAGGAAATCATCAGATATAAGCGATTCATAGGGTAAATCTCTTGACCGTATTACTGATCTGGCTGCACCCGTGTCTACTAGAAAAGGTAAAGTTCTGTCCCCTACATCTATTTTAACAGTAGAAATCAGTCCAGATTTAGTGGTGACGTTTTCAACTGAGGTCAAGGTGAGCACGGGCTTGCCACTGTCCTATGCGGGGTAATTCTGGTCTTTCCCCGCAAACCGGCGAGGTGGGTCCCTGTTATTTTGGTACATCTGTTGCGGTGGCTGGTCTCTGTAATTCTGCACAGGTTCTCTTGGCGTTGTCTCATACTCTCTCTGTGGTGGCTGCCGTTATGGCTGTCTATACTCTTGGCGGGAGTACAGTGGAGTCCCTTGGTAGCGTGGAGAATCTCTTCTTTTAAATTGCGGGTTGTAAGAGAGTGGCATCGAGCCATAGAAAGGATCCCCTCTTTTCTCTGGACATCCTCTTCTGAAATGACCTGGTTGGTTACAACGGTGACAGATTGGTTCTCTTAGTCTTAAACTCGGTCCTCTGTACATTTGTGGAGGACCCATCCATTGTGGGGGTGAGCGGTATAGTTGTTGTGGGTATCCTGGGGAATATGGCAACTGTTCTTGTTGATTATCTGCAGGTTGATAGACTGCTAGAGCAGCTGGAGCAGGAATAGGAGTCGGTGTAGGTGCTGGAGTAGGCTCTGGAGCAGGCCTTGGTACAGCATTCAATTGTTTCTCTATAGCTTTAGCAATGAGGAGTACCTTTCGTGGGGACATGTCCACATATTCTGGTCTGGAGTCTGTAAGCTTTGCTGAGATTTCAGTCCCCTAACAAATGAAGTGACTAGCAGATTGTGTTGGATCCTCTGACCTTCATTGAACCCTTGATCCTTGAACAGAGTATAGATTCTGGTGTAAAATTTTTCAACATTCTCCCCTGATTCTTGAGTACAGTCCAATACACTGGTAGATGAGTCCGTGAGCCGCTCCTTGGCCCGTTGCTGAAGTTGTTGACAAAAAGCTCCTCCTGATTGGTAAGTCTCCTTGTCTGTCACTTGGCTGTCATTCAGAGCTACTTGAATTATTGGCCAAAAGGCATCTCCCGCTTTAATGCTAGTGATTTCATGAAGAGCTTTCCAAGTGGTTGAATAAGTTTGTTGAATTTGTCTGATTCTTCTGTAGAACGCCATAGTGTGTCTGTCTGGGTCAGGTAGTTGACTAATCACTTGATTAATTTGTGAGGGTGTGAATGTCACATATCTATTATGGTGATCTGGCACTGGAGATTCTGACTGAGAAGATGTTGAGGGAGATACCGGCAACACAGCAACAGGAGGTGGGCTAGTTTGTCCAGGAAATAGTTCATTGGGGTTATCTTCTGAGGTCATCTGGCGGCTGAGTGAGTCTGATCTAGCTGTGGCACTTTCCACAGCTCGGGTGAGAATTTGACATTTATGATAGTCATTGCTGATTAGTCTTATCTCCTCCAACGTAATTAGTCCTCTATACTCCCGTATAGCTTGGACTATCGCTTGGGCACAGGCTTGCATAGGAAATCCATACATTCCAGAACTTATAGCAGGAAGAGCAATAGAAGTAAGGTTCCTTGTTCCAACATAGTTCAGAATATTGTTGATTGTAGCTCTAAGTTGTGTCACACACTGATCATGATGATCTTCATCATACACATTCCGGGTGTAGTGTGTATTGTGGCCTGCATTCCGGGTGTGCCAAGATGGCCACCACCGGAAGGAAGCACACTACAGGAAGGGTGGGTTCCACTGGGAAGGAGCACACCCACTGACATCTGGTCAGAGGCCGGAGGTGATGCAAAGGGTGTAGTAACATGGCTGCTGCAGGATGAGGATGGGGCACTAGGAGTGGCTTGGGTAGTAGTGAAGTGGTGGGCCTCCTGGACGGGGCGCGTGACATGCAACACAATAATCTGCTGACAATGGATTCCGCTGGCCACAATTAGAACACACCCAACAACAATTCATTGCGCCGCCATTATAGGGCGGTGGCAGAGGCATGGTGGTGAGGGGAGGAACAGTGTGAGGTCTGGGACGTGGTGCCCTGCATGCAAGACAAGTATCTCTAGTATCAGGATTCTACTGACTGCAATTTGTACAGGTCCATCCCCCCGTCTGCCATTATCCGGTGGTGGCTGGAGAGCAGTATCTTTGTAATACACACAGGGGTGGATAAAGAGTAGCAAGGGCCCCGGGCAGTTTAGAAGCTGCGGGCACCCCCCCCACACACACACACCTGATGTATCACATGTCACATGATCCCCTGTGATAGATCATGTGATAGTTCACGTGAAATTAATTTGGCACAATATTAATTATAATAATTTTTTTAGGCTGTGTGCCCACTATGCGTTTTTTAAGCAGCAATTCCGCTGCAGAAACGCTTAAAAAATGCTTGGTAGAAGATCTGCCATGTTCCCCAATGATAATCCGCATGTGCTGTGCACATGCTGCGAAAATTTCCGCTGCGGATTATCATTGCGGAAAAATACACAGCACCACCAATTATTTTGCGGAAGCGCGGCGTTTTCGCCACCATTGACTTGCATTGGAACGCATGGAATCCGCATCACTGCATCTGTACATGCGGATTCCATGCGTTTCAATGTGTGGATGGTACCCGGGTCTGGAGAAGAGGAGACTCTCCTCCGGACCCGGGTACCATAGAACCTGTAAAAAAAAGAATAAAATAAAAAATAAATATTATACTTATCTTCTGATGGCCCCCGGTGTTTTATCCGATGCGTCCTGGCTTGCTGGCAGCTCGCGGTAGACTAAGGACCTGTGATGACGTCATTTAGTCATGTGACGGGTCACGTGACCGTTGACATCGGCAGGCCATCAGAAGGTAAGTATATATTTATTTTTTATTTTTTACCATTCTTTTACGGTCACACTGTATAAATCCATGCTGGTTGCATGGATTTTTATAGTGTGACCAAGTTGTCAAGTTCTTTTTCAAGTGATGCTAAAATCGCTTGGAAAGCGCTTGACAATCCGCATGCGGAAATGCATGTGAAGAATGCTTCACATCCGCTTGTCCTTGGCAGGAAAAAGGTATGTACAATCCGCATGCGTTTTTTCTGCCAGGGAGAGCAGAAACGCTCAAAAAAATCCGGAGCATTTCTGCATCGTGGGCACATAGCCTTACATTAATTGTATGGCTTAATATTAAGCACACGCAGTCATCTATACACAGCAGGAGGTAGCACGGCGCCATCTATACACAGCGGGAGGCCGCATGTATCCATCTATACACAGCAGGAGGCTGCATGTAGCCATCTATACACAGCAGGAGGCCGCATGTAGCCATCTATACACAGCAGGAGGCCGCACAAAGCCATCTATACACAGCAGGAGGCCGCACGTAGCCATCTATACACAGCGGGAGACCGCACGTAGCCATCTATACACAGCAGGAAGCCTCACGTAGCCATCTATACACAGCAGGAGGTCGCACGGTGCCATCAATACACAGCAGGAGGCCACACGTAGTCTTCTATACACAGCGGGAGGCCGCACGTAGCCATCTATACACAGCGAGAGGCCGCACGTAGCCATCTATGCACAGCAGGAGGCCGCACGTAGCCATCTATAAACAGCGGGAGACCGCACGTATCAATCTATACACAGCGGGGGAGACCACATGGTGCCATCTATGCACAGCAGGAGGCCACAAATATCCATCTATACACAGCGGGAGGATGCACGTAGCCATCTATACACAGCAGGAGGCCGCACGTAGCCATCTATACACAGCATGAGGCCGCACGTAGCCATCTATACACAGCAGGAGGCCGCACGTAGCCATCTATACACAGCAGGAGGCCGCATGTAGCCGTCTATTCACAGCAGGAGGCCGCACGTAGCCATCTATACACAGCAGGAGGCTGCACGTAGCCATCTATACACAGAAGGAGGCCGCACGTAGCCATCTATACACAGCAGGATGCCGCACATAGCCATCTATACACAGCAGGAGGCTGCACTTAGCCATCTATATACAGCAGGAGGCCGCACGTAGCCATCTATACACAGCGGGAGACCGCACATAGCCATCTATACACAGCAGGAGGCCGCACGTAGCCATCTATACACAGCAGGAGGCCGCACGTAGCCATCTATACTCAGCAGGGGGCCGCCCGTAGCCATCTATACACAGCAGGAGGCCGCAAGCAGTCACACACACAAACATATACAGACACAAAAATACATATAAACAGACATCACACAATGATATCTGCCTGCACACACACACACACACTCACTCAATCACTCACACACACACACACACTCACACACACACACTCACACACACACACACACACACACTCACCATCCCCCGGCTCGGCTCCAGTCCTCCAGCTCCTCTCCGGTGCAGTAGTGCAGCCCACACTGCGTGATGTCACACTAGCAGACACGGCCGCACACAGGGCCGTGTCTCCTAGCAGCACACAGGGCTACTTTGAAGAACCTAGAATATAAGACATATTTTCAGTTGTTTCACACTTTTTTGTTAAGTATATAATTCCACATGTGTTAATTCATAGTTTTGATGCCTTCAGTGTGAATATACAATTTTCATAGTCAAGAAAATACAGAAAAATCTTTAAATGAGAAGGTGTGTCCAAACTTTTGGTCTGTACTGTATATATATATATATATATATATATATATATATATATATATATATATTGTTACACGCACGCCGCCTAAGTTCAGATAGGTGCGAGACTGGTTACATGAATTTGTTGGAATCCTGGGGGAAACCGTTACTCAGGGCGACCATAGACTGCAGCTTCTCTCAGCCACACGATAGATTCAGTTACTGACCAGACACACCTGATAAAAGCCTTAATAAACCGTAGAACAGTAACATTTAATGAGGCACGGCCAGTGCAATGCAAATGTCTCTTTGAGCAACAGGCTCCAGTAATAACAGTACAGTCTCCTTTGCAGCACAGCAGTACACAGTCTATTATCCGGTGGCACAGTACAGCACAGTTTTAATGCATACACAACCACAGGCTTTTCCTTCACAAGGACTCAGTAGTACACAGCATTCTTTATCCTGCATGGAGATGGAGGGGGGAAGGGTGTGATGAGGGAGATGATCTCTATGACAGGCTTCCTTCCAGTCCTTATCTTCCTAGCCAATAATACTCTACACCAGAGGTCCCCAGCCGCCGGTCCGCGGACCAGGACCGGGCCGTTGGGGTTTTTCAGCCGGTCCGCGGGGAGAGGGGGCCCCTCCAGCCTCCAGCAGGGCCGCCATCAGGGCATGACTGCCCTGACTCCAGTATGGGGCCCGGCCGGTAGGAGCCCCCTCGGAGCCCCCCTCTTGTGCGTCTCTCTCCTCATGGGGCCCCCGGCCGCATGCTAAGCGCCGGGTCCGGGACATCTTAGCGCTGCGCTGCTGCGGCAGCACCTTCATGATTCCCCTGACTTCCGGTCATGTGACGGCGCCGTCACATGGCCGGAAGTCAGGAGAACCTGGTGTCAGCGATTTGGACGAGCGCCAGGATTCTGCAGGGATCGCATGGGGGTAAGTATAACAAGTTTTATTTTTTTTTAAATACAATTAACTAGGAGTGGGGGGAATGGGAGATGCACATGGGGGGAGGGGAGAGATGAGAGATGCACATGGGGGAGGGGAGAGATGAGAGATCCACATGGGGGGGAGGGGAGAGATGAGAGATGCACATGGGGGAGGGGAGAGATGAGAGATCCACATGGGGGGGAGGGGAGAGATGAGAGATGCACATGGGGGAGGGGAGAGATGAGAGATCCACATGGGGGGGAGGGGAGAGATGAGAGATGCACATGGGAGGGAGGGGAGAGATGAGAGATGCACATGGGGGGAGGGGAGAGATGAGAGATGCACATGGGAGGGAGGGGAGAGATGAGAGATGCACGGGGGGGTGAGAGATGCACGGGGGGGTGAGAGATGCACGGGGGGTGGATGAGAGATGCACGGGGGGGTGAGAGATGCACGGGGGGGATGAGAGATGCATGGGGGGTGGATGAGAGATGCACGGGGGGGTGAGAGATGCACGGGGGGGTGAGAGATGCACGGGGGGGATGAGAGATGCACGGAGGGGATGAGAGATGCACGGGGGGTGGATGAGAGATGCACGGAGGGGGATGAGAGATGAACGGAGGGGGATGAGAGATGCACGGAGGGGGATGAGAGATGCACGGGGGTGAGCTGCACATGGGGGGGTGAGAGATGCACATGGGGGGGTTATGTTTACATAACTTTGTTGCCTTATGAAGGGCGGGGGGGGCCCCAAAAATTTCTTGCACAGGGGCCCACTACAGTCTGTGTCCGCCCCTGGGATGAAGTAAATGCAGCTGAACAGCAGCTGTCAGGACAGCTGCCCTGTCCTGCTGCAGGGCGTGATGGGGCCTCAGTGATGCGGCTCCTGGCATAGCTCCTGGCGGGGACCTGGTCTACACTATATGATAAGTATGCACTAAACTCCAAATCCCTCCATTACCCCGCCCCCATATGACCAAAGCCCCGCCCACCCCACCCCCTCCTTGCTGGGCCATGGAAAAATGATCTTGCTTCAAGCCGGTCCCTGGTGCAAAAAAGGTTGGGGACCACTGCTCTACACTGTTAGCTCATGGAGTCTAACTGACCTTTGTTTAGCTTCCCTCCTGACCTGAATTCTGTCTCCTGTGCTTGTGTTACTTCTAATAGTTGCTGAATGCTTTTAAAGCAACAGCACTACTTCTGCATGTCAAACTCGGCAACAGCACTACTTCTGCATGTTACAATACATAGGAACACTGTCTCTTTAAATCTTCCGATGGTTTATCAAGAGTACTGTATAAACCACGGCAATGTTAACAAAACAAACATGGCCTTCCTGGCCTAACAAAACATAACATATTGCACAGTCCTTGTTGCTATGGGTAACCGCCCGTTTCAAGAACAAACAACCCAAGGTTTAGATTTCCTTCACATGACAATACAGCAATATCACTTTGTTTGCTGGAACATTTTTCCTATGTTTATATTACTGGAGCTAGCAATCTCAGTGCTACATATCTCCCCTTCAGCACTTTGTCAGTGACTTTGTCACATATCCCCCCTTCTGCCCAAAGCCGTAGGTTTTGGCACCTTCAGTCACCAAGCAGAGAAGTCTAAACAGGGCATCTGCATTACCATGCAGCTTCCCAGGCCTGTGTTCCACATGAAAGATGAAGACCTGTAGCCCTGAGTTTCAACTTTTGGAATGCCATCTCTCCTTCAAGAGGCCATTTGGCCATTGGCGTATTCGTGCCCTTAAGAAGGTCAGTCAGGGGAGCAGTTATCATGGTGAAATTCGAGATACACCACTGATAGCATCCCACCATTCTCAGAAATGCCAGAACCCTGTTTCTTGGGGACCGGTTTCGGCCAATTTTGGACTGCCTCCACCTTATTTACTTGCGGCTTTACTTTGCTTCTTCCAACGATGTAGACCAGGTATTTTCCCTTCTTTTTCCAGATGACACACTTCTTTGGGTTTATGGTAAACCCACCTTTCCTCAGCGCATCCAGGTGGCCTGGATCTTCTGCAGATGACTTCCCCAATCCGGGCTGAATATCACAATATCGTCGAGGTAAGCTGCGGCGTACTTTTTGTCAGGGGCTAAGGGCTGGTCTATGGCCCTCTGGAAGGTAGCTGGGTCTCTTTGCAGCCCGAATGGGCTTCTGGAACACTGGAAGCAACCGCCAGATGTAAGAGGCCGTCTTCTTCTTGGCAGTTTGAGAGAGGAGGATTTGCCAGTAACATTTTGTTAATTCCAGGGAGGTGATGTATCTGGCTGACCCTAGCTTCGATATGAGTTCATCGTCGTGGGGTATCGGATACGCGTTAAATTTAGCCCCTTTCTTCGAAATCACCTTTCGGCAGGCTTCAGGGATTCTATATGGCTTTGGGTTCACCTGCACATATGGTTCATCAGGATTCCATGTTCACCAACCTGCGTACATCTTGGCAACTCCGAAAACAGGTCCTGGTTCAGCTAAATCAGTTTTCGGCACTGCTGCTTCTGGGCCGGTGACGGTGTCTCTACCACAGTGACCCGCTTAGTGTCTCCTTCTGGTCTGTCTAGCCAACATGGAGTTTCAACGTGGTTTCTCTGACTTGATGGATAGCAGCACCAGAGGATTTTGGAAGGGGGAGGTGGTAGCGGTTAACTGGCAGGTGGGACAGGACTTGCAATACCTTAGGATTTCTCATTGACATTTGTGCAAATAGTTCCTCCGCATGACTCGTTCTTGAGTTTTGTTTCCCCCCCAGATGGCCATCCAAGACATGTGAATGGGCCCTATCCAACACCCTTTGTCTATAGGGTTCTGGTACAAACAATTGCTCCACTATCTCCCCCCTCACCTTAATAACCCGGTGCAATAAGTACCCACTCAACATGAAATAGAGAAACCTGGTGTCAGCCCCTGACTGCTGTGCTATGCTGTTTATGACGGTTACCTCATTGAACGTTTCTTTTAGAGATAGGTCCATATGTTGGGTGAACCCCAAATTTTCTCTGGTCACCCCTGTCTCAGGAATGTCTGCGTCATGTGAGGATACTATATTTTCCTCTTCACCCACTACACAGAGCTGAAACTCATCAGACTCTGGGGTTGTTGAGACTTTTTTAGGGCCATCCCGTTTATTACCCGAGCAATTGAGGTCTCCGCCCCTCCCCCATAAGTCTCAAAACAACACAAAGTCACGACTTTTGATAATTGTGTGCAATAAATTCTGGACCATGCCGACCTCATGGGACTCAGTACCTCGGGCATCTCAATGACTACTCTTACCACTGGATAGTCTTTAGCATGGATCCAAGGATCAATTGGAGAGGGAGTGTGGGTCTCCAAACTCCCTGAGTCTAGCAGTCCAGTCATTTGCAGGCCATTCACTTTTAAAAGACAAACTTGGGGCCCCTTGCCGAGTGGACAGTCCACACTGCAAGCTGGATATGCGTAGAATGAACACCTACATCCCATGCTACAGTCCATTTGCTTGGTGGTCAGGGGATAATGTGAAGCTATATGATCTGGGCCGTTACATCTCCAGCAAATTACATCTTCTGATGAGGGCCTTGGAATGACCTCTGCCGCCCCATTGGACTTTGTACACCCCACCCCCTTTTTAATCTCCGCCCCCCAGTATGGAATGGGTTGCCTCTCCACAGACCCGTCAACCCCCTGATACCTTTCGACTAGTCCGACCAAGTCATCGACATTGCGGGGATCTCCCTGAGCAACCCAAGTCTGCATCAAGCTTGGAAGGGAGTGCACAAATCGGTCCATTACAACTCGCTCCACCATCTATGCTGGTGTAGAGGACTTCGACTATAACCACTTTTGGACGAGGTGCAGCAGATAAATCATTTGGGAGAGAGGGGGTTTGTCACAATGATATGCCCAGCGGTGGACCCATTTTGCCCTGACAGACATTGTCATCCTCAAGCACGCCAAAATTTCTGTTATTAATTTTTCATATTCTTTGGCGTTCTGTAAGGCTAAATCATAGGAGGCCTTTTGTGGCTCCCTCGATAAGTACTTGCGCCAGGAATTCTGCCCACTGCTCTGGCGGGAGTTTCTCCCTATGGGTGACCCTTTCAAAAACAGTTAAAAAGGCCTCTATGTTATCACCCGGGGTCATCTTCTGCAAGGCTTTTCTCACTGCCTTCCAGACAGAGATATCATCAGCTGACTTTGGGATCGAAGCTGGCGCTGTGTCACGAATCACCTCTGCAAGTAACTCAATATGCCGCTGCTTTTGTCGGCTCTGTTGCTGGAGCTGTTGCATCAGCAGCTTACTTGTCTCCTGTTGTGCCAGCTGTTACTGCTGGAGCTGCTGCTGCTGGTGCTGGCTTTGGACCAGATGCTTAATCAGTTCTTCTATTTTGTCTAACCACTGCTCCATCCTTACAGCGGCATTCACACAGGACATGAAGTCTGTCCACAGCCATCACTCTTGCTTTTTGGAGATCTTGCCTGCATTCTCCGCCAACTATGGTAGATTGGTTCACTCGGCTGTACATAGAAGTAGACACAGGAACACAGTCTCTTTACATCTTTCCGAGTTTATTAAGACTACTGCATAAACCATGGCAATGTTAGCAAAACAAACACGGCCTTCCCAGCCTAACAGGAAAAGAAAAACATAACGTATGGCACAGTCCTTGCTGCTACAGGTAACCACCCGCTTCAGTAACAAACAACCCAAGCTTTAGCTTTCCTGCATATGACAATACAGCTCCAGAGCTTGTGTCACGATACTGGTGTAGTTCTGCTGGAAGAAATCAGAGGCCGAAGGAGCACAAGCAGGAACAGCAAGTGGTAGTAGAAGTTCTTGGAAATATCAAGGAGTTGTAGTCTGGGTAAGAATGTTCAAGACCTGGAGACTGAAGCTAATCTAACATCTAGACACAATACTCAAGCAATGAGTAAGAAATCCATGAGACTTTAAGTAGGCCCAAATAGGAAACATGATGGATTCCATAGATTCAGAATCCGCCATCTTGATAAAGGGCAATTGCAGAACACAACAGCAGCCTCCAGTGGTAAATGGTAAGTAGTGAAACTGTAGCATAATATTAAAATGAACAATAGTGGCCACTAGTGGTCAAACTGTAGAAGGGCAACAGAAATCCTGACATTACTCCCACTTTCAACAGCGGCCTCTGGACGATGCTTAGTTTGGTTTTTGTGGGTATTTTGGTGAAACTCTTTAAGTAGTTGAGGAGCACTGAGATTTTCTACAGGTTCCCAGGAGTTATCTTCATGGCTGTACCCTTGCCACTTTATTAAGTACTGAAACTTGCTTCTGAATATTCTGGAATCCAGGACCTTTTCAACTGTGTAATGTTCTTGCCCATCCACTTCAATAAGATCAGGAGGAGGCAAACAACGCCCTGGAAAAGGATTTTGGAACAACTGTCTTTAGTAAGACATGGAACACTGGATGTATCTTCATTGTTCTGGGAAGTTGAAGGCGAAAAGCTACTTATCTAACTTGTCCAATTATTTTAAATGGACCAATACATTTTTGGGCCAGTTTTGGTGAGGATATATAGAGTTTCAAATTCTTGGTAGAAAACCATACTTCATTACCCACTTGGAAGCTTGGGGATGGTCTGCGAGATTTATCTGCTGCTTCCTTATATTTCTCCTGGGCAATTCTTAAAGTGTCTTTTAGTATTTTCAGATTCTGTTGCAAGCATTGTATTCTGTCGGTGACAGCAGGGATAGGCATTTCTCTGGGAAAATTAGGAAGGGTACTTGGATGGTAACCAGAATTTGTGAAGTATGGTGTTTGTTTGGTTGAAGCATTTTGAGAATTGTTGTATGCATGCAAATTCTGCCATAGGAAGCTAATCAACGCAGTCATCCTGGATATGACAAATGTAGCATCTGAGATATTGCTCTAAGGTTTGGTTTGTTCATCCAGTCTGACCATTAGATTAGGGATGGAATGCAGAAGATAAACTGACATCAATGTCCAATGTTGCACAAAAATTCTTCCAGAATATAGATGTAAATTATGTTTCATGATCAGAGATGATTTTGTCTAGAACCCCATGAAGACGAAACACATTTTGAATTATAAGATCAGCAGTCTCTTTAGCAGATGGTAAATCAGTGCAGCGGACAAAATGTGCTGCTTTGGTGAGTAAGTTCACCACTACTAGAATTGAACTCTTTCCCTTTGAAACTGATAGTTCCACAATAAAGTCCATAGATATAGAGCCCCAAAGACGAGATGGAATTTTCAGAGGCTGCAATAATCCCATTGGTGATGTGCAGGGAGTTTTATACATAGCACAGGTGTTACAGGAAGATACATATTGTTTAACATCTTTTTGGCAATTGGGCCACCAAAAGAAATGAGACAGAAATTCTTGTGTTTTTGTAATTCCTTTGTGTCCTGCTAACTTGGAGCCATGGATTAGTTTTAGTACTTTAAGTCTCACAGCTTCTGGAACATAGTTGCAATGATTATGAATCCATACTTTATTATGAAAGGTAAGAGATATATCATTTGGTAAATGCAAAAGAATTGGGCCTGTCTCGTATCCTTCCCGGTCATTTTCCGGGAGGTCTTTGTTATGGATCACCCCCAGGAAGTTGGACTCAGGCAGAATAGTTGTTGGTGGTGCTGCTGTAGACAGATCTTTAGAGAAGATCTTAGATAAAGCATCAGTCTTACCATTATGGGAGCCAGGTCTGTAAGAGATAACAAAATTGAATATGTTAAGAAATTGGCGAGGGAACACACATTTGTCAGACCTGATAAATTCAAGGTTCTGATGGTCAGTTAGAACAACAATTTGTTGAGCTGCTCTTTCTATATGATGTCTCCATTCCTTGAAAGCAGCAATGATAGCTAAGAGCTCTTTGTTCCCCAAATCATAATTCTTCTCTGACATGGTCAAACTTCTGGAGAAATAAGCACAAGGATCTAGCAAATCTTTTGTTCCTGTTCTTTGAGGTAGAATGGCCCCTACTGCACCATCTGAAGCATCCACTTCTACAATAAAGGCATGTTCAGGATTGGGATGAATGAGCTGTGGTGAACTTCTTCAGGCAAGAAAAAAGCATTTTGTGCTTGAGGAGACCAAAGAAAGGATATGCCTTTCTTTGTTAATTCGGTGATGATGCAATTATACCTGAAAAATTCTTAATGAAACGTCTGCAAAAATGTGAACGTTATGAGTTGTCTGATTTTCAAATGCTGTGTATTTTGTTTTTAGAGTTTGCATATCTGCATAGATGTTGGTAAGCAAACAGTTCATCTTAGTTACACGCACCTCCAATTCTCCTCTGTCGGCGGCATCCATGATGAAGGTTTGAGTATCCTGTTATGATACTGGTGTAGCACTGCAGGAAACCAATGGATGAAGATGCACAAGCAGGAACAGCAAGCGGTAGTAGAAGTTCTTAGAGATAGCAAGGAGTTGTAGGAAACAATCCGTAGATGAATAGAACAATCTGGATAAGAATGTTCAAGAGCTGGAGAGTGAAACTAGGCTAACAGCTAGACACAATACTCAAGCAATGAGTGAGAGATCCATGAGGCTTTAAGTAGGCCCAAACAGGAAACAAGATGGATTCCATAGATTCAGAATCTGCCATCTTGGTAAAGGGCAATTGCAAAACACAAGAATCCAACAGCAGCCTCCAGCGCTAAGGAGTGAAACTGCAGCACAATATTAAAGTGAACAATAGCGGCCACTAGTGCTCAAACTGTAGAAGGGCAACAAAAATCCTGACAGCTTGTGCCTCCAAACTCACCAAATGCTCTAAAAGACTGGGAATTTATCCTCTGAGCTCTTCCCTATCTACAAGTGTTTAATCACCCTAGCACTAAACATGGATGATTAACCCCTCTCATCACTTAGTGTGCTGGAACATTTTTCCTATGTTTACAGTATATTACTGGAGCTAACAATCTAAGTGCTACATATCTCCCCTCCAGTACTTTGCCAGTGACTTTGTCACAGTATATAAATATCTACAGTACAGACCAAAAGTTTGGACACACCTTCTCATTTAAAGATTTTTCTGTATTTTCATGACTATGAAAATAGTACATTCACACTGAAGGCATCAAAACTATGAACTAACACATGCTGAATTATATACTTAACAAAAAAGTGTGAAACAACTGAAAATATGTCTTATATTCTAGGTTCTTTAAAGTAGCCACCTTTTGCTTTGATGACTGCTTGCACACTCTTGGCATTCTCTTGATGAGCTTCAAGAGGTAGTCACCGGAAATTGTTTTCACATCACAGGTGTGCCCTGTCAGGTTTAATAAGTGGGATTTCTTGCCTTATAAATGGGGTTGGGACCATCAGTTGTGTTGTGCAGAAGTCTGGTGGATACACAGCTGATAGTTCTACTGAATAGACTGTTAGAATTTGTATTATGGCAAGAAAAAAGCAGCTAAGTAAAGAAAAACGAGTGGCCATCATTACTTTAAGAAGTGAAGGTCAGTCAGTGCGAAAAATTGGGAAAACTTTGAAAGTGTTCCCAAGTGCAGTTGCAAAAACCATCAAGCGCTACAAAGAAACTGGCTCATAAGAACAAGGCTGGCCAAATAAATACTATGGTATGGAACATGGTGCTATGACATATTGTCCGGCACCAGGTTCAAATTGCCTACTCACATTCAATATGAAAAAACAGGAGAAAACAAGAGTAGTATAGCAAAAGAAAAAATATATTTTTATTTGTAATTCATCACCATAATGATAGAGGGTTATACAAAAATAATAATGGCAAGGCAAGAGGATCTAGGAAGGTAGTGCCAGAAAACAAAGTGACCCATGGCAACAAAAATGCGGGACAATCTAAAAGAAAAGGGCATAATCAACTGTACATGCAAAAGGACACTCCATACATGTATAGCCCCACATTATAGCAGTACATGATTATAAAGAATCACCCTTTATAGGGCGCAAGTCATTTTGATAGACAAAATGGACAACATAATGTGCAAAAATCGCAAAATGTAAAATGGTAACATGAGGAGGAAATGCAAAGCCAGAATAGAAAGTACTAGCTGCCATATGCCCATAGAGTGAAATGCATAAGTACACAAGGAATGCCCAAGAAGTAGAAAAAATCACTCACCCCGATACAAATCACCGGGTGACAGAAAGCCCGCAGGATGCCAGGGGAATCACAAGGAGTGCTTACAAGTGGAAGCGCGCCCCGACGCGCGTTTCGCTCTTCTTTTTCAAGAGGCGCTGTGAAGTGTACCTAACAGGACCTGAATATATACGCCCACCGCTAGTCACATGGTGGGTAAGGAACTGGCTCACATGAGGACCGCCCCAGGAAAGGAAGACCAAGAGTCAGCTTTGCTTCTGAGGATAAGTTTATCCGAGTCACCAGCCTCAGAAATCGCAGGTTAAGAGCAGCTCAGATTAGAGACCAGGTCAATGCCACACAGAGTTCTAGCAGCAGACACATCTCTTCAACAACTGTTAAGAGGAGACTTTGTGCAGCAGGCCTTCATGGTTAAATAGCTGCTAGGAAACAACTGCTAAGGACAGGCAACAAGCAGAAGAGACTTGTTGGGGCTAAGGAACACAAGGAATGGACATTAGACCAGTGGAAATCTGTGCTTTGGTCTGATGAGTCCAAATTTGAGATCTTTGGTTCCAAACACCGTGTCTTTGTGCGACGCAGAAAAGGTGAACGGATGGACTCTACATGCCTGGTTCCCACCGTGAAGCATGGAGGAGGAGGTGTGATGGTGTGGGGGTGCTTTGCTGGTGACACTGTTGGGGATTTATTCAAAATTGAAAGCATACTGAACCAGCATGGCTACCACAGCATCTTGCAGCGGCATGCTATTCCATCCGGTTTGCGTTTAGTTGGACCATCATTTAATTTTCAACAGGACAATGACCCCAAACACACCTCCAGGCTGTGTAAGGGCTATTTGACCAAGAAGGAGAGTGATGGGGTGCTACGTCAGATGACCTGGCCTCCACAGTCACCAGACCTGAACCAAATTGAGATGGTTTGGGGTGAGCTGGACCACAGAGTGAGCGCCAATGAACATGCAGGGATTGCCTGCCACTCACTGTAATGCCATAGCCATGTTGGTTGTGACATTACAGTGATTGGCTGGCCGCACAGCGTCATCAGGTCTATATCAGACCTGGCGCCGCCATGCTTGTCACAGTCACTCCGGAATCAGACAGTGTAGGGAGAGGTGCTGCTGAGCTAGGGACAGATTTGCTTGTTTCTAGTTAGTGTAGCTGTACCAAACTATATTAGAGACACATATCCATCTCAACAAACAGTCCTTCTGAGGACTAATCCATCTGCAGAGATATCAGGCAGGCAGTGTATATAGGCAGGCCGGCAGGGTATATAGCAGACTGCAGTGCATATAGCACAAGAGACCCCATTCCAATTCTGTCTGCTGCTGCTGTTAGATATTTCTTGAAATAGACCCAGGTCTCAGGGGCCAGGATTAATTTTTTTTTGGATCTTAATCCTCATTATTTGCTTAAAAAGCAATCCAGAGAACACAGTTTTTCTGCGCCATTTGCTTGTTGGCACTGCAGAATACAGCCAGGTCCTTTCCATATTACAGCGCTAAAAATCCAGCTATTTAAAACTGTGGTTAGTCCGTCACCTGGATCACATATAATTGCGCTGAAAATACTGCCATTTCTGGCCTCCATTAAACATTTTTTCAGTGTGTCAGTGAAGCAATTGACACCAGTTTGTTGTTCAAAATAGTTACCTACAGGCCAGATATTTAAAACTGTGTTTTCTCCGTCACACGGATCACATATACGTTTTCAGAAAATACTGCCATTTCTGACCTCCATTAAAAATGTGTTTCAGTGTGTCAGTGAAGCAATTGACACCAGATTGCTGTTCAAAATAGTTACCTACAGGCCAGGTATTTAAAACTGTGTTTTCTCCGACACACGGATCACATATACGTTTTCAGAAAATACTGCCATTTCTGACCTCCATTAAAAATGTGTTTCAGTGTGTCAGTGAAGCAATTGACACCAGATTGCTGTTCAAAATAGTTACCTACAGGCCAGGTATTTAAAACTGTGTTTTCTCCGTCACACGGATCGCAAATACGTTTTCAGAAAATACTCCCATTTCTGACCTCCATTAAAAATTTATTTCAGTGTGTCAGTGAAGCAATTGACACCAGTTTGCTGTTCAAAATAGTTACCTACAGGCCAGGTATTTAAAACTGTGGTTTGTCAGTCACACGTATCACATATAAGTTCGCTCCCAATTCAGTCATTTGTAGTGAGGGTGGAAGATATTGTCCTCCATTTAAAATGGGCAAGGCACGTGGCAAGGGACGGGGAACTGGACATGATGGTGATGATGGTGCATGCAGAGGCCGAGGCCATGGGCAAGCTGAAATTGTGCCACAACAAACACCCACATCTTCTCGCTCAACCTTCCTCTCCCAATTAATAGGGGACCATAGAACACCACTATTGAACACAGAGCAGTGTGAAAAGGTTATTGGTTGGATAGCAGATAATGCTTCCAGTCACTTAGCCACCACCACCTTGTCTTCCACACGGTCAAGTCTCAGTAGCTGTGAGTCTGGACCGCATATTCCTCACTCTGAACATCCTTCCTCCTACCATGCCGAGTGCCCAGAGACAACTGATCCCACACTTGGACACTCTGAAGAGCTGTTCACTTTTCCATTTATAGATTCGGGCCTCTCACCCGGTCCACTTGAAGCGGGGTAAGAGGAGATCCCATGTAGCTCAAATATTTAAGCAGCCACGGTCACACGAAGGCGACGGTGGGAAAGTGTCACAAGAGGTAGACGTTGATGAGACACAATTGCCAGAAAGTCAGGAGGAGGACCAGAGTGCGGAAGTGAAAGACGAGGTGGTGGATGATATAGTAACTGACCCAACCTGGCATTAGGACATTCAGAGCGAGGATAGCAGTACACAGGGGGAGGGAGGCAGAGCACCCCAACAGGCCACATTTCAAGTGAAAGCAGCTTTAGAGGACTTCCTCTGAGAAATGACAGCTGTGTAGATATGATTTTCCAATTCCTTAAACCAAGGTAAAGAATATGGCTGTGGTGAAATACAACTCAGCAAAAAAAAGCTGTGGACTGGCTCCGTACCGTCCCTGGCCACATTCACCTCTCCACGTGTTTGTGGTTAGGCGGTCCTTCCCAGTAAGTGCACTGTGGAGGGCACTGCTAATGTTGCGGGATCCGTGCTTGAGGAAGGCGGAGACGATACCGGGAGAAATAGTGGCGGCTGGGGACCGAGTTTGGACACCCAACCGCCACCGGCATGAGGTTATGAAAAGCTTCCGACTCCACGAGCCTAAAAGGCCACATTTCAAGTGAAAGCCGCTTTAGAGGACTTCCTAGGATAAATGACAGCTGGGTAGATATGGTTTCCCAAGTCCTTTCACCAAGCTAAAGAATATAGCTGTGGTGAAATAAAACGCAGCAAAAAAAGCTGTGGACTGGCTTCGTACCGTCCCTGGCCACATTCACTTGACCACGTGTTTTGGTAAGGCGGTCCTTCCCTGTAAATGCACTGGGGAGGGCGCGGGTAATGTTATGGGACCCGTACTTGTGGAATGCGGAGACGATACCGGGAGAAATAGTGGCGGCTGGGGACCGAGTATGGACACTCGGCCGCCGCCGGCATGAGGTTATAAAAAGCTTCCGCCTCCATGAGCCTAAAAGGCCACATTTCAAGTGAAAGCAGCTTTAGAGGACTTCCTGGGATAAATGACAGCTGGGTAGATATGGTTTCCCTAGTCATTTCACCAAGCTAAAGAATATGACTGTGGTGAAATACAAATCAGCAAAAAAAGCTGTGGACTTGCTCCGTACAGTGCCTGGCCACATTCACCTGTCCATGTGTTTGTGGTTTGCATTCCTTCCCAGTAAGTGCACTGGGAGGGCACGGGTAATGTTGTGGGATCCATGCTTGTGGAAGGCGGAGACGATACCGGGAGAAATAGTGGCGGCTGGGGACCAAGTATGGACACCTGGCCGCTGTCGGCATGAAGTTATGAAAAGCTTCCGCCTCCATGAGCCTAAAAGGCCACATTTCAAATGAAAGCAGCTTTAGAGGTCTTCCTAGGAGAAATGACAGCTGAGTAGATATGGTTTCCCAAGTCCTTTCACCAAGCTAAAGAATATGGCTGTGGTGAAATACAACTCAGCAAAAAAAGCTGCGGACTGGCTCCGTACCGTCCCTGGCCACATTCACCTGTCCACGTGTTTGTTGTTAGGCGGTCCTTCCCAGTAAGTGCACTGTGGAGGGCACTGGTAATGTTGTGGGATCCGTGCTTGTGGAAGGCAGAGACGATGCCGGGAGAAATAGTGGCGGCTGGGGACCGAGTATGGACGCCCGGCCGCCGCCGGCATGAGGTTATAAAAAGCTTCCGCCTCCACGAGCCTTAAAGGCCACATTTCAAGTGAAAGCAGCTTTAGAGGACTTCCTGGGATAAATGACAGCTGGATAGATATGGTTTCCCAAGTCCTTTCACCAAGCTAAAGAATATGGCTGTGGTGAAATAATACTCAGCAAAAAAAGCTGTGGACTGGCTTTGTACGGTACCTGGTTACATTCACTTGACCACGTGTTTTGGTTAGGCGGTCCTTCCCAGTAAGTGCACTGGGGAGGGCATGGGTAATGTTGTGGGACCCGTGCTTGTGGAAGGCTGAGACGACACCGGAACAAATAGTGGTGGCTGGGGACCAAGTATGTATACCCGGTCGTCGCCACCATAAGATTGTGGACAGCTTCCGCCTTCACGAGCCTAAAAGGCCACATTTCAAGTGCAAGCAGTTGTCAAAAATTTGGCAGTATAGTATTGCAGCCTGTGGGTGGGTGGGTGGCTGGCTGCTTACTTGCACTTGCAACGACAGGTGCATGGTGGCAGGTGCATGGCGGGAGGCATCTTTGCATGCGCCAAGGATCACTTATGATGGGCACACTTTTAGGTGGTGACCTGGGAGTCAGAGATGCTTCCAGAGGTCTTCTCCATGCTGTTCCCATGTATTTTCAGCACTGTATGTGACTCGCCCCCTATGCCGTGGGGCACTCGGATCCGGGCAGTAGGGGAACGATGGGAGTAGTAGTGGCAACCCGGTTCCGTGGCTCAGGGTGGTCAGGCCAGTGGTAGTCCGTTATGTGCTGTTGATTATGTCCGACTACGCCACCCGTGGATTTGCAGTCATTAGGAACTGCCGCTGCAAGGCAGACAGCTGGGGCTGATAATGTATGCAGCTGGGATGGTGTGACTCCCCACGGGAAGAGTGCGGCCCCAGGGCAGTATAATGGATGGTGGGCGTGATGGTGGCGAGAGTCCCAGTGCCGTTAGTGCTGGAGGAGCAAGGAGCACACAGACAACAGGTTGCAGTTCAGGGTCTTTACTAGAACAGGTTAACTGACCCACAAACAGTCCCGGCTAGGAGTGGACCTGGATGTCTGAGAGCAATGGGGAAATTGGCCCTGGTCAGGGTGAGGGTGTAGGCCTACCGTGCTTTCTGCGCTCCTTCTGGCTATCTCCTCCTGATAGGGTAACAGCCCACGTTTCCGAGCTTTCCGTGTACTCTCGCCTGTATGGCCTGCGACGTGGGTTCCTTTCTGCTCCCGGCCTGGTACGGCTTTACTGGTCCCTTCTGTTGTAGCAGAGCCTCCAGGCTTCTTAGGCCAAGGAATATACAGTCCCCTGCAGACTGGTTATCTGCTGTAGGATGTGGAATCCTCCCAGCCTCAGACACCAAAGTCTGGTGAATTAAGTCCTTTATCTGCCAAGACAGGCTCACTTCACCTCTTGTCTCTGGCTTGTGGCTCTCCTCCTGCCACACTTCCTCTTAGGGTGCAATACAACTGTCTGTCCCTGCTCTCGGACACCTCTTTCTTCAGACACAGGTTGTCCAGTTCTCTCTAACCCTGCCCCCAGCACCAGCTTTTATAGGGGCAGCCTGCTCCCCCTACTGGCCTGAGACAGGAGGTACTGCATGCTAATGTTCCCCTGACTAGAGAACCTCCCCCTTGCTCTCAGACACAGCTTTATTACATTTTGTGGCATCCAGGCCAGGGTGACACATTCCCCCCTAGTAAAATTTAGTACTCCGGGACTAAACAGTAAATAAAGAATAACATGCATAACCATAAAACATTATCAGGAAAGTGACGCACAAAATGAGTTCTTAAGGTCACAGTGTGGTCTGTGACCGGGTGTCCATATCACCAATACAACGGGGAGCCTTAACCAGGTGGGGGTCTCTCCTACCCCAAGTCCTTTACAGTCTTAGTTCATTCCTTGGCTAGACTCCGAACGCAGTCCATACAAGGTCCCGGTTATAAAAAAGTCCATAACCTTTGAGTCCTTACGGTAACTGCAAGAAACTGAAACACAGAATTACCAAACATGCATGTAACTTTGCAAACAGTTCAACATTTGGCAACAGGGTTATTTACAGTTTTAGCGTGCTCTATATTTTCCAGCGAGCGGGTATCTGCCCCTTTGTGCTCCTGTTTGATCTCCTTAACCCACTGTCTGTTGGTGGACCGACTTGGCTTTCCCCACTAGCGTTAGGGGTACAGCTACCAGCTGGGTGTACAGGTAGGGCAGGCAGCTGTCTGCGGGTCCTTTGGCTTACCGCAGGCATGGCAGGCTCACTGTCAGCAGAGGGTTGACTCTCCTGGGCTGCTGGTACAGGCTCTTCTGCCTCTGTAACCGCTTGCTCCTCTTCACCTTCCGGCTCTGATGTTGGTTGTTGCTGTGCCGGTTGCAGGAAATGCAGGACGGGTACCACTATGGCATCATTTATGCGAGTCCAGGACTGAGGGAACTCTCCGAGAACGGTGCTGATCATTACTTCCTTGTCCTCTGCGGGTTCAAGGTCACTCTGATCCTCTTCTGCACTACGGAGTTGCTCGGGGCACCTTTTGAGGTGGTCTCTGGAGACGGTACTAGTGGTTTCTCCTCCGTCCTTGGTGATCACGCACACCTTCGGGTTGTCGTGATCAGACTGCAGTACGGTGTAGGGTTCCCTTTCCCACTGGTCGTCCAACTTATGTAGCCTTCTCTTCCGCTTCAGGACTTGCTCACCAGGTTCTAGGCGACCAGCAGGGTCGTGTTGGTTGAAGAGTTTTTCTTGCCTCTCTCTCACCTGGGCCAGGCTCTTCTCCACACTCTCCTGTACCTTCTTGTACTGCAGTTGCCTTTCCGTATCCCAGTCCGCATCCAGGGAGGTGTCCTCAGGCGTTAGGACTCCCATTTCCAGGTCTACGGGCAGCTTACCTGGTCTGGCTCGCATCAGGTAAGCCGGGGTGCAGTTGGTAGCATTCACCGGGATATGATTGTATAAGTCTATCAGGTCCGGCAGTTTTTCTGGCCACAAGCTGCGTTCCTCCAGGGGCAACGTCTTCAGGAGATCAATGACTATATTGTTCATTTTCTCACACATCCCGTTGGTTTGTGGATGGTAAGGCGTTGTCCGAATCTTCTTACAGCCATAGAGGTTGCAGAACTCCTGGAAGATTTCAGCTTCAAACGCTGGACCCTGGTCTGTCAGGACCTGTTCCGGATACCCGTGTGGACGGCAGAAGTATTGCTGGAAGACTCTGGCCGCTGTTTGGGCTGTCAAGTCCTTTACCGGGACCACCACTAGAAAATGGGAATAGTGGTCCACGATTGTCAGGGCATAGATGTATCCTGACCGGCTTGGAGCCAATTTGACGTGGTCCAGCTACCAGCTACCAGCTACCAGCTCAAGAGGCTGCGTGGTGACGATGGGCCTCAAGGGTGTCTTCTGGCTGGTGCAGTCCTTCCTCCTAAGGTGACAAGGGCCACAGTCTCTGCACCATTTTTCTACAGCTCCTCTCATGCCGACCCAAAAGAACCTTCCTCTTAGCAGGAACTCCAGTTTCTTCCAACCGAAGTGCCCCGCTCTGTCATGGTAAGCCCCCAGGACCATAGCTGCATCCCGCCTTGGAACCACGACTTGCCAGGTCAGCTCGTGCGTCCGGTGGTTGACAATCCTTCTGCACAACTTGTCTTCGTAGAGGAACAGCTTGCTCTTCTCTTTCTATAGCTGCTTGGCTTCCTCAGGGGCGTCCGGATCTAAGCGGGCGTCTTCCCGGGTCAGCAGATCTTTCACGAGACGGACTGCAGGGTCACTATCTTGGGTCTCGGCCCAGCTGTGGTGAGGTAGGGGATTGATCATCACAGTTGTTAGATCCTCCTCCTTCACGCGGTGGGAGTATTGAGCGGCTCCATACCGGTGAAACGCGGGGAGTTCTACCTCCTCCAGCTCTTCTGGGTCTTTGTCACCTTCAGGTAAGTGAGGCATTCTCGATAGGGCGTCAGCATTGGCATTGGTTTTGCCTGCCCGGTACTTGATCACGAAGTCATAATTGGAGAGACGGGCCATCCACCGCTATTCCAGGGCACCAAGTCTTGCATTGTCTAGGTGTGTTAACGGGTTGTTGTCCGTGTACACCGTGAACTTTGCGGAGGCCAGGTAATGCTTGAAGCGTTCCGTCACGGCCCACACCACCGCCAAGAATTCTAGCTTGAAGGAGCTGTAATTCTCCGGGTTCCTCTCGGTGGGCCTCAGCTTCCGGCTGGCGTACGCGATCACCCTTTCTCTGCCCTGTTGGTTTTGGGACAGTACGGCTCCCAGTCCCACATTACTGGCGTCTGTGTGGAGAATGAAAGGCTGGCCATAATCAGGGTAGGCCAGGATCTCGTTCCCTGTGAGGGCCATCTTTAGCTGGCGGAAGGACTCCTCTTCCGGTTTATCCCACTTGAAGGGTGGCTTTTGACTCCTGGACTTAGACTGTCCGATCAGGAGGTCCTGCATAGGAGCTGCCATCTTAGTGAACCCGGGGATGAACCTTCGGTAGTAGCCTACCAACCCGAGAAACTGTCTCACCTCTTTGATGTTCGAGGGGCTTGGCCAGCTCTTGATTGCCGTGACCTTGTCAGGGTCGGGGGCTACTCCTTCCGCGCTTACCACGTGCCCTAGGTACTGGACCTTTGGTTTCAACAGGTGACACTTCGATGGTTTCACCTTCAGGCCATAGCCTGCCAGGGCTTCGAACACCTCGGCCAGGTGCTTTAGATGGTCCTCGTAGGTCTTCGAATAGACGATCACGTCATCCAGGTAGAAGAGGACCGTCTCAAAGTTTCGGTGCCCTAGACAGCATTCCATCAGCCGCTGGAAGGTCCCTGGTGCGTTGCAGAGCCCGAAAGGCATACAGTTGAATTCGCTCAGTCCCATCGGGGTGGTGAAGGCGGTCTTCTCCTTGTCAGCCTCTGCCACAGGAACCTGCCAGTACCCGCTAGTAAGGTCCAAAGTAGAAAAGAAGTTAGCCGATTTTAGTGCGGCTAAAGACTCCTCTATTCTAGGCAGCGGATATGCGTCTTTGTGGGTGATACGGTTGATTTGTCTATAGTCCACGCACATTCTCATGGTGCCGTCCTTCTTTTTCACCAGAACCAAGGGGGCTGCCCAGGGGCTACAGCTATCTCTAATGACCCCAGCTTCTTTAATTTCTCTTAGCATACCCTTGGAGTTCTGATAATGTGCAGGGGGTACAGGCCTGTGTCTCTCTTTTATTGGTGGCTGGCTCCCTGTGGGGATGTGGTGTTCTATCCCTTTTACTCTGCCGAAATCTAGCGGGTGCTTATTAAAGACTCTCTCGTACTCCTGTACCACCCGGTAGACTCCTTGTTTTTGGTGCAGGGGAGTGGAGTCAGCACCCACATGGAGTTTCTGGCACCAGTCCTCCTTTTGTCTCTGGGAGCCATTACCCTCCGCCTGTGGAGATGGAGGCAAGGGTTCCACGGCCCTGATAGCTTTGTGTTCGACAACAAACAGTTTGGCAAGTGTAGCATACCTGGGTAAGTGTACCTCTCTCTCCCCAATGTTGAGAATGCGAACGGGCACCCTCCCATGATGGACATCGACCGCCCCCCGGGCTGTCAAAATGGTGGGCCTGCTGTCTGAGTACACGGGTTCTACCATGGCTTGGTAGTCTCTACCTCTCAACCCGATTGCAGTCTGACACCAGATCATCATTTCACTTTTGGGAGGCATGGAAATGGGGAATGGGTCACTCAGCCTTACGCTACCGATCTCACCACCAGACAGTTCTACCTGCTGCTGTCTCATCAGGGCTTTTATCTCCTTGTTGAGGACTCTCTGTTGGCTGGAACTAGCATTCACCGCCACCTGTTGTAGAATTACAATTACCTCTGAAAGACAATTTTCAATTACGTTAGTACCCACAGTTATTTTAGGGTGACTTTCACGACGGTCAATGTCCACAATAATTACTCCCTGTGCGGGTAGTTCAACTTTACCAATTTTAATGGTCATCTCCTTGAACCCCATCTGCGGCACGGGTAAGCCATTACTGGCGATGATGCTCAAGTTACTGTCTGGATACCGTGTGATATCAGCATCAGTCCAATACTGCTTAAAAAGTACATAAGGGATAGTGGTTACTTGCGACCCAGTATCCAGCAAGGCGCTCATGGGGATACCGTCCAGCACCACGGGTAAAACCGGGCGCCCCCCAACGTACTTATTACGCCAGTTATAAGGGCCTGGTGATCTTATGCCTGGGGGTTGGCCCTCTGCCCCAGGTTGGACCCGTTTAAATTACAGTACCTGGAAATGTGTCCGGGCTGGTTGCATCGACGGCAAATGGGCTGTCCATCCTCTGCGTAGCGGTCTGTAGGTCTCCCTCGGAATGACGGGATCCTCCTCTGTCGACGCCACTGGACATCCTCTGGACTTGAAGCCAGCTCGATGGGTCTTGATGGGTCCACTTGCAACGCCTGGACGGTCCTGGTCAACGCCGCGACGCTCCTGGTCAGCTCCTGGACTTGGTGGTGCAGATCTTTTGACGGGGCTTAGTTCAGGGCCTGTGCATCAGCCCCCACGGAGTCCATAGAGGAGGGCGCCGCCTCCTGGTGGTAGGTGAGAGCAGGGCGCCGGGGGTTTATAGCGCCACTTGTTGCGGATTCACGGAGCACCCTTATGGCCCTGTCCTTGAATTGGGCAAAGGTCAGATCAGGGTTCTGAAAGAACATGAGGCGCAGCTGGGTCCTGTGGGCGCTAGACAGCAGACCTTCTATGAACTGATCTGTTAGGAGCTTATCCGTATCCTGCACGCTGCCTGGGTCAGCTTGTTGGATGGCCCTCAGGGCTTCCTGCAAATTTAGGGCATAGTCTCTGATGCTGTCCTGTGCCCGCTGCTTACATCCATAGAACCTCATTTTAATTTCAGCAGAGGTACGAGTGTCAAAGGTACCCCGCAGTCGGGCCAGAATACCCTTCACGGTCTTTTTCTCCTCAGTGGGCCATGATTTTACCTCCCTTTGGGTTGCGCCAGTTAACTGCCCTGTTAGTATGCTGACCTTCTGTTCCTCTGTCAGGGGGTAGACTTGGAACAAACTGTACAGCCTTTCCTTGAAGTCAGTTATGGCATGGGGCTCCCCTGAGTACTTAGGCAGCCAGGCTGCTCCAGGGATGTAGGGCTGGGAAAATGGCATCACCGCTGCTGCAGCTGCGCTGGTGGTAGTGGGTGCCTCCATGTCCGACATCTTCCTCCCCCCTAGTTAAGCATGGCCTACCTTCCGACGATCCTCTTCTGTAGGCCGCGGCTCCGCTGGTGCTGCTCTGGACGAGGACCTTGCTTCGCGTCCTGGTGACGTCAGCGTCGCTCTCTCTCCCTTCCAGGACCTTGCGCAGCGTCGGTGCGTGGGGCGGAGCTTCAGGTCTCACGCGCTTTCGGCGTCCACGCCCCTCTTCTTCTCGCGCGGCGTCCTGAAGATGGCGTCCGACGGCGGGAAAACGACTTCGTATGGCGGGAAAACAGCTGAAGATGGCGGGAACCGACTGAAGATGGCGGGAAACAGCTCCGGATGGCGGGAACCTTCACCATGGCAGGTATGACAGTCTTTTGAAGGCATGCAGTACCCGGTGGTTGCGGGCACGAGATGCTGCCGACTACGCCAAAGCTGACTCACCCCCTGGGCCGTGGGGCACTCGGATCCGGGCAGTAGGGGAACGATGGGAGTAGTAGTGGCAACCCGGTTCCGTGGCTCAGGGTGGTCAGGCCAGTGGTAGTCCGTTATGTGCTGTTGATTATGTCCGACTACGCCACCCGTGGATTTGCGGTCATTAGGAACCGCCGCTGCAAGGCAGACAGCTGGGGCTGATGATGTATGTGACTCGCCCCCTGGGCCGTGGGGCACGCGGATCCGGGCGATAGGGGAACGATGGGGGTAGTAGTAGTGGCGGCCCGGTCCCGCGGCTCAGGGTGGTCAGGCCAATGGTAGTCTGCTAAGTGCTTCAGATAATGTCCGACTACGCCACCCGTGGATTGCGGTTATTAGGAACCGCCGCTGCAAGGCAGTCCGCTGGGGCTGATGATGGGTGCAGCTGAGGTGATGTGACTCCCCACGGGAAGAGTGCAGTCCCAGGGCAGTGTAGTGGATGGTGGGAGTGATGGTAGTGCGAGTCCCGGTGCTAATAGTGCTGGAGGCGCGAAGGAGCACACAGACAACAAGTTACAGTCCAGGGTCTTTACTCACAGTTCGTTTGTTCCAGGTCACTTCGGCCAGCAGTGACCGCCCGAGCCGTGCTGCGTCCACCAGGTGAGGGGCTCGGTCAACTCCCAGGCAGTTCAGGAGCATGGCACAGGACCCCCTTTAATCCTTTCTCTGGCCTGCCTCACCAGTGACCCACTTTTGTCCAGCTGCCGCAGACCTGTGCGGTTAAACGTGGGCCCCGTCCTCCGCTGTCCTATATGGTGCCTTCCTAGCAGGTTTGATGAGGTGTCGCACCAATATATGATCACGACGACCGGTCTTTGGCTGAGGGTTGTTTCTCCTCCACCAACTTGGGATCCGGTACCCTTAATCTGCCTGACCCTGCACCCTGGATTCTCGTGGGTTCTTAGGGTTCCTTCCACCTTCTTGTTCCTGAGCCCTTCTGTTTCTCTGTCTCTCCTTCTTTGCAGTTCCTTTCTGTTTCTGTTCCTTTCTCTTGGAGCTGAGATGAGCCAGAATCTCAGCTCCACTTCACCTCCTCCTCGGCCTCTTCTCCAGGCCCACTTCTCCTTCTCCTCTCAGGCCCCGGCCTCTTCCCTAGGCCTGCCTCTGGAGCAGCACTCAGCCTGAGCTGTTGCTCCCTGTCTTCTCCTCTCCACAGAACGAACCTAGATCTAAAATGGTGCCCACCTTTTATACCTCCCTCTAGCCATGAGCCCAGGTGACCAGCAACCAATGGGCTCCTTCCTACGCTCAGGAACCGCCCCCTATCTGCCCCTACAGCACTGGGTGTTCCACCCCTCCCTCCCCACTCCAGCAGGGACATGTTCGGTCATGCCTGCACTTCTGTCTAGTGGGAGCACCGTTGAGCTGTCCCTCGGAAATGGGGTGTGTGTGCTGCATGCAGCTAACTGAGCCCTGGTCCACACTCCATCCTTACCTGGGAGTGGAATATCACACCTCTGGTCTGAGGTGCAATACCCCTGTAGCGGCCGAACCCTCGGGGCGCTACATTCCCCTCTGGTAAAGCACAGCACGTCCTCGGGATGGAAAAGAGCAAAAACAGTCGATTACAGGACATGCAAAGACTTTTTCAATAACTTTTTACATTAGAAACAGACATTACGGTTCAACTCCCTTTATGGGACACACTTTTCTTTTCACTAGACATTATAGAAAACTTTTCCAATACTTCCGGAACTCTTTTGTATAAAACATTATAGAAAACTTTCACATGACTATTTAGCAGCATATAAAACCTTTTCACATAAAACATTTTTTTAAGTAAAGCACATTCTTGGATCCTGGCGGCGGTGCAACTTGCGACCAGGCGTTCTTTCTTTTTAAAGGTGCAACAGTCCATTTTAACTTTGAGGTAGACGTTGCGGTTCTTGTATAAAACCAGTAGGGGGCGCTTTAGGAAACGCAACTATGTACAAGGGATTGGCCGTTCCCAGTCCTCGGCCGGTGGGGATAGGGGAATGGCTGCTCACAGTCCTCAGCCTGTTAGGGGAAGAGGGATGGCTGCTCTCAGTCCTCAGCCAGGTTACTTAGGGGATAGGGCAACAATCAAACAGTCCTATATCAGTCCCAACGGGGACCACACGCAATTTGAAACAGTCCCACACAGTTCCTTTGCACCCTTACGGGTAACTATTTATAATGCCACTTGACCGTTCACTGATAACGGTGTCTTCATGACGCTCCTTCTTCCTCCTCATACGGATCTTCAGGCCCGTCCGGGCCCTCCCGGTACTCAGCGTCCGAGCAGTGCCGCTCCTCCTCCTCTACTACCCGGCGGACGCGTAGGGCGCACCACCCCTTCACGCCTTGGTGTCGGGTGTAAGACACCACGTCGCCTGGGAATAGATCCCGCCCACGATGGCCTTCCGGTAGGTGACTCTCCACATCTCTCCTTGTCACAAACACGTCACTGATGGTCTCGGGGTCTCGGATGAAGCCCCAGCCGCGCTCCATCTGGAACTTCACCACAGTCCCGGTGACTCGGGGTCTGCGGGCAGTTCGGGGATCTTGTCGCGCCTTCATTTTCTGCTCCGCGCTCTGGACCTGCAGCTTCTCTTGCTTCACCCGCCGCTCTCGCTGCTCCTTCTCAAACATCTCCAGCTGTTGGCGGCAGGCCTGAGACAGGAGGTACTGCATGCTAATGTTCCCCTGACTAGAGAACCTCCCCCTTGCTCTCAGACACAGCTTTATTACATTTTGTGGCATCCAGGCCAGGGTGACACATATGCATGTGTCTGATGATGTGTCACACACTACATGGCCAGATAAGGTTGTAAAATGACATTTCCCAGTGAATGAATTTGTCTTGGTTGAAAGCAATGCAAAAGTGTAAAAACGCATCAAAAACGCTACGTGTGAACATAGCCCAAGGTGTGGAGGAGTATTTTTGTTTTTGGTTATTTATTTAGCCTTATATACAAGTCATTACCCTGGAAAGGATGTTCCTTAACATATTTCCCAGGAAAATCCATTTTGGTTTAGTTTTTGTATGTTTTATTGTGAGTCCGTAAAAGTGGCGTAATACTCTGACAACTTTGTTGACAGCAGTGACCTGGGAGTCTGAAATGCTTGCAAGGGTCTTCCCCATGCTGTTCCCATGTCATTTGTGCACTGTTCCCATCGATTTGGGCAATTTTTAGGCCTTCTGCAGACCGCTGGGGGGAGCCGCCTGAAAGGGGGAGCCGCCTGAAAAATGCTCGAGTTTCCCATAGTATTCCAGCACCCGATTATTCCAATTTGCTCGACCCGAGCAACGAGTAGCCGAGCATTTTAGTGCTCGCTCATCACTATTAGTGAGGAATGTCAAGCTCCGTTGGTCAGCCTCTATTAACAAATCCGTCCTCAGATATTTTCCATTACTCTATTCCATGACTTGAACAGGACAATACAAGGGTTTAGCATTAGTGTGAACATAGCCTTAAAGGGGTTGTCCATCACTTTCTATCCTTTTAGTGACGTTACCCAGGAAGAATGAAATGTTAAATTGGTGTGGCTAGAGGTATAGTTAAAGGATTTTTTCCATGAACAAAGTACATTTTAATCAATAGATCTTGGAATAAAAATAAGTTCCACAATTGGATGTGATTAAAATTGTTCTTGTGTTGAGATAATCTTCTAAATGTGCCTCTGCTGTGTACTGTGTAATGGCTGTATCTGACCGTACAGGTACATGGTCTGATCATACCACAGCTCCTGGGCAGGGAAGGGAGGAAAATAGAGTATACAGACATTACAGTATGGGATCACAAATTATGAGGAAGTCCACCTGGCCATGCCCAAAATCAAAGTGAGTCTTCTCTAGCTGATGCAATCTTCTTCAATGTGTAAAATGGCAGATGCTATTTTAGTCAAATAGAATTGCAAATTGTTCAAATTCCTATAAATTCGATACATGATATCAATGAATATATATGAAGGCATTGAATAGGCTGAATGTAGATATGGGGACACTCTGTGTCATGCACTATTTAAAATGATCCTGTAAGGCATAGTAAATAAGCAGGGCCGCATTTTGCATTTGTGGTGCCCCTGCGGGTTCAGTCACCACAGAGGTACTGCATCTCACCCAGAGGTGTGGTACCTCTCAGGTAAAGAGGGAGTACTACCCGGGACCCACCCACCTACATCCAACACAACACCACTCCAGACCAGCAGGAGGGGCAAGATGCACTTATCCACTGATGAGCCCTGTCCCTGGTTGGGAGGGGGGGAACCAAGAGAGGGGGGACCATGTAGTGGGAGTGGGTGGAGGAAGCATATCAGTGGAGCACCGTCAGAAAGAGTATAAATAGAAGGTAGAAGGTTCTAGAACAGGCCAGTCTCCTTCTCCGGGGCAGGGAGCAGGAGTGTGTGGCACCCCAGGGGTCCGGTTGCCACAGTGGCATTGCCTACCTTACAAGAGGTGATGCCATGCCTGGAAGCAAGCAGGGGTCCCCTAGTTAGGTTTTACTAAGCATGCAACACTGTCCTGGCTCCAGACCAGCAAGGGGAGCACCTCCCCTTGGCAACTGGGATCTGGAGGAGGGGTTAGTTAGACTTAGTGTGAGGAGTTGAAGTGAGGACGTCGACGAGAGAGGAGCTGGGAAGTGGAGCTGCGCGGCAGTTCACCCCAGAAGGAACCAATAGAGAGGAATCGGACACGGGAGTCCGAGGCTGTGGGGCACTGAAGGCCCAGCAGCAGAAATCGGAGGGCAGGAGACTGCAGGTCTACTGACCCCATGAGATGTCTGGAGGCTCAGCAGCACCTCCATGTGGGAGCGACGCATCAGCAAGGCCCGAGCTGCCTGCCATATGGGTGAGCACAAAGACGTTGCACTCAGGGATGAGGGCCACCACACAGCTACAAGCAGCAGGGCCAAAGAGATTAGTGGAAAGGGAAAGCCTCCAACTTCACCTGGTAAGGTGGATTCCTTACTTGCCTCCAGGCTGCCCGGACTTCCACTTCTAGCCAGTACCCCAGTCACGGTTTGCCTAATCACCGCCAGTAAAGATAAGAGGAAACCGCCATTACGTTGTGGACTGATTATTGCTGCGCCATCAAACCCTGCACTACAACGCCCAGCATCACCTATAACATCTACACTGCCCTGGAGCTAAGCTCTAGCTGTGGAGAGCCACACCAGCTTTGCTGCACTAACACCAGCTCAAGAGGACCTGCTCCGCAGCGGCGGCTCCCTTTAGCCGCATACCACAGGTGGCATCACAAACTTTGTACATAAAAACTATAAAATCCCTTTTTTACTGACCGCCCTGGGTCACGGACCGGGTCACCGCCACTGTGACATCTCCCCTAGCAACGACCGGCCCGGCACCGAGTACCCCACGGCCCAGGGGGCGCTTCAACTTGGCGTCACGAACAGGATTCACGAAGCCCGGTATATCCGGGTCCTGTGTGCCATAGACTTTACTGAACTGCGTTATCACATGGTTTGCCGCCCGCCGAGAAAAAGCAAGAGGCCTGATCCGGAACCGCCGGGTAGGAGATCCTTCCGCCTGCAGAGCAGCATACTGGTACGTCAGCCGACGCCCAGGACCTAGCTGAGGCTCACTAGGGGGGAGGAAGATGCCCAACCGGGGGAAGGATTCAGCGGCAGGCGCGGCCGCCGCCACTCTAATGCCGTTATCAATGCCGTACATACCGCAGGCGGCGTGGTTGCCCCAGTACTCAGGGGAGTCGCACACCCTGAACGACTTTGAGGAGAGACTGCACAGTTTGTTTAAAGTGTACCCCCTGTCTGAGGAGCAGAAAATCAGCATCCTCATAGGCCAGCTAATCGGTGCAGCCCAGAGAGAGGTGAAGTCCTGGCTGGGCAGAGGCAAAAGCACTGTAAAAGAAATACTGGCCCAATTGAAGGATACCTTTGACACCCGCACCGCAGCAGAAATTAGGATGAAGTTCTACGGGTGCAAACAAAGGATGCAGGACAGTGTACGGGACTATGCTCTAAACCTCCAGGAGGCGCTGCGGGCCATCAAACAGGTAGACCCCGACAGTGTGCATGATGAGAACAGATTGCTGACTGAGCAGTTTATTGAGGGGCTCCTGTCTGGTGCTCACCGGACACAGCTGCGCCTAATGGCACTGCAAAACCCTGATCTGGACTTTGCGCAATTTAAAGACAGAGCCATCCGGGTGCTGCGAGAATCAACCCCAGGGAGCACTGCATCCCTCCGACGCCCCGCTATCACATACCACCAGGAGGTGGCATCCTTTTCCCCAGCACCTGTGGAGGCTGACGCGCAGACCCTAGGTAATGATCCATCTGCAGATCTCCGCATTCAGGTCCAGGAGCTGACCAAAAGTGTGGCTACACTAACCAAAACCATGCAGGCCATGCAAGTGTCTCCCAAGGAAAAGATCCACCTGGCTTCCAGTCCAGATGATGTCCCGTGGCGACGACAGAGAAGAATTCCACCGACCAGAGGGAGGAACAGCGATCGCTACGACCAGGACGGACAACCCATCTGCCGCCGCTGTCAAACGGCGGGGCACTACGCAAGGTTCTGTAATTTAAATGAGCAACCCCTGGGGCAGAGGGCCAACCCCCAGGAGTAAGATGGCTGGGCCCACAAAGCTGGCGAGACAAGTACGTGGGAGGATGACCGGTCCTACCTGTCGTGCCTGATGGCATCCCAATGAACGCATTGCTGGACACTGGGTCCCAGGTGACCACGATGCCATATATCCTTTATAAACAATACTGGACTGATTCAGACATTACCCGCCGTCCAGATGAACATCTTAGTATCTATGCCAGCAATGGTCATTGACGCGCCCCCTGGGCCTGTGCGGTGCAGGGGGATACCCGGAGCCGGATAGCTGGGGGTTGTAGTCCTCCGTGGCTGTGACCCGGTCCGTGCCCAGGGCGGTCAAACCAGTGGCAGTCTATTTGTATTGTAATTGTCCGTCTACGCCACCCATGGATTGCGGTCAGTGGGGACCGCCGCTGCGTTGCAGACCGCTGAGGCTGATGTTATATGCGCAGCCAAGAATGGGATAACTCCCCACGGGAGAAGTATTGCCTCAGGGCAGCTAGAGTAGATGATGGTGGTGATGGTGTGAGCGTCCCAGTACTAATGGTGCTGGTGTGGCGATGAAACACAGAGACGTGTGGTTGCAGTTTTCAATGCTTTACTCACAGTTCTTTATCAGGTCACTTGTGCGCAGGTAGGACCGCCCGAGTCATGCTGCATTCACCAGGCAAGGGGCTCGACCAACTCCCAGGCAATTCCAGAGCGTGGCACAGGGCTCCCTTCTCTTCCCTTCTCTGGCCGTCCCCACTAGTGACCCACCTTTGTCCAGCTGCCTCGGGCCTTCTGTTGGCGAAACCTCTCTCCGGTTTCCCTGACCCTATGTGGTATGCTTTCCTGGTGGATGTAGTGAGGGGTCGCACCAAGATGTGGTCACAACCTCAGGTTTTGGCTGAGGATTAGTCGTCTCCACCAATTTGGGTTCAGGTACCCTGCTCTGCCAACCCTTCACCCGTTATCTCGTGGGTTCTTAGGGTTCCTTCTTCACTCGTGTCTCTGGGCCTTTCTCTGAGTTCCTGTTCCTTGCTTCCTTTCTTACTGTCCTTTCTGTTGCTTCTCCTTTCTCTCTCTCTCAGGCTCCAGCCTCCTGACAAGGCCTGCCTGCGGAGCAGAGCCCATGCAGATGCTCTGCTTCCTGTCTTCTCCTCTCACTCTTACTGCTGTTTGTGGCCTCCACTCCAGGCCTGCCTCTGGAGCTGGGCCCAGACTGAGCCACAGCTCCCTGTCAGCACTCTCTGGCTGAGCTCCTCTCTGAACTGGCTCTCCTCTGAACTGGACCCTGTCCTAAGATGGTGCCCACCTTATATACCTCCCTCTATGTGTGAGCCCAGGTGACTAGCAACCAATGGGCTCCTACCTATGCCCAGAGACCCACCCCTATCTGCTCCTACACCACTGGGTATTCCACCCCCCGCCCCACTCCAGCCAGGGACAGATGCTGTCGTGCCTGCACTTCTGTCTAGTGGGAGCACCGTTGAGCTGTCCCTTGGAAATGGGGTGTGTGTGGTGCATGCAGCTTACTGAGCCCTAGTCCACACTCCATCCTTACCCGGGAGTGGAATACCACACCTCTGGTTCGAGGTGCAATACCCCTGTAGCAGCCGAGCCCTCGGGGTGCTACATTCCCCCCTGGTAAACCACAGCACGTCCTCGGGCTGGAAAAGAGTAAAAACTATTTAAAACATACACATTTTTAAAGGGCACTCGCATATAAGACATTAACCAAAAACTCATCCCTTTTTGGGAGGTATTCTTCTCTTTTTAACGTTACTGGTACTCTTTTTCTTTTCTTTAACATTCTTCTGTCACTAGCTATGGCCAAAACTACCGGAACTCTTTTAGCATATAGAACATCACATAAAACATTTGCATTATTACTCTAGCAGCATATAAAACTTTTTCATTATAGAACACTCGCAAGGAAAACATTCTCAAAACACATTCTTGAATCCTGGCCGCGGTGCAACTTGTGACTAGGTGTTCGATCTTCTTTTTAAGTGCAACAGTCCATTTAATTCGTCCTGAGGTAGACGTTGCAGTTTCGTATTAAACCAGTAGGGGGCGCTTTAAGAAGCGCAACTATTTACAAGGGATTGGCCGCTCTCAGTCCTCGGCCGGTTGGAAAGGGGGAATGTCTGCTCACAGTCCTCAGCCTGGTTAGGGATTAGGGGCACACAGGTAACAGTTCACACAGTTAACAGTTTCACAACAGTTCTTGTACCCTGACGGGTAACTATATACAGTTCCACTTTACCATTTACTGGTAACGGTGTCCTCCTGATGCTCTTTCCTCGTACTCTTCAGACCCGTCCGGGCCCTCAGGGTAGTCCATGTCTGGGCGGTACCGCAGCTCCTCCTCTGTTAGACGGTGGACATGGAGGGCATACAGTCCCTTTGCGCCTGGGGAGTTCAGGCCTTGCGACCGGGCCTGGAGAGGGCCGCCATTGATGACGCCCGGGATCAGAGGGTGCGACTTTGGGCCTGGGCGCGGGCTGGTGGTGGCAGTGCCCAGGGCTGGAGGGCTCGGCAGCAGGGCTTGTTGTGGGGTCTGGAGCAGGTCAGTGTTTGCAGCGCCCGGGATCGGTGGCTCCACCAGGGGGCCTGGGAGCAGGCTGACGCTCGCAGTGTCCGGGACAAGGAGACTCCTCTTACCTGCTCCCGCGACCGCTCCTGCATCCCGTGTCTTCTCCTGGCGCTGGTTGGGGCACTGCCGATGCTGGGCAGCTTAGTCTGCTGCCGGTCCGCCATCTCGCTCTCCGTTCCTGGTGCCCTCCTCCCCGCTGGTGGACCGTGGCCTACCTTGCGATGATCTTCCTCCGTAGGCCGCGGCTCCGCAGTCGATCGTCGGGGTTGAGGACCCTGCGTCGCGCTCCTGTGACGTCAGCGTCGCTCCCTCTCCCTTCCAGGACCTTACGCAGCGTCAGTGCGTGGGGCGGAGCTTCGGATCTCGCGCGCTTTCGGCGTCCACGCCCCTCTTCTTCCCGCACGGCGTCCCGAAGATGGCGTCCGATGGCGGGAAGTGGCTGCGGATGGCGGGAAACGACCCAAGATGCCGTCCGATGGCGGGAAACGACCCAATATGGCGTCTGATGGCGGGAATCGGCTCCGGATGGCGGGAAACGACTCCGGACGGCGGGAAACTTCTGGAAATGGCAGGTGACTTCTTTTCCAGGTACATGTACAATTTTCTTCAGGCTCGCAATACCCGTTGGTGGCGGGTTGGTTTGAATCCTGCCGACTACGCCAAAGTTGACGCGCCCCCTGGGCCTGTGCGGTGCAGGGGGATACCCGGAGCCGGATAGCTGGGGGTTGTAGTCCTCCGTGGCTGTGACCCGGTCCGTGCCCAGGGCGGTCAAACCAGTGGCAGTCTATTTGTATTGTAATTGTCCGACTACGCCACCCGTGGATTGCGGTCAGTGGGGACCGCCGCTGCGCTGCAGACCGCTGAGGCTGATGTTATATGCGCAGCCAAGAATGGGATAACTCCCCACGGGAGAAGTATTGCCTCAGGGCAGCTAGAGTAGATGATGGTGGTGATGGTGTGAGCGTCCCAGTACTAATGGTGCTGGTGCGGCGATGAAACACAGAGACGTGTGGTTGCAGTTTTCAATGCTTTACTCACAGTTCTTTATCAGGTCACTTGTGCGCAGGTAGGACCGCCCGAGTCATGCTGCATTCACCAGGCAAGGGGCTCGACCAACTCCCAGGCAATTCCAGAGCGTGGCACAGGGCTCCCTTCTCTTCCCTTCTCTGGCCGTCCCCACTAGTGACCCACCTTTGTCCAGCTGCCTCGGGCCTTCTGTTGGCGAAACCTCTCTCCGGTTTCCCTGACCCTATGTGGTATGCTTTCCTGGTGGATGTAGTGAGGGGTCGCACCAAGATGTGGTCACAACCTCCGGTTTTGGCTGAGGATTAGTCGCCTCCACCAATTTGGGTTCAGGTACCCTGCTCTGCCAACCCTTCACCCATTATCTCGTTGGTTCTTAGGGTTCCTTCTTCACTCGTGTCTCTGGGCCTTTCTCTGAGTTCCTGTTCCTTGCTTCCTTTCTTACTGTCCTTTCTGTTCCTTCTCCTTTCTCTCTCTCTCAGGCTCCAGCCTCCTGACAAGGCCTGCCTGCGGAGCAGAGCCCATGCAGAGGCTCTACTTCCTGTCTTCTCCTCTCACTCTTACTGCTGTTTCTGGCCTCCACTCCAGGCCTGCCTCTGGAGCTGGACCCAGACTGAGCCACAGCTCCCTGTCAGCACTCTCTGGCTGAGCTCCTCTCTGAACTGGCTCTCCTCTGAACTGGACCCTGTCCTAAGATGGTGCCCACCTTATGTACCTCCCTCTATGTGTGAGCCCAGGTGACTAGCAACCAATGGGCTCCTACCTATGCCCAGAGACCCACCCCTATCTGCTCCTACACCACTGGGTATTCCACCCCCCGCCCCACTCCAGCCAGGGACAGATGCTGTCGTGCCTGCACTTCTGTCTAGTGGGAGCACCGTTGAGCTGTCCCTCGGAAATGGGGTGTGTGTGGTGCATGCAGCTTACTGAGCCCTAGTCCACACTCCATCCTTACCCGGGAGTGTAATACCACACCTCTGGTTCGAGGTGCAATACCCCTGTAGCAGCCGAGCCCTCGGGGTGCTACATCAGCCCTTGCCTCAGGTGGGGTATAAAGAGGTGACCATAAAAGTTGGCAAAGTAGAATTGCCATCACAGGGAATGATTATTGTTGATATTGATCGCCGAGAAAGTCACCCCATGATAACCTTAGGCACCAATGTGATAGAAAATTGTCTTGGAGAAATTATTCTTTTGTTGCAACAGGTCGCAGAGACTGCCAGCTCCAATCAGCAGCGAGTGCTGCAGAAGGAAATCAGGGCCCTTATGAAAAGACAACAGGTAGAGCTGTCTGGTGGAGAAGTTGGCAGTGTCAGTGACGCGCCCCTGGGCCTGTGTCGCGCTGCGTTGCGCACGCGGGAGCCTACCCGGAGCCGGATCAGTGGAGGGTTGTAGTCTCGTGGCGGCGACCCGGCCCGTGCCCAGGGAGTCAAACTAGACGGCAGTCTATTAGTAGTAAATAGTTCATGACTACGCCACCCGTTGAGTGCAGCCAGGAAGCTGCTGCTGCAGGGCAGACCGCTGAGGCCGGTGGTAGGATTGTGCAGCGTGATAGTATAACCCCCAACGGGAGGGGTATGGCCTCAGGGCAGCCGACGTGGATGATGGGGGTAGCAGGAACCACTCAGAGACGGTACGGTGTAGTTCAGGGTCTTTACTGGTAACAACGACAGACCCTCCCGGAGTACTTGCTAGCAAACGGGGCCTGGTCAGTCTTTGAGCAGATGGGATCTCCCCTGGCCAGGCGTAGTTGTAGGCCTCCCAAACTGACTGTACTCTTCTGGCTACCTTGCTAGAAGCTGATGTAAGTAGCCCACGTCCCTGAGTGTACCGTGTGGTGCTCACCCGTATGGCCGGTGACTCGGGGCCTTCTAATGGCTTCCGCTCCACGATGGCGGTGCTGGTCCCACGCGTGTGACCGTGCCTTCAGGCTTCTGGGCCAGAGGACCTGAAATCCCCTGCCCGACGGATTCTGCTGCTGGGTAGGATTTAGTCCCCACAGCCTCGGACTCCGGATCCGGTAAAGAATCTTCTTAGTCAGGGCGAGCTCTGTAGCTGCCAGCCCCTGACTCCTTGTAACTCTGCTGTTTCCTATGCTGCTTCTCTTCTCCACTCTCCTTGTCTGACTCACCCTGCCTCAGCCCCGGGTTTATACAGGGGAAGTTCTTCCCCTCCCAAGACTGGGCAGGAGGTGTGGCATGCACAGGATCCCTGACCAAAGGACCTCCCACCTGCTCTCAGACATAATATCTCTATCACTGTGGCAACCAGACCCCTGGGGTGTCACATCAGGATGAGTGATCCATTCCCCATTGCAATGCCCCCTAGGAGTGAAATGTTAATATGGTGTCGGGCAGCAATAGGTCTCAGGGGTCAAGATTATCAGGCCCTGGTGGAACCCGTGTACTCTGACAGTAGGCCCACCATCTTGACAGCCAGGGGGGTAGTCGATGTCCGCAAAGGGATAATACCGATATGCATCCTGAATTGTGGGGAGAAAGAGGTCCACTTATCCCGGTATGCTATCCTTGCCAAGCTGTTCACTGTCAGTAACAACTCAATAAAGACAGTGGAACCTTTGCTTCCGTCCAAACCGGCGGAGGATAATGGCTCCAAGGGGCAGATGGAGGATTGGTGTCAGAAGCTACAAGTGGGCACTGACTCCACCCCTTTGCACCAAAAGCGAGTATACCACGTGGTGCATCTAGAAGAAATTTATTTATTTTTTTTTTGCTACTAACTGAAGTTCCAGGCAAATTTCGCACCCGTCCAGATGGAGCTTTCTGCACCCGTTCCTGCGGATCCGCCACGGTACTATGGGGATCCTTAACAGTCTCTAGTCCATCCTGGGTTACGCTCCAACTATATACAAGGATTCCCGGTAAATCCACCAAGGTTTCCTAAAAATAACTAGAAACACAAAATTATACACAAGCAACAAGACACAGAAAAACATAGATAAAACAATTTATACACTTTAAATTCTCCAGCGTGCGGGTAACTGGCCTCTAGTGGCCCGAGTGGACCTACGGAGCTGACTGTCTGGCCCTGAACTACAGGGTGTAGGAGCTGTCAAGGGTAAACTGGGCAGCTGTCTACCGGCTCTTTGTCTCACTAGGGGTACGGCAGGCTCACTATAAGCAGAGGGTTGATTCTCCTGTTCTGCTTGTGTGGAGTCTTCTGCCTCCTGGACCGGCTGTTCTTCCAGCTCTACCCGTTGCTCCGTAGGTTCTTGGGATGATGGTTGGAGGAAGGTGAGTACGGGTACCACAACTGCACCATTGACTTGAGTCCAAGACTGAGGGAAGTCCCCGAGCACGGTACTAACCATATCTTCCCTTTCTTCCACGGGTCGATGGTCTTCTTGTTCCTCTTCAGGGTTCCTCAGTTGTTCGGGACACTTCTTCAGGTGGTCCCGGGATACAATGGCTGTGGTTTCCCCTCCGTCTTTACTGATGGTACAGACCTTCGGGTTCTCATGGCTTGAGGGCAGTATGGTGTACGGGTCCTTCTCCCACTGGTCGTCCAACTTGTGGAGCCGTCTCTTCCTCTTCAAGACCTGCTCTCCGGGTACCAGGGGAACAGCGGGAGCATACTGGTTGTAAGTTTTCTCTTGTCTTTCCCTAGCCTGACAGAGACTTCGCTCCACGCTCTCCTGTACTCTCCGGTACTGCTGCTGCCTCTCTGTGTCCCAGTCTGTTTCTGGTGAAGTGTCCTCGGGGGTCAGGACTCCCATTTCCAGGTCAACAGGTAACTTACCAGGTCTTGCCCTCATTAGGTAAGCCGGGGTACAGTTGGTGGAACCTACCGGGATGTGGTTGTATAGGTCCACCAGATCGGGCAACTTTTCAGGCCACAGACTGCGTTCTTCCAGGGGCAACGTTTTTAGAAGATCCATTACCACCTGGTTCATTTTTTCACAAAGTCCATTAGTCTGCGGATGGTAGGGTGTCGTCCTTATCTTCCGGCAGCCATACAGATTGCAGAATTCCTGAAAGACCTCCGCTTCAAAGGCAGGTCCCTGGTCCGTCAGCACTTGGTCCGGGTACCCGTGTGGACGGCAGAAGTGCTGCTGGAAGGCTCTAGCTGCTGTTTGAGCCGTTAAGTCCTTGACGGGGACGACAACCAAGAACCGGGAGTAATGATCCACGATGGTTAACGGGTAGACGTAGCCACTTCTGCTTGGGGTCAGTTTTACATGATCCAAGGCTACCAGTTCCAACGGTTGCCGGGTGGCGATGGACTGCAGGGGAGTCTTCTGGCTGGCTCGGTCCTTCCTTCTCAGGTTGCACGGGCCACAATCTCTGCACCACTTCTCGATGGTTCCCCTCATGCCTACCCAGTGGAACCGCTCGCGCAGCAGGAACTCCAGCTTTTTCCACCCAAAGTGTCCAGCTCCGTCGTGGTATGCCTCCATCACCATGGCTGCGTCTCTTCGTGGCACCACTACTTGCCAGAGTAATTCATGCGTCCGGGAGTTAACCATTCTGCGGCACAACTTCCCTTTGTAAAGGAACAGTCGACTCTTCTCTGCCCATAGTTGTTTGGCTTCCTCCGGAGCGTCTGGTTCAAGGCGAGCCTCCGGCCGAGTCAGCATCTCCTTCACCAGTCGGACGGCAGGGTCGCTGTCTTGCGTTTCCGCCCAGTTGTAGTGGGGTAAGGGGTTCAACGTAGCAGCCTGCTTACTCCTTACCCGGTGGGAATACTGAATAGTCCCATGACGGTGGAACGCAGGGAGTTCAACTTCTTCCAGTCCCTCCGGATCTTCTCCTCCGTCCGGCAGGTTGGGCATCCTGGACAGGGCGTCCGCGTTGGTATTGGAGCGTCCTGCCCGGTATTTAATTGTGAACTCGTAGTTGGACAGACGGGCCATCCACCTCTGCTCCAGGGCACCGAGTCTTGCCGTGTCCAGGTGTGTCAGCGGGTTGTTATCCGTGTACACGGTGAACCGGGAAGAAGCGAGGTAATGCTTAAAGCGCTCAGTGATTGCCCATACTACGGCCAGGAACTCTAACTTAAATGAGCTGTAATTCTCGGGGTTCCTTTCGGTGGGTCGCAGTTTTCGGCTGGCGTAGGCGATTACTCGTTCCTTCCCCTGCTGGATCTGGGACAGTACGGCTCCTAGCCCGATGTTACTGGCGTCGGTGTAGAGGATAAAGGGCTGGCTATAATCCGGGTACGCCAGGATTTCGTCCCCCGTGAGGGCCATCTTCAGCTGGCGGAAGGACTCTTCTTCCAGCTCTTCCCATTTGAAGGGCGGCTTCTGGTTCTTGGCCTTCCGGGACTGGCCTATCAGGAGGTCCTGCATAGGTGCTGCCTTTTTGGTGAAACCGGGAATAAACCTTCGGTAGTAGCCTACCAACCCGAGGAACTGCCGCACTTCTTTTACGCTGGAGGGGCTTGGCCATTCCTTAATTGCGGTGATTTTATCAGGGTCGGGAGCCACTCCGTCAGCGCTCACTACGTGTCCCAGGTACTGCACCTTTGGTTTCAGGAGGTGACACTTGGAGGGTTTCACCTTTAGGCCGTAACTCGCCAGAGCCTCGAACACTTCCGCCAGATGTTTCAGGTGGTCCTCATACGTCTTGGAATATACGATGACATCGTCCAGGTACAACAGGACCGTCTCGAAGTTTCTGTGGCCCAGACAACACTCCATTAGGCGTTGGAAGGTTCCTGGTGCGTTGCAGAGTCCGAACGGCATGCAGGTGAACTCGCTAAGTCCCATCGGGGTGGTGAATGCGGTCTTCTCCCGGTCCGCCTCTGCTACAGGAACCTGCCAGTACCCGCTAGTGAGATCCAAGGTAGAGAAGAAGTTAGCAGATCTTAAAGCAGCCAATGACTCCTCTATCCTTGGTAAGGGGTACGCATCCTTGTGTGTGATACGGTTGATTTTCCGGTAATCTACACACATCCTCATGGTGTTGTCTTTCTTTTTGACTAAAACTAATGGGGCTGCCCAGGGGCTACAACTATCCCGGATTACCCCAGCCTCCTTCATGTCTCTAAGCATCCCCTTGGCGTGTTGGTAATGTGCAGGGGGTACGGGTCGATACCTCTCTTTTATGGGAGGATGATCTCCCGTGGGGATGCGATGTTCTACCCCCTTGACTCGCCCGAAGTCTAACGGGTGTTTACTAAACACTCTCTCATACTCTTGAACCACCCGATAGACTCCTTGTTTCTGATGTGAGGGAGTGGAGTCAGTACCCAGATGTAGTTGCTGACACCAGTCCTCCATGTCTTTCTTAGAGCCGTTACCTTCCTCCGGGTGAGATGGAGGCAAGGGTTCCACAGATTGTATAGAATTTTGATTAGTGATATATAATTTGGCTAGCGTGGCATACCGGGGCAGGTACACTTCCCTCTCCCCGATATTTATTATGCGAACGGGCACCCTCCCATGGCGTACATTGACGACCCCCCGTGCTGTCAAAATGGTGGGCCTACTGTCTGAGTAAACTGGTTCTACCATTGCCTGGTAATCTCTACCTCTCAGACCAATAGCTGCCCGGCACCAAATCATCATTTCACTTTTTGGGGGCATGGCAATAGGAAAAGGGTCACACATTCTTACGCTACCAATCTCACCGCCGGAGAGTTCCACTTGTTGCCGTTGCATCAGTGCCCGGATCTCTTTCTGGAGCACCCGCTGCTCGCCGGAGCTGGCATTCTTGGCAACCTGCTGTAAAAGGAAAATCACCTCTGCAAGACAATTTTCAATTACATTAGTTCCTAGAGTTATTTTTGGGTGACTCTCATGTTTATCAATATCTACAATGATCAGTCCCTGTGCGGCCAGTTCGACTCTACCAATTTTGATGGTCACCTCTTTAAATCCGATCTGTGGCACGGGCTGACCATTGCTGGCGATGATACTCAAGTCGTCGTCGGGGTAGCGGGTAATATCCGAGTCATTCCAGTACTGCTTGAAGAGCACGTACGGGATGGTGGTGACCTGTGACCCGGTGTCCAGTAGGGCACTCATGGGAATGCCATCCAGTACCACAGGCAAGACTGGACGTCCTCCCACATATCTGTCGCGCCAGTTCGATGGGCCTGGTGATCTTTTTCCTGGGGGTTGGCCCTCTACCCCAGGTTGTGCCCGTTTAAAGAACAGTACCTTGCCATATGTCCGGGTTGATTGCAGCGGCGGCAGATGGGTCGTCCGTCCTCACTGTATCGGTCACTGGGTCTTCCTCTGGCCGGTGGGGTCCTCCTTGGTCGACGCCACGGGATGTCCTCCGGTCCGGATGCCAGCTGGATCTTCCCTGGGGTGGAAACCTGTAAAGACTGCACAGTTCGGGTTAGCGCAGCAACGCTCTTAGCTAGCTCTTGGACCTGATGGTGTAGGTCTGGAGCCGGGTCATTGTCCAAAGCCTGCGCATCAGCTCCCACAGGCCCTGCTGACAAGGGCGCCGCCTCCTGGTAGTAAGTGGTAGTGGGGCGTCTGTGGGTCACAACGCCACCTGGTGCCGGTTCTCGGAGCACCCGGATGACTCTGTCCTTGAACTGTGCAAAGTCCAGATGGGGATCCTGTAAGGCCATTGCCCGCAACTGGGTTCGGTGGGCATTGCAATATAAACCCTCTATAAATTGTTCAGTCAACAGCCTGTCCTCGTTTCCCACCCCATCAGAGTCGGTCTGCTTTATGGCCCTCAGGGCCTCTTGTAGGTTTAGTGCATAGTCCCTTATACTCTCATGCGCTCGCTGCTTGCACCCGTAGAATCTAAGCTTAATCTCGGCTGAGGTGCGGGTATCAAAGGTGTCCTTCAGCCGGGTTAGTATCCCTGCGACAGTCTTCCTCCCAGGTGGCCAGGATTTTACTTCCCTTTTGGCTGCCCCTGTTAGTTGGGCCACCAGGATGCTCACTTTTTGCTCTTCTGTGAGGGGGTACACCTGGAAGAGGCTATCCAGCTTTTCTCTAAAGTCATGCAGGGTATGTGACTCCCCTGAGTACTGGGGTAGCCAAGCTGCTCCCGGGATATAGGGCATGGTGAAGGGCATAACTGCAGCAGCGGTAGCGCTGGCGGGGGTTGAGGCAGTGAAGCTCTCCTCCGTATCCGACATCTTCCTCCCCCCTAGTGGACCGTGGCCTACCTTGCGATGATCCTCTTCCGTAGGCCGCGGCTCCGCAGTGGATCGTCAGGGTTGAGGACCTTCCGTCGCGCTCCTGTGACGTCGGCGTCTGCTGGGCTCCTTCCAGGACCTTACGCAACGTCCGGACGTGAGGCGGGGCTTCAGTTCTCGCGCGCTTTCGGAGTCCACGCCCCTCTTCTTCCCGCGCGGCGTCCTCAAGATGGCGTCCAATGGCGGGAAAACTCCACGGATGGCGGGAAGAAGGTCGAAGATGGCGCCGGATGGCGGGAAAACTTCGCGGATGGCGGGAAGAAGGTAGAAGATGGCGCCGGATGGCGGGAAACCTCCACGGATAGCGGGAATCTTCACCACTGGTAAGTTTGAACAGTCTTTGCTTTTCAGGCACGCAGTACCCGGTGGTTGCGGGCACGAAATCCTGCCGACTACGCCAAAGTTGACGCGCCCCTGGGCCTGTGTCGCGCTGCGTTGCGCACGCGGGAGCCTACCCGGAGCCGGATCAGTGGAGGGTTGTAGTCTCGTGGCGGCGACCCGGCCCGTGCCCAGGGAGTCAAACTAGACGGCAGTCTATTAGTAGTAAATAGTTCATGACTACGCCACCCGTTGAGTGCAGCCAGGAAGCTGCTGCTGCAGGGCAGACCGCTGAGGCCGGTGGTAGGATTGTGCAGCGTGATAGTATAACCCCCAACGGGAGGGGTATGGCCTCAGGGCAGCCGACGTGGATGATGGGGGTAGCAGGAACCACTCAGAGACGGTACGGTGTAGTTCAGGGTCTTTACTGGTAACAACGACAGACCCTCCCGGAGTACTTGCTAGCAAACGGGGCCTGGTCAGTCTTTGAGCAGATGGGATCTCCCCTGGCCAGGCGTAGTTGTAGGCCTCCCAAACTGACTGTACTCTTCTGGCTACCTTGCTAGAAGCTGATGTAAGTAGCCCACGTCCCTGAGTGTACCGTGTGGTGCTCACCCGTATGGCCGGTGACTCGGGGCCTTCTAATGGCTTCCGCTCCACGATGGCGGTGCTGGTCCCACGCGTGTGACCGTGCCTTCAGGCTTCTGGGCCAGAGGACCTGAAATCCCCTGCCCGACGGATTCTGCTGCTGGGTAGGATTTAGTCCCCACAGCCTCGGACTCCGGATCCGGTAAAGAATCTTCTTAGTCAGGGCGAGCTCTGTAGCTGCCAGCCCCTGACTCCTTGTAACTCTGCTGTTTCCTATGCTGCTTCTCTTCTCCACTCTCCTTGTCTGACTCACCCTGCCTCAGCCCCGGGTTTATACAGGGGAAGTTCTTCCCCTCCCAAGACTGGGCAGGAGGTGTGGCATGCACAGGATCCCTGACCAAAGGACCTCCCACCTGCTCTCAGACATAATATCTCTATCACTGTGGCAACCAGACCCCTGGGGTGTCACATCAGGATGAGTGATCCATTCCCCATTGCAATGCCCCCTAGGAGTGAAATGTTAATATGGTGTCGGGCAGCAATAGGTCTCAGGGGTCAAGATTATCAGGCCCTGGTGGAACCCGTGTACTCTGACAGTAGGCCCACCATCTTGACAGCCAGGGGGGTAGTCGATGTCCGCAAAGGGATAATACCGATATGCATCCTGAATTGTGGGGAGAAAGAGGTCCACTTATCCCGGTATGCTATCCTTGCCAAGCTGTTCACTGTCAGTAACAACTCAATAAAGACAGTGGAACCTTTGCTTCCGTCCAAACCGGCGGAGGATAATGGCTCCAAGGGGCAGATGGAGGATTGGTGTCAGAAGCTACAAGTGGGCACTGACTCCACCCCTTTGCACCAAAAGCGAGTATACCACGTGGTGCATCTAGAAGAAATTTATTTATTTTTTTTTTGCTACTAACTGAAGTTCCAGGCAAATTTCGCACCCGTCCAGATGGAGCTTTCTGCACCCGTTCCTGCGGATCCGCCACGGTACTATGGGGATCCAAGACAGAGTCGTGCATTTGTGGAGCAATGCATGCTACACTTCAAGTTCTACCCTCTTTGTTTTCCCACCGATCGGGCTAAGGTGGGATTCATGATGTCTTACCTAGCGGGTGATGCCTTGAAATGGATCACCCCCCTATGGGACGCACAGGATCCTATCGTCCTGGACATAATGGCCTTCCTGGTGGCCTTTCTAATGGTCTTCGATGACCCTAATCCGGAGGCTTCTGCTGAAGCTTCACTTCCCAATAACCCGGACCAGCCCCGTTGGGTAATGTGTGTGGGTAGCGCACTAGTCCTCCAACCCGAAGAGACTACTGCCCACCCAGAATCCACACAGGATGACTACGCTCTCCGGAATACTTCTCCCAACCTCAAGAAGCACTCCAGACGTGCTAGGCGTAGAGGCAAGCCGTCACGCCAGGGTCTGTCCTCCCAAAGACCTCCTGACCCCAACCTTGAAGTCCCTGCTGAAGCTTCACTTCCCTGTATCCTGGAGCAGCCCCGACGGGTAATGTGCATGGGTAGCGCACCAGTTCTCCTGCCCGAAGAGACTTCTGCCCACCTAGAATCCACACAGGAGGACTTCGTGCACCCGGTATCTGATGCTTCACCCACTTTACCGGTGAGCCTGTCCAAGGGTACTCCGAAGCAGTGATTACCTCCGAGTCTGTGCATCTCTACTACCTGGCGGAGGACCCCCTGTTGCCTCCTGAATCCTCCGGGATGCCACCTGATGACAAATGGAGAGAGACTTCCCTACACCCGGTACCCGATACTTCGTCCGCTCCGTCCTGTGAGCCTGACAATGGGTACCTCAAGGCGGTAGTTAACCCCGAGTCTCTACACCCCTCCGACCAGGCGGAGGACCTCCAGTTGTCTCCAGAACCCTTCGGGGTGCTACCTGGTAGCGAATGGACAGAGTCTTCCCTATACTCTGTACCTGATACCTCGCCCGCTTTGTCCAGTGAGTCCGACCTAGTGTACTCCGAAGCAGAGGTTATCCCCGAGTCTCTACACCCCTCCGACCAGGCGGAGGACCTCCAGTTGTCTCATGAACCCTTCGGGGTGCTACCTGATAGCGATTGGACAGAGACTCTCCTATACTCGGTACCTGATACCTCGGCCGCTTCTTCCAGTGAGTCCGACCTAGTGTACTCCGAAGCAGAGGTTATCCCCGAGTCTCTACACCCCTCCGACCAGGCGGAGGACCTCCATTTGTCTCCTGAGCCCTTCAGGGTGCTACCTGATAGCGAATGGACAGGGACTCTCCTATACTCGGTACCTGATACCTCGCCCGCTTCTTCCAGCGAGTCCGACCTAGTGTACTCCGAAGCAGAGTTACCCCCGAGTCTCTGCACTCTTCCGACCTGGCGGAGGACCCCCAGTTGTTTCCTGAATCCTCCGGGGTACCACCAGATAACAAAGAGACAGTGACTTTTCTACACCTTGTACCTGATACCTCACCCATTTCATCCTGTGAGCTTGACAAGATGTACCCCGAAGCAGAGGTAACCCCCGAGTCTCTGCACCCCTCCAACCTGGCGGAGGACTTCCAGTTGTCTCCTGAACCCTCTGGGGTGCTACCTGATAATAAGTGGAGAGAGACTTCCTTGTGTGCTGTTCCTGGTACTCCACCCGTTTCGTCTGTTGCTGAGGATGGCTGGATAGGAGGTAGCATCCTAGCTACTCAGATGAGACCAGTTTTTCCTGTGGACAGTGGAAGTGATCTCCTTGAAGTGAAGGATTGGCCCTCGAATTCCCTGCGGAACATTCTGGCAGGCCTGAAGAAGAGGGGGCGTAAGGGGGGGGTACTGTAACATACCTGGCGGCGTACTTGCATAGTGGTCCATCTCCCATTGTGCAAGAGCGTGCACTTGATCTCCAGTCCAGTCTTCTAGCCTGGCTTCCCTCCATGCTGTCTGCTTGCCTCTGTTTCTGCTGCTTAAGGGCGGCGCCCGATCACTTCCTGCTTCTTGCAGCTGCTGCTGGCACACCCCTAATGCGTCATCAGCCTATTGCTGTCTGTCACCTGGTATTTAACCCAGCTCCTCCCTGGAATCCATGCCTGAACATTGTGTTCTGTCACTTGGCTTCCGTCACTTATGTGCCAGGTCCTGTCTATGCTTCCTGCCTTGCGGTATCAGTTCCCGTGTCTGAACTGTGTCCTGTCTGAACTATCTTCTAGCCTGTTGTCTTCTGCCTATCCTGGAGGCTGTATTTCCAGGCCAGTGTGAACTCGCTCCTAGCCTGTTCTTTCCGCCTTCTAGGGGCCGCATACCTAGACCCGCTCCTGTATCTTGCTGCTGTGTCTGTTCTTGTCTGAATACTCTCCTAGCCTGTTACCTATTTTTCTCTATGTCCGTACCTTCCCTTTTCCTGCAGAATCTGATCCTGTACCTAACTCCTACTCGTTGTCCCTGTACTCCCGTTTGTGAGTTTAGAGTCCACTCACTACTTCATTGCAAGTATCCTGTGTGTACCTGGTTCTGCCTTTCCCTTCCAGTCTGTTCCGTGTGAGCAGAGCCCTGTCCCCTCTGCTCTGCCTTGCTCACTGCTCCGGCAGTCTCGCTCTGCTCTGACCCTTTGCTCGCTGCTCCGGCAGTCTCGCTCTGCTCTGACCCTTTGCTCGCTGCTCCGGCAGTCTCGCTCTGCTCTGACCCTTTGCTCGCTGCTCCGGCAGTCTCGCTCTGCTCTGACCCTTTGCTCGCTGCTCCAGCAGTCTCGCTCTGCTCTGACCCTTTGCTCGCTGCTCCGGCAGTCTCTCTCTGCTCTGACCCTTTGCTCGCTGCTCCGGCACTCTCGCTCTGCTCTGACCCTTTGCTCGCTGCTCCGGCAGTCTCGCTCTGCTCTGACCCTTTGCTCGCTGCTTCGGCAGTCTCGCTCTGCTCTGACCCTTTGCTCGCTGCTCCGGCAGTCTCTCTCTGCTCTGACCCTTTGCTCGCTGCTCCGGCAGTCTCGCTCTGCTCTGACCCTTTGCTCGCTGCTCCGGCAGTCTCGGTCTGCTCTGACCCTTTGCTCGCTGCTCCGGCAGTCTCTCTCTGCTCTGACCCTTTGCTCGCAGCTCCGGCAGTCTCGCTCTGCTCTGACCCTTTGCTCGCAGCTCCGGCCGTCTCGCTCTGCTCTGACCCTTTGCTCGCTGCTTCGGAAGTCTCACTCTACTCTGACCCTTTGCTCGCTGCTCCGGCAGTCTCTCTCTGCTCTGACCCTTTGCTCGCTGCTCCGGCAGTCTCGCTCTGCTCTGACCCTTTGCTCGCTGCTCCGGCAGTCTCGCTCTGCTCTGACCCTTTGCTCGCTGCTCCGGCAGTCTCGCTCTGCTCTGACCCTTTGCTCGCTGCTCCGGCAGTCTTGCTCTGCTCTGACCCTTTGCTCGCTGCTCCGGCAGTCTCGCTCTGCTCTGACTCTTTGCTCGCTGCTCCGGCAGTCTCGCTCTGCTCTGACCCTTTGCTCGCTGCTCCGGCAGTCTCGCTCTGCTCTGACCCTTGGCTCGCTGCTCCGGCAGTCTCGCTCTGCTCTGACCCTTTGCTCGCTGCTTCGGCAGTCTCGTCCTGCTCCTCTCTCGCTCACCGCTCCAGGCGGCCTTGTCCTGCTTTTCTCTCGCTCACCGCTCCAGGCGGTCTCGTCTTGTTCTGCTCTTGCTCGCCGCTCTGGGCGGCCTCACTCTGCTGTTTGTCCACCGCATCTGCGATTCTGTTCCTGAGTCCCAGTCTGTACTGGGTCCTATCCACTCGGTGCTCCAACCTGTCGTACCTGCCAGTATCTCCCTGCCTGCATACCAGATCGGGTGGATACTTAGTTACGCCCCTCCAGGCATTCACTCTCCGGCACGGTCCAGTGGAATCACTACATATACACGCACACGCCACTCAGCCCGGGCGTGTGCATTACACCTACCACCCTGGATGACCTGGTGTCACTAGCAACCCGGATTGACATTCATTTCCTAGAACGTGCTAAGGAGACTACCCGGGAGAGAAGATTTCCTCGTCCTGCTCCTGTTTTCCAGAAACCGGCTTCCCAATCAGCAATTCCCCGGGCACGCTCGCCCGAACCTATGCAGATCGACCAGACCAAGATGGTCAAATCTCGCCAAGAGACACGCCGAGCCGAGGGGAGCTGTTTCTACTGTGGTAGTAAGGAGCACCTGATCCGTTTCTGCCCTATATGCAAAATTTGAGAAGTGCCTGTTCGAGCAGTCCTCTCTTCCGTTCCTGGGCTATATTATCTCTAAGACTGGTCTACGGATGGATCCTGAGAAGGTCTCTGCCGTCTTAAAGTGGCCCCGTCCGGAGGGGTTTAAGGCTGAGGCACTACCAGCAAGCAAAGAAGAAAAGAGCACCCAGAAACACCCAGAAGCGACAAGAAAAAGGACAGCCAAGAAGGGAAGAAGAGTGGTGGTGGTGGGAGACTCACTACTGAGAGAAACAGAAGCAGCTATCTGCAGACTGGACATAACCGCAAGAGAAGTATGCTGCCTCCCAGGTGCGAAGATCAAGGACGTTACCGATAGGATACCGAAGCTCATCAGTTCCAAGGATGTCCACCCATTTCTTCTGATACATGTTGGCACCAATGACACGGAAATGAAGAACCTACCGACAATCTGGAAGGACTTTGAAGCATTGGGGAAGAAAGTAAAAGAACTGGATGCGCAGGTAGTTTTTTCTTCTATCCTTCCAGTAGATGGGCATGGCATCAGGAGATGGAACAGGATCCTTGATGTGAACAACTGGCTGAGACGATGGTGCAGACAACAAGGATTTGGATTCCTGGACCACGGTGTGAATTACCTCTATGACGGACTCCTTGCCAGAGACGGACTACACCTCAACAAACCTGGGAAACACACATTCGCCAGGAGACTCGCAACACTCATCAGGAGGGCGTTAAACTAGAAGAAGAGGGGATGGGAAGAAAAACGCCGGACACGAACATGAAACCAGAGAACATACTAATGAAAGATATGAAGTGCGACAAAGAAGGTCCAAGACAAGATACTTGGAAGGGAGGTAAGAAAATTTCCAATACAATCCACAGTGAGAAGATTGGAACAAAACAAAATCGTGTACACTGCGTGCTAGCGAATGCCAGAAGCCTGACAAACAAGATGGATGAACTGGAAGCAGAAATATCTACAGGTAACTATGACATAGTGGGAATAACCGAGACATGGTTAGATGAAAGCTATGACTGGGCAGTTAACTTACAGGGTTACAGTCTGTTTAGAAGGGATCGAAGAAATCGGAAAGGGGGTGGAGTCTGTCTATATGTAAAGACGTGTCTAAAGCCTACAATACGGGAGGATGTATGGGAGGGAAATGAGGAGGTCGAGTCCTTATGGGTGGAGATACATGGGGCAAAAAACAATAATAAAATTATCATAGGAGTCTGTTATAAACCACCAAATATAGCAGAAGCCACGGAAAGTCTATTAATGAGACAAATAGACGAAGTAGCAAAAAATAACGAGGTGATTATTATGGGGGACTTCAACTACCCCGATATAGACTGGGAAACCGAAAACTGTAGATCTCAGAAAGGAAACAGGCTTCTGTCAATTATCAAAGACAATTATTTGTCACAACTTGTGCAGGAACCAACTAGAGGGACGGCCCTTTTAGACTTAATATTAACTAACAGGCCAGACAGAATAACTGAGGTGCAGGTCGGGGGGTACCTGGGAAATAGTGACCACAATATTATACAATTCCACATGTGCTTCAGTAGGGTGCCCAGCAAGGGAGTCACAAAAACACTGAACTTCAGGAGGGCAAAGTTTGATCAGCTAAGAGATGCCCTTCACCTTATAGACTGGGATAGTATCTTCAGTAATAGGAGCACGGATAGAAAATGGGAAATTTTCAAAACAGTCCTACATAGTCACTGTAGAAGGTACATGCCTTATGGGAATAAAAGGGCTAGGAATAGGAGGAAGCCAATGTGGCTAAATAAGGAAGTCAAGAGGACAATGAAAAACAAAAAAAGGGCTTTCGGTAAACTTAAACAAGAAGGCAGCGAGGAAGCGCTAATATCTTATAGGGAAAAAAACAAAATCTGTAAGAAACAAATAAGAATAGCAAAAGAGGAGACAGAGAGACTAATTGCCAAGGAAAGTAAAGCGAATCCCAAACTGTTCTTTAACTATATAAACAGTAAAAGGATTAAAACTGATGGCGTTGGCCCATTGAAAAATAACCTGGGTAAAATCATAGAGGGCGATGAGGGTAAAGCAAACCTACTCAATAGCTTCTTCTCCACTGTTTTCACAAAAGAAAACAATTTATCGGAGGAAATGCAGAGTGATAAAGTAAACCCTCCGCTAAATATCACCCACCTAACCCAGGAGGAAGTTCAGAAACGCCTAAATAATATCAAAATAGACAAGTCACCAGGCCCAGATGGCATACACCCCCGGGTACTGAAAGAATTAAGTAATGTGATAGACAGACCGCTGTATCTTATATTCAAGCACTCTTTATGGACAGGGACTGTCCCACTAGACTGGCGCCAAGCAAATGTGGTACCAATATTCAAAAAGGGGTCTAAAAGTGACCCTGGGAACTAAAGACCAGTCAGCTTAACGTCTGTTGTGGGTAAATTGTTTGAAGGATTTCTTAGAGATGCTATTGAAGAATATCTTAATGATAATAACTGTCTAACTCCATATCAACATGGTTTCATGAGGGATCGCTCCTGCCAAACAAACCTGATCGCCTTCTACGAGGAGGTGAGCTCACAGCTGGATCGGGGAGAGTCAGTGGATGTTGTATACCTTGACTTCTCCAAAGCGTTTGATACCGTGCCACACAAAAGGTTGGTATATAAAATGAGAATGCTTGGTCTGGGGGATAATGTGTGCAAGTGGGTAAATAGCTGGCTGAGTGATAGAAAGCAGAGGGTGGTTATCAATGGAGAAAGCTCAGGGTGTGTCAGGGTTACTAGCGGGGTGCCTCAAGGGTCTGTCTTGGGCCCTATATTATTTAATATATTTATTAATGATCTAGTGGAAGGGTTGCATAGTAAAATAGCAATATTTGCAGATGATACTAAACTTTGTAAAGTAGTTAATACAGATGAGGATAGGGCACAGCTACAGGAAGATTTAGATAAATTGGGGAGTTGGGCCAAAAAATGGCAAATGGGGTTCAATGCCAATAAATGTAAGGTCATGCACATGGGAAAGAAAAACAGCAGTCACCCATACATATTAAATGGGAAACCGGTGGGGAAATCTGACATGGAGAAGGACCTGGGCGTCTTGGTTAACAGCAAATTAAATTGGAGTGCCCAGTGTCAGGCAGCAGCTGCAAAGGCAAATAGAGTCATGGCATGCATCAGAAGAGGAATAGGGGCATATGATGAGAACATTGTTCTTCCTCTGTATAAAGCGCTGGTAAGGCCGCACTTAGAATATTGTGCACAGTTCTGGGCTCCAGTGCTCAGGAAAGACATATTGGAGCTAGAGAGGGTACAAAGGAGGGCGACTAAGGTAATAAAGGGAATGGAGGGACTAGAATATCCAGAGAGGTTGTCAAAATTAGGCCTATTTATGTTGATAAAGAGAAGGCTTAGGGGAGACCTCATAAACATGTATAAATACATCAGGGGGCAGTACAGAGATCTCTCCCATGACCTGTTTATACCAAGGATGGTGACAAAGACGAGGGGGCACACTATGCATCTGGAGGAAAGGAGGTTCCTGCACCAGCATAGAAGGGGATTCTTTACGGTCAGAGCCGCGAGACTCTGGAACTCTCTGGGAGAGGAAGTGGTGATGTCCAACTCACTTAATGAGTTCAAGAGAGGCCTGGACGCCTTTCTTGAGAACAATAAAATTACATCTTATGCTTAGTGATAGTTGATTAATCCAGGGATTTAATCTGACTGCCAGATTGGAGTCGGGAAGTGAATTTTTTCTCAATGATGTAAATTGGCCTATACTGCATGTTTTTTTTTTGCCTTCCCCTGGATCAACGCTGCGGAATAGCTGCAGTGCACAAGAAATAGGCTGAACTGGATGGACGCTTGTCCTTTTTCGGCCTTATAAACTATGTAACTATGTATCTATTCAGCGATTCCTGGGCTTCGCCAACTACTACCATCTCTTCATCCCGCACTTCTCTTCCCGGACTGCTCCCATCTCTGCGCTTACCCGTAAGGGAGCAAATCCCAAGGAATTGCCGCCCGAAGCTGAGGAGGCCTTCCTTTCCTTAAAGCAAGCCTTCTCCTCTGCCCCAGTGCTGCACCGTCCGGACTGCAACAAACAGTTCTTCCTGGAGGTTGATGCTTCTTCCTCCAGAGCCAGAGCGGTGCTCACCCAAAAATCTTCATCCGGGAGAATGGTAACCTGCGGCTTCTTCTCCAAAATCTTCTCCTCGTCTGAGCGCAACTACTCCATAGGAGACCGAGAACTGCTAGCCATAAAATTGGTGCTGGAGGAGTGGCGTTACCTGCTTGAAGGGGCTCTATACCCGGTGATCATCTATACTGATCACAAAAACCTAGCATATCTCCAGAATGTCCAAAGACTCAATCCGCGTCAGGCCCGGTGGTCTCTGTTCTTCGCTCGCTTCGACTTTATCCTACATTTCTGCCCGGCGGACAAGAATTTTAATGCTGACGCCTTGTCCCGATCCTTCCTGTCCTCCAATCTAGAGGAGGAGCCAATGCACATCATCGACCCCTCCAAAGTGATGAGTATGGCCCCCTTGGACCTGACTCGTCTCCCACCCGGTAAGACTTTTGTAGCGGTTCCAGATCGGGAGAAGATTCTTCACTGGGGTCATTCATCTAAACTAGCCGGCCATGCCGGTCAGAAGAAGACCTTCCTGCTCATTACTCGGCATTACTGGTGGCCTACCCTGTGCAAGGATGTGGTAGACTTCGTCTCGGCCTGTTCGTCCTGTGCCCGCAACAAAGTTCCCAGACATCTTCCAGCTGGTCACCTCCTGCCTCTTCCCATACCTGCTGCCCCGTGGCAGCACATTGCTATGGACTTTATTACAGATCTCTCTGTTTCTGCCGGCTGTACAGTCATTTGGGTGGTCGCCGACCGCTTTTCTAAAATGGCCCACTTCATCCCTCTGCCTGGTCTCCCGTCTGCATCAGAGCTGGCTAAGGACTTCATCCTTCACATCTTCCATCTCCATGGCCTACCCCTCCACATTGTGTCGGATCGAGGGGTTCAGTTCACCTCACGCTTCTGGAGAGCTACGTGTAAGCTGCTAGATGTCACCCTGGATTTCTCCTCCGCTTACCATCCTCAGTCCAATGGCCAAGTGGAGCGTATCAACCAGATCCTTAACAGCTACCTCTGGCACTTTGTTAACGCTCACCATACTGATTGGGTGGAGCTCCTACCATGGGCCGAGTTCTCCTACAACAACCATGTGAGCGAATCTACTTCCAAGTCCCCGTTCTTCGTAGTCTGCGGTCAACATCCCCGGATTCCGTTTCCCGTCTCCGCTTCTGTGGACAACTCTGTCGCGGAGTCTCTGGTCAGCGAATTTTCCACCATTTGGGAAAATACTAGGTCCGCACTTCTTCAGTCTTCCGAGCGGATGAAGAGACATGCTGACAAGAGACGTCTGGATCCGCCTCAATTCCATCCGGGAGACAAGGTTTGGCTCTCCTCCAAACATGTTCGGCTTAAAATACCCTCCTATAAGTTGGGTCCTCGGTTCATCGGTCCATTTGAAGTCCTTAAACAAATCAACCCAGTGGCCTACAAGTTAAAACTCCCGGCCACCTTGCGGATTCCCAACTCCTTCCACGTATCTCTCCTCAAACCAGTTGTGTTTAATTCTTTTTCCAACAATCCAGGTACTCCCCCTGCCCCGGTTTCCGCTGAGGACGTTTTTGAGGTAGAGAACATTCTGGCCACCAAGAGGGTAAGAGGAAAAATCTTTTTTCTGGTGGATTGGAAGGGGTTTGGCCCAGAGGAGAGAACTTGGGAACCCAGGGAGAACATTCATGCCCCACTTCTCCTTAACAAATTTCTTTCTGGCCTAAAAATGAGGGGGCATAAAGGGGGGGGTACTGTAGCATCGGTGTCTCTGCCCCCTGCCAGGCAGAGACGCTGTCCCTCTCACCGCCACGCTCCCTGCCCAGCGTCCTCCAGCGCTCCTCTTCCTGCTGCTGCCGGCGCGTGCAGCTTCCCGGGCACTGTTCTTAGGGAGCGCATGCTCCCTCCCTCTTAAAGGGGCCGCGCGCGCCGTCCTAATGAGTCCCCGGCCAATTGCCGGAGGTCCTCCCATATATAAGGCACCTCCTCCAAAATGGAGGTGCCCGAGCAATAGATGTTGCATAGTGTACTTACCTCTGCTTCAGCCCTCAGGTCCCGCTGCTATCCTGACTACTAGTCCTGCCCGCCAGCCTGACTACCAGTCCAGTCCGCCAGCCGGACTACTCTCCAGCCCGACAGTCTGTCTTCCCTTCAGTCCGCCAGTCTGTCTATGGGCTCTGCCCACCTCCTTACCTGGAAGCACCTGCCCATCACTTGCCGTGACCACCTGACAGCCTACCTAGAGGCTCCTGCCTGTCACCTGCCGTGACCACCTGACAGCCTACTTAGAGGCTCCTGCCTGTCACCTGCGGTGACCACCTGATAGCCTACCTAGAAGCTCCTGCCTGTCACCTGCCGTGACCACCTGACAGCCTACCTAGAGGCTCCTGCCTGTCACCTGCCGTGACCACCTGACAGCCCACCTAGAGGCTCCTGCCTGTCACCACCTGACCGCCTACCCAGAGGCTCCCGTCTGTCGCCTGCCGTGTATGCCAGTCCATCTATCCGGATCACTCGTCAGCCTGCCTGCTGTGCCCATCTGTAATATTGGTCAGTCCCTGCAATCTGTACCGTAGAAGTCACCTGCTCCCTTACAAGGTCGTACCCAGAGTAGCACCTGGTCCCTCTGCTCGGACCCTCCCTGGTCACGGAGTCGATTGAGCCGCCGTACGACCGTACACTCCGAGTTGATAGCTAGTTACGCCCCTCTGGGTCCCTCCTTGCACCGCAGCACAGAGGTTCCACCACCCGGATCCGTAACACTACGTAGGTCGACCCGGAGTACAAAAGGTCAGCTTCCTGCCCGCTGGAGGAACTAAAGTATAAGAGAATTAAAGCGTATGTTGTATATAGTTGTACCCGTTAAATAATCTTGGATATGTATATTTGTTGAATTTATGGACAATTGGACCACAGGACTAGGTGTGGTCAGGACAATATTGAAAATAGTTACTAATCGGCCAAGAAAATAAACCGCAGGCGTGGCTGAAGACCGGGCCCAACGAAAGAGTGCCCTGAAGCCACACCCAGGGATGATTCACAAAGTGGGTTGATGCGGTTCCCACCACCCAAATTTCAGTTATCCGGAAAAAGACAATCCCCAGATTGTGGTGTAAAGACTAAGCGCCGCAGTGACTGCTTTCAATTTTTGTTGGGTTTTTGTAATTTTTGACTTTGTAACCTGTTTGTAATGTGAATTGTTATTTGTCAATTTTAAAAGGTATCCTCAGTCCGGGAGTACTGACGTTAACTAAGGGGGAATGTGGCACCCCAGGGGTCCGGTTGCAACAGTGGCATTGCCTCCCTCACAAGAGGTGATGCCATGCCGGGAAGCAAGCAGGGGTCCCCTAATTAGGTTTTGCTAAGCATGCAACACTGTTCTGGCTCCAAACCAGCAAGGGGAGCACCTCCCTTTGGCAACTGGGATCAGGAGGCGGGGTTAGTTAGACTTAGTGTGAGGAGTTGAAGTGAGGACGTCGACGACAGAGGAGCTTGGGAGTGGAGCTGCGCGGCAGTTCACCCCAGAAGGAACCAACACAGAGGAATCGGACACGGGAGTCCGAGGCTGTGGGGCACTGAAGGCACAGCAGCAGAAACCGGAGGGCAGCAGACTGCAGGTCTCCTGGCCCCATCAGATGCCCGAAGGCTCAGCAGCACCGCAGGGCCCAGCACCGCCACGTTGGAGCTACGCATCAGCAAGGCCCGAGCTGCCTGCCATACGGATGAGCACAAAGACGTTGCACTCAGGGAAGAGGGCCACTACACAGCTACAAGCAGCAGGGCCAAAGAGATTAGTGGAAAGGGAAGGCCTCCAACTTCACCTGGTGAGGTGGATTCCTTACTTGCTTCCAGGCTGCCCGGACTTCCACTTCTAGCGAGTACCCCAGTCACGGTTTGCCTAATCACCGCCAGTAAAGATAAGAGGAAACCGCCATTAAGTTGTGGACTGATTATTGCTGCGCCATCAAACCCTGAACTACAGCGCCCAGCATTACCTATAACATCTACACTGCCCTGGAGCTAAACTCTACCTGTGGAGAGCCACACCAGCTTTGCTGCACTAACATCAGCTCCAGAGGACCTGCTCCGCAGAGGCGGCTCCCTTTAGCCGCATACCACAGGTGGCGTCACGAACTTTGTACATAAAAACTATAAAATCCCCTTTTTACTGACCGCCCTGGGTCATGGACCGGGTCACCGCCACTGTGACATCTCCCCTAGCAACGACCAGCCCAGCACCGAGTACCCCATGGCCCAGGGGGCGTGTCAAGTGCAGTGTGAGTACAGAGGAGTGCGGGCCTAGTCTGAGAGGCCCAGGAGAGAGAGTGAGAGAGGACGGGAGCAGAGGGAAGGCTCCAGAGACAGATGGAATCCCAGGGGCACGGTGAGTGCAGGATGCCACCCGTGCACCCAAATCTACACGGACGTGGAGGGATCAGGCCGCAGAGGGGACCGGCCCCTAAAGTAGAGGGGAACAATCAGGTTCAGCTAGATAACCGGAGGCTACAGTACTTGCAAGGTGCAGCTGCCAACCACCACAATTACATCGCCGAAAAAGTGGCCGCATAGGGTCCAGGGGATTGCAAGTCACCCGACAAGACCCGAGGCTACCGGCTTGGGACACTGATTGTGAGGCGCAGGGCAGGAGGGCGAGAGCCAGCGCAGGGACGACGACCGAGAAAGGAACATAGAATGGGGTCCCGTTTAAGTACTCCTGAGAAACTTGAGAGTTGCTGAACCCCTTCCCTGGTGAACACAGGACGACGTGGGAGGTTACACACTGGCCCTGGTAACCTGGAGTCTTGAAAAACTGTGAGTAAACCTTGAAGACTGCACTCCACTGTGTCCTGGAATTATTGCTGCGCCATCACCAGCCCTGCACTACACAGCACCAACAACATCTACCTCATAAAACCCCTATATCCTGCCCTGGAGCTAAGCTCTGCCTGTGGAGAGCTGAACCAACTCTGCTGCGTCACCATCAGCTCCAGAGGTTCTAGCGGCAGCCCCATATAGCCGCATACCACAGGTGGCGTCACGAACATTATCTCTATAAAAACTTTATTCCCCTTTCACTTTTACCCTTTAATTGACTGCCCTGGGCCACGGACAGGGTCACTGCCACCGTGACATCCCCCAGCACCGACCGGCACGGCTACCGAGTACCCCATGGCCCAGGGGGCGCGTCACATTTATGCTGCGCTAGGCACTTTAAGGGGTCACGCCCCCTATTGGTAAGTCTAACAGAGGCCTCATGCAGCAGTCAGTGTTACATGTACAGATTCTATCCATATTTTTCACGGCTACAACAGGTAACCATTATAGTCTATGAGGCAGTTCACATATCCGTGTTTTTTCACGCACTGTGTGCCCGTGCAAAGCTCATGGAGATATGTCCATTTTTTTACAGTACAACATATAAAAAGTGCTAATTCCAGACTATGGGTCCAGAAAAAACACATACAGCACACGGATAGTATCAGTATACAGTCTGTGTGCTGTCTGTGATTAACATTGTGAAGAATAGGAGATGCTTTGTAATTTATTTATTCATCTGTGAAAACCACTGACGATAACTGATGGTAAAGACGGACATATGGACCTTACACTGATGACACAAGGACCATACACTGATGACACACGGACCATACACTGATGACACAAGGACCATACACTGATGACACACGGACCATACACTGATGACGCAAGGACCATACACTGATGACGCAAGGACCATACACTGATGACACAAGGACCATACACTGATGACACACGGACCATACACTGATGACACACGGACCATACAGTACACTGATGACACAAGGACCGTACACTGATGATACACGGACCATACACTGATGACACAGGAACCATTTTACACATACATGTTTACACGGACGTGTGAATGAGGTCTAGAAGTGTCTTTTTCCTTTTGATAGTAGTTAAGGGCCCTCATACACATTAGACTAAGGTCGGCCAAAACCCGCCGATATCAAAGTGCTCAGCCGACAGTCTGATGCTAGATTCACACATCCGTGTATTACAATCTGTGTGAAAGGGGCTGATTTTTTTCTCAGTCATCCTAATTGCTTACATTTTTTTTTCTTCCGTTTTTTTCACTGATGATTTGCTCGATGCCAGCAAACACTTGGAAGGTCACATTTTTATTCAAGTTTATCACTAAGCAATAAATGCAATCAATTCACTGTTATTGAGAGAAGCTGAATACATTGAGTCGGCATGTGACCCCAGGTATGTAAATCAGTAGCATGAAGTCACATGACCACTATCTTGCATTAGGGAATCATAATAGCGTGCACACCACAAGCCGTCACGATGCAGCTGTCACATACAGAGAATGCAGACTCTTGTTCCAAGTCTGGACAGCCCCTTTAATGGTATTGGCTTTATGTTTGGGCTCGATGTCCTGCTGTAAAATAAATTGGAGCCAATCAGATGCCACCTTGATCATCTTGCCACCTGACTCAACTAGGGTCAGATCTAAGCCCCAATAGAGCCACTGAACACATTTACACAGAACAGGCTGTCAGTCACCCGATGCACGAGCAAAATGTTTGTCCTTTGAGTGAAATAAGATATAAGCTGCTTAGAGAGGTTGTCCACTAGTTTAACATTGATGAGCTATCCTTAGAATAGGTCGATAGGTCATCAGTCTGATTGGTGGGGGTGCAACACCCGGCTCCCTCAACGATCAACTATTCTTGATGTCGACGGCGGCTGGAACTGATCAGTTATGGAGCTGCACAGCTCCGTCTATGGTAAAGTGGCCGCGGCCGGGTACTGCACGTCTGCCCCCTGTGTTGTGCAGCTCTGTAACTAAGCAGTTCTGGCCGCTGACACCGAGAACAACTGATATCACCCCCACTGATCAGACACTGATGACCTAGCCTACGGATAGGTCATCAGTGTTAAAGTAGTGGACAACCTCTATAAATATCATTGTTCTCGGCAGCAGGTAGTCCTGAATAAACATGTGCTGCCGAGAACAATTCTATTACACAGCATGTGCACAGAAGAAGTATATTGAAAGGAGTTGTCTACCCCCTTGCATCCCCTCATCTCACACCCCCTGCACCTTGTATCTGACGTGCCCAGGGGACGGGGACGACTCGGCGCCCGGGCCTTGTTGCCTGGTCTTGGGGATGTCGCGGTAGTCGGCTCCCGGGCCCGTACCCTGGGCCTCTCTTAAAATGGTGGATACTTATGTGAAAGTTCGTGACGCCACCTGTGGTGTCTGGTGAGGATCACCAGTGCTGCGGCAGCCCACTGAGGCCTGTGTTAAGGCAGCTTGGGTGGTATAGCTCCCCGCAGGTGGAGCTAGGCCTCAGGGCAGCGTGAATGTAGGGATGCAGGACAGGGGGAACCCAGCCGGGTCTGAAGAAGGATAGGCAAAGACACAGTTCACTTCAGTACCTTTTACTGATGGAAGATCAGGCACATTCCGGAGCACTGTAGGGTGAAGGGTGCATATCAGGATTCTCCCCAGTGAGCGGGTATAAGGCCTCCTGTTTCTTGCCTTTGTGTGGTAAGTTTCTGACCTGCCTGGAGCTAGGCCTAACTTTGTCTCTGTCCTGCACCGGCTGACTTTGTGGTAGGGCCTTCTCTTGGAGTACACGCTCCCAGCTTGCGGGGCCTCCGTGACTCCTGGCTCTGGTACGTATCAGCTCTCGGGTGATCCTGGGACCTGAAGTCTTCCAGGGGTCTCCGGTTGTCTCCACAGGGGGATATACGGCCTTGTAGACGCGGACCCGGTGTCCGGTATATGTTTTCTGGGGTGAGCTTGTACAGCTCCTCTGCCCCCAATGCTACTCACTCCTCTAGCCTTCGGCCTCGCCCGAGGCCCTCACTAGGCTATACGCACTAGCGGCAGCTTGCCGCGCTTCACCGCTCTTATGGCGTCAGCACGCCTTGGGCTCACTAACCTGAGCTCCCTGAGTCTGGACTGCGCTCCACTGCAGGATGGCTTCTGCAGGAGCTCCTCTCAACAGGCTTCCTTCTACAGACTGGATTCTCACAGACTGGAACTAGCTCTGTCCCCTGAGGAAACTGTTCTTCAGACTTACTCCAGACTCCAGACCAGACTGACTGCCTAGCTCCAACTTCCCTATTTATATCCCTAACGGGCTCTCTCTGGTGGTCTGAGGTAGAAGGTGGAGGTGTGTGTATTCTGTGGGGGCCTCTTGTGGAGGAATCCGTCCATGCACCCCTCTAGGATCTGTGGCACTAATGCACAGCAGGGCGCCACATATCCATTTATATCACACCACCTGCACCCTCTTGCAGCCCTCTCTCACATCCCCTGCACCCTCTATCTCAAACCCCTCTATCTCACGCCCCCTGCACCCCCTTATCTCACTCCCCCTGCACCCTTTTATCTCACTTTCCATGCACCCCTTTATCTCACACCCCCTGTACACCCTTATATCACACCCCCTGTACCCATTTATCTCATACCCCATTATCTCACACACCATGCACCCCATTATCTCACACTCCCTCCACCCTCTTATCTAACACTCCCTGCACTCCTCTGTCACAGTCTGGACCCCTCTATTTACCACTGCCTGTACCCCCACACATCCCTCTGTCAGTCTGCACCCCCACAGCCCACAGAGCCTGCACTCCTCATTACCCCTGTTCCCTCATTACCCCTCAGTTTCCACATCTCCACCAGCTTCTTCTGCAGCTTTCAGCTGGCAAAACTCTGTGGCTCCTCCTCCTCGTGTCACATGATTGTGACGTCATCGCAGGTTCTGTACCATTGGTAAGTATTTTCTTGATTTCTTCTGTTTAGGCAGGGAGCTAATTAAAGCTCTTCTGTCCCTGCTGTGCACTCGCATATCGAATTCCCCCGCCCACTTAAAAAAATGCTAGTTTTGACACTTGGTCCGGCCAAGGGAAAGGGGGTTGAAAAAAAATGTAATTTTTTTTCTTTCAAGATGGCGCCACCCCTTTAACTCGCTGTTCTAGGCACCCGTCCTCAAGTGCCTAGTGGCTAATACGGCCCTGTATATAAGGAACCTGTCAGGTACTCTCTGAATATACATCTAGTTGTACAGGAATGGCCGGGACTGTGCGTCCCCATGGCTCAATGGAGGGTCCCATGACTTAGAATGTTTACTATACCAGAATTTTTGGTGATGAAGGGTTAATTGGAAGAAGTGGTGGTTTGAGCGGGAATTTTGGGGGAGGAGTTTATGGACTTATGGGAAGGAGGGTTCCATTTGGGGGGTATAAAAGGAGGGGTTGTCTATTGGACTTCCTCTTTGGTGGTGGCAGTGGTGTCTACAGAGCCAGCTGGAACAATGGAACACTGAGGAGGGGTTCTACAGGTTGAATGAGAAGGTTCAGGCCTCCAGAGAGACTGAGCCCTGAAGTGACTCCCTTCAGGGGCATAGGTGGTGACCCAGCCTGCATCCACCGCATGTCACTCTGGAAGGAATCTGCAGCGTAGGCCTGGTCCAGTGGAGGAGGTGAGTGACATCACTGACCTCTTCCCTTCACCGGGGTTAAAGCGTGAGGCCAGTGGGATGACATCTGGGTCACATGACCGCGCTATATACCTGGAAGTCTAGCCTGTACAGATGAATATGTTGATATCTTTTCGTTGTTGCCACTTGAGAAATTTATTCTGGATAGGGTTAAACCGGATGAAACTAAGAAGGATGAGTAGGAACGAATGTGGTATTGCCTCATTATCCGGATGCTGCATATAGGCATATATGTTTGCCATATAGGCTGGTGTTATAGCTGAGAAAGCTCCTGACAATTGTTCAGCATTGTTTTGTTATCTGGATTTGATTGGAGAGGCATACCGCATTTATGGCGGTACAGCGTGGCTTCGTTATGAAGAACAGTTTAGACAAAGCAAAGCTGTTCGTCCAAGTTTGCAGTGGGACAATAAGGATATTAGCTTGTGGTTATGTATGATGGCAGTGTCTAGGTTATCGTCACAGTCCTTTTCTAGGAGTGCTGGACGTGCTGCAAACACAGCGGCATCCTCAGCAGGTCTGCAAAAGAGTCTGTGCTGGCAATTAAATGAACTGGAGTGCCGGTTCATCTCATCCTATAAGTTTAAACATGAATGTTCTGGCTGCAGAGTGTCCCACAGCCACGCTGATTTAAGGGAAAGGGACAGTCAGACGAGGCTTCTGCAAAAAGGGATGACACCAGTGAGAGTAGATCGGATGCTGCCATTTCTAAAGAGGTATCCTGATAGAGAAGCAGCTGTTTTGTTAAGTGAGGGTTTCAGTTTTGGTTTTAGGATCCCTTATGTTGTTGAACCATGTTTATGCGACCAAATAATTTGCATGCGGCCTGTATGCACTTGGTGTTGTTAGGGAAAAGTTGGAAAAGGACGTTGCCTTTGGCCATATGTCAGGACATTTTTCTTCCATGGCCTTATTTGTATGTTTCTTCACTGAGGGTAATCCTGAAGAAAGAACCTAATAAATTCAGGTTAATACATCATCTAACAGAATGGTTTTTAACAGGGAAAAATGCAAAGTACTACATCTTGGCAATAAAAATGAAAAAAACATATACAGAATGGGAGGAATAGAGCTAAGCAACAGTACATGTCAAAAAGACTTAGGTATACTAATAGATCATAGACTGAACATGAGTCAACAGTGTGATGCAGCAGCAAAAAAGGCAAATACAATTCTGGGATGTATTAACAGAAGCATACAGTCCAGATCACGTGAAGTCATTATCGTACTTTACTCCTCTTTGGTCTGACCTCATCTGGAATACTGTGTTCAGTTTTGGGCACCACATTTTAAAAACGACATTGACAAACTGGAGCAAGTTCAGAGAAGAGCGACCAGAATGGTGACCGGTCTGCAAACCATGTCCTATGAGGAACGGTTACAGGATTTGGGAATGTTTAGCTTGAAAAAAAGAACACTGAGAGGAGACTTAATAGCTGTCTACAAATATCTCAAGGGATGTCACATTTTAGAAGGATCATCTTTATTCTCATTTGCACAAGAAAAGACTAGAAGCAACGGTATGAAACTGAATGGGAGGAGACACAGATTAGATATTAGAATAAACTTTTTGACAGTTAGGGTGATCAATGAGTGGAACAGGCTGCCACGAGAGGTGGTGAGTTCCCCTTCAATGGATGTCTTCAAACAGAGGCTGGACAGCGATGATTTAGCGAATCCTGCTTTGAGCAGGGGGTTGGACCAGATGACCCAGGAGGACCCTTCCAACTCTACCATTCTATGATTCTATGATTCATCTGTCATATCCTTTAGGCAATTCAGTTAATGATGATATTAACCTTAATTTTGTGTGGGTTTTGTATGTTTCTTTTGATAGAGCTGTGGACAGGGTGCGTAAACTAGGAAAAAGGTCTCTTATGGATAACACGGACATCGAGTCTACTTTTGGGTTGCTTCCAGTTCATCCAGAGAGTTTTTACTTGCAAGGTTGTTTTTGGGACTATAGTTTTTAAGTGGATTGTTATTTGCCAATGGGGTGTTCTATCTCGTGGGCCTACTTTGAAAAGTTTGGTTCCTTCATTGAATGGGTAATGAGGGAGGAGTTCAGTGTGGACACCATTTTTCACTACTTAGATGTCTTTTTGTCTATTGGATCGGCCGGGTCCCCAGTATGTTCCTTGCTGCTGAGGACAGTTGAACAAATTGCTTCTCATTTCGGCATTCCATTTACCATGGACGTAGGGTCCGTCATGGTTTTAAAGTTCCTGGGTGTCGACTTGGATACCGTTAGGATGGAATGCCATTTGCCAGTAGATAAGTTACTGGATTTGAAGGTTTCTGTACAGAATGCATTACAGGCTAAAAAATTGAGACTCCTTCACTTGCATTCTCTTTTAGGTAAGCTTAATTTTGCTTGCAGAATCCTGGCAATGGGTAGAGTTTTTTCAAGAAGATTGGCACATGCTATGGCTGGTGTCAGAAAGACACCCTTTAGATCTTGTAAGACTGAAAGCTGAACAAAAGGAGGATTTGGAGCTTTGGGCTGACTTTCTTCAATCTGGTAACATGAGATCAGTGTGGTTAGATAAGAGCAACATTAATCTGGCTTTGCTTACAGACGAGTCAGGTTCATGCAGTTTTGGGGCCTACTTTGGTGGAAGTAGGTGTGTGGTAGAATGGCCAGAAGCATGGAGAGTTACAGGTTTTACTAGGAATTTGGCTTTATGGGAAATGTTTCCAATTGTGGTAGTATTGGAGGTTTGGGGTACTGAACCAGGAACAAGAAAATGTGTTTCTTTTGTGATAACTTTAGTTTGGTTCAGTGTATAAATAACTTGTCAGCTGGGTTCTTACCAGTTTTGGCTTTGTTACGTCACTTGGTGTTGAGGTGTCTGACGTTTAATGTTTAGTTTTGTACCAATCATGTGCCTGATGTGCAGAATTCAATAACTGATGCATTGTCTTGCTTCCAGTGGGATCAGTTTTGGGGGCTGGCGCCGGATTGTGGGATTTGGTTTACGTACAGTTTTGAGGCTGGTGAAGAGTTCGGTCACTCTGAGCACTTGGGATAAGTATTTTTCAGCATGGCGTCTGTGGCAAGAGCTTGAAGATTCGGTAGGGGGGTAAGTATCGGAGGCTGACTATACGTATTTGTTGCTGTACATGATTGGTAGAGCATTCGAGGTGGTATAAGTGGGCATCTCAGAAGATGACAGAGCCATCACTAAGTACAAATAATTATGCAAAAAACAAAATTAATTTTGCTACTATACAGTGAACATGTAGTGGTAGATATCAGTTCAGCAGACCATATAAGTGATTACAAAACGGTTGTAGGTGGATTATAATGAAAGCAATCTTGGCTACTGCCTGGGGCCCAAGTCACCAGGGGGGGCCTTGGCCATGGCCAGATTGCTCTCGTAATAATATTTTGTGCGCCACTAATGGAGGTGCTTATCATCAGGCAGGGAGCCTTCCTTAAGCTCAGCTGCCAGAAATATAGAATGGCAGTGCAGCAGGGAGCTCCCGTTGCCTTCTCTGTGACTCAGCTAGTGCCAGCATGAATGAGCCGGCCACAAGAGGAAGTAGAGCCACAGGCGATTGTATGGAGAGGTAAGTATTAATTATTATTTTTTCTTTTCAATAAAGTAAATGAAATGGGGGTGGGAGAGAGGACATTATATTATAATGAATTGAGGGTGAGAGGTGGGAGAGAAGACATGACATAATGAATATGGGGGAGTATGAATACAACGAATTGGAGGGGTATGTAATTATGATGAATCGAGGAAGTAGGAGGAGCACAGTAGTGGAGCGTTGAGGATGCAGGATAGTGACTGGTAATGAAATAGGTGAAAGAGTTTAGTGGCTAATTAAATTAATATATTTATTGGGTGGGGAAAAGTGGCTGATTATCAATTTACATTTGGAATGGTGGGGTGCATAATAACTAATTGTACATTAATGTTGGGTGTATGTCTGTATTCAGCAGTGCAGTGTGGGGGATTTCTTATTCGGGAAACAAATGTGTACATATATGTGACCGCTTTTAATTTCAGGGGCGTGATGATCAGTGCGGCACACTCTGCAGTGAGTCATGACGTTACCTTCATGTCATGACGTTAAGACATCAACATGAAGGTTTGACAAGATAAAGAATTAAAAGGCTGTAATCAGACGAGATGTCAGCGGAAAGTTACTGGATGTAAATATTTATTCTGTATAGGTGAACGTTTACATGGACAGACAGGCAGCACTAAATGACCACCAATCGGTAAACCATAACCGATTGGCAGTTGTTTACTGCTGTCTGTCTGTTTAAACAGGCTGTTAAACGATGCATACTGAGTGATCAGTCCCATATTATATAGCATCTCTTGCTGTTATACATAGTGCTGTCCCTTATTACATAGCATTCCCTTTTTTATATATAGCGCCGTCCCGCTCATCGTTATTGGCACTCATGAAGTTTAAGCACATAATGTGGAATGTCTCCTGAAAAAAATGAATCAAGTGAAACAGTTTTTTGTATAGAGCATTTGTGTTAAATACAAAAGAGCAAATGATAAACAATAATTTCAAACCAAAAACAATGGGATGGAAAAATAGAAACACCTAAAGCTTGCTGTGACACTGGTATTGGCACCCTCTATATTAAATTAGTATGAAAACACATTTTGACTCACCTGTGGAAAATCACAAAAGAAATTCTCCTGTGATTGTCGGTGCCCATGTGACATGAATTAGCCAATGAATGATGACTTCACTGTTTTAAAAAGCCACATGGTAGGCCCTGATCCTTTGTCACAACGGTGAAGACAAATGATCTGTCTGAGGACATCAGAAAAGCTATTATTAGCAAACACAAGACTTCCAAAGGGTATAAGGCCATCTCCAAAGACCTTGGTATCCCAGTTTCAACAGTGTGCAATGTTATTAAGAAGTTTGCCAAGCATGGAACCGTCAAGAACCTCCCTGAATGTGGTGGAAAGAGGAAAATTGACAAGAGATGTCTTCGAAATTTGGTGCGAATGGTGGAAAAAACACTTTGTCAAACATCCAAAGACGTGAAGGCCAACCTGGAACAGTCTGGGGTCATGGTTTCAACAAGTACCTTACGCCGCACACTAAACCAAGCAGAGCTTTATGGGAGAAGGCCAAGGAAGAAACCATTGCTGAAGAAAAGACATAAAAAGGAACGACTGATCTTTGTCAAAGAAGTACTTTGACAGACCACAATCCTTGTGGGAAAATGTTCTGTGGACAGATGAAACAATGCAATGCAAAGCAACAGTTTACAGACGGCTCAATGAAGCTTAGAAGAAAAATAACACCTTTCCAAGAGTTACTGTAAACATGATGGAGGATCCATAATGCTGTGGAGTTGCTTTGCTGCGTCTGGTATTGGAGGCCTTGACCGTATCACAGGAATCATGAAATCAGAGAATTATCAAGATATTTTAGAGCGAAATGTCCTACCCAGTGTAAGAAAACTTGGTTTTAGTCAAAGATCATGGATTCTCCAGCAAGACAATGACCCAAAGCACACATCCAAAAGTACACAGGAAGGGTTGAAATGATTGGACTGTTTTAAAATGGCCAGCAATGAGTCTTGACCTCAATCCCATTGAAAATCTTTGGGGTGAGCTAAAATCTGCAAATGGAAAAAAGAACCCTGCAAACATTCACAAGCTTGAACAAACTGCAAAGGAAGAGTGGGAGAAAATTTCAGCTGAGAAGTGCAAGAAGTTTATAGATGGCTACAAGAAACGTTTGGAGGCTGTCAGCAATGCTAAAGGGTGTGCAACCAAGTATTAATTATGGGTGTCTTTATTGATGCACATGTGTAGAACGGGCAAGAAAGCTTGTAAAAGAACTTCAACATGACGTTTCAAGGATGGAGCGAGACTGCCATCTACTTGCCAGAGACAGTCAAGCAGAACCAAAATATACAAGGGAAGTTGCAGGGAGGGCAGGTTCAGACGCTGGACCCGATCAGGTGACTTCCAGGAAGGAGTTCAGAGGGATAAGAGGCCAGCGCGCCAAACCTGAGGGGTCTTTGGCACCAAACAGCAGAGAGGAGCAGACGTGCTCCCTGCGTCCTGAGAAACCCCACGTGACAGGCCAAATCCAGAGGCCTGAGAGGTGCTCCAGCCGGGCACCGGTAAAAGAGCTCCGGATCCCTCACAGTTGTGACCCGAGTGCTGTGCCTGCTGCGGATACTAGGAACCTGATCGCGGTGCTGAGTGAGTTTGCGGAACCCGACGTCGGCCGCCGACAGACGAGGCCTGGACCCCCCTATCCAAGGCTCGAGAGACTGCCTCCAACGGCCAAGCAGAGAGGAGCTGCATACGTGAGCAGGGCCATCACTTCCACTGCTCACCCACGGTATCGGGGACAATTGGGTTTAAGTACTCAGGTTGGGAGGGGGACGGTTGGGGCTAAAGTAGCACAACGTGATTTAATTGAATTTATCCGGAAAGAGACTCACGGCCTAGTGGGAATAACCGGTGACCCCCGCTAGGGCCAAATTCACAGTTAAAGAACTTGTCTGGTGTCTCTCATGCTTGAGGGCATCACCTTACTTTAAGAGACTGCACCTTATTTTAAGAGACTGCGCCTTACTTTGAGAAATTTCGGATTTTTCTGATATTTCAAACCACTGTTCATTACCCTTGTTGCTAATCCCTTGTTTCAGTATACCTGTTGTATAAAACTGTTTACAAACATCTCTGACTGTTCTCGCCTTGTGTCTCTGTGCGTTGCATTCCGGCACCTGCATTACACATGGAGTTTATTCTGTTTCTTCTTTGAAATTGCAATATGGAAGTTAAAAAACAATGTTTTATTATTGTATTATTTGGACCACTAATTAAAAAATCCTGAGGATATAACTTTGGTACATTTCCATTTATTTCCTAAGATATTGTACAGTTTATGAAAAAATTATGGGGTGCCAATAACGAGGAGCAGAACTGTATAGCGTCCTCTTGTTATATATATAGAGCCGTTTCTTATTACATAGCATCCTCTATTATGTATAGGGCTGTATATAAGGGAAAAAAATTGCACTGCGCTGCGGTCTCTCTGGCTTTTTGTATCTGCAGATGTGCACCAGAGCACCTGTGTGTTAATCACGTGATCGATCACACGATCTCTCAAGGAAATCATATGACACGTCAAGTTTTACATCAGGTGCTGGGGGGACACACACTCTAAACTGCCTGGGGCCCTGGCTACTCTTAATTCACCCCTGAGTACAGTTATATATTATACATACATACATTCACTTTTCCAGTCTTTTCCATCTGGCCCAGACAGAAATGATGGCAACTTCTTCCAGCCATGACTCATCTACAGAGTTAACAACATGGAAACATTTGGCTTCTCACATTTCCAGCACTGTCCCCATATAGTCACAGACTACACAAACTCCCCATCCTGCTGATACCCCAGTACTGAGCCTTTTGCTGCCCTCTTTGTCCCTTTTACAGGACCTGATGTTTAGCACAGTAACAATGCTCCTTTTAGTGCCCCACATAATAATAATGCTCACCATTATGCCCCTTACAGAGTAATAACACAATTTTTGCACCCTTTAGATGGTAACGGTAATCTCTAGAAAATATGAAATCCCTCGGTGTGCACGTTAGAAAGAAATAGTGCATTCTTTTTGTCCCTTTGAAACTAGCAATGCCCCCTTTGTGCTTCTTTGATGATTAAAATACCTGTATAGTGTAATAATGCATTTTTAGTTCCTACTTAATTCATTTTATCCCCTAAATGCTGTAAAAAAATACTACAAAAAAAGCAATACAAAATATGCTTATCTATTCCCTTCTTCTTTTTTTTTATTATTATTTTCAGATTGGAAAAAGAGGATGATTTAAAGTTTTAGAGTTGTAACATTTTTTATATATATTTTTTACTATTTTTTTTTAACATGTTAATGCCCCTATGGGACTTAAACCTGCATTCATTTTATCACTTGCACATTGTATAGAGAGACTGAATATCTCCTGTGAGCCTCAGGTGCTCATGCAACCCGCAGATCCATTGGCACCCCGTGATTGTGACATGGCTGGAGCCAGAGGTCAATAAACATGTCTCCCAGCAGATCGCACCAGTTTAATGCCACTGTCATATTAATAGTCTTTTATGTTTTTTATCTTATTTTGAAAGAATAGGAACCAACATTTTTCTATATAGTAAAAGTATTCACACAGTAATATGCTGTGGGTATAACAAAAAGAGAACTTTTTGGTAAATATACTGTAGAAACTTCTTAGTGTGTATCTTGATACTTGTATTTGTACTGCCTTCTATTAGACTATTATTGTGAATTAAACAGAAGTGTGATACCTGGAAGAGTGAAATACCATATTAAATGTTCTAGACTGATGTCAGCTTCCAATTAATTTGAAGGCTTTCATCCCATTTGTTTTACAACCTAATGACTTTTTTCAGTATTTCTTTATGCTAAAAATATTTTTCAGATAATTTTTCCCAGCCGAACTGAAAATATAAGTCATGCATTCCTCTTCTTTGCCTGAGAGCAATTTACAACCAGGAGAATATCAGTTCTCTTGTTAGTACAGAACAAGTTGACACACCTTTCGAACCAGATGTTTTACTCTATTCTCTAAAATTTACCCTTATAAATTATATTAAAGCGACTCAGAGAGAGGTGTTACGTGATATAATAGTAATAATTATATTCATATTATTAATAGTAATATTAATAATGTTATGACAACTATATACATATTATATCATGTGACAACTTTCATTCTATGCCATTGTTCTAATATTAAAAATAGGATTTCATTGCAACAGTTGTCAAAGTGATTATATGAGCCTTAAACACATAATAATAGGCTAATTTGTATGTTATTTTGCTAATATCATAAATTAGGTTTCTCATTGAAACATATCCAATTATAGCCATATTTATCTCTAAAATACATTTTTATCAAAGTGGATTTTGCTTTGTCAGTTTCCTTGAACCGCTCATCTCCCTGCTATCTGTATGTGACAATAACTTCACTCAGCCCAATTCCTTGAAAAAGGCAATGCTGTAATTATCAGCAAAAGAGGTGCACAGCAGTGGCATAGCATTGGGTGGCCACAAAGGCCTGTGCCCCAGGTGCCAAAAATGTGCCCCAGGCGCCCTCCCAGTGGCCAGAGAACTAGTTGATTGAAAAAGTCAGGGGCTGCTTTGATACCAATGTCGGCATCACAAGTTCTTGTGCAGAGTGCAACAGTTAAAATAAGTTTGTTAACAGCTGCTGCACTCTTCATAGATGGTGACTGAGATGACAAAGCTCACAGTATTAAGAAATGAGCTTTGCCATCTAGGTCGTTGCCTATGCAGAGCGCTGGAGCTAATGACAAACTCCTCTTCACTGCTGCACTCTGCATTGACATCAGCTGAGATTATTTCAAATAAAGTGAGCTTTGTCACCTCAGTCACTGCCTAAGCAAAGCGCAACAGCCAATGTCACGTGAATCTTCACAGCTGAGCGTAGCGTAAGAGGCAACTAAGATGACAAAGGCAGCATTGTGCTCTCCCACAGCTCCCACTTGTAATTTTGTAAAAGGAGAGATAGAGATCCAATAATATCTGTAAAGCTCTGTGGAATTAATGGAGCTATATAAGTGAGTAAAATAAATAAATAAAAATAAATAGAGATCTGATGGGGGACTTTTCCTAAATTTAAAAAAGTGTAACCTTTTAAAAAAAATGCTAACAAACAAACCCACTAAACTTTAAGGACCCAATTCATCAAGACAGGCGTTTTGTAAGGCAGTCTTAATGAACTGTACTCTGGAGTAAGATATGCCTAATTCATTAAGAGGCATGAGTATCTTAATGACCTTGATGCATCTTTGAACAATAATGCACCACTGCCAGAAACGTTACTCCAGTCAGGAACTGGAGTTCATTTCTAGCATAACTTATGCCACTTTAGCAGGGACATCACATGCCCACAGCAGCCAATGATAAGCCACAGAATTGCAGCGTTCATATGATTTCACCAAGTAAATAAAAAGGGGTTGACAACCACTTTAATTGATACTGACTCATAAAATTGTAGGAATATGGCTGAAATTTCATTTACTAGGAATTACTTAGTTTAGAAGTGTTAAGAAATATTGGTTTAAATTAATTCTACCTTCTGTTCTGGATTACTTAAATTATGCAACTGTATATAAACCAATCTATTCATCTATTAGCACATCATGATACTTTATAACTGTTCAGGAGGAAGGAGTCAGGAAACGATTTCAAGCTGTGAAAGAAAAAGAGGGCCTGCCAATCCCAGAAGAGTCTGAAATATAGTGCGCGGGATTTCTAACATTCAGGATAGCCCAAAAGTAGCTATACAGTTAAATCAATGAAAATGATCACAACCGATTATACAGTTGTGCTCAAAAGTTTACATACCCCGGCAGAATTTTTACTTTCTTGGCCTTGTTTCAGAGAATATGAATGATAACAAAAAAACTTTTTCTCCACTCATGGTTATTGGTTGGGTAAAGCCATTTATTGTGAAACTACTGTGGTTTCTCCTTTTAAATCTTAATGACAACCAAAAACATCCAAATGACCCTGATCAAAAGTTCACATACCCTGGTGATTTTGGCCTGATAACATGCACAGAATTTGACACAAATGGGTTTGAATGGCTACTAAAGGTAATATCTTCCCCTGTGACCTGTTTGCTTGTAATCAGTGTGTGTGCATAAAAGCTGAGTGAGTTTCTGGGATCCAGACAGACTCTTGCATCTTTCATCCAGCAACTGACGTTTCTGGATTGTGAATCATGGGGAAAGCAAAAGAATTGTTAACCGATCTACGGGAAAAGGTAGTTGAACTGTATCACACAAGAAAGGGATACAAAAAAATAGCCAAGGAGTTGATAATCCCAGTCAGCAGAATTCAAACTGTGATTAACAAATGGAAAATCAGGGTCTCTGTAAAAACCAAACCACGGTCAGGTAGACCAACAAAAGTTTCGGCCACAACAGCCAGGAAAATTGTTTGGGATGCTAAGAAAAACCCACAAATAACATCAGCTGAAATTCACGACTCTCTGAAAACTAGCGGTGTGGCTGTTTCAAGATGCACAATAAGGAGACACTTGAAGAAAAATGGGCTGAATCGTCGAGTTGCCAGAAGAAAGCCATTACTGCGCAAATGCCACAAAGTATCTCACCTACAATATGCCAAACAGCACAGAGACAAGCCTCAAAACTTCTGGAACAAGGTAATTTGGAGTTATGAGACCAAAATTGAACTTTTTGGCCACAATCATAAACATTACATTTGGAGAGAGGGCAACAAGGCCTATGATGAAAGAACACCATTCCTACTGTACAGCATGGAGGTGGATCTCTGATGTTTTGGGGATGTTTGAGCTACAAAGGGACAGGAAACTTGGTAAAAGTTGAAGGAAAGATGACTGCAGCACGTTATCAGCAAATACTGGAGGCAAATTTGCACTCATCAGCCCGGAAGTTGTGCATGGGACGTACTTGGACGTTCCAACATGACAACGATCCAAAACACAAGGCCAAGTCGACCTGTCATTGGCTACAGCAGAACAAAGTGAAGGTTCTACAGTGGCCATCTCAGTCTCCTAACCTCAATATCATGGAGCCACTTTGGGGAGATATCAAGCACGCAGTTCATGCTAGATAGCCCAGGAATTTACAGGAACTGGAGGCTTTTTGCCAAGAAGAATGGGCAGCTTTACCATCTGAGAAAATAAAGAATCTCATCCACAATTACCACAAAAGACTTCAAGCTGTCATTGATGTTAGAGGGGGCAATACACGGTATTAAGAACTGGAGTATGTGAACTTTTGATCAGGGTCATTTGGATGTTTTTGGTTGTCATTAAGATTTATAAAGAGAAAACACAGTAGTTTCACAATAAATGGCTTCAGCCAACCAATAACCATGCGTGTTGAAAAAGTTTTTTTGTTATCATTCATAATCTATGAAACAAGGCCAAGAAAGCAAAAATTCTGCTGGGGTATGTAAACTTTTGAGCACAACTATATGGGTAAACATACACACTGACTGTAGCGTCGGCGTCCCTGCCTCCTGCTAGGGAGGGACGCTGTTCCCCTCACCTCTCTGCTCCGTGCTCGGCGGCTTCCTCCCGCTCTGCTTGCAGCGCCCGCTCTCCCCCGGTCACTGTGCTTAGGTGTCACACTGTCACAGAATACTGGAGGTAGGGGGCCTAAGCTGACCCTAAGCTGGGACCCTGACTAACCCCTCAACCTGGAGGTACTGTTAAAGGTACAGAGGTCCAGGCCGCCAGCGTAACCCCTACCTCCTGAGGATCCCTGCACCTAAGTAATCTAGTCCTGAGAAGGACCCCGATCACAACAATAGGGAACCAGAAATAATATGCCCACACACAGTATTTAGACGAACGAGACAGTACAAGGGAAAAACCAAAACCACCTTGCATACAACTTCTACACAACTACAACAGAGGGAACACCAACGGGAAAGGAGATAAATGATAAAGCGAGGAAAGGGAAAAAACACTTCCAAATACACTTATCTCAGCAACTCCAAACACCACGATCCGCTCTGTAAGTCTGAATGAAAAGCTTTCACCGACACCTCCCAAACAGACCTGCAGGAATATAAAGGAGTCTCACTAAAGAAGCATTGATTGCAGCTGGGCGAGGCTGGACCTCAGCTAGCCCAGAGAGAGAGAGAATTAACTCCTACACTGCCGAGAAAACACAAAGCACCAACAAGTCAGCTGCGAGAAGTCAGGCTGTGTACTCGTGACGATCTTCGTGGCAACACACCCGTGACAGTACCCCCCCTTCTACGAGGGGCCTCCGGACCCTCAGGGCCAGGTTTATCCGGGTGAGTCGAGTGGAAGGCCCGAACTAATCGGTCTGCGTTAATATCCGATGCAGGAACCCACATCCTCTCCTCAGGACCATACCCCTTCCAATGAACCAAGTACTGAAGGGACCGGCGATTAAAGCGTGAATCAATGACCCTCGATACCTGGAACTCCAAGTTACCATTGACAACCACAGGAGGGGGAGGTAAAGGTGACGGTACCACCGGCGCCACATACCTCTTAAGCAATGATCTGTGAAACACGTTGTGAATTTTAAACGTAGGGGGGAGGTCAAGACGGAATGCCACCGGATTAATAACAGAACTGATTCTGTACGGCCCGATGAACCTGGGACCCAGTTTCCAGGAGGGAACCTTAAGTTTAATATTCCTGGTAGACAACCATACCTGATCGTTCACACTTAGGTCCGGACCAGACACTCTCCTCCTATCAGCCATACGTTTGTATCGGTTCCCCATAGTATTCAGATTCTTCAGCACCCCTCTCCATACTGAAGCGAGAGATGAGGAAAATCGTTCCTCCTCCGGAACCCCCGAAGAGCCCCCCCTACTGAAAGTACAAAACTGGGGGTGAAAACCATATGCCCCAAAAAACGGGGACTTACCAGTGGACTCGCTCCGCCTATTATTGAGAGCAAACTCTGCCAGAGGTAGGAAAGAAGCCCAGTCCTCCTGGTTCTCTGACACAAAACACCGAAGATATGTCTCCAAGCTCTGGTTCATACGTTCCGTCTGACCATTGGTCTGAGGATGAAAAGCCGACGAGAATGACAAATGCATCCCCCGCCGAGCACAAAACGCCTTCCAGAACTTGGACACAAACTGAGACCCCCGATCAGACACCACCTCGGAGGGTACCCCGTGAAGCCTCACAATCTCCCCAATGAACACCTGCGCAAGAGTTTTAGCATTAGGGAGAGCCGGAAGAGCGATAAAATGTGCCATCTTGCTGAACCTGTCCACTACAACGAGTATGACCGTTTTACCCGAAGACGGAGGGAGGTCCGTAATAAAGTCCATAGACAGATGAGTCCAAGGACGCTCCGGGATCTTCAAAGGTAAGAGGGCCCCAGACGGACGGGTATGTGAGGTCTTAGAGCGCGCACAAACCCCACAGGACGCGACAAAAGTTACCACCTCTTTATGTAAGTTAGGCCACCAAAACCGACGCGAGAGGAGATCCACAGTTGCTTTACTCCCCGGGTGTCCTGCAAAAACTGAGTTATGGTGTGCCTCGATCACCTTTTGTCGCAACTGATCTGGAACGAACAGTCTCCCCGAAGGTCCAACAGGGGCGTCCCCCTGAGCCTCCAATATCTCCTCCTCCAGCTCAGAGCATACTGCCGAAACCACCACCCCCTCCTGAAGAATAGGAATCGGGTCGTCCGTATTCCCGGCCCCAGGGAAACTGCGAGATAAGGCATCCGCCTTTACATTTTTAGACCCAGGACGATATGTAACGACGAAATTAAACCTGGTAAAAAACAATGACCACCTAGCTTGTCTGGGATTCAGACGTTTAGCGGACTCCAGATATAGCAGGTTCTTGTGATCGGTGATGACGGTGACCGGATGAACTGCCCCCTCCAAAAAATGGCGCCACTCCTCAAAAGCTAACTTAATGGCCAAGAGTTCCCTATTGCCGACATCGTAATTCCTCTCAGCGGACGACAACTTTTTAGAGAAAAAGGCGCACGGATGCCACTTACCAGGGGACGAACCCTGTGACAATACTGCTCCCACCCCTACCTCGGAAGCGTCTACCTCTACAAAGAATGGCTGAGACGCATCAGGTTGAATGAGTATGGGTGCCGAGGCAAAACATTTTTTCAAGGAGGAGAATGCTTGACAAGCCTTGTCAGACCACCTAGAAAAATCCGTCCCCTTTTTAGTCATGTCTGTGAGAGGCTTAACCATGGACGAGAAATTACGAATGAACTTCCGGTAATAGTTAGCAAACCCCAGGAAACGTTGTAGTGCCTTAAGATTCTCCGGCCGATCCCACTCAAGAACTGCCCGCACTTTCCCAGGGTCCATACGAAAACCGGACGCTGAAACCAGGAAGCCTAAAAACTGGAGTTCCTGTACGGCGAACACACACTTTTCCCACTTGGCATACAGTTTATTATCCCGCAAGATCTGTAACACCTGTCTAACGTGCTCCTGATGAGACACCAGATCCGGCGAGTAAATTAAGATATCATCCAGATATATGACAACAAACTGTCCCACCAGGTGGCGAAAAATATCATTAACAAAGTGTTGAAACACCGCCGGGGCATTAGTCAGACCGAATGGCATGACAAGGTTCTCATAATGCCCCTCCGGAGTGTTAAAAGCCGTCTTCCACTCATCCCCCTCCTTCATCCTAATCAGATTGTACGCCCCCCTGAGATCCAACTTAGAGAACCATTTGGCGCCCACGATCTGATTAAAGAGATCGGGAATAAGTGGGAGCGGATACGGATCTCGGACCGTAATCCGATTAAGTTCACGGAAATCCAGGCAAGGGCGTAGGCCTCCATCTTTCTTCTTAACAAAGAAGAACCCCGCGGCCACCGGTGAAGATGAAGGTCTAATATGCCCCTTAGCCAGACTTTCAGAAATATAATCCTTCATGGCCTGCCTCTCAGGACCAGAAAGGTTATACAACCTAGCTTTAGGTAACTTGGCCTCAGGGAGCAGTTTTACAGAACAGTCATACTCGCGATGAGGAGGTAGTTCCTGACACCCATTCTCCGAGAATACATCCTCAAAGTCCGCCAGAAATGGAGGTAAGACCCAAGGAGTAACCGCACCGATGACCGTGTTCATGCAGTTTTTATTACAGAATTTACTCCATTGGCTTATCTCTCTGGTTTGCCAATTAATAACCGGGTTATGCTTAGCTAACCAAGGAAGGCCCAACACTATAGGAGTGGGAAGACCCTCCAACACGTAGCAAGACAACAGTTCTTTATGTATTGCCCCCACTTGAAGTTTTACACCATGCACAGCTTGCAAAAAACTTCCCTGACCGAGAGGCCTGGCATCGATCGAGAATATGGGGATGGGTTTAGCCAACTCACTCAATCGCATACCTTGAACCCGGGCAAACCGAGCATCAACCAGATTAGCCCCGGCCCCACTATCCAGAAGAACAGATATCCTCTCAGTTCTCGTACCCACCACCACCTCCGCCGGTACGAGAAACTGAGACGAACCTAGGGACGAAATACCTACTCCCAGATTGCCGTCCACCACACAACCTGGGATCAACAGTTTTTTCGACGACTCTTTACTCTGCAAGGGACGGGATGGACACCCCCCAATAAAATGTCCCTTTTTCCCGCAGAGGAAACACCTTCCTGTCTTATGGCACACCACCGGTCCCCTTCCCCGAAATGATGTCCCTCCTAATTGCATAGGCTCCTCCGGACTGACCAGGGGAACCACCATATGAGGGGACCTTGTAGGAGGTGGAGACATTACAGGGGGTAGAGTTATCCCGCACCTCTCCCGAAGCCGTCTGTCAACACGAATAGCAAGGGCCATAGCGGCTTCCAGTGACGCGGGAGAGTCATACTGTGCCAACACATCCTGTAATTTGTCGGATAAACCATGACAAAACTGGCTCCTAAGAGCCGGGTCATTCCACTGGGTGTCCGTGGCCCACCTACGGAACTCCGAACAGAATTCCTCCGCCGGACGATCTCCCTGCTGAATCCTACGTAACTTAGACTCAGCAAGGGAGATCCGATCTGGGTAATCATATACGAGTCCCAGAGCAGCGAAAAACCTATCCACTGACTGGAGAACCGGGGAGCTTGGGGGAAGAGAGAACGCCCAAGATTGAGGGTCCCCTTGTAGGAGCGAGATGACAATTCCCACCCTTTGTTCTTCACTGCCCGATGACCGAGGCCGCAGCCGAAAGTACAATTTGCATGCCTCCCGGAAAACAAAAAACTTGTCCCGCCCCCCAGTGAACTTGTCAGGGAGAGCTACTTTAGGTTCTGGTCCGGCTTGCTCCAGAGGATGCAAAACCTTGGACTTAACGTCCGCCAGCCCCATGGACAAACTCTGCAACTGCCGAGCTAGACCGGCTACTGGATCCATGGTAGCTGGAGAAAACTAAGTGGGTCGGTGAAAATGTCACACTGTCACAGAATACTGGAGGTAGGGGGCCTAAGCTGACCCTAAGCTGGGACCCTGACTAACCCCTCAACCTGGAGGTACTGTTAAAGGTACAGAGGTCCAGGCCGCCAGCGTAACCCCTACCTCCTGAGGATCCCTGCACCTAAGTAATCTAGTCCTGAGAAGGACCCCGATCACAACAATAGGGAACCAGAAATAATATGCCCACACACAGTATTTAGACGAACGAGACAGTACAAGGGAAAAACCAAAACCACCTTGCATACAACTTCTACACAACTACAACAGAGGGAACACCAACGGGAAAGGAGATAAATGATAAAGCGAGGAAAGGGAAAAAACACTTCCAAATACACTTATCTCAGCAACTCCAAACACCACGATCCGCTCTGTAAGTCTGAATGAAAAGCTTTCACCGACACCTCCCAAACAGACCTGCAGGAATATAAAGGAGTCTCACTAAAGAAGCATTGATTGCAGCTGGGCGAGGCTGGACCTCAGCTAGCCCAGAGAGAGAGAGAATTAACTCCTACACTGCCGAGAAAACACAAAGCACCAACAAGTCAGCTGCGAGAAGTCAGGCTGTGTACTCGTGACGATCTTCGTGGCAACACACCCGTGACATTAGGGCGCGCGCGCTCCCCCTCTCTTGAAGGGGCTGCGCGCGTCGCCCTAAGGATTCCCCGGCCAATGGCCGGAGGATCCCTCCATATATAAGGCACCTCCTCCAAAATGGAGGTGCCTGAGCAATGTTGTTGCACTGTTCACTACTCTGCTTCAGCCCTCAGGTCCCGCTTCCAGTTACCTGCCAGTTTCCTGCCAGTTTCCTGCCAGTTTGCTGTCTGATTCCTGCCTGTTATCCGCTTACCCGTTTGCTAGCCTGAGGTCCGACGGTCTGCCTTCCGACTCCTGTCAGTCTGTCTATGGACCAGCTAACCCGCTCACCTGGGAGCGCTCATCTGCTACCTGCCTGTTAGCCTACCTGGAGGCTCCGCCGTCACGTGCTGTGACCACCTGCCAGTCCAGAGACTCTTGCCCGCTCACCTGGGAGCGCTCATCTGCTACCTGCCTGTTAGCCTACCTGGAGGCTCCGCCGTCACGTGCTGTGACCACCTGCCAGTCCAGAGACTCTTGCCCGCTCACCTGGGAGCGCTCATCTGCTACCTGCCTGTTAGCCTACCTGGAGGCTCCGCCGTCATGTGCCGTGACCACCTGCCAGTCCAGAGACTCTTGCCCGCTCACCTGGGAGCGCTCATCTGCTACCTGCCTGTTAGCCTACCTGGAGGCTCCGCCGTCACATGCTGTGACCACCTGCTTATCCAGAGACTCTCGCCTGCTCACCTGGGAGCACTCATCTGCCATCTGCCTGCTAGCCTACCTGGAGGCTCAGCCGTCACAGGTCGTACCTGCCCGTTTACCCAGAGACTGTCCCGGTCACTTGCTGTGACCTCCTGCCCGTTTACCCAGAGACTGTCATTGCCGTGACCTCCTGCCCGTTTACCCAGAGACTGTCCCGGTCACTTGCTGTGACCTCCTGCCCGTTTACCCAGAGACTGTCCCGGTCACTTGCCGTGACCTCCTGCCCGTTTACCCAGAGACTGTCCCGGTCACCTGCTGTGACTGCCTGCCTGTCTTCCCTGGTCGCCACCCGCTTCCTTACAAGGACCGCCCCCTTGTATAAGTTGCTCAGAGGTTCCGTCTCCCAGACCCGTTACAGTTTGCTCGGGCCATGGAAACCGGTGGCACCCAAGCTCCCTCGCTCTCGGACCTTTGTCATGAACTGTCCCGACAGAGGTCCCAACAGGAGTCCATCCTGGGTCACCTGCGGAATGTCAATACTCGCCTGGACACTTTGACTGCCCCACCAGCAACCACCGCTAGTGTCATGACTCGCAGCCCGGCTACTCCGCTGCCCACCAATACCATAGTATCCTGCTCTGGAATCCGGCTTTCTGCACCTCCTCGCTTCGGAGGCGACTCCGCTCAAGCTCGGGGCTTCATTAACCAGTGCACCCTGCACTTTGAACACCAGTCCCACCAGTTTAATTCCGACCGGGCCAAAGTAGCCTTCATCATGTCCCATCTCACGGGAGAGGCACTGGCTTGGCTAAATCCTCTATGGGAGAGAGGAGACCCTCTGGTGTCCGACCTGCCAGCCTTTCTCACGGCTTTCCGGAAGGTCTTCGACGAACCCGGACGGAAGACCTCATCCGCCTCATCTCTGCTACGCCTCCGTCAAGGGAGTCTCACCGTGGGCCAATATGCCATACGGTTCCGTACCCTTGCTTCGGAGCTGGCCTGGGATAACGACGCCCTGGTGTCCGTCTTCTGGGAGGGTCTGTCCGGCCGTATTAAAGATGAACTCGCCGGTCGGGACATTCCTACCACTCTCGACGACTTGATTACACTTGCCACCCGGATTGACATCCGGTTCCAGGAGCGCGCTAGGGAGGTCACCCGTGAGAGGAGGATTCCACGTCTAGTCCCTACCTTCCAGAGACCCGTCACTCCCTCTGTTACTCCCCAGGCACACTCACCTGAGCCTATGCAGGTCGACCAGACCAAGATGGTCAAGACCCGTCAAGACTTACGCCGTGCCGAGGGGAGCTGTTTCTACTGTGGCAGTAAGGAGCACCGGATCCGTTCCTGCCCTGAGAGGTCGGGAAACGCCTGTGTCTAGGATCGCTCAGAGAGGTCGCCCTAGACAAAAGTAAACCCTCTCCATCCCTGTTGCTGTCTGTTTCTATCTTCTGCGGAGAGAACCGCTATTTTGAACTGGCTCAACTTGACTCTGGAGCTGCTGGAAATCTCATCTCTCAATCCCTGGTAGAAAAATACCACATTCCCACCAAACCTCTGGCCGTACCTTTATCTGTCGCCGCCGTGGATGGGGGTCTCTTACCACATCCCATCCAACTCATCACCGAATCTCTGACTCTACAGGTGGGAATGCTGCATTCTGAGAGCATCTCCTTTCATGTTCTGCCTGGACTCTCTCACGCACTATTGCTTGGCCTGCCTTGGCTCCAGAAACATGCACCCGTGCTTGACTGGCAGACCGGAGAGGTCCTTCGCTGGGGACAGGACTGCCATAAGACTTGTCTAGTTCCCGTTCGTCCTGCCCGTCCTTCTTCTACCCCAGCCAATCTGCCCGGTCTTCCGGTTCCCTATTGGTCTTATGCGGATGTCTTCAATAAAAAAGAGGCAGAGACTTTACCTCCTCATAGACCATACGACTGCCCAATCGACCTGATGCCCGGCTCTACTCCTCCCCGTGGGCGAATCTACCCTTTGTCCGCTGCTGAAACCCGGTCCATGTCTGAATATATTGAGGAGAACCTGGCCCGGGGATTTATCCGAAAATCTACCTCCCCGGCGGGAGCAGGCTTCTTCTTTGTCAAAAAGAAGGACGGCTCACTCCGTCCATGTATAGACTATAGAGGCCTAAACCAGATTACTGTGAAGAATAAATACCCCCTTCCGCTTATTCCTGAATTATTTGACCATCTGAGGGGGGCTAGAATCTTCACCAAACTGGATCTCCGTGGGGCGTATAACCTGGTCCGTATCCGTCAGGGGGATGAGTGGAAGACGGCATTCAATACCCGGGACGGCCACTATGAGTACCTTGTGATGCCCTTCGGTCTCTGTAACGCTCCTGCCGTCTTTCAAGAGTTGGTCAATGACATCTTCCGTGATCTTCTCTACTCCTGTGTGGTGGTGTACCTGGACGATATCTTGGTCTTCTCTCTGGATCTTCCTACTCACCGGAGGGACGTTCGTCAGGTCCTGATCAGGCTCAGGCAGAACCACCTCTACGCTAAATATGAGAAGTGCATCTTTGAGCAGACCTCTCTTCCATTTCTGGGCTACATAATCTCTCAGACAGGTCTACAAATGGATCCTGAGAAACTGTCTGCCATCCAGAAGTGGCCCCGACCAGAGGGGTTGAAGGCTATTCAGCGGTTCCTGGGCTTCGCCAACTATTACCGCCTGTTCATACCGCACTTCTCTTCCCGGACCGCCCCTATCTCTGCTCTCACCCGTAAAGGTACGAACCCCAGAGAATGGCCGCCCTTAGCAGAGGAGGCATTTCTTTCCTTAAAACAGGCCTTCCTCTCCGCCTCGGTGCTGCATCGTCCGGACGGCAACAAACAATTCTTCCTAGAAGTTGACGCCTCCTCCTCCGGAGCTGGGGCGGTACTTACCCAAAAATCTTCTTCCGGAAGAAAGGTAACCTGTGGCTTTTTCTCCAAACTTTTCTCCTTTTCTGAGCGCAATTATTCTATAGGAGACGGAGAATTGTTGGCCATTAAGATGGCACTGGAGGAGTGGCGTTACCTGCTCGAGGGGGCTCTCCGCCCGGTAATAATTTACAGTGACCACAAGAACTTGGCATATCTCCAGAGCGCCCAGAGACTTAACCCGCGCCAAGCCCGGTGGTCTTTGTTTTTTGCCCGCTTTGATTTCATTCTTCATTTTCGTCCGGCTGACAAAAACATCAAAGCTGACGCCCTGTCCCGATCCTTTCTGGTGTCTGATCTTGAGGAGCCTAAACACATCATCGATCCCGCCAGAGTAATGCAGGTAGCCCCCGTGGGCCTAAATCGTCTCCCTCCCGGTAAGACGTTCGTAACGGAGTCCGATCGGGAGAAGATTCTACACTGGGGTCACTCGTCTAAGCTAGCTGGGCACGCCGGTCAGAAAAAGACCCTCCAGCTTATTACCCGGCACTACTGGTGGCCTACCCTGCACAAGGATGTAATTGACTTTGTTTCTGCCTGTGTGTCCTGCGCCCGCAACAAAGTTCCGAGACACCTGCCTGCCGGCCGCCTTCTTCCTCTGCCTGTGCCTGCTGCCCCGTGGCAACATATAGCTATGGACTTCATAACAGATCTCCCCGTCTCTGCCGGTTGTACGGTCATTTGGGTGGTCGCTGACCGCTTTTCCAAAATGGCTCATTTTATTCCCCTGCCAGGCCTCCCGTCTGCTCCCAAGCTAGCTAAAGACTTTATCCGCCACATCTTCCGTCTCCATGGTCTGCCTCTCCACATCGTGTCGGATCGTGGGGTTCAGTTCACCTCACGCTTCTGGAGAGCCATATGTAAACTGCTCGACGTCACCCTGGACTTCTCCTCCGCTTACCACCCACAGTCCAATGGTCAAGTGGAGCGGATCAATCAGAATTTGACCAGTTACCTCCGGCACTTCGTTAATGCCCACCATTCAGACTGGGTGGATCTCCTACCATGGGCCGAGTTCTCTTACAACAATCACGAGAGCGAATCTTCTTCTAAATCCCCGTTTTTTGTAGTCTTCGGTCAGCATCCTCGGATCCCTTTTCCTGTCTCCACCTCTGTGGACAACCCGGCCGCGGAATCTCTCGTTAGCAAATTTTCCTCCATTTGGGAGAGTACCCGATCCGCACTCCTTCAGTCGTCCGAGCGGATGAAGAGACACGCCGACAAAAAACGCCTGGATTCCCCACAATTTCGTCCCGGAGATAAAGTCTGGCTCTCATCCAAATATGTCCGGCTCAAGATTCCTTCCTATAAGTTAGGGCCTCGGTTCATCGGCCCAATGGAGGTTATCAAACAGATCAACCCGGTGGCCTATAAATTGAAACTCCCGGCCAACTTACGGATCCCTAACTCCTTCCATGTATCTCTTCTCAAACCCGTGGTACTTAACTCCTTTTCCAAGTCTACAGGTACGCCTCCTGCTCCGGTTTCTGCTGAAGACGAGTTTGAGGTAGAGAACATTCTGGCCACCAAAAGGGTAAGAGGAAAGACCTTTTTTCTAGTGGATTGGAAGGGGTTTGGTCCTGAGGAGAGAACATGGGAGCCCCAGGAGAACATCCATGCCCCTCTCATCCTTGCTAAATTTCTGTCTGGCCTAAAAAAGGGGGGGCCTAAAGGGGGGGTACTGTAGCGTCGGCGTCCCTGCCTCCTGCTAGGCAGGGACGCTGTTCCCCTCACCTCTCTGCTCCGTGCCCGGCGGCTTCCTCCCGCTCTGCTTGCAGCGCCCGCTCTCCCCCTGTCACTGTGCTTAGGGCACGCGCGCGCGCTCCCCCTCTCTTAAAGGGGCCGCGCGCGTCGCCCTAAGGAGTCCCCGGCCAATGGCCGGAGGATCCCTCCATATATAAGGCACCTCCTCCAAAATGGAGGTGCCCGAGCAATGTTGTTGCACTGTTCACTACTCTGCTTCAGCCCTCCGGTCCCGTTTCCAGTTACCTGCCAGTTTCCTGCCAGTTTCCTGCCAGTTTGCTGTCTGATTCCTGCCTGTTATCCGCTTACCCGTTTGCTAGCCTGAGGTCCGACGATCTGCCATCCGACTCCTGTCAGTCTGTCTATGGACCAGCTAACCCGCTCACCTGGGAGCGCTCATCTGCTACCTGCCTGTTAGCCTACCTGGAGGCTCCGCCATCACGTGCTGTGACCACCTGCCAGTCCAGAGACTCTTGCCCGCTCACCTGGGAGCGCTCATCTGCTACCTGCCTGTTAGCCTACCTGGAGGCTCCGCCATCACGTGCTGTGACCACCTGCCAGTCCAGAGACTCTTGCCCGCTCACCTGGGAGCGCTCATCTGCTACCTGCCTGTTAGCCTACCTGGAGGCTCCGCCGTCACGTGCTGTGACCACCTGCCAGTCCAGAGACTCTTGCCCGCTCACCTGGGAGAGCTTATCTGCTACCTGCCTGTTAGCCTACCTGGAGGCTCCGCCGTCACGTGCCGTGACCACCTGCCAGTCCAGAGACTCTTGCCCGCTCACCTGGGAGCGCTCATCTGCTACCTGCCTGTTAGCCTACCTGGAGGCTCCGCCGTCACATGCTGTGACCACCTGCTTATCCAGAGACTCTCGCCTGCTCACCTGGGAGCACTCATCTGCCATCTGCCTGCTAGCCTACCTGGAGGCTCAGCCGTCACAGGTCGTACCTGCCCATTTACCCAGAGACTGTCCCGGTCACTTGCTGTGACCTCCTGCCCGTTTACCCAGAGACTGTCCCGGTCACTTGCCGTGACCTCCTGCCCGTTTACCCAGAGACTGTCCCGGTCACTTGCTGTGACCTCCTGCCCGTTTACCCAGAGACTGTCCCGGTCACCTGCTGTGACTGCCTGCCTGTCTTCCCTGGTCGCCACCCGCTTCCTTACAAGGACCGCCCCCTTGTATAAGTTGCTCAGAGGTTCCGTCTCCCAGACCCGTTACACTGACACACAGCAAAAGAAATGTACTTGTAATTTATTACATTGTGTGTGTATTACTTTAACATTTAACACTGTTTCATTTTGTAAGTGCTGGAAATTTCTTCCATCAATGGTGCAATATTTTTAAACCTACCTTTGGGCCACCCTGTACAAGAACTTTGCAAAGGGTGCATACACCCTTCCCACGAATATCAATACTGGAAAGCTTGCAATTGTGGGGGAGAGGAGAGCAAGAAACTACCAAGCTGACCATGAGAGCTTACACAATACAGAAGAGAGAGAGATGACTCCATTGACCATAAGAGCTTAGCTTACACTTTACATGCAAGTGAGTGAGAAAGAGAGGACCCTGCTGATAATTACAGAAGAGAGAAAAAGAGAGGATCCTGTTGATTATAAGAGCTTACAGATTACAAAAGATAAAAAGAGAGAGAACCATAAGAGCTTACACTGTACAGGAGAGAGAGAGACTTACCCAGTGACCTTGGACATGGAAAAAGTCTCTGCCGTATAAACTGTGCTCCACTGGGAACTGCTGATCTGTGAAAGATCAGGTACTGACCATCACTGTATTATGATAATCCTCTAGATGTCATAGCAAAGGGCAATTATGGGGAAATCCACCCAACCATGCAAAAAGACATTAGACCACTCTCTACTGCTTCAGCAGTGTTGGAAATGGTGCTGTGGTGTCAAATCTGAAAGTGTTTGCATTTGTATGAAACCATTAATTTCGGGAAATTCTCCTCGAACCCGAGCCTTCACAGATCAATCTGCTCATCTCTAATAGTTAACAATGTAGAAAGCCTTCTGAGATCATTTTCAATACTTCATTTAAATAATTTAGCAGGCTAACTTATGTAGCTGATTAGAGTTTGTTAAACTTTGAGGTTTTGGGATATTTGGGCTTTCACTGTGAAATGAGCAATAAGGTTGCAGCCTGCTGACAGATTATTGAACTTTGCATTCTCCTGATTCAGAAGATAAGCATTTCACATGGACATATGGCATAATAATGTTGCTGTCTGTGGGTGCAGACAGGAATGAATGAAGCAATAGATAAAATGTGTCTATGGAGATAAAGTAATAATGACAGTACAGTGTGTCATAGTCTCAAAAGTCATGATACTGTATGTGGCCCCCAGCTTCACGGTAAATCAATAAGTAACAACTAATATACATAAATATGGATATTTGTAGCCTGATTAGAACATAGATATTTGAAATAACTGCAAGCAATACATTTTTAGAGTGTCAGTCACAGCAAAAAGTGTTGGCACCCTTGAAATTGTTCCAGAAAATGAAGTATTCCTCCCAGAAAATTATTGCAATTTCACTTTTTGTTGTTATACACATATTTATTTCCTTTGTGTGTATTGGAACAACACACAAAAAAGGAGAAACATGGAAATTGGACATAATTTCACGCAAAACCCCAAAATAGGATCGACAAAATTGTTGCCACCTTTCCAAAATTGTGAGTAAACAACTTTGTTTCAAGCATGTGATGCTCTTTCAAACTTACTTGTGGCGAATATCAGGCAATATGAATATCACACCTGAAACCAGATAAAAAGGTGAGAAGTTAACTCAATCTTTGCATTGTGTCTGCGTGTGCCACACTAAGCATGGAGGGCAGAAAGATGAGACGAGAACTGTCTGAGGACTTGAGAACCAAAATTGTTAAACCATATCAACAATCTCAAGGTTACAAGTCCATCTTCAGAGATCTTAATGTTCCATTGTCCACGGTGAACAACAACCCATTGCACCGTAGCTAATCTCCCTGGACGTGGACAGCAGAGAAAAATTGATGAAAAGCTGCAATGCAGGATAGCCCAGATGGTGGATAAACAGCCCCAATCAAGTTCCAAAGAAATTAAAGCTGTTTTGCAGGCTCAGGATGCATCAGTGTCAGCGCGAACTATCCATCGACATTTGAGTGAAATGAAACGCTATGCCAGGAGACCCAGGAGGACCCCAATGCTGACACAGAGACATTAAAAAGCTAGACTGCAGTTTTCCAAAATGTACATGAGTAAAATAAAATCCTTTTGGGAAAGCATCTTGTGGACTGAAAACAGAATGAGGCCTAAAAGGCCTAAAAAGCAAATAACACAGTACCTACAGTCAAATATGGTGGAGGTTCAAAGATGTTTTGGGGTTGTTTTGTTGCATCTGGCACTGGCTGCCTTGATTGTGTGCAAGGCATCATGAAATATGAAGATTACCAAAGGATTTTGGGTAGCAATGTAGTGCTCAGTGTCAGAAAGCTGGGTTTGTGTCCTAGGTCATAGGTCTTCCAGCAGGACAATGACCCCAAAAATACTTCAAGATACACCCAGAAATGGATGGAAACAACGCACTGGAGAGTTCTGAAGTGGCCAGAATTTAGTACGGATCTAAATCCCATTGAATATCTATGGAGAGATCTTAAAATTGCTGTTGGGAAAAGGCACCCTTCAAATATTAGAGACCTGGAGCAATTTGCAAAAGAGTAGTCCAAAATTTCATTTGAGAGGTGTAAGAAGTTTGTTTATGGTTAGGAAACAATTGATGCAGTTATTTATTCCAAAGGGTATGTAACCTTTGAGGATGCCAACAATTCTTTCCTGCCCATTTTGGGGTTTTGTGTGCCAACACTTTCGGCCATGACTAATTTATAAAGGGATAGGGCCAAACATATATAGTATAAAGGGAACAAAGCGTGGGTTGTGAGGGACTAGAAATGATCATCAGCATTCTTTGGCCTCTGGACGGCAGCCCTGCCAATCATTCCCGGTTCCCTTTTTGTTTAGTCGTCTTGGCATACCATGGTTGTGACGCACACTCGTTGTGTCAGCTAATAAAAAGATTAGTCATGGATACTATCAGGTAAGGCTCCCAATTCATAGGGCTTCCATCCAGCAGCACCAGAATATTCACCAGGCTGCTGGATCATGGTCCTGCGAATCAAGTTGCTTGACTCTATGTGGGACTTAAAGGGAACCTGTCATGTCCCCAAATGCTATTACCCTGCAGATATGGAGTTAGTCTTCAGGTTAATAGAATTCTAAAGCTGCCCAGCTGCTGCACTGGAAGCATGGCTACCAGGAGGAAAGTAACTGTAATCCTTCAGTCATGGCAGTCAGCAGCCTCCTGAAAGCCCCGGTAACTATCATATTGCTCTACCTGTGAAGGTTAGCCACAGGCTGGGTTCCATAGGAAAACCGCAATTTACCAAATACTACTATACTGTGGTATTTTAATATATAGTATAAGCAATCAGATTATCAAAGTTTCAGGTCTCTTAAGGGGGCTAAAAAGATGAAATAAAAATGAAAAAAGTTTTAAAAAAAGAAATAAAACATAAGTATTTGTTTAAAATAATGAAAATAAAGAAATTTAAAAATGTTAAAAAAATAAATATATGTGGTAAGATCATGTATGAAAGTCTAATCTATCAAAATATGCAATTATTTAAACTAGATGTTAAACACCGAACCCTCCCGCCCAAAAAACCCAAACCAAACAAACAAAATGTCAGAATTGCCATTTTTAGTCACCACATTTCCCGAAAAAATTTAATAAAAGCATTCAGATGTAAACACAAAGGGAGAGACCTGTCAGCTGGGCCATGTAGTGCACAGACAACTATTCAAAGTATGATTACTCTTTAATGTTGCAGCGTTACAGAATAAAACATTCCTGTTACAACCACGCAACCAGGCTCTAATTCATGCTGCCCGTGGTTTGGGCAGCATGTATTTAATTACAGGTTGCCTTTAAGTAAAAAATCATGTAATTTAATTGCCTGTATATTATATAACACTTGTGCACTGTACGGCACTAACAAAAACACAGTGGTGGGGAACAGCATAATGTCTTGTACTGAGGTTCTTTAGAACAGGCCTGCTTTTAGGACTCTCCACATACTACTGTCTGTGTATTTCAATGATTATCCTGGAATCTCCAGGTATGTCCTAGTTAGTGTTCTTCATTCCACTCATTACAAATCTTTGTAATCTCTGACCCAACAACTGAAAATCTGCCAGAGGTTAAGAAGTTATTATCTGAAGGTATGCTGTCATTTCTTACATTCCATGAAGCAATTTGCCAGTCAAGTTAATGTCAATGATTATTCCAATGCACAGTAACATTTCTTTCATCTGGAGGATGAAACGAGGCAGTGAGCCTGAACTAAGACTTTACAAAGCATTGCTGATGTCATACTTTATTTACAGTACACAGAATTTAAAACCATAACAGAGAGATAACTTTCATTACTGTATGGATGGAATTGTGTATAAGTGTAAGGGACCATTCGCGGCGAGGTTTGCTTCGCGGTCCCAAAACACCTTGTTATGGTAAACCTGAGTGTGTGTGCAATCTGAGGATTTGCTGCTTGCTTATCCCTTTTGAGGCCATAAGCAGTATGATGGTACTGGGACATTAAAAATATGCAACAAATTGGTGAGACAACCATCCATTTTAAAAAGATATAAGCGTCTTTACTGGAATACTTCAAACGGTGATATCGTGCACGATACTTTTTGTACATTTCTTCTGCATTAGGCAGTGGCTCATACTTACATTGAGTTTCATATGGCATATCGATGGCATAGCTACAATTCATGAGTGACAGTGTGACGCGCCCCCTGGGCCGTGGGGATACCCGGAGCCGGGCCTGTAGATGCTGGGGGTTGTAGTCACCGTGGCGGCGACCCGGTCCGTGACCCAGTGCGGTCAAACCAAGGGGGTAGTCTATGTGTACAAATGTTAATGTCCGACTACGCCACCTGTGGAATGCGGTTATTGGTAACCGCCGCTGCGGAGCAGTCCGCTGAAGCTGGTGGTATGTGCAGCAAGGTGATATGACTCCCCACAGGAGGAGTGTAGCTTCAGGGCAGCGTGACTGGATGACGGTGGTGATTGTGCAGGGCATTCTAGTGCTGTGAGTGCTGGCGCCGCAAGGAACACAGAGACAAGATAGTGCAGTCCCAGGGTCTTTACTCACTGTTGTTGTAGTTCAGATTACATGTACCAAGCAATCTTCCCCCGTCGTGCTGTGCGTACTCAGTGAGGGGTTCAGTCCACCCTCAGGTATTTCCAGAGCACTTATCAGGACCCCGTTCTGTGTACCTTCCCCTGGCCTCTTCTTGTACCTCACACCCAGCGCCATTTCTATCCGGTACCCTCGGGCCTTGGCGGGCGACGTATGTTCCGTCCCCTGGGTCCTATGTGGCCACCTTCTTAGTGCGACTGGTGTGGACTTGTGGCTACAGCACTTGAAACACTGCTGCCTCCGGTTCCTAGTTAAGCATTTGCTGGTTCTCTACTAGTTGAGGGACCCGGTTCCCTGTTCTGGCCTGACCCCTCTCCCTCCTGGTAGCAACGTGCGTACGTGTGGCCTTCTGCACGGCCCGTACCCCTAGGGTCCCTTCACTCCTCATTCCTGGAGCCGTCCAGCTCCCTCTCCTCTCTCTCAGGCTCAAGCCTCAGTGCTAGGCCCGCCTCCGGAGCAGAGCTCATGCAGAGCCTCTGCTCCCTGACTTCTCAGTCTGTCTGACTAGAACTCTCCCCAGTTCCTTGTTTTTATAGCTCCTACACATGTGCTCCCAGGATCTATGTCCTCCACCCCATCCATTACATAGTTCCCCCTCTCTAGGTGGTTCCCCCCACTCCAGCCAGGGACCAGGGACTGTGCTCTCCCGTAGGAGCAATCTCGCCCTGTTCCCCGGAAATGTGGTGTAGTGGATGTAGTGTTAGGGTCCTGAGCCATACTCCTTCCTTACCTGGGAGTGAGGTACCACATCTCTGGATGAGATGCAATAACTCTGCGGTGACCGAACCCTCAGGGGCGCCACAAGTGTACTTATTTTTTTTATTTATTTTACTCACTTATATAGCGCCATTAATTCCACAGCGCTTTACAGACATTACGGGCGCTGTCCCCATTGGGGCTCACAATCTAGATTCCCTATCAGTATGTCTTTGGAGTGTGGGAGGAAACTCACGCAAACATGGGGAAAACATACAAACTCCTTGCAGATGTTGTCCTTGGTGGGATTTGAACCCAGGACTAGAGATGAGCGTTGTTCTACTCGAACTGTTCGCCAATCTCAAATTCGAGCTGTTTTGGGCGGTGTTCGAGCCGTTCGGCGAACACGAACAATTTGAGAAAAATTCGGCTGTTCGAGGTTATGTTCGATAACTGTTCGTGCACCAAAATCATAACTGGATTTTTTCTCAGTAATGATGAAAATTAATGTTAATACGCAGTTTGAGTGTACAGTGGGGTGGGGGGAGGGGCAGGGGATGGATCTCTGCAGGAACAATGAAGATCTCCATTTTTTTTTTCTCTTTCCCGCATTTACAGTGGGGAGGTGCAATCTGTCAGCCTATCAGCAGCGCACACACGGAGCGAAGTGCTTTTTTTCAGACAAGCAAGGGCGTGTGTCATTGGCAGTGTATGTCACATGTCCTTGCCCTATAAGACCAAGCCATTTTCCCCGTCGCCACCATTTTCTCACTGCTGCAGCTGCGTGTTAGACGGCACCGCTGTTGCTGTGTGCGCTATACCTTGTTAATTTCAAGCCAATTTTCGCACAAATCTACAGATAGCTTGGGAGTAGGGAATAGTTGTGATTGCAGTCCTTTTAAGGACTAGGTTACAGCATTTCCTACGACTTTTATCAGGCAGGTCTGTGCTCTTAAGTAGATAGATTGTGGGAGTAAAGACTAATTGTAAATGGAGTCCTTTTCAGGACTAGGTTACATCAGTTCCTATCAGTTTTTGCCAGGCAGGTCTGTGCCAGTGCTGTGCAAGTTTTTTTCACAGCATTTGGCTGAATCTAGCAAAGCTAATCCTTTTTGGCCTATTGCAGAGTGTGTTAGTCAATGGAGTAGCCTATCTGTGTTGCAAGATATACCACCTGTGTATAGAATACCAATTTTTTTACTGCACCTAGTGAAGTAAAATCTTTTGGGCATAGCATCATTCTATTAGTCCATCTATACTGACCTCCATCAGGTTGCAAATTGAATATAATTTTTTTCTGCATCTAGCTCTGAAAAAAAAAATTGGGCTTCTAGCTGTGTGTGGGACTTGTTGTATTAGTCCATCTATACTGACCTCCATCAGGTTGCAAACTGAATATATTTTTTTCTGCATCTACCTCTGAAAAAATATTGGGCTTCTAGCTGTGTGTGGGACTTGTTCTATTAATCCATCTATACAGATCTCCATCAGGTTGCAAACTGAATATATTTTTTTCTGCATCTAGCTCTGAAAAAATATTTGGCCTTCTAGCAGTGTGTGGGACTTTCTCTATTAGTCCATCTATACTGACCTCCATCAGGTTGCAAATTGAATATAATTTTTATCTGCATCTAGCTCTGAAAAAATATTTGGCCTTCTAGCAGTGTGTGGGACTTTCTCTATTAGTCCATCTATACTGACCTCCATCAGGTTGCAAATTAAAAATAATTTTTATCTGCATCTACCTCTGAAAAAATATTTGGGCTTCTAGCTGTGTGTGGGACTTGTTCTATTACTCCATCTATACTGACCTCCATCAGGTTGCAAACTGAATATATTTTTTTCTGCATCTACCTCTGAAAAAATATTGGGCTTCTAGCTGTGTGTGGGACTTGTTCTATTAGTCCACCTATACTGACCGCCATCAGGTTGCAAATTCAAAATAATTTTTTGTCTGCATCTAGCTCTGAAAAAATATTTGGCCTTCTAGCAGTGTGTGGGACTTTCTCTATTAGTCCATCTATACTGACCTCCATCAGGTTGAAAACTGAATATATTTTTTTTCTGCATCTACCTCTGAAAAAATATTGGGCTTGTAGCTGTGTGTGGGACTTGTTGTATTAGTCCATCTATACTGACCTCCATCAGGTTGCAAATTAAAAATAATTTTTATCTGCATCTACAGTACCTCTGAAAAAATATTTGGGCTTCTAGCTGTGTGTGGGACTTCTTCTATTAGTCCATCTATACTGACCTCCATCAGGTTGCAAATTGAATATAATTTTTATCTGCATCTAGCTCTGAAAAAATATTTGGCCTTCTAGCAGTGTGTGGGACTTTCTCTATTAGTCCATCTATACTGACCTCCATCAGGATGCAAATTAAAAATAATTTTAATCTGCATCTAGCTCTGAAAAAATATTTGGCCTTCTAGCAGTGTGTGGGACTTTCTCTATTAGTCCATCTATACTGACCTCCATCAGGTTGCAAATTAAAAATAATTTTTATCTGCATCTACCTCTGAAAAAATATTTGGGCTTCTAGCTGTGTGTGGGACTTGTTCTATTAATCCATCTATACAGACCTCCATCAGGTTGCAAACTGAATATAATTTTTTTCTGCATCTAGCTCTGAAAAAATATTTGGCCTTCTAGCAGTATGTGGGACTTGTTCTATTAGTCCACCTATACTGACCGCCATCAGGTTGCAAATTCAAAATAATTTTTTGTCTGCATCTAGCTCTGAAAAAATATTTGGCCTTCTAGCAGTGTGTGGGACTTTCTCTATTAGTCCATCTATACTGACCTCCATCAGGTTGAAAACTGAATATATTTTTTTTCTGCATCTACCTCTGAAAAAATATTGGGCTTGTAGCTGTGTGTGGGACTTGTTCTATTAATCCATCTATACAGACCTCCATCAGGTTGCAAACTGAATAAAAAAAATTTCTGCATCTACCTCTGAAAAAATATTTGGGCTTCTAGCTGTGTGTGGGACTTGGTCTATTAGTCCATCTATACTGACCTCCATCAGGTTGCAAATTGAATATAATTTTTTTCTGCATCTAACCCAGCCAATAGTTTTGGCCTAATACCACAGTTTGGCCACTCAGCTCTGCTTGGTTCCCATCCATTGTTTTTTTGTGCAAACAACTCCAGAGTTGTGAATTAGTTAACCACCAAAATGAGTGGAAAAAGGCCTGCTGCTAGTGGAAAGGGGAATAGGCGTGTTGGGAAGGGGAAAAAAGGTTGTGTCCGTGGGGTAGGTGTTAAAGCAACAGTAACATCTGCAGAAGAAAGACCATCTTCCAGCCAAACTAAAATGTCTACTTCTTTTAGCGGACAATGTGATAAGATCCCTTTCTTACGGCCACGCCAATCGCTACAAATTCCAGATGAGGCACAAAAACAGCAGGTGCTTCAACGGATATCAAGTGCTCCTTTAAGTGGGCTCTCCTCCACATCAACTTCAACATCACAAATACTCCAGTCCTCAAAGGTGTCACCCCAATCGCACTTGCTTCCTCACAGCTCCCAAATCTCCAGCTGCCCGTCTGAGTATGAGGTAGAACAGATGGTTGAGTCTGCAGAGCTGTTTACTCATACTATAGCCTGGGAATCAGAGGTCGACTCCAGCGCTTCTGTGAATTCAGACGAGGAAATGATCTGCACTGATGCCCAGAATCTTTATGAGTCGGATCCAGGACCAGACGCAGAAGGTTCTGACCATAATGTAGACCCTCATTCCCAAACTGTAACTCCTGTTGGTGGAGACAATGAGGAAGACGATGATAAGACTCAAATACCTGATTGGAGCGACAACTTTAGTTTTTTGTCAGGGCAGGAACAGGTTGGCTCTGAGGACGACGGGTGTGATAACGCACAGGGTGATGATGATGAGGTTGGAGATCCCACTTACTGTCAACCCACAGTCAGCCAAGAGATGAGGTCAGCAGAGGAGGTGGAGGAAGATGCTAGTGACGACGAGGTCAGGTTGCGCCTTCCTGGACAGAGACGTAGTACTGGAAGCACGTCAACAACTGCATCCTCAAACACAACTCTGCCTCTCACCACAAGTCGTGGTGGCTCTTCAGGTCGCATGGGTGCTAAGCCTTGCATAGCCTGGGCATTTTTTCAGATCGATAAAGATGACCCAACTCGTGTTATCTGTAACATTTGTCAGCAAAAGCTAAGTAGAGGCGAAAAAAATACATAGTTTGAGTACTTCATGCATGAACCGGCACATGGACATGAAGCATAAGTTGCAGTGGGAAGCTCAGTGTGCTACAATGCGGCCTAGCCGGCCGGGCCAACCACCGTCTGCCATATCTTGTGCATCCGCGGCCTCTTCATCCTCTGTGACTGGGGGGACAGCAGTCACACCTGTTTTGGGGCGCAGACCTGCCACCTCTTTACCCGCAACAGCCAGCGTGATTGGCAGGTCATCATTTTCTTTGGAGGTGGTAACACCAGCTGGTGTTGAGCGCTGTCCGACATCGATAGCACCACCTTTGGATCAAAGCAACCTAACATGTCCGCCTGCATCTTCCTCACAGACCGGCAGTTTGCCGGGGACACCCTTATCAACCCCGTCTAAGCACAATAGCCAGCCCTCGGTCCCTCAGATGTGGACAAGTAAAAGACCATTTCCTCCTAGCCATGAGAAAGCTAAGAGGTTGAATTTCACCATGTGCAAGCTCTTGGCTACAGAAATGCTGCCTTTCCGCCTGGTGGACACAGAGGATTTTCGAGACCTTATGTCCGTCGCAGTGCCCCAGTACCAGATGCCCAGTCGGCACTACTTCTCAAAGAAAGGTGTGCCTGCGCTCCACCAGCATGTCGCACACAACATCACCGCTTCTTTGAGAAACTCTGTGTGTGACAGGGTGCATTTCACCACAGACACTTGGACGAGTAGGCATGGACAGGGGCGTTACATGTCGCTGACTGGGCACTGGGTAACTATGGTGACAGCAGGACAAGGGGCTGCTGTCCAAGTCTTGCTGTCCCCACGAGTTGTGCGTCAATCCTCTTTATGTCAAAGTTCCTCCACTGCTTCTGCCTCCTCAACCTCCTCTCGGTCTTCCACCTGCACCCAAAGCCTGTCTGGTCATGCCACAAGCTTTCTAACTGCGCAGAAGGGATCCTGCACACCTCCTTACTATGCTGGCAGTAGGGCTCAACGTCATCAAGCGGTTTTTACATTGAAATGTCTGGGAAATGTGAGTCACACAGCTGAGGCGTTGTGGTCAGCTCTGGAGAACCAATTTCATGAATGGTTGTCTCCACTGGACCTGAAACCAGGGAAGGCCATGTGCGACAATGCTGCAAACCTGGGTGCGGCCCTTCGCCGGGGCAATGTCACACACGTGCCTTGTATGGCTCACGTGTTGAACCTGGTTGTCCAGCAATTTTTAGCCCACTATCCCAGACTAGATGGCCTTCAGCAGAGGACACGGTCGCTGTGTGCTCACTTCCGCCGTTCGCATCCCGCAGCTCAGCGACTTACATCTCTACAGAAGTCGTTGGGCCTGCCACTTCACCGGCTAAAATGCGATGTGCCTACCCGGTGGAATTCAACTCTGCACATGTTGCAGCGACTGTGGCAGCACCGACAAGCCCTGGTGCAATACGTTCTGACGTATAGCCTGGGCCAATGAGATCCAGAGGTGGGGCAAATCACGCTGGAGGAGTAGTCTCAGATCAGGGACCTATGCACCCTTCTGCACAGTTTTGAAATGGCGACGAAGATGTTTAGTGCTGACGATGCCATTATCAGCATGACTATTCCGGTGATTTACATGCTGGAGCACATGTTAAACAGAATTCGGAGTCAGGTGGTGGCACAAGAGGAGGTGGAGGAAGTTGAGGAGGAGGAGTTGTATGCGGAAGGGCTAACATCTGCAAGGTCCAGACGGTCGGCAGCACCAAGGCGGCAGGCATGTGAGGGTGGGGGAGATGGTTTTACCAGGGCGCATGGTAGCAGCCAAACTAGTGAGGAAGGTGCAGGAGCCCAGGAAGAAGTGGAGGACGAACTGATGGAAGACTCATCAGATGAGGGAGACCTTGATCACATTTCTGTTGTGCGAGGTTGGGGGGAGAGGACAGAGGAAGGAAGCATGATTGTTACCTCGCCACCAACACAACAGGGACTTGGTGCTCCTGGATGCGCAACACACATGAGTGCCTTCTTGCTGCACTACCTGCAACATGACCCTCGAATTGTGAGAATTAGAAATAATCCTGACTACTGGGTTGCCACACTGTTAGATCCCCGGTACAAAAGTAAATTTGCAGAAATTATTCCTGCCATAGAAAGGGATGCACGCATGCAGGAGTATCAGCAGAGACTGTTGCAGAATCTTACATGTGCTTTTCCACAAAATACCAGTGGTGCACGTAGTGAATCTCACAGTTCCAACTTGCCAACCGTGGGACCGTCAAGTGTTCAGCACTCAAACCGTAACAGAACCACAGTATCTGCTGGTAACATCAATTTTGCGGAATCATTTCACCACTTTTTTAGCCCATCCTTTGCAAGGCCACAGGAGACAAGAAGTCTGACACATAGTCAACGCCTAGAGACGATGGTACAGGAGTATCTCCAAGTAAACATTGAAGCCATGACTGTGTCACTGGACCCTTGCTCTTTTTGGGCTTCCAATCTGGATAAATGGCCGGAGCTAGCCACTTACGCCTTGGAGATCTTGTCATGCCCCGCAGCCAGCGTTCTGTCTGAACGTGTGTTCAGCACTGCTGGTGGTGTGCTGACAGATAAGCGCACGCGGCTCTCCACTGATAATGTAGACAGACTCACGTTCATAAAGATGAACAAATCATGGATCCGAAACGACTTTTCTACCCCTGTGTCATCCTGGGGAGAGTAAAAGCTTGATGATTGGTTAAAATCACCCTACCAACCGTTTTAAGCTTTCAAATTACTAATCATGTTTATCTGTATCTTGGCTGGAAAATAATTTGGGCTTTGTAGCAGTGTGCAGCACTGATTCTATTAGGCCATCTATAATAAGCTCCACCAGATTTAAAATTACTAATCATGTTTATCTGTATCTTGACTGGAAAATAATTTGGGCTTTGTAGCAGTGTGCAGCACTGATCCTATTAGGCCATCTATACTAAAGCTTCACCAGATTTAAAATTAATAATAATTTTTAGCTGCATCTAGCCCGGAAAATAATTTTGGGGCTCCGAGATGCGCAAGACACATAAGTGCCTTCTTGCTGCACTACCTGCAGCATGACCCTCATATTGTCAGAATTCGAAGTAATCATGACTACTGGGTTGCCACACTCTTAGATCCCCCAAACTTTTCGATCAACCTTTTCATTTTAATAAAGACCAAAAAAATGGTCATTTTTGAAATTATAAGCATTAGCAGGTTGTTAGAAACTGAAATCAAACAGTTTTCAACTCAAAACTTTATTCTAGGTGATGTTACATTTTCACATAGGACCCCTTGTTCGAAAGGAGCTTCTGAACTCTCTCGTCCATTGAATTTGTCAGGTTTTGGATGGTTTCTGCTTCAATTGTTTTGCATGAGGACAGAATACCCTCCCAGAGCTGTTGCTTAGATGTGAACTGCCTCCCGCCATCATAGACACTCCTTTTAATGATGCTCCAAAGGTTCTGAATGGGGTAGAGGTCAGGGGAGCATGGGGGTCACACCATAAGTTTGTCCCCTTTTATGCCCATATCAGCCAGAGATGCAGATGTTTTATGTGCAGCATGAGATGGTGCATTATCATGCAAAAAAATGATCTTGCTGTGAAATACACGGTTCTTCTTCTTGAACCATGGCAGGAAGTGTTGTTTGAGAAAATCCACATACATTATGGAGTTCATCTTTAGCGCCTTCAGGGATCCTAAAGGGGCCGACAATCTCTCTCCCCATGATTCCAGCCCAAAACATTACTCCACCTCCTCCTTGTTGGCGCTGTAGCCGTGTTTGCGTGGGGTGTCCATCAACCAGCCATCCTCCACTCCATCCATCTGGACCATCGAGCGCTGCACGGCACTCATCCGTGAACAAAACAGTTTTGAAATCAGTCTTCATGTAATGTTTGGCCCACTGGAGCCGTTTCTGCTTGTGTGAAGTGGATAGAGGAGGTCGACAGGATGGCGTATGCACTGCTGCAAACCTCTGAAGGACCCTGCATCTTGTTGTTCGGGGGACGTTGGAGGCACCAGCAGCTTCAAAAACTTGTCTGCTGCTATGACAAGGCTTTTTTGCCGCTGCTCTTTCAACCTGACTTAATTGCCTGTAGGAAAGAGTCCTCAATTTGCCCTTATCAGCACGCACACGTGTGTACTGTGAATCAGCTACATACTTCTTGATTGCCAAGACACTTCATCCTGATCATCGCACAATGTTGATTGTAGTCATGCCTTGACCTAAACACTCCACAATTTGTTGCTTCTCAGCAGCCGACACATCCTTTTTCTTTCCCATTTTGGCAGAAAATGTAGGCTGCTTAATAATGTGAGACAGCCTTCTTAAGTAGTCTTGCCTTTCATTGGACACACCTGCCAAACTAATTAGCACAGGTGTCTGCAATTGCTTACAGTGATATAAAGAGCCCTGACACACATCACCATCAATGAGTTTAACTGACAAACAAACAAATTCTTCCCTTATCACTCCTAAACACTTTTTGCATAATAATTTGGAACACAGTGTACATGTGCTTTTCCACAAAACACCAGTGGTTCACGTAGTGAATCTTACAGTTCTAACTTGCCAACCGTGGTCTGTATGGAGTTGTTCAATAAAGGGCCCAAAATTAAGATAACATAGATGGGAGAGGTCTCTATGAATAGGAATTCCTAAGTATTTGATACCCTGTGAGGGCCAGGCAAAGGGAAAGTTGGACTGGATGGAATCCTATATGGATTTGGGGAGGGAGACATCGAGGGCCTCAGACTTCGCTGCATTGATTTTAAAATTTGACCATGTAACAAAGTGATCTATTTCAGCCATAACAGCATGGATGGATATATGTGATTGAGTGATATATACTAGGACATCATCAGCAAATAGAGAGCACTTGTACTCGGTGCCTCCCACCTCAATCCACCTAATATTGGGGTTATGGCGAATTGATGAGAGCAGGTGCTCCGTCACTAGGATGTATAAGAGAGGGGACAGAGGACATCCCTGCCTTGTCCCATTGGTGATTGTGAAAGGTGATGAAAATGTTCTGACACGCCCCCTGGGCCTTGGGACACCCGGAGCCGGACCCTTTTTGGTGGATGCTGGTGGTTGTAGTCTCCGTGGCGGCGACCCGGTTCCGTGGCTCAGGGCGGTCAAACCAGTGGCGGAACTATTTATGTGGTTTTGATGTTTAAATGTCCGACTACGCCACCCGTGGATTGCGGTCAGAGTGAACCGCCGCTCCAGGGCAGACCGCTGAGGCTGGTGTTGTGGGTGCAGCAGAGCGTAGCATAACTCCCCACGGGAGGAGTATAGCCTCAGGGCAGTGTATGCGGAGGATGGGGGTGATGGTGCAGGGCAGCAGCAGTAACGACACGGAGTCAGTGATGCAGTCCAGGGCCTTTACTCACAGTTCTTATTATCCAGACCACGTCTGCAGGTAACGGCTGCCCACATCGTACTGTGCTCACCAGGTGAGGGGCTCAGACAACTCCCAGATAACTTTGGAGCGCTTCACAGGACCCCCTTTGTGTGTCCTTTGTCTGGCCTTTCTTACCAACCCTTCTGTCCGGCTGCCTCGGGCCTCCTCTTGGTAAACTTGGCGCCAGTTTCCCTGACCCTATGTGGTGCCTTCCTAGCGGGTGTAGCGAGGGGCTGCGCCACATAAAATGTCACAGCCTCCTGTTTCTAGCTGAGGGTCGTTTCCTGCCTCCACTAGTTTCGGGGACCGGTCTCCCCCTTTGGCCTGACCCCTCCACGCAGGTGGATTCGGGCGTACGGTGGCGACTCGTCCGTCCGCACCCCTGGTATCCCTTCGTTCCTCGTTCCTGGAGCCTTCTCCGCTCCTCTTCCTTCCTTCTCCCTCTTCCAGGCCTGGGCCTCTGTTACTAGGCCCGCCTCCGGAGCAGAGCTCATGCAGAGCCCCTGCTCCCTGCCACTTCTGCTCAGACTTCTCTGCACTGAACTAAGATGGTGCCCACCTTTTATACTCCCTTCTCAATGCACCCAGGAACTGCTTCCTCCCTGCTCCTGCACTACAGGGTTCCCCTTCCTCAGTTTTCCCTCCCCCCACTCCAGCCAGGGACAGGGACTGTCGTGCCCATCTCAGGGGCATATTGGTCGCCCTGCCCCACGGCAATGTGGTGTAATGCATGCAGGTGTCGGGTCCTGATCCACACTACATCCTTACCTGAGAGTGAGATATCACACCTCTGGGTGAGGTGCAATACCTCTGTAGCAACCGAGCCCTCAGGGTGCTACAGTTCCATTTATCTTCAGCCTAGGTGACGTATTGCGATACAGGGCCGTGATTTTGGCTATAAAAGGGTCCCCTAGACCCCTACCCCAAGCTTTTTAAGAGAATCATATATGGCGTGCCAGGAGACTCTATGGAATGCTTTCTCAGCATCCAACGAGAGTATCTAATTACAAATTTTTAACTGCATCTAGCCCAGGAAATACTTTGTGCCTAGTAGCAGTGTCTGCTAGTCAGCGGATTATCCCGGCTGTTAAGCAAGCTACACCAACTGTAGTTTGGACACTTAATTTTTTCAAAGGAAATGCTTCGGGACCACGGGATACTCAGTGAAGAGCATCAGGAGGCACCCCAAGGCATAGGGGCTGGGACTGGCAGTAGGATGCCTTGCGGTGGACAGCCGAGCTCGATCCTTATAAAAGCTTTTTAACTGCAGCAGCTTTAGTGGACGCTATTGGAGCTGGAATTACGCGGCTGCTGGCATGAGACTTGCCCTCCAATAGATCCTTGTAAATGGATTTAAAGTGTATTCATTCAAATTAGAGAGACAATTTAAATTAAAAAGCTTAGAGCTGCCTCCACCACAGGGGGGCTCGCTCGACCCACCAGCGGACAGGCACCAGTATTGGGAGAGGGGGGCTGGCCGTCAGGGTTCACCGCGGCTCTGGCACAAACCCGGCGACGCGGAGGTGGCACGGGCAGGAGCGGACTGAACGTGTCGGCTTCTCACTTTTTGGATTTTAGAAGGGCATGACATGCCTATATCTGTGTCTCCCCCTCCTTTTACTCCTCCACCTCTTTTCTTTTCGCATGACTATATGTACTTGTCACTTTTCCATGTGTTAGTTGTGTCTTCTGAGCAGTTTGTCAGCTTTTGGACACCTTTGAAGGTGTTTTCTATGTGTTTCTATGTGTTTTTGTTTGCCTGCCATTGGTTTTAACGGTGTTCGAAGGTGTTCGACGAACAGTTCGCCGAACAGTTCGGCGAACACACGGGTGTTCGATGAACCGAACCGAACTCGAACACTACGGGGGTGGCTCAACACTACCCAGGACCCCAGCGCTGCAAGGCTGCAGTGATAACCACTGAGCCACCTTCTGAGAGCTTCCTGGCTCTGACCGTCAGACTGATAATCCTCCACTGCAATGATTACCCCGTGTTTCTTCCTGATCGGAATAGGACTTCTCTAAACATCCAGGACCGGTTTACATGTTGTTCTGTGGGCCACTCCTAACTAACTGCCTAGGGAATTACGCCTCCCTCAGCTCTGTTTATTGCTACAGCATGTACTCATTGATGAAGAAAGGAACCCTCTTATTACTTATCCTTCAAACTTTGCACTATGGTCATCTTGGTAGTTAATTGTTCTGAAACTATATAACCCTTCGAATCTTCTGTCCCTAACACACTCTCCAGCTTGTTGCTTTCTAATCAACAATCCTTCTTATTCCTTCAAAGGCTATTCATCAATTATCTAACAAACAGGAAGTAGCTTCCTAAGTGCCCATGTAACTCCTCCCCACCCTGGGCTGTCACCAACTGTTAACCCTATCCACAGGCTTATTAAACTGCTTCTGCATACAGTATGTAAAATCATATATAAAAAGGGTTATGACAATACAATAAATCTTCAGAGAGGGTGTCAGGACAACTTCTCCACCTTTATATTTGTAATAATGCAACCCGCTAGGCCAATTTGATTTAGTTAGAACTGAAATATTTCATGTAAGTTTTAGGTCCTTTTTTAATGCCTTATAATGAAACATATGCTCTACATATCTACAGTGGGGGAAAAAAGTATTTAGTCAGCCACCAATTGTGCAAGTTCTCCAACTTAAAAAGAGGCCTGTAATTGACATCATAGGTAGACCTCAACTATGAGAGACAAAATGAGAAAACAAATCCTGAAAATCACATTGTCTGATTTGGACAGAATTTTTTTCAAATTTTGGTGGAAAATAAGTATTTGGTCAATTACAAACAAGCAAGATTTCTGGCTCTCACAGACCTGTAACTTCTTCTTTAAGAGGCTCCTCTGTCCTCCACTCATTACCTGTAGTACTGGCACCTGTTTGAACTTGTTATCAGTATAAAAGACACCTGTCCGCAACCTCAAACAGTCACACTCCAAACTCCACTATGGTGAAGACCAAAGAGCTTTCGAAGGACACCAGAAACAAAATTGTAGCCCTGCACCAGACTAGGAAGACTGAATCTGCAATAGGCAAGCAACTTGGTGTGAAGAAATCAACTGTGGGAGCAATAATTAGAAAATGTAAGACATACCAGACCACTGATAATCTCCCTCGATCTGGGGCAAGATCTCACGCCGTGGGATTAAAATTATCTCAAGAATGGTGAGCAAAAATCCCAGAACCACATGGGGGGACCTAGTGAATGACCTGCAGAGAGCTGGGACCAACGTTACACAGGCTACCATCAGTAACACACTACGCCGCCAGGGACTCAGATCCTGCAGTGCCAGACGTGTCCCCCTGCTTAAGCCATTACATGTCCGGGCCCATCTGAAGTTTACCAGAGAGAGCATTTGGATGATCCAGAAGAGTATTGGGAGAATGTCATATGGTCGGATGAAACCATAGTATTACTGTTTGGTAGAAACACAACTCGGCGTGTTTGGAGGAGAAAGAATGCTGAGTTGCATCTAAAGAACACCATACCTACTGTGAGGCATGGGGGTGGCAACATCATGCTTTGGGGTTGCCAAGGGACCAGGATGACTGATCATGAAAGAATGAATGGGGCCATGTATCATGAGATTTTGAGTGCAAACCTCTTTCCATCAGCAAGGGCATTGAAGATGAAACGTGGTTGGGTCTTTCAGCATGACAATGATCCCAAGCACACCAGGGCAATGAAGGAGTGGCTTCGTAAGAAGCATTTGACGCGCCCCTGGGCCTGCTGTGTCGCGCAGCGTCTCGCGCACGGGGGCTTACCCGGAACCGGATCAGATGAGGGTTGTAGTCTCCGAGTGGCGGGGACCCGGTCCGTGCCCAGGGGGTCAGACTCAGTGTGTGGCAGTCTTAATAGATGTTATTTGAGTGTTGACTACGCCACCCGTTGATTTGCAGCTATGGAGCTGCCGCTGCAGGGCAGACCGCTGAGGCCAGTGTAGAATTGTGCAGCGTGATAGTATAACCCCCAACGGGAGGGGTATGGCCTCAGGGCAGCCGACGTGGAAGATGGGGGTAGCAGGAACCACTCAGAGACGGTGCGGTGTAATTCAGGGTCTTTACTGGTAACAACGATAGACCCTCCCGGAGTACTTGCTAGCGAACGGGGCCTGGTCAGTCCTTGAGCAGATGGGATCTCCCCTGGCCAGGCGGAGTTGTAGGCTTCCCAAACTGACTGTACTCTTCTGGCTACCGTGCTAGAAGCGGATATAAGTAGCCCACGTCCCTGAGTGTACCGTGTGGTGCTCACCCGTATGGCCGGTGACTCGGGGACTTCTATTGGCTTCCGCTCCACGATGGCGGTGCTGGTCCCACACGTGTGACCGTGCCTTCGGGTTTCTGGGCCTGAGGACCTGAAATCCCCTGCCGGTCGGCTTCTGCTGCTGGGTAAGAGTTAGTCCCCACAGCCTCGGACGCCGGGTCCGGTAAGAAAGCTTCTCAGTCAGGGCGAGCTCTGCAGCTGCCAGCCCCTGACTCGTAGTAGTATTGCTCCCACTGAGCTCCTGCTGTTTCTTCCTATGACTGTTTCTTGTCTCTACTCTCCTTGACTCCTAACCCTGCTCCAGCCCCGGGTTTATATAGGGGAAGTTCTTCCCCTCCCAAGACTGGGCAGGAGGTGTGGCATGCACAGGATCCCTGACCAAAGGACCTCCCACCTGCTCTCAGACATAACATCTCTATCACTGTGGCAACCAGACCCCTGGGGTGTCACATTCCCCCCTAGTGAAATTTAGTACTCCGGGACTAAAGATATTTTAGAAAAAACATAACAAGGTATAAACAATAATAGTACAATAAGAAAAACATATAAAGATGGTCACGGCGTGTCCGCAACCGGGTGCAGTTTTGAAAAGCAAGGTGTCCATTTCACCAAAACAGGGAGACGTAACCAGGTAGGGGTCTGTCCTACCCCGAGTCCTTAACAGTCTTTAGTCCGTCCTGGGTTACGCTCCAACTATGTACAAGGATTCCCGGTAAATCCACCAAGGACTCCTACAAATAACTAGAAACACAAAATTATACACAAGCAACAATACACAGGTAAACATAAATAAAACAATTTATACACTTCAAATCCTCCACCGTGCGGGTAACTGGCCTCTAGTGGCCCTAGTGGACCTACGGAGCTGACTGCCTAGCCCTGAACTACAGGGTGTAGGAGCTGTCAAGGGTAAACTGGGCAGCTGTCTACCGGCTCTTTGGCTCACTAGGGATATGGCAGGCTCACTGCAAGCAGAGGGTTGATCCTCCTGGTCTGCGGGTGTGGGGTCTTCTGCCTCCTGGACCGGCTGTTCTTCCAGCTCTACCTGTTGCTCCGTAGGTGCTTGGGATGCTGGTTGGAGGAAGGTGAGTACGGGTACCACAACTGCACCATTGACTTGAGTCCAAGACCGAGGGAAGTCCCCGAGCACAGTACTAACCATATCTTCCCTTTCCTCTACGGGTCGATGGTCTTCTTGTTCCTCTTCAGGGTTCCTCAGTTGTTCGGGACACTTCTTCAGGTGGTCCCGGGATACAATAGCTGTGGTTTCCCCTCCGTCTTTACTGATGGTACAAACCTTCGGGTTCTCGTGGCTTGAGGGCAGTACGGTGTACGGGTCCTTTTCCCACTGGTCGTCCAACTTGTGGAGCCGTCTCTTCCTCTTCAAGACCTGCTCTCCGGGTACCAGAGGAACAGCGGGAGCATACTGGTTGTAAGTTTTCTCTTGTCTTTCCCTAGCCTGACAGAGACTTCGCTCCACGCTCTCCTGTACTCTCCGGTACTGCTGCTGCCTCTCCGTGTCCCAGTCTGTTTCTGGTGAAGTGTCCTCGGGTGTCAGGACTCCCATTTCCAGGTCAACAGGTAACTTACCAGGTCTTGCCCTCATTAGGTAAGCCGGGGTACAGTTGGTGGAACCTACCGGGATGTGGTTGTATAGGTCCACCAGATCGGGCAACTTCTCAGGCCACAGACTGCGTTCTTCCAGGGGCAACGTTTTTAAAAGATCCATTACCACCTGGTTCATTTTCTCACAAAGTCCATTAGTTTGCGGATGGTAGGGTGTCGTCCTTATCTTCCGGCAGCCATACAGATTGCAGAATTCCTGGAAGACCTCCGCTTCAAAGGCAGGTCCCTGGTCCGTCAGCACTTGGTCCGGGTACCCGTGTGGACGGCAAAAGTGCTGCTGGAAGGCTCTAGCTGCTGTTTGAGCCGTTAAGTCCTTGACGGGGACGACAACCAAGAACCGGGAGTAATGATCCACGATGGTTAACGCGTAGACGTAGCCACTTCTGCTTGGGGTCAGTTTTACATGATCCAAGGCTACCAGTTCCAACGGTTGCCGGGTGACGATGGACTGTAGGGGAGTCTTCTGGCTGGCACGGTCCTTCCTTCTCAGGTTGCACGGGCCACAGTCTCTGCACCACTTCTCAATGGTTCCCCTCATGCCTACCCAGTGGAATCGCTCGCGCAGCAGGAACTCCAGCTTCTTCCACCCGAAGTGTCCAGCTCCGTCGTGGTATGCCTCCATCACCATGGCTGCGTCTCTTCGTGGCACCACTACTTGCCAGAGTAGTTCATGCGTCCGGGAGTTAACCATTCTGCGGCACAACTTCCCCTTGTAAAGGAACAGTCGACTCTTCTCTGCCCATAGTTGTTTGGCTTCCTCCGGAGCGTCTGGTTCAAGGCAAGCCTCCGGGCGAGTCAGCATCTCCTTCACCAGTCGGACGGCAGGGTCGCTGTCTTGCGTTTCCGCCCAGTTGTAGTGAGGTAAGGGGTTCAACGTAGCAGCCTGCTTACTCCTTACCCGGTGGGAATACTGGATAGTCCCATGACGGTGGAACGCAGGGAGTTCAACTTCTTCCAGTCCCTCCGGATCTTCTCCTTCGTCCGGCAGGTTGGGCATCCTGGACAGGGCATCCGCGTTGGTATTGGAGCGTCCGGCCCGGTATTTGATTGTGAACTCGTAGTTGGACAGACGGGCCATCCACCTCTGCTCCAGGGCACCGAGTCTTGCCGTGTCCAGGTGTGTCAACGGGTTGTTATCCGTGTACACGGTGAACCGGGAAGAAGCGAGGTAATGCTTAAAGCGCTCGGTGACTGCCCATACTACGGCCAGGAACTCTAGCTTAAATGAGCTGTAATTCTCGGGGTTCCTTTCGGTGGGTCGCAGTTTTCGGCTGGCGTAGGCGATTACTCGTTCCTTCCCCTGCTGGATCTGGGACAGTACGGCTCCTAGCCCGATGTTACTGGAGTCGGTGTAGAGGATAAAGGGCTGGCTATAATCCGGGTACGCCAGGATTTCGTCCCCCGTGAGGGCCATCTTCAGCTGGCGGAAGGACTCTTCTTCCAGCTCCTCCCATTTGAAGGGCGGCTTCTGGTTCTTGGCCTTCCGGGACTGGCCTATCAGGAGGTCCTGCATAGGTGCTGCCTTTTTGGTGAAACCGGGAATAAACCTTCGGTAGTAGCCTACCAACCCGAGGAACTGCCGCACTTCTTTTACGCTGGAGGGGCTTGGCCATTCCTTAATTGCGGTGATCTTATCAGGGTCGGGAGCCACTCCGTCAGCGCTCACCACGTGTCCCAGGTACTGCACCTTTGGTTTCAGGAGGTGACACTTGGAGGGTTTCACCTTTAGGCCGTAACTCGCCAGAGCTTCGAACACTTCCGCCAGGTGTTTCAGGTGGTCCTCATACGTCTTGGAATATACGATGACATCGTCCAGGTACAACAAGACCGTCTCGAAGTTTCTGTGGCCCAGACAACACTCCATTAGTCGTTGGAAGGTTCCTGGTGCGTTGCAGAGTCCGAACGGCATGCAGGTGAACTCGCTAAGTCCCATCGGGGTGGTGAATGCGGTCTTCTCCCGGTCCGCCTCTGCTACAGGAACCTGCCAGTACCCGCTAGTGAGATCCAAGGTAGAGAAGAAGTTAGCAGATCTTAAAGCAGCCAATGACTCCTCTATCCTTGGTAAGGGGTACGCATCCTTGTGTGTGATACGGTTGATTTTCCGGTAATCTACACACATCCTCATGGTGTTGTCTTTTTTTCTGACTAAGACTAGTGGAGCTGCCCAGGGGCTACAGCTATCCCTGATCACCCCAGCCTCCTTCATGTCTCTAAGCATCCCCTTGGCGTGTTGGTAGTGGGCAGGGGGTACGGGTCGATACCTCTCTTTTATAGGAGGATGGTCTCCCGTGGGGATGTGGTGTTCTACCCCCTTGACTCGCCCGAAGTCTAACGGGTGTTTACTGAACACTCTCTCGTACTCTTGAACCACCCGATAGACTCCTTGTTTCTGGTGTGCGGGAGTGGAGTCAGTACCCAGATGTAGTTGCTGACACCAGTCCTCCATGTTTTTCTTAGAGCCGTTACCTTCCTCCGGGTGAGATGGAGGCAAGGGTTCCACAGATTGTATAGAATTTTGGTTAATGGTGTATAATTTAGCTAGCGTGGCATACCGGGGCAGATACACTTCCCTCTCCCCGATATTTATTATGCGAACGGGCACCCTCCCATGGCGTACATCAACCACCCCCCGTGCTGTCAAAATGGTGGGCCTACTGTCCGAGTAAACTGGTTCTACCATTGCCTGGTAATCCCTACCTCTCAGACCAATAGCTGCCCGGCACCAAATCATCATTTCACTTTTTGGGGGCATGGCAATAGGAAAAGGGTCACACATTCTTACGCTACCAATCTCACCGCCGGAGAGTTCCACCTGTTGCCGTCGCATCAGTGCCCGGATCTCTTTCTGGAGCACCCGCTGCTCGCCGGAGCTGGCGTTCTTGGCAACCTGCTGTAAAAGGAAAATCACCTCTGCAAGACAATTTTCAATTACATTAGTTCCTAGAGTTATTTTTGGGTGACTCTCATGTTTGTCAATATCTACAATGATCAGTCCCTGTGCTGCCAGTTCGACTCTACCGATTTTGATGGTCGTCTCTTTAAATCCGATCTGTGGCACAGGCTGGCCATTGCTGGCGATGATACTCAAGTCGTCGTCAGGGTAGCGGGTAATATCCGAGTCATTCCAGTACTGCTTAAAGAGCACGTACGGGATGGTGGTGACCTGCGACCCGGTGTCCAGTAGGGCACTCATGGGAATGCCATCCAGTACCACAGGCAAGACTGGACGTCCTCCCACATATCTGTCGCGCCAGTTCGATGGGCCTGGTGATCTTTTTTCTGGGGGTTGGCCCTCTACCCCAGGTTGTGCCCGTTTAAAGAACAGTACCTTGCCATATGTCCGGGTTGATTGCAGCGGCGGCAGATGGGTCGTCCGTCCTCGCTGTATCGGTCACTGGGTCTTCCTCTGGCCGGTGGGGTCCTCCTTGGTCGACGCCACGGGATGTCCTCCGGTCCGGATGCCAGCTGGATCTTCCCTGGGGTGGAAACCTGTAAAGACTGCACAGTTCGGGTTAGCACAGCAACGCTCTTAGCTAGCTCTTGGACCTGATGGTGTAGGTCTGGAGCCGGGTCATTGTCCAAAGCCTGCCCATCAGCTCCCACAGGCCCTGCCGACAAGGGCACCGCCTCCTGGTGGTAAGTAATAGCTGGGCGCCTGTGGGTCATAACGCCACCCGGTGCCGGTTCTCGGAGCACCCGGATGGCTCTGTCCTTGAACTGTGCAAAGCCCAGATGGGGATCCTGTAAGGCCATCGCCCGCAACTGGGTTCGGTGGGCATTACAATACAGTCCCTCTATAAATTGTTCAGTCAACAGCCTGTCCTCGTTTCCCACTCCATCAGGGTCGGTCTGCTTAATGGCCCTCAGGGCCTCTTGTAGGTTTAGTGCATAGTCCCTTATACTCTCCTGCGCTCGCTGCTTGCACCCGTAGAATCTAAGCTTAATCTCGGCTGAGGTGCGGGTATCAAAGGTATCCTTCAGCCGGGTTAGTATCCCTGCGACAGTCTTCCTCCCAGGTGGCCAGGATTTTACTTCCCTTTTAGCTGCCCCGGTTAGTTGGGCCACCAGGATGCTCACTTTTTGCTCTTCTGTGAGGGGGTACACCTGGAAGAGGCTATCCAGCTTTTCTCTAAAGTCATGCAGGGTATGTGACTCCCCTGAGTACTGGGGTAGCCAAGCTGCTCCCGGGATATAGGGCATGGTGAAGGGCATAACTGCAGCAGCGGTGGCGCTGGCGGGGGTTGAGGCAGTGAAGCTCTCCTCCGTATCCGACATCTTCCTCCCCCCTAGTGGACCGTGGCCTACCTTGCGATGATCCTGTTCCGTAGGCCGCGGCTCCGCAGTAGATCATCAGGGTTGAGGACCTTCCGTCGCGCTCCGGTGACGTCGGCGTCTGCTGGGCTCCTTCCAGGACCTTACGCAACGTCCGGACGTGAGGCGGGGCTTCAGTTCTCGCGCGCTTTCGAAGTCCACGCCCCTCTTCTTCCCGCGCGGCGTCCTCAAGATGGCGTCCAATGGCGGGAAAACTCCACGGATGGCGGGAAGAAGGCCGAAGATGGCGCCGGGTGGCGGGAAAACTTCGCGGATGGCGGGAAGAAGGCAGAAGATGGCGCCGGATGGCGGGAAACCTCACCACTGGTAAGTTTGAACAGTCTTTGCTTTTCAGGCACGCAGTACCCGGTGGTTGCGGGCACGAGATCCTGCCGACTACGCCAAAGTTGACGCGCCCCTGGGCCTGCTGTGTCGCGCAGCGTCTCGCGCACGGGGGCTTACCCGGAACCGGATCAGATGAGGGTTGTAGTCTCCGAGTGGCGGGGACCCGGTCCGTGCCCAGGGGGTCAGACTCAGTGTGTGGCAGTCTTGATAGATGTTATTTGAGTGTTGACTACGCCACCCGTTGATTTGCAGCTATGGAGCTGCCGCTGCAGGGCAGACCGCTGAGGCCGGTGTAGAATTGTGCAGCGTGATAGTATAACCCCCAACGGGAGGGGTATGGCCTCAGGGCAGCCGACGTGGAAGATGGGGGTAGCAGGAACCACTCAGAGACGGTGCGGTGTAATTCAGGGTCTTTACTGGTAACAACGATAGACCCTCCCGGAGTACTTGCTAGCGAACGGGGCCTGGTCAGTCCTTGAGCAGATGGGATCTCCCCTGGCCAGGCGGAGTTGTAGGCCTCCCAAACTGACTGTACTCTTCTGGCTACCGTGCTAGAAGCGGATATAAGTAGCCCACGTCCCTGAGTGTACCGTGTGGTGCTCACCCGTATGGCCGGTGACTCGGGGCCTTCTATTGGCTTCCGCTCCACGATGGCGGTGCTGGTCCCACACGTGTGACCGTGCCTTCGGGTTTCTGGGCCTGAGGACCTGAAATCCCCTGCCGGTCGGCTTCTGCTGCTGGGTAAGAGTTAGTCCCCACAGCCTCGGACGCCGGGTCCGGTAAGAAAGCTTCTCAGTCAGGGCGAGCTCTGCAGCTGCCAGCCCCTGACTCGTAGTAGTATTGCTCCCACTGAGCTCCTGCTGTTTCTTCCTATGACTGTTTCTTGTCTCTACTCTCCTTGACTCCTAACCCTGCTCCAGCCCCGGGTTTATATAGGGGAAGTTCTTCCCCTCCCAAGACTGGGCAGGAGGTGTGGCATGCATAGGATCCCTGGCCAAGAGACCTCCCACCTGCTCTCAGACATAACATCTCTATCACTGTGGCAACCAGACCCCTGGGGTGTCACACATTTCAAGGTCCTGGAGTGGCCTACCAGTCTCCAGATCTAAACCCTATAGAAAACCTTTGGAGGGAGTTGAAAGTCCGTGTTGCCCAGCGACAGCCCCAAAATATCACTGCTCTAGAGGAGATCTGCATGGAGGAATGGGCCAACATACCAGCAACAGTGTGTGCCAACCATGTGAAGACTTACAGAAAACGTTTGACCTTTGTCATTGCCAACAAAGGATATATAACAAAGTATTGATATGTACTTTTGTAATTGACCAAATAGTTATTTTCCACCAAAATTTGAAAAAAATTTCTGTCCAAATCAGACAATGTGATTTTCAGGATTTGTTTTCTCATTTTGTCTCTCATAGTTGAGGTCTACCTATGATGTGAATTACAGGCCTCTCTCATCTTTTTAAGTGGGAGAACTTGCACAATTGGTGGCTGACTAAATACTTTTTTTCCACACTGTATATCCATGTCTATAGGCAGCCTAGAACTCATGCTTTTAATGGGGGCGACTGTTCTGGCTGTTATAGGATGCTCTGGTTAGGAGTCTGACACTCATGCTTTTATGAGGGCATCCTGGCTGTAATAAGAGCTTTATGGCTGAAGCACTTTTTTTGTGATTGACACAAGGTTGCTTATTTATAAATTGCTCTAAGGAAAATAATTATCATCCTTCCATCTAACTAATAAAACTTCACTTTTCTTCACACTTGATAAAACTTATTATCCTATACAAACTGAAAAATGTAAAAAAATATCTGGTGTCTTACCCCATAGTATCTACTGTTCATTCCTTTGTGCCAATTGACATGCTAAACTAATAGCATGTCGGGGGGCGGGGAGAGGAGGTGTGTTAAAGAAAGTTAAACTGGTGTTTACCTAACAATGTATGAGGAGTGGAGTGCACCTGATCCTTTTCTCTACTGCTGTTAGTCAAGCATGGTAATTTGTCCCAAATAAATGACAGTTAGACACTAAGGAGAAAGATACCAGATTTTTTTTTTTAATTTTCAGTTTCTCTAGTATACATTTCAGCTAGTGTGAATGAAAGTGATGCTTTATTAGTTACTGTAGTTAATTATTTCCCTTAGAACAATGCCGATTTGTGCACTATATTTTTTGCAGCGACTGAAGACTGAAAAGCGTTTGAGATATATATTATACTAGTGTTGGATGCTTTGATGCTGGATTTACAAATTTTCTAGAGATATACCTTGTTATGGCAGGCTTTCTTTCTCAAAAAATGAATTATAGTTTTATATCATTGAGGCTCGTCAAAATTTCTCCAGTTAAATCACATTGCTATTAATATAATTTTCAAAAATGTAAAAACCTTTAAACAGCATTTGAAATCATGGTCAAAGTTTGAAAGCCTTGAGACATTCTTGCATCAAAGTGGATATAAAAAGTCTTCACACTCCTGTTAAAATGCCAGGTTTTTGTCATGGAAAAAGAATCATTTCTGATCTTTTTCCACCTTTATGGTATGTGCACACGGTCAAGACCCGCTGCTGGTTTGACGCTGCATGTTATTCAGCGTCAAACCTGCAGTGTCCTGATGTTACAGCATAGTGGATGAGATTTCTAGAAATCCCATGTCCACTATGTGTCTCCGTACACCTGCGGATCACCCGCCGAAACTGACTTGCGGCACGTCTTTCAGACCTGCAGCATATCAATTTCTCTTGCGGGTCCGCGTGTAGACTTTCCCCATAGACTAACATCTATGAGGAAAGTCTGCATGTGAAAAAATAAAAATGATGCCACTCATTTGCATAACGAGGGCGGAAGACGAGTGGCTATTCTGCAGCGTCGGGTCTGCAGGCGGCTTCTGACCGTGTGCTCATATGACGCGCCCCCTGGGCCATATTCTTTAGGGGAATACCCGGAGCCGGATCAGATGGGGGTTGTAGTCTTCCGAGTGGCTGTGACCCGGTCCGTGCCCAGGGTGTCAAGCTCAGAGTATGTGGCAGTCCTACAGATGTTATAAAGTTCTTTATGTCGACTACGCCACCCGTTGTATTGCGGTCACTATGGCCGCCGCTGCAGCAGGGTCCGCTGAGGCTGATGGTGTTGGTGCAGCTTTTGATGGTATAATCCCCAACGGGTGGGGTATAGCCTCAGGGGGATCAGGTGCAGAGGATGGGAGTTGTGGTGATGCAGTGTAGACGGCAATCAGAGACAGAGTCGGGTTATGCAGTTTAGGATGTTTACTCACTGCTGATGTTCTGGTCACTCCAGCTTCGAGTGACCTCCCGAGCCGTGCTGCGTCCACCAGGTTCTGGATCCAGCCAACTCCCAAATAAGTCCGGAGCGTGACCCTGAGCTCTCCTTCTGTCCTTTCTCTGGCCGTCCCCACTATTGATCCACCCAGGTCCAGCTCCCTCGGGCCTTCTGTGGGGAGACCCTTGGCCTGGGGTTCCCTGACCCTCCTCGTGGTATGCCTTCGTGGTGGATGTGGTGGGTGACCGTGACAAACGCTGCCCACGGTCTCCGGTCTCTGGCTGGGGAGTGTTTTTGCCCCCACCAGCTTGGGTTCCGGTACCCTGTGCCGACTCTTCACCCGGGGATTTAAGTTGGGTTCTTGGAGTCCTTTTCTTCTGGTTCCCCCTCTGGGTCTCTCTCTCTCCTCTCTCACTCTGGGTCTCTCTTCTCCTCCGCTCGCTGACTTTCTCTCTGCAACTGACCCTGTTCTTAGTTGGTGCCCACCTTATATACACCCTCTATGTGTGAGCTCAGGTGACCAGCACCCAATGAGCTCCTATCTTTACCCAGGCTGCTCCCCCTATCTGCCCCTACACTACTTGGGATGTTCCACCCCCCTCCCACTCCAGCCAGGAACAGACTCGGTCGTACCTGCACATTTCTAAGTGGGAGTACCGTCGGCCTGTTCCTCGGAAATGGGATGTGTGTAGTGCATGCAGCCTACCGAGCTCAGATCCACACTCCATCCTTACCCGGGAGTGGAATATCACACCTCTGGGTTGAGGTGCAATACCCCTGTAGCAGCCGAATCCTCAGGGTGCTACACATACCCTTAGCTTCACTCATAATCTGTTCAAATCCATTAAGAAACAAAGTGTAATCATTTTGTGGGGGAAAATAATAAAATTGAAACAACAACAATGTGGTTGCAACAGTGTGAACACTCACTTATAATTGGGGATGTGGTTTTGTTCAGAATTAGCCAATCACATTTAAATTCATGTGAAATATTAGTCAATACACAGCTGCCATCATTTAAAGTGATTTTGATTAATCTCATGAAAAGTATAACTGTTCAGTAGGAATTTTATAGGATTTTATAAGTTGCATTTTGCAGCAAATGCCATGGTCCATAAACAGCTTACAACACAATGAAGAGATCTCATTGTTGAAAGTTATTAGTCAGGAGAAGGTACAAGAAAATTACCAAAGCATTAGGTATACCATGAAACACTGTGAAGACTGTCATTAAAAAGTGGCTTAAATTTGGCACACCATTAACATTACCTAGAACTGGACAGATCTCAAAAATTTATGAAAAGACAAGAAGAAAGTTGGTCCGGATGTGTGCTGCATGTGATAACAATCTCCCGTATTACTTGTATGTCTACCTTTGTAGTAGGATGGTAAGACGGAAGTCTTTTCTTACATAGGAAAACATCCAAGCCTTGCTATGCTTTGCCAAAACCTAGATCAAGTCTACCAAAAGCATGTGGGAAAACGTATTATGGTTTGATGAGACCAAGGTTTGACCATAATTACAAAAGATATGTTTGGCACAAAGCCAACACTGCGCATCACCAAATGAACAAAATACCCACAGTGAAGCATGGTGGAGGCAGCATTATTTGGGGCTATTTTTCAGCAGCTGGAACTGGAGTTTTAGTTAAATTGGAGGGATTATTGGCAGTTTCAAATATCAGTTAATTTTGCAACTTAACCCTTAGGCCTCTGCTAAAAATCTGAAGATGAATTTCACCTTTCAGCATGACATTAACCTTAAGCATACCATCAATTCAGAAAAGGTATTGGCTTCCCCAGAAGATCAAAGTTTTGGAATGGCCCATCTAGAGCCCAGGTCTGAATCCAATTGAGAATCTGTGGGTTGACGTGAAGGGGGCTGTACACAGGAGATTCCCCTGTAATCTGGCAGATTTGGAGCGCTACTGCAAGAAAGAGTGGGCAAAGAGTGCCAATTATAGATGTGCCAGGTCATGCTAGACTCTTACCCTAAAAGACTGAATGCTGTCATAAATTCAAAGGGTACTTCAACAATGTATTAGTTTTAAAGGATCATATTTATACAACCACATTATTTTAGTTATTTCTTTTTTTTCTACCTAAAAAGTTTTCAAGTTTTTTTTAATTGAATTGTACATATTATGGGTGACATTAAAGGTAGAAGAAGTTCTGAAATGATTCTTCTTGGTATGGTTTCTTACATGACAAAAAACTGGCATTTTAACAGGAGTGTGTAGACTTTTTAAATCTACTGTAGGGGCTTATAAATTGTACTCAGAACAAATTCACAAAGTACCATTAACTACAGAAGCAATGGCTGATATCCCCAATACAATGCAAAGTCAAAACAGTGTAAAGGGCATTGGGACTAGGTATGTACCCCAAGTGTGAATGTCCCTTTTAGGCAGCAACAGGGGGTTCAACTCAGAGATAAGAATCCTGGGATTATAATACAAGTTTACAAGTTAAATAAAAAATATATGTAAGTTAGAACTTTGTTGGGACATGGGGAAATAAAAGATTTTTCATTTGTCCATCTCATAGAGAAAAGTTAAAATCCATCCATTTACATTAGAAGGAAGGTACTTAGCCCATAAATCTAGCACTAAGTACCTTTCTCCTACTGTGATTTTTTCTAGAGCAATATTGCGGTTCCATTTTTCCAAAATTCCACATGTACATAATGTAGCACTTATCATTTTTCATGGCAGTAATGTAGTTCCAATTGTCTAAATTTACCATTCTAGCAACCTAGAGTGCAGCTATATATTTTTTATATTTTTATGAACATTAGCTAGCTGCCTTTAATAAACTGTAAGCTATTTCCTATATGAAATTTGCATCTTTTGCAATACACTGCTTAACCGCTTCCCGACCGCCCACTGTATATAAACGTCAGAGCTGCCTGGGCTCTGTGCAGCACCGACGTTTATAAATGGTCGGTGGTCCCGCAGCGCTCAGGACCCCCAGGGTCCTGCAGGCGCTGCGGTTGCGGTTCAGATCAGTAGCAGTGACAGGGGACATCATCGGGACCTGATTGGATCAGGTCCCAATGATGTTAACCCTTTGCTATCTTCTAGATGCCGCGATATATAGCGATCACGGCATTTAGAAGATAGTGAGACGAGAGGGGGGGTCGTCCACTTACCTCTCCAATGGCCCGCTGATGTCTGAGAGGACCTGCCGTTGTCATGGCAGCCAGAGGGCAGCCGGAGGTCACATGACCACCTCCGGGTCTGCCATGTATGGTGTCCTGCTAAGCTCAGCCTGCAGCTGAGTCTAGCAGGAGACACTGACTGTGAAACTGTCAGCAAAGCTCTCATGCAATGCAATACATGTCTATTGCATTGCATGAGAACAGTGATTATAAAAATTAATGTCCCATACAGGGACTAAGGAAAAATGTAAAAAAAAGTCTAAAAAATGTTTTCAAACTGTTTAAAAAAAATCACAAAATAAATAAAAATAAATAAATAAAATATTAAACCAATAAATCCGTATATTTATGCAAAAACAAACACACATTTGGTATCGCCACATCCGAAACAACCCGATCTATAAAACTATCACACTAATTAACTCCTTCTGTGCACACCGTAATAAAAACAAATAAAAAACGGAGCAAAAAACTATGCTATTTCATCATATCGCCAAACAAAAAGTGGAAAAAATGCAATCAAAAAGCAAAATGGAAATAAAAATGGAACCACTGAAAACGTCATCTTGTTCCGCAAAAAAAAAGCTGCCATACAGCTCCATCAGCCGAAAAATAAAAAAGTTATAGCTCTCAGAATAAAGCGATGCAAAAAAAATATTTTTTCTATAAAATGGTTTTATTGTGTAAAAGCGCCAAAACATAAAAAAATATACAGTAAGTGTAGTATCGCTGTAAACGTACTGACCCGAAGAATAATGCTGCCTGATCACTTTTATCACACGCAGAACGGCATAAAAAAAAACCTCAAAAAACTATTCCTGAATTGTTGGTTTTTGTTAATTTTACCTCCCAAAAAACGTAATAGAAAGCGATCAAAAAATGTCACGTGCCCAAAAATGGTACCAATAAAAATGTCAACTCGTTCCGCAAAAAACAAGCCACCACATTACTCTGTCGGCCGAAATATGGAAAAATTATAGCTCTCAAAATATGGCGATGCAAAAGCTAGATTTTGAAAAAAAAAAGCGTCTTTTAGGCTGCGTGCCCACGATGCGTTTTTTAAGCATTTCCGCAGCGGCAAAAGCACTGCAGAACCGCTAAAAAACGCATGGTAGAAGGCCTGCCATGTCCCCCAATGATAATCCGCATGTGCTGTGCACATGCTGTGGAAATTTCCGCTGCGGATTATCATTGCAGAAAAAAACGCAGCAGTACCAATTATTTTGCGGAAGTGCTGCGTTTTCGGCGCCATTGACTTGCATTAGAACGCGCCAATTCCGCAAGACTGCATCTGTACTTGCGCAATTTGCGCGTTCTAATGTGCGGATGGTACCCGGGTGGAGAGGAGAGGAGAGTCTCATCCACACCCAGGTACCATAAAAAAGGTGTAAAACAAAGAATAAAATAAAAAATAAATGTATACTTACCTTCTGGCGGCCCGCGGTGCGCTCCTCCTTCCTCCCCGGCACTTCGCGATGGAATGAAGGACCTGCGCTGACGTCAGAGTCATGTGACGGGTCACGCGACGCTGACGTCGGCAGGTCCTTCAATCCACCGCTGCCGGCAGCCGGGACGGTGAAGCAAGACACCGGGGGCCATCGGAGGGTAAGTATAGATTTATTTTTTTATTTTTTGACATTCTCTCGGTCACACTATATAAATCCATGCCGTTTGCATGGATTTATATAGTGTGACCAAGTTGTCAAGCACTTTCCAAGTGATGCTAAAATCGCTTGGAAAGCCCTTGTCAACCCGCATGCGTAAATGCAAGTGAAGAACGCTTCACTTCTGCATGTCCCTGGCAGGAAAACGCATGTACAATCCGCATGCGTTTTTTTCTGCCAGGGAGATGCAGAAACGCTCAAGAAAAAATCCTGAGCATTTCTGCATCGTGGGCACATAGCCTTAGTGTGTGACAGCTGTCAGTCATAAAAACCCAATATAAATCTGGTATCTCTGTAATTGCACCGACTCGAAGAATAAAGTAATCTCATCACTTACACCTCACGAGGAACGGCGTAAAAAATAAATAAAACCAATTCTTCACCTGCTACTGATTTGTTTATTATGTCTCCCAAAGATCGCAGTAAGGCTCTGCTCACATTTATCCTGCGCGCTGCGCTGAGCACTTGCCCCAGAGTTTCCGTGTAAATCTCTGAAATACATGATTCAGACGGAACCCATGACGGAAGATTCCCTGTAATGAGGCAGATATAGGCCACTGTGGATGCCGACTGGCCTGTGATCCCACGGTGTCAGTTTTTTTAGGCGCGCATAAAAGTGCGGTTGGCCACAGTTTTGTGCACATCTGAAAAAAAGGACACCGCTAAACAGAGGCCAGACGGAGTCCAGAGTAACTCTGCTGCCTCATTACAGTGAATGGATCCCGCAGGGGTTTCATCTGAATTACATCACTTGGAAATTTAGATGGAAACCCCGATGTAAGTGCTCAGCCTAGAGCGCCGGATAAATGTTACGGAAAATGTTCCCAATAAAAGCTTCAACTCAGTCCTCAAAAAAAGCTAGTCCCCACTCAGGTCCGTTATCTGTTAAAAATATAAGGGACTTCCAAGTTACTGGTAGCAGAAAGGCTCTGGAAAAGCGAAATAGCCCTTGCCCCCCAAAAGAAATTCAGAAAATTTTGTGCTCCCAAATCCAAATGCCTATTCTACAATAATTTGTTCTCCAATTGTCAAATAGCGCTCCGTCCCTCCCAGATCTCGCCGTATGGCTAAGCGGTACGATACAGCCACATATGGGGTATTGCCACTTTTAGAAGAAATTGTGTGACACATTTCGGCACCATTTTTACCCATTGCCCTGTGTGAAAATGTAAAATCTGAGGGTAAAACATTTTTTTGTGGTAAAAATATAATTATGTTTTCTTCACTGCCCAATGGTATAAATTAAAAAATTAAAAAATACTCACTACTTCCCTAGATGAATTCCTTGAGAGGTGTAGTTTACAAAATGGGGTCACTTGTGGGGGTTTCTGCTGTTTCGGCATGTCAGCAACTCTTCAAATGTGACATGGTGTCTGCAACCTATCCCAGCCAACATAGCGCTCCTTTCTCTTCCGAACCCTGCCGTATACCAAAGCAGTGGTTTTCCCCCACATATGGGGTATCGGCGTACTCAGGAGAAATTGCACAACAAATTTCATGGTGCAATTTCTCCTGTTACCCTTATGATAATGCAAAATTAGGGGATGAAAAACATTTTTTGTGGGAAAAATGTGAAAATTTTATTTTTACTGCTCAATATTATAAACTTCTGAAGCACCTGGGGGTGCAAGGTGCTCATCACACATCTAGATAAGTTTCCTAAGGGATCTAGTTTCCAAAATGGTGTCACTTGTGGGGGGTTTCCACTGTTTAGGCACATTAGGGTCTCCCCAAATGCAACATGGCGTCCGCTAATTATTCAAACAAATTTTACATTCAAAAGGTCAAATGGCGCTCCTTCCCTTCCAAACCCTGCCGTGCGCCCAAACAGTGGTTTTCCTCCACATATGGGGTATCGGCGTGTTCAGGAGAAATTGCACAACAAATTTCATGGTGCAATTTATCCTGTTACCCTTACGATAATGCAAAATTAGGGAATGAAAAACATTTTTTGTGGGAAAAATGTGAAAATTTTATTTTTACTGCTCAATATTATAAACTTCTGTGAAGCACCTGGGGGTGCAAGGTGCTCATCACACATCTAGATAAGTTTCTTAAGGGATCTAGTTTCCAAAATGGTGTCACTTGTGGGGGGTTTCCACTGTTTAGGCACATTAGGGTCTCCCCAAATGCAACATGGCGTCCGCTAATTATTCAAACAAATTTTACATTCAAAAAGTCAAATGGCGCTCCTTCCCTTCCAAACCCTGCCGTGCGCCCAAACAGTGGTTTTCCTCCACATATGGGGTATCGGCGTGTTCAGGAGAAATTGCACAACAAATTTCATGGTGCAATTTATCCTATTACCCTTATGATAATGCAAAATTAAGGGCTGAAAAACGTTTTTGTGGGAAAAATGTGAAAATTTTATTTTTACAGCTCAATATTATAAACTTCTGTGAAGCACCTGGGGTTCAAGGTGCTCACCACACATCTAGATAAGTTCCCTAAGGGGTCTAGTCTCCAAAATGGTGTCATTTGTGGGGGGTTTCCACTGTTTAGGCACATCAGGAGCTTTCGAAATGCAACATGGTGTCCGCTAATTATTCAAACAAATTTTACATTCAAAAAGTCTAATGGCGCTCCTTCCCTTCCGAACCCTGCAGTGCACCCAAACAGTGGTTTTCCCTCACATATGGGGTATCAGCTTGCTCATGAGAAATTGTACTACAAATTGTGTAGTCCATGTTTTCCTGTTACCCTTGTGAAAGTAAAAAAATTGGGTCTAAAGTAACATTTTTGTGAAAAAAAGTTAAATGTTCATTGCTTTCTTCCACATTCCAAAAATTCCCGTGAAACATCTGAGGGGTTAATAAACTTCTTGAATGCGGTTTTGAGTACCTTGAGGGGTGCAGTTTTTAGAATGGTGTCACTTTTTGGTATTTTCTGTCATAAAGGCCCCTCAAAGTCACTTCAAATAAGATGTGGTCCCTAAAAAAATGTTTTTGAAAATTTTGTTGGAAAAATGAGAAATCGCTGGTCAACTTTTAACCCTTAGAACTTCCAAACAAAAAAAATGTTGGTTCCAAAATTGTGCTGATGTAAAGTAGACATGTGGGAAATGTTATTTATTAACTATTTTGTGTGACATATCTCTCTGATTTAAGGGCATGAAAATTCAAAGTTTGAAAATTGCTAAATTTTCGCCAAATTTCTGATTTTTTTCACAAATAAACGCAAGTGATATCGAAGAAATTTTACCACTATCATGAAGTACAATATGTCCCGAAGAAACAATCTCAGAATCAGGGGAATCCGTTGAAGCGTTCCAGAGTAATTACCTCATAAAGTGACACTGGTCAGAATTGAAAAAATTGGCCTGGTCACGAAGGTGAAAACAGGCAGGAAGTGGTTAAAGGAGTTCATAAATCCAGTGGATGTTAAAAAGTACAGTTTACTACAATTTATTATTTGCCTAACAAAAGGAGTGATACATTCCTAAAATGTACAATACTGTGCAAAAGTTTTAGGCAGATGTGGAAAAATGCTGCAAAGTAAGAATTCTGTAAATAATAGAAGCGCTAACATTTTATTTTTATCAATTAACAAATTCAAGTGCGTGAAGAAAAGAGAAATTTAAATCAAATCAATTTTTATTGTGACCCACCTTTGCCTTCAAAACGTCATCAATTCTTCTATGTAGACTTGCACACAATTTTGTAGGAACTTGGGAAGGAAATTGTTCCAAACATCTTGAAGATCTAACCACAAACCTTCTGTTGTAGACAAATGAACAAATCCTTCTATCTCTAAAAGTAATCCCAGACAGCTTTCATGATGTTGACACCAGGGTTCTGTAAGGACCATATCATCACTTCTAGTTCTCCTTGTTCTTCTTTACGCTAAGGATAGTCCTTAATGACATTGTATGATTGAGGTCATTGATCTGCTGCAGAATAAATTTGGAGCCAATAAGACGCCTCGCTGATAGTATTGCATGCTGGATAAATATCTGCTTGTATTTCTCAGCATTGAGAACACCATTAATCCTGACCGAATCCCAAAATGTATTTGTTTCACTGTTGCCTGCAGACATTCATTACTGTTCCTTTCCAGATCATCGGCAAACAAACTGTCTTCTGTTACAGCCAAATATTTCAAAGTTTGACTCATCAGGCCAGAGAAATTGCTGACAGTTTCCTGCACTCCAGTTCTTATGATTTCAAGCATAGCAGAGTCAGTAGGTCTTGTTTAAAGGTGTGACTTTTTGTAAGGAAGCATGGATATAATATCTTTAGTGAAGTGCCAATCATTTGTCTCAGTGAGTAAATGAGTTCAGATGGTGATGGATTGAGCTGCCTATCAAAGAAAATTGGGCGACCTGGCTACAATCGCAACCATTCAGTGTGAATGTACAATTTTCATAGTCATGAAAATACAGAAAAATCTTTAAATGAGAAGGTGTGTCCAAACTTTTGGTCTGTACTGTATGTAAAAGGGATTTGGAAATCATTAAATATACCTGAGGGATTGCATTCCTGTGTCATAGCCTTGGATCCCTATGATGAAGCAATAATGTGGCGAAACATGTTGGGTGCTGAATTAATGAATTTTCAAATTGACTTTTCCCTAATAATATATGAGGTGTGGTATGCACTCTATTGCTATTTGCTATGCATGGCATTTGGAACAAATGAATGAAAAGTAGATACCGTAGGGAAATATATCAGATTCTTTTTTTAAGTTTTCAGTTGCTTTAGTATAGTATACGTTTTAGCATGTGTGAATAAAAGTGTTTTTTTTTTAGTTAAGTGAAATGGTGGTTACTATTTAGTAATTTGTAAATAAGCATTTCAGTAAACCATTGGTAGAAAAACAGTTGCAAGATTATGAACAACTTTTCTTCTCTAAGAAGCTGCTTATAATTGCAAGCTGAGTAGTGGTAATAATCACAATTTTACTTGATTCTGCAAGTATTGCTATGGTACCATGGGGTAAAAGAGAATATTATTCATTTTTTATTTTAGCAATTCCTATAAATTAAGTTACTGCAAAGCCATGGTTTACTGTGGAATTTTAATTTTTTTATACATTTTTACCTTTTTTGGATCTGAAATGTATTGTGAGATGTGTTTGTTTTTTCTGGTCCAATTCAAATAGACCAGAGGCGTTAAAGGAAAATAAATAGCTGTTCAGATGCTTTAGGAAAACAACATCTAATTCACTAAAAGAGCACATAATATTTTCTAGCTCATTGTTGAATCACTTCACTTATTTTATTTTACATCAAATATTACTTGTTTGTTTATTGATTTTTTTCTTGATTAAAGTAAATCTTACAATTTAACCAACACAAGATTCACATTACAGTATTTGAACTGTTAATGTTCTAACCATTACACATTTTATACATTCCTAAACTTTTCCAATCACAAACATTATACAAACTGCTTTATTTGAAAAACAAAATATTCATATAATTCATAAAAAGAAATGTGACTAAAAGCTAGAATGCAAATGGTCTTGCTGTATAATACAGCATGTTTTTTCCAAAAGGGGTTCCTCAAGACGTTAACATTTTATTTTGCGAAGAGTAAAATCTTCTGGAAAAATGTCCAGCAAATTAATTCAGATTTTGTCTGTACGTATGAGTAGGTTTTCAAAATCTCATGCACTAGCATAATACTGTTACTGACGAAACGTGGAGATCTAGCAACTATTAAGAAGCCTTCCACTGACAGTCTTGGCATTATCCCCTCTTCTTAATAGGTCCTAAAGAACACTTTGTTTTTTATAATTTCACCAATGTACAGGATTCTGTAAAGATCCCTCATTTGCACCCATGTAGTTGCTGGCCGGTGGAGCATGTTGTCTGTAAAACAGTCATGAAGCCAGTTCAAAGCCAGAAGACAGGGACAATGACAAATTAAGCAGGCAGTAGCAATCTCAGGAGGATAGCGAAAGGTAAAAGCAGGAGAGTGAATCTGGAGAAAAAATCAACAGTCAGGAAAAGGGTCAAGGGTCAAGTTCAAGTTACAATCTGAGTGTCAGACAGAAGAGGTAGTATAAGTACACTATGTTCAGAACAGGAGTCAAGATTTATGCACCAGAGTAGTAGTACCTATAACTGTCAGGGATCGCATGTATAAGGAAAATATAATATGGGCACCATGCTCAATAATTGGCCTTGCCATTGGCCAGTCAGCTAGACCTATTATACAGAATATAAAATATGATCAGCTGCGCAGCAATACAGACTGCCCAGCAGCACAGCAGAACACCCTTTAATATACTGTCAAGCTGGACGATCAAATATTACACCCAGCAATGAAGATAGTGCTGCATGACAGGGGAAGCAGGGGATGCAGGACTGAGGCCCAGTAGTTATGTGATGAGACCATCAGCCTCCGTGTGGGGCTAGGTGGGATATTTAAATGGATTGGGCATGATAAGATACACACCATCTTGGATCCGCCATTTACTCCTGTATAAAACATATTGGCCTGCTGATGAACCTGCTTTGGGGGAATGTGTTGAGGCATTTATGATGAGATAAGTAACCTCTTGGTATCTTTATCTTCAATTATAACCACTGTCACTTTATTGTTGTCAACCTCCTTGGGACTTATGGAGACTAGTATCATGGTTCCTCAGAGTCTTACTGAGAGATTGACGAATAAGTGCTAATACCTACAGTATATTACATGTTTTTGTAAAACAATAGAGGAATAGGTTATTATTATCTTTAAACACTATTATTGTCCTACTTCTTTCAGACTGCTCTATATGTATCCACATGTGATACATTGTTTAACCCTGATTATTATTATCTTTATCACTATTCTCTAAATTCACAGGGCCATATAGGGATATAAAGGGACAGCCATTGGGAAGCGGGGTGCCATATATCGTTCCATTTAGGTTGCCAACCTCTGCGGTCAGGTAGGTATAAATAAGAAGGTCAATATATAGTGCGTTATATTGTAGCTGCAATATCAGGTATTTTTTTATTTTACATTTTTAAAGGTATTTATGATATACTAGATGCAGGGCAAAGAAGAGTTGACAGGTAGCCAGCCCTGCAGATAGGAGTAGTATTTAGGAGTAAGAGGAAAGTTACTTCCTATAGAGTCAGCAGTTAGTAGTGAAGTGAAGCCAGTCACAGGGAGTGTGACAGACAAGGCCACATAGTAATGAGTGTGTGAAAGAAGAAGCAGAACAGAGGTAGCAAGATTCTGTAACTGGATCCAGTGGCAGAGTAATACTGTATGGCCAGAGCATTCTGGAACCTGAGTGATGAAGTGGAAAAGACATCCTGGACCCTGTGTGGTGAAGTGGAAAAGAAAGTGAGTATGGCCTGAATCCAGAAATAAAGTTGTGGGTTGTGGGCAGAAGGCAGCTAGTAGAGGAGTTTGCTGAAGAGGCAAATTGTAGGACAAACTTGTGAGTCTAAGTGAATAAATACTGGACTTGCCAGTCTGGGGCAAGGGTATGTACTGTAGCTTATACTGGCTAAAAACATGTATAATTAATTTATACATCACAAGTTATTTAAATGGTGCTGATATATGCTCCTCTATATGCTACATGGAAATTTTCTGTTGAGAATAATATCCAAAAATCTGTAATAAAATCCGAACGTGCTACCTACAGATTTTACATTGCGTTATCCCCATCTTCCCCAATTTCACCATGGATAATATCACTCTCTGGAGCAAAATTCCACATTGTACTGGGAGACATTTTTTATTTGACAAGCGCCAAAATTCTTTGAAAACATTCCAAAATTTGGCACTCTTGTTTTTTTGCAAAACTGTTTATTTTTTTCTGTTTTTATGATGCTTTCGATTACAAATTGAGCATTGATTAGCTAGAGGGTGTGTGGCCTCCCAAGGCCCAACAAGTTTACCATATGCCAGACTCTATATATCACTTATCTACTCTAGCTCTTGGTGGCTCTCATCATACCTGAACTGAAAACAAAACAAGTAATAATTCAACTAGGAATATAATTTGACAAAGCTGCTAACATAATGTTCTTCGCAGTGCAAACTTTTAATATGTAATGGAAATATGAAAAAAAGGTGAACATAACATTTACTTGGGGGCCTTACTAGTAACTGTAAAGCTTTGTGGTTATTGTGGTCAAATTTTTTGATAACAGTCTTTAGAGTTGACAGGAGCTATCTGAAGCTTTAAAAACAGCAGTTGCTATATGATTTGATGAAATAGCTGAACATTAAAAACATTTCAGTACAGCGTGACCCAAAAGATTGGAATTAAACATAAAACAACTTTGCATGAATCAATTCTTATACAATGTGGTATGAAATGTTTTTCATATATATAATGGGCATAAGTGGAAACTTTTCACCCAAGCTAAGTACAAGTACAGAAATCACTTTTATAAACTTTATAAACAAGAACACTTCATTAATTGTCAAGTTTTTATTTTCTTCAAACTGAGAACATTCTAAATAATGTAATTTATGCACAACTTTGACTTGCACATACAGGGGATTATTCACATATCTGCTTAAACTTTTTCCTGACTGCCCAAGTGCTAAATGCTGTATTAAATCCAGATCCAATGTCACCTCTAATCTCATGATATATTTGTCCAATTATAGTCATAACTAGCAGGATTTTAGAAAAATATTGTAAACACTAAAAGGAAACTCATGGCCAAGAAGTATAAGTAACGCTATGTCCTTTTATTTTTGCTACCAGATACAATCTTTCTATAACTGATAGGCTGTGTGCCCACGATGCGTTTTTAATGCGTTTCCGCAGCGTTTTTGCAGCTGTGGAAACGCATTAAAAACGCATGGTAGAAGGGCAGCAATGTTCCCCAATGATAATCCGCATGTGCTGTGCACATGCTGCAGAAATTTCTGCTGTGGATTATCATTGCGGAAAAAAACGCAGCACTACCAATTATTTTGCGGAAGCGCTGCGTCTTCGCCGCCATTGACTTGCATTAGACCGCATGGATTACGCATCACTGTATATGTAGATGCATAATCCAAGCGTTCTAATGTGCGGATGGTACCCGGTTGTAGATGAGAGGAGAGTCTCATCCACACCCAGGTACCATTAAAAAGCTGTAAAAAAAGAATAAAATAAAAAATAAATGTATACTTACCTTCTGTCGGCCCGCGCTGTGCTCCTACTTGCTTCCCGCCACTTTGCAGTGAGTTGAAGGACCTGCGCTGACGTCAGAGTCATGTGACGGGTCACGCGACGCTGACGTCGGCAGGTCTTTCAATTCATTGCTGCCGGCAGCCGGGACCGAGCGAAATAAGCCAGCGTGGGCCATCGGAGGGTAAGTATATATTTATTTTTTTATTTTTGCCACTCTCTCGGGTCACACTATATAAATCCATGCTGTTTGCATGGATTTATATAGTGTGACCTAGTTGTCACAAGCACTTTCCAAGTGATGCTAATCGCTTGGAAAGCGCTTGTCAATCCACATGCGGAAATGTCAGTGAATAAACACTTCACATCTGCATGTCCCTGGCAGGAGAACGCATGTACAATTCGCATGTACAATCCGCATGTACAATCCACATGTGTTTTTTTCTGCCAGGGAGATGCAGAAACACTCAGGAAAAAATCCTGAGCATTTCTGCATCGTAGGCACATAGCCATACAGTATTTTGAAACCAAAGATAGAAACATAATAAGCAAATACCCTGCATTAAATAAAGAAACAGCAATAGTGCATGAAAATATTATAGCGTACTTAGTTAACATAATTTTGATAAAAAAAAAATGCAAAATCCATCCCACCACTTCATGTTCATCGTAATCGGAATGGTCCTAACCTCTAATATTTAAAACCTTACCATTTGTCAAGTGACGTGCATGTGGATAAGGGCTGAGAAAGACTGAACCCGGCTAGTAGACACTAGAGATGAGCGGTGTTCGACTAGAACTGTTCGCCAATCTCAAATTCGAGCTGTTTTGGGCGGTGTTCGAGTTGTTCGACGAACCCGAACGATTTGCAAAAAATTCGGCTGTTCGAGGTTATGTTCGATAACTGTTCGTGCACCAAAAGCGTGTCCTGCATGTCTGGCGCTATTTAGAGCACCAATCATGCAGGGATTGTCTGCCACTCACTGTAATGCCACAGCCATGGTGGTTGTGGCATTACAGTGATTGCCCAAATCGATGGGAACAGTGCTCACAGTGAAACATGAAAAGCCGGCAATTCAGCAGCGGCATACAGCTGTACCCGACAATTTAAAACCGAAAGAATAGAGCTTCACACATAGATTAGATAGATATAAACATGTCAGCCACATATATACGAAGTACAGTGAAAGTGCTGCTTACTGTACTTGTCATTTAGCGTAAAGGATTTATCAAAAAAAATAATAGTGTTTTCATGCACCGTCTCTTTAAAAAAGCCGGCCGGCAATTCAGCAGCGGTACCCGACAATTTATAACAGACAGAATAGAGCATCATACATAGATTAGATAGATAGAAACATGTCAGCCACATATATACGAAGTACAGTGACAGTGTTGCTTACTGTACTTGTCATTTAGCGTAAAGGATTTATCAAAAAAAATAATAGTGTTTTCATGCACCATCTCTTTAAAAAAGCCGGCCGGCAATTCAGCAGCGGTACCCGACAATTTATAACAGACAGAATAGAGCTTCACACATAGATTAGATAGATAGAAACATGTCAGTCACATATATATGAAGTACAGTGATAGTGTTGGTTACTGTACTTGTCATTTAGTATTAAAATAAAGGATTTATTATTAAAAAAATTGGCGTGGGGTTCCCCTTAATTTTAGGCTCTAGCGGAGGTTAAGCAGACGGCTGGGGCAGATGTTTGAAGCCTGGGAAGGGGGTAATACCCACGGAGCTTCCCAGACTACTAATATCAGCCCCCAGCTGAATACATAGCCTTTACTAGCTATTAAAATGGGGGACCCCCCCAAAAAAATGACGTGGGGTCCCCCCTAATTTAATAGCTAGCAAAGGCTAGGCAGACAGCTGGGGGCTGATATTAATAGCCCAGGAAGGGAGCCATGAATATTGGCCCCCTCCCAGGCTAGAAACACCAGCCGTCAGCCGCCCCAGAAATGGCGCATTCATAGGATGCGCCAATTCTGGCACTTAGCCTCGCTCTTCCACGCTGCCCTGGTGCGGTGGCAGTGGGGTAATAGGGTTGGGGTTGATGTCAGCTTATAATGCCAGCTGACATCAAGCCCAGGTTAGTAATGGAGAGGCGTCTATAAGACACCCCCATTACTAACCCCATAGTCAAAGTGAAAAAAAACACAAACACCCAGAATAAAGTCCTTTAATTGAAATAAAGACACAATCCTTTATTGTTCTAAATTAAACCATACTTACCGTCACGCCCATTCCAGCTGAAGCCAACGATCTCCTGCAATAAAAGAAAAATAATAAAGCAACCTCATCCTTACCTTTCCATGGTTCCCATGACAGCTTCAGCTCTGCTACATCGAGATGACAGGCTGGACCGCAGCAGAACGCTGCCATCCAGCCTCTCATCCCGCAGACACTGAGAAGCGCAGGCTTACTTGCGCTGCTCAGCGTCTCTCTGTGACGACATCCAGATGAGCCGAGTTCATGTCCAATGAACTCGGCTCACCTCATGCACGTCACTGACAGCGTGGGAAAATTCTCCTGCACTCAGCGCTTCAGCGTGAGAATTCTCCCGCTGAAGCGCTGAGTGCAGGAGAATTTTCCCACGCTGTCAGTGACGTGCATAAGGTGAGCTCATGTCCAATGAACTCAGCTCACCTCCTGCACGTCACTGACAGCGTGGGAGAATTCTCCTGCACTCAGCGCTTCAGCGTGAGAATTCTCCCGCTGAAGCGCTGAGTGCAGGAGAATTTTCCCACGCTGTCAGTGACGTGCATAAGGTGAGCTCATGTCCAATGAACTCAGCTCACCTCCTGCACGTCACTGACAGCGTGGGAGACTTCTCCTGCACTCAGCGCTTCAGTGTGAGAATTCTCCCACGCTGAAGCGCTGAGTGCAGGAGAATTTTCCCACGCTGTCAGTGACGTGCATGAGGTGAGCCGAGTTCATTGGACATTAACTCGGCTCATCTGGATGCCCTCACAGAGAGACACTGTGGAGCGCAAGCAAGCCTGCGCTTCTCAGTGTCTGCGGGATGACAGGCTGGATGGCAGCGTTCTGCTGCGGTCCAGCCTGTCATCTCGATGTAGCAGAGCTGAAGCTGTCATGGGAACCATGGAAAGGTAAGGATGATGTTGCTTTATTATTTTTCTTTTATTTCAGGAGATCGTTGGCTTCAGCTGGAATGGGCGTGATGGTATGTATGGTTTAATTTAGAACAATAAAGAATTGTGTGTTTATTTCAATTAAAGGACTTTTTTCTGGGTGTTGTGTTTTTTTTAAATACTTTACTAGAAATTCATGGTGGTCATGTCTAATATTGGCGTGACCCCATGAATTTCGGGCTTAGGGCCAGCTGATAATGCCAAGCTGGCCCTAACCCCTTTATTACCCAGTGAGCCACCGCATCAGGGCCCTGGATGAGTTGGGTACAGCGCCAGAAGATGGCGCTTCTATGAACGCGCCATTTTCCGGGGTGGCTGCGGACTGCAATTTGCAGCGGGGGTGGCCCAGAAAGCTTGGGCCACAGAAAGCTTGGGGTTGATGTCAGCTGGCATTATAAGCTGACATCAACCCCAACCCTATTACCCCCTGCCACCGCACCAGGGCAGCGTGGAAGAGCGAGGCTAAGTGCCAGAATTGGCGCATCCTATGAATGCGCCATTTCTGGGGCGGCTGACGGCTGGTGTTTCTAGCCTGGGAGGGGGCCAATATTCATGGCTCCCTTCCTGGGCTATTAATATCAGCCCCCAGCTGTCTGCCTAGCCTTTGCTAGCTATTAAATTAGGGGGGACCCCACGTCATTTTTTTTTTGTATTCAGCTGGGGGCTGATATTAGTAGCCTGGGAAGCTCCGTGGGTATTACCCCCTTCCCAGGCTTCAAACATCTGCCCCAGCTGTCTGCTTAACCTCCGCTAGAGCCTAAAATTAAGGGGAACCCCACGCCAATTTTTTTAATAATAAATCCTTTATTTTAATACTAAATGACAAGTACAGTAACCAACACTATCACTGTACTTCATATATATGTGACTGACATGTTTCTATCTATCTAATCTATGTGTGATGCTCTATCTTTCTGTTCTAAATTGTCGGGTACCGCTGCTGAATTGCCGGCCGGCTTTTTTAAAGAGACAGTGCATGAAAACACTATTATTTTTTTAAATAAATCCTTTACACTAAATGACAAGTACAGTAAGCAACACTATCACTGTACTTATTATATATGTGACTGACATGTTTCTATCTATCTAATCTATGTGTGAAGCTCTATTCTTTCTGTTCTAAATTGTCGGGTACAGATGCTGAATTGCCGGCCGGCTTTTTTAAAGAGACGGTGCATGAAAACACTAATATTTTTTTTAATAAATCCTTTACACTAAATGACAAGTGCAGTAACCAACACTGTCACTGTACTTCTTATATGTGTGACTGACATGTTTCTATCTATCTAATCTATGTGTGATGCTCTATTTCTTCTTGTCTAAATTGTCGGGTACCGGTGTATGCCGCTGCTGAATTGCCGGTCGGCTTTTTTAAAGAGAGTGTCTTCTGAGCAGTTTGTCAGCTTTTGGACACCTTTGCAGGTGTTTTCTATGTGTTTCTATGTGTTTTTGTTTGCCTGCCATTGGTTTTAACGGTGTTCGACGGTGTTCTAAGGTGTTCGACGAACAGTTCGACGAACAGTTCCTCGAACATCCCGGTGTTCGACGAACCGAACCGAACCCGAACACTACGGGGGTGGCTCAACACTAGTAGACACACAGCCATGGGGAACCACGTGAATATAATGTCCAGCCCAAATAAAAGGCAGGTCACACCTTTATATGCACAGGGTGAAAACAAACTGAAAGAAAAAAACTTAAGAAATAAACTGGGATATTAGTTGGTGAGCATGAAGCATTTAAGTGCATGTTCACACTGGCCACTAAGCAGAAAAATCCAAAGATAGAAATAGAATAAGCAAATACCCTGCAGTAAATAAATAAACAGCAATAGTGCATGGAAATAATACCCTAGGGTACACATACTTTTTTCAGTTTGTTTGCACCCTGTGAATATAAAGGTGTTGCCTGCCTTTTCTTTGAACTGGATATTATATTCATGTGGTTCCCCATGGCTGCGTGTCTACTAGCCGGGTTCAGTCCTTCTCAGCTCTTATACACATGCATGTTGCTTGACAAACGGTAAGGTTTTAAATATTAGAGGTTAGGCCGATTAGGGTCACCATGAAGTGGTGGGATGGCTTTTGCATTTTTTTGATCAAAATTATGTTAACTAAGTACCCTATATTATTTTCATGCACTATTGCTGATTATTTATCTACTGTAGGGTATTTGCTTATTATGTTTCTATCTTTGTTTTTTTCTGAAAAGTCTGACTGCAGACTGCCAAATCATGACAGTGTGTGATCGCCAACCTGTATTTTCTGTGCAGTTGGGTGATCATATGAATGCATATACATGTATGCTATGTTATGCTAGCCACTACTCACCCATAAACCGTGAGGCTGGATTGTCAAGAGGTCCGAGGTCAAAAGCCAAGAGAGTACATCATAGACAGAGGGGTGAGGCAAAGGCGTAGTCAGAAAATAGTCTGAAGTCAATATTCCAAGAAGGTATTAGGTCACGACAAAAGGGCTAGGCAAACGGATGGTCAAGACAAGTCCTAGGTCGTGCAGCAAAAAACAGAATACCAGACAAGGAGCACAGAGCAAGCACACACCTCATAAGCCAAGCTACAATTGGCAGCAATCAAAGGCACAGCTCTGGTTAAATAGCCAGGTAATTACTCTGGACAAGAGACACCCTGGCCCCGATTGGACGGCTAAACTGTCACTCCAGACACTGACAGCTCATAAAGTACATAACTATGCACCCTACTACTTGAATCTTTGGACTAATATGCACAACCTAAGACTAGCACTCCCATTTTCATTGTGCTTCAGCACTACAGTAGGAACCACAATCAGATTTAGGCATTTTCTGTCCCTACTTGCAATGAGCTGTGCACTCTCACCTCCTACCCCTAGCCTGTAAAATGAGATAGTGACTTTGATAGTCCCTCCTGATTGTTTGCACAAGATCATGTGATTTGATAGCTGCAAAGCATACCTGGCCATGTTTGACATCATTAGCCCTGACTGCTGTAGTCTTCAGCAATGTGCCATCTTCATGAATCAAATCGTAAAGTGTTCAGATTTTGGGGGACCTGCGATTTTGAGGAAATTAGGCTTGAAGTCAATCCGTAGTGGATCGATCCGCTTATTTCTATAGGGACTAGGAAGTGCCGAAGCAAAAAGAACAACGATCAAATGGCCCATTATAATGAAAAAAACTTTATTGAAAACTATTTGCACAGAAAATTTGGGGAGGAAAAACAGGAGCCAAAAGTATACATTTACACTTAAAACCTACTTAAAAAACAAGCAAGTACCATGTGTGATGCAGGTATAGCATCTCTCTAGAATCCTACTACACCATAGTTATAGTGCAATAGAGAGAGTGCTCCCAAAAGAGGGAAAAAGACAATATGTATACATGATATATATAAACAAATTATGTTACTCATATCACTTTCCCTCCTATCTTATATGGCCACCATCGGCCGTCATTACCTTAGTAGGAAAAGCAGAGCCTGTACCACACGTGATTCTCCGACACGCGTTTCGGTGCCTATGCCTTTCTCAAGGCTCTCGAGTCCCGTTGACTCATGTATACATATTGTCTTTTTCCCTCTTTTGGTAGTACTCTCTCTATTGCACTATGACTATGATGTAGTAGGTCCTCCCTTCATACTTGCCGTTGGGAGATCAGCGGCCCTAGCCACTGATCTCCCGACGGTAGCTGCATGAAGGTCAGCGGCGCCGCCGGTTGGGGTGCTTCTGCTGCGGGCAGTGCCGGTCATCTTCCGGCTGCATCAATGCTGACCTCCGTGCGGCAGATGAGCTGCTAACGGCCACCATCATTTTCTGAAATCCCGCGTCGCTGATTGCCTGCGGCCGGACCAATCAGCGACGCGGGATTTCCTGGACAGAAGGACAGACAGACGGGATAAGACGATTATATATATTAGATATGCTGTCTCAACATCACTATTGTTGGCCCTCAGAATCCAGGAAAATTTAAACTCTGGTAAATTTGTGAAGTTCATCATTAATTTGAATAGTTATGAATTGATTAACTGATCTCTAGACCCTATCGATGAAATGTTTCTTTTAACCCCTTTACCCCCGAGGGTTGTTTGCACGTTAATGACAGGGCCAATTTTTACAAATCTGACCGCTGTCAATTTATGAGGTAATTACTCTGGAACGCTTCAACAGATCCCGCTGATTCTGAGATTGTTTTTTCATGACGTATTGTACTTCATGAAAGTGGTAAAATTTATTCGATATCACTTGCATTTATTTGTGAAAAAAATCGAAAATTTGGCAAAAATTTAGAAAATTTTGATTTTTATGCCCTTAAATCAGAGAGATGTAGCTCACAAAATAGTTAATAAATAACATTTACCATGTGTCTACTTTACATCAGCACAATTTTGGAGCCAAAATTTTTTTTTATTAGGGAGCTATAAGGGTTAAAAGTTGACCAGCGATTTCTCACACCAAAATTTACAAAACCATTTTTTTAGGGACCACATCACATTTGAAGTGACTTTGAGGGGCCTTTATGGCAGAAAATACCCAGAAGTGACACCATTCTAAAAACTGCACCCCTCAAGGTGCTCAAAACCACATTCAAGAAGTTTATTAACCCTTCAGGTGCCATGTCGCATTTCGGGAGCCCCTGATGTGCCTAAATAGTGGAAACTCCCCACAATTGACTCGATTTTGGAAACTAGACCCCTCAAGGTTTTATCAAGGGGTATAGTGTACATTTTGAACCCAGAGGTACGACACAATTTGATAACATAAGGTCATCATATTGAATAAGTTGTCATTAGTCTTGTGCGCAAGTGCTCGCTACTTAAGTTTGCATCGACTACTCGGGTATGCACCATGTATCACGGGTGCTCGATTGACATGTTCTAGTCCCCGCCCCGCATGTTTCATGGTTGTTAGACACCCAAAAAAAACATGCAGGGATCGCTCGTGCATGGCAGGCAATCCCAGCAACGTTTCTTTTGGCCGCGAAGCATATGGGGCAGAGACTCGAGCATGTCACTCGAACAACCCGCGATATTCAGTGCATACCCGAGCACCGGATGCAAACTCAAGTAGTTAGCACTTGCGCTCAACACTGGTCGCCATATCGTCATCATTTTTTTTTCTTTACTTTTGAAAAAATCCCATCCCTAACCCCAACCCTACCCCCAATCCCAGCCCTAACTCTAGCCCAACCCTAACCCTAGCCCAACCCTAACCCCAATCCCAATACACCCCCTAGCCTAACCCTAGCCCAACTCTAACCCTAGCCCAACCCTAACCCTAACACAACCCTAATACAACCCTAACTTTACAGTTCATTTTTATACGCCGTTCCTCGTGTGGTGTAAGTGTAGCACCCTGAGGATTCGGCTGCTACAGGGGTATTGCACCTCAATCCAGAGGTGTGATATTCCACTCCCGGGTAAGGATGGAGTGTGGAACTGAGCTCGGTAGGCTGCATGCACTACACACATCCCATTTCCGAGGAGCAGACCGACGGTACTCCCACTTAGAAATGTGCAGGTACGACCGAGTCTGTTCCTGGCTGGAGTGGCCGCGACCCCTGTGACGTCACACGCCTCGACCCCGAGCGTGACCAAGCAGGAAGTACCACCAGCCTGGTCGCAAGGCCTAGTACCCCCGGGCGCCGCAATACCAGCAGCGCCCCCTACCTCCGCGGAGCCCCCGGCCTGGTCGCAGGGCCAAGTAGCCCAGGGCGCCGCCGTCCTTACGGTGCCCTTTACCTTCCAGATACCCCAGGCCTGGCCGCAAGGCCCGGGCAACCCGGGCGCTAACACCACCGCGCCCATAAGACCAAGAGTGCCGCATCTGGGAGAGGACCTGTACGCCCAGCATACGTGCCCGGATGGGCAGCCATTTATATGGCCACCGGAGTTCCACCATCCGCGACTCCGGAGAGAGAGACCCCTGGATGAACCCCTGATCCCGGCTCCAAAGCCCGTTAAGAGGATCTCGCCCCCGCTAGCGGAAGCGAAGTTCGAGTGGGACCCCACCGGAGAAGATCTCATGGGGTTCACTCAAGAGACTCGGGCAGCTGCAGCGGAGCGTGCTGAGTGCTGCCGCCAACAGCTCGAGGACTTTGAGAGGGAGCGGAGAGAGAGGCGGGTCCGGGAACAGCAAGCTCAAATAAGGAGCGCGGAGCAGAAGAGCCGGGCCAGGAGAGACCCCCGTGCAGCGCATAGTCCCCGCACCACCGGGACTGTGATAAAGTTTAATATGCAGCATGGGTGGGGCTTCATCCGAGACCACCGCACCCTAGGCGACGTCTTCGTGACGAGGAGAGACGTTGAGTCCCACCTACCGGAGGGACACAGAGGTCGTGACCTTTACATCGGGGACGAGGTCACCTTCACCCGGCACAAGTGTGCCAAAGGACCCTACGCCCTCCATGTGCATCGTCTGACGGAGGAAGAGCTGCGGTGTGAGGAGGAAGAACAGGAGGACCCGGACGGGTCTGAAACTAGAGCCAAAGGTAACAATAAAGAAAGAGCAGGAGGACGCCGTCGTTAAGTACAGCGAAGCAGGAGCTGTATATAGTTGCCCGTCGGGGCACCATAAACTGAAACTGAAACTGAAACTGAAACTGTTACTGTTGCTAAATATAGTCCCCGTTGGGACCAGCAAGTGTGAACTGTTACCCGTTTAACCCCTAAATCCCACTGACCGAGGACTGAGAGCGGTCATTCCTCCCCAATACCTGGCCGAGGACTGAGAGCGGCCATAATCCCTGTATATAGTTGCGCGTCCTAAAGCGCCCCCTACCGGTTTTATAGGAAAACCATTTTTCAAGAAGAGACTGTCGCACTTTACCCGGTCACACGTTGCACAGTGACCGGAGGAGGAGCCAGAGGCGACGAGAATGTTTTATTTGCTAATATATGTTGTTTTATATGTTTATGAAAAAAAAATGTATGTTTATGGATGTTATGTCTTACAGCCCGAGGACGTGCTGTGATTTACCAGGGGGGAATGTAGCACCCTGAGGATTCGGCTGCTACAGGGGTATTGCACCTCAATCCAGAGGTGTGATATTCCACTCCCGGGTAAGGATGGAGTGTGGAACTGAGCTCGGTAGGCTGCATGCACTACACACATCCCATTTCCGAGGAGCAGACCGACGGTACTCCCACTTAGAAATGTGCAGGTACGACCGAGTCTGTTCCTGGCTGGAGTGGGAGGGGGGTGGTACATCCCAAGTAGTGTAGGGGCAGATAGGGGGAGCAGCCTGGGTAAAGATAGGAGCTCATTGGGTGCTGGTCACCTGAGCTCACACATAGAGGGTGTATATAAGGTGGGCACCATCAGAGAACAGGGTCAGTCAGTCTGTCAGCCTTTTGCAGAGAGAAGTCAGAGGAGTAAGAGGAGCAGAGCAGTCCCAGAGAGAGAGAGAGGAGAAAGAAGGAAAGACCCAGAGAGGGGACAAAGAGAGGACTCTGAGAACCCAAATTCAAGCTACGGGTGAAGAGTCGGCATCAGGGTACCGGAACCCAAGCTGGTGGGGGCAAAAACACACCCCAGCCAGAGACCGGAGGCCGTGGGCAGCGTCTGCCACAGCCACCCACCACATCCACCACGAAGGCATACCACGTGGAGGGTCAGGGAACCCAAGGCCAAGGGTCACCCAACAGAAGGCCCGAGGGAGCTGGACCTGGGTGGATCAATAGTGGGGACGGCCAGAGAAAGGACAGAAGGAGAGCTCAGGGTCACGCTCCGGACTTGTTTGGGGGTTGGCTGGATCCAGGACCTGGTGGACGCAGCACGGCTCGGGAGGTCACTTGAAGCTGGAGTGACCGGAACATCAGCAGTGAGTAAATACCCTAAACTGCACAACCCGACTCTGTCTTCCTTTAACATCTATGCTGCACCACCACAACCCCCATCCTCTGCACCTGACCCCCTGAGGCTATACCCCACCCGTTGGGGGTTATACCACCAAAAGCTGCACCTACACCATCAGCCTCAGCGGACCCTGCTGCAGCGGCGGCCATAGTGACCGCAATACAACGGGTGGCGTAGTCGACAATAAAGAACTTAATAACATCTGTAGGACTGCCACATACAACTGAGTTTGACACCCTGGGCACGGACCGGGTCACAGCCACTCGGAAGACTACAACTCCCATCTGATCCGGCTCCGGATATTCCCCCTAAAGAATATGGCCCAGGGGGCGCGTCATAAGTGATTAGACGAATTTATTTTTCGGTTCGGTGCGATTACAGCGATACCAGATTAATATCGGGTTTTTATGATTGACAGCTGTCACACACTAAAAGACGCTTTTTTTTGCAAAGACTAGTTTTTGCAATGCCATATTTTGAGAGCTATAATTTTTTCCATATTTCGGCCGACAGAGTCGGCTTGTTTTTTGCGGGACAAGTTGACATTTTTATTGGTACAATTTTCGGGCATGTGACATTTTTTGATCGCTTTCTATTCCGATTTTTGGGAGGCAGAATAAACAAAAACCTGCAATTCCGGAATTTTTATTTATTTTTTTTTTTTATGCCGTTCTGCATGTGGTAAAATTGATAAGGCAGCTTTATTCTTTGGGTCAGTACATTTACAGCGGTACCACATTTATATTTTTTTTTTTATGTTTTGGCGCTTTTACACAATAAAAACTATTTTCTAGAAAAAAAATTTTTGCAACGCTTTATTCTGAGAGCTATACCTTTTTTTTGTTTTCGGATGATGGAGCTGTATGGCAGTTTGTCTTTTGCGGGACAAGATGACGTTTTCAGCAGTACCATTTTTATTTACATATGTCTTTTTGATCGCGTGTTATTCCATTTTTGTTTGGTTGTGTGATGATAAACCATTGTTTTTTGCTTCGTTTTCTGTTTATTTTTTTTACTGTGTTCAATAAAGGAGTTAGTGGGACTGTTTTATAGGTCAGGTCGTTCTGGATGTGGCGATACCAAATATGTGTACTTTTATTGGTTTATTTATTTTTTTCAGAATAAATAAATATTATGGGTACAATATACACTCCTCAAAAAAAATAAAGGGAACACTTAAACAGCAGAATATAACTTCAAGTAAATCAAACTTCTGTGAAATCAAACTGTGCACTTAGGAAGCAACACTGATTGACAATCAAATTCACATGCTGTTGTGCAAATGGAATATACAATAGATGGAAATTATTGGCAATTATCAAGACACACTCAATAAAGGAATGGTTCTGCAGGTGGGGACCACACACCACATCTCAGTACCAATGCTTTCTGGCTGATATTTGGTCACTTTTGAATGTTGGTTGTGCTTTCACACTCGTGGTAGCATGAGACGGACTCTACAACCCACAGAAGTTGCTCAGGTAGTGCAGCTCATCCAGGATGGCACATCAATGCGAGCTGTGGCAAGAAGGTTTGCTGTGTCTGTCAGCGTAGTGTCCAGAGGCTGGAGGTGCGACCAGGAGACAGGCCAGTACACCAGGAGACATGGAGGGGGCTGTAGGAGGGCAACAACCCAGCAGCAGGACCGCTACCTCTGCCTTTGTGCAAGGAGGAACAGGAGGAGCACTGCCAGAGCCCTGCAAAATGACCTCCAGTAGGCCACAAATGTGCATGTGTCTGCAAAAAATGGTTAGAAACAGACTCCATGAGGGTGGTATGAGGGCCCGACGTCCACAGATGGGCATTGTGCTCACAGCCCAACACCGTGCAGGACGCTTGGCATTTGCCACAGAACACCAGGATTGGAAAAGTCGCCACTGGCAGACGTGATAGAGTCAGGAGATGTCGTGGAGAGTGATCTGCTGCCTGCAACATCCTTCAGCATGACCGGTTTGACTGTGGGTCAGTAATGGTGTGGGGTGGCATTTCTTTGGAGGGCCACACAGTCCACTAGGTGCTTGCCAGAGGTAGCCTGACTGCCATTAGGTACCGAGATGAGATCCTCAGACCCCTTGTGAGACCATATGCTGGTGCGGCTGGCCCTGGGTTCCTCCTAATGCAGGACAATGCCAGACCTCAGGTGGCTGGAGTGTGTCAGCATTTCCTGCAAGATGGAGGCATTGAAGCTATGGACTGGCCCGCCCGTTCCCCAGACCTGAATCCGACTGAGCACATCTGGGACATCATGTCTCGCTCCATCCACCAACGTCACATTGCAGCACAGACTGTCCAGGAGTTGGCGGATGCTTTAGTCCAGGTTTGGGAGGAGATCCCACAGGAGACCATCCACAACCTCATCAGGAGCATGTCAAGGCGTTGTAGGGAGGTCATACAGGTCATATGTTGGAGCTATGATTCATGTCAGTCCACTTGGTGCAACAGCTCTCCAAGGTAACATAGTAACATAGTTTGTAAAGCCGAATAAAGACTTGCGTCCATCAAGTTCGACCTGTTAGTTCTGTAATTGCTAAAGTTGATCCAGAGGAGGGCAAAAACCCCAAATGATTTGGCCAATCTTCACCTGAGGAAAAATTCCCTCCCGACTCTGAAACCAGCAGTCAGAATAAATCCCTGTATCAACCTGCTATTTTATATTATTTTTAAGTATATGCTGAAATCTGCCTGGTATCTATAAATGCATCCAGTCCCCGCTTGAACTGGTTTAGTGAATCCGACATTACCGTCTCCTCACTCAGTGAATTCCATATTCTCACTGCTCTTACCGTAAAGAACCCCTTCCTATGCTGGTGCTGGAACCTTTTCTCTTCCAGTCTTAGTGAATGCCCTCTTGTTACCGTAATATCCCTCCTTTTGAAGAAATCCCGGGCAAGATCTCTATACTGTCCCTTAACATATTTGTACACATTTATTATGTCCCCCCTCAACCTTCTCTTTTCCAGGCTGAATAGTCCTAGTTTTGCCAACCTCTCTGGGTATTGCAGTCCCTCCATTCCCTTTATTAATTTTGTTGCCCTCCTTTGTACCTTTTCAAGCTCATTTATATCCTTTCTATATATTGGGGCCCATAACTGAGCACAGTATTCCAAGTGTGGTCTGACCAGTGCTTTGTACAGTGGAAGAACAATGTTCTCATCCTTTGCAGCTATACCTCTTCTGATACATCCCATTACCCTGTTTGCCCTTACAGCAGCGGCCTGACTTTGGGCACTCCAATTTAGTTTGCTATCAATCAAGATGCCCAAGTCCTTCTCCATCTCTGAATTCCCCAATGATTTCCCATTCAGTGAGTACTGGTGACTTCCATTTTTCCTTCCCATATGTATGACCTTACATTTCTCCTCGTTAAACCTCATTTGCCATTTAATGCTCCACCTACCCAGCTTATCCAAATCCCTCTGTAGGTCTGCACTGTCCTCTTTTGTATTAATTGTTTTACATAACTTTGTGTCATCTGCAAATATTGATATTTTACTATTTATCCCGTTGACTATGTCGTTAATAAAGATATTAAATAACATTGGGCCTAGTACAGACCCCTGTGGTACCCCACTAGTGACGCTTACCCAATCTGAGTATATTCCATTTATAACCACCCTCTGCCTTCTATCCCTTAGCCAGTTAGCTACCCACTTGCAGACATTTTCCCCCAGCCCCATCATTCTCATTTTGTATACCAACCTATTATGTGGCACGCTATCGAACGCTTTTGAGAAGTCGAGATACACGACATCCACTGGTTCCCCCTGATCTAATCGAGAGCTAACCTCCTCGTAGAAGTCAATCAGGTTTGTTTGGCAGGAGCGATTCCTCATGAATCCATGTTGGTTCGTGATTAAAAGATTATTAGCATCAAGATGCTCCGTAATTGCCTCTTTAATGAAGCTTTCAAAAATTTTGCCCACAACGGACGTCAGACTCACCGGCCGATAGTTTCCGGCGTCACTTTTCGCTCCCTTTTTGAATATTGGCACTACATTCGCCTGTCGCCAATCAAGTGGCACAGACCCAGTCTTAACAGAGTCCTTAAATATAAGATATAACGGTCTGTCTATCACATTACTTAGTTCCCTTAGTACCCGTGGGTGTATGCCATCAGGTCCTGGTGATTTGTTTATTTTAATGTTACTGAGGCGTTTCTGTACCCCAACTTGGGTTAGATTAGTCATACTTAGTGGAGGATTAAGCTTGTCACTTCTCATTTCTCCTGTTAGTTCGATTTCCTTTGTGAAAGTTGTCGAAAAAAAATTATTTAATAGATTAGCTTTATCCTCATCTTTCTCTATGATTTTGTCTTCCTCACTTTTTATCGGTCCAATATTATCCGATTTAATCCTTTTACTATTTATATACGTAAAGAACAGTTTGGCATTTGATCTACTTTCCCTAGCAATACGTCTCTCTGTTTCCTCCTTCGCTATTTTTATTTGTTAAATAAGGAGTGTGATCACTCCTTTTAAGTTGCAGACTAATGAGCAGATCTAATTTGATGCAGGTGTTAGTTTTGGAAATGAAAATTTACAGGGTGATTCCATAATTTTTTCCTCAGAATTGAGTGATTCCATAATTTTTTCCCCCTGCTTGGTCTGAAAAAAATTACCCTTACCGAGTACCACATTTTTTATCTTGATTTCTTTTAGTGTTTCTTAAAGCCCTAAAGTTGCCATTTGAAATGACTTTAGTTTTGTGCCATGTCTGTGATCTGCTTTTTTTCAACAACATTAAACAACTGAATGAACATCCTCCGAGCCCGGTGATTCCATAATTTTTGCCAGGGGTTGTAGAAACATATCCTTGTTAGAACTCTCCTGTTAGGTTTTTTCTAGTTTGCTGGTCACATGACCATTTTTGCCTATTTAATCCGGCTCCGCCCTCCTGGCCTTGCTGGACTTCATTGTATTTACTACTCTTGAGCTAGCTTGGTGCTCTGTTGCCGTTCTCTGTTAGTTTTGCTAGGTCTTCTGACCTCTATGCTTTTTGTTGTGTGTTTGTCTTTGACTGCTACTATTTCTGCTAGGAGGTGTCCAACTTATCCCAGTCCCTAGTACTTGTAGGGATCCCTCCCTCACATCTATAGGTCTTCGTACAGACTAGCCGAGGACTTTAGCGGGTCTGATCGCAGGATCAGGTTCCCCGTTACATCGTAGGGATCTAGTTTAGTTCTATTGTAGGGACAGATCTCCTGTCTTTCCTTAGTCTCTATAGCAGATCATAACAATCCTACCCTTACCTTGTATGTGAATATTAAACATAAGAAGCATTAATACATTATACTCTTTTCATCCTTTCTTTTGTTTCTTATTTTAACATTATGATAATTGTGGCATAAGTTTAAATATTCTTCACTCCGTTCACCATCTCCAGGGCACTACACCTGCCACATGCTCCAATTATATACGGGTTATAGAATGGTAGGATAGAGGTGATTTTAGTTTGAACAAAATAGAAATGTATTCAGTGACCCATAGAAGCGCAAGTAAGCATGAAACGGCCGTCGTCCGATAGGTTTGCTTCTAACTCCCTTGCTTGCTGTTCTTTTAAAATGAAGCAATAAAGAAGAGGTTTTTTACATACTGGTGAGTGCTGTCTGTCTTTTACATTTGTATTTTCGTGGAACTTTTTTTGAGACAAGCACCCGGTGTACAGTACAGACCAAAAGTTTGGACACACCTTCTCATTTAAAGATTTTTCTGTATTTTCATGACTATGAAAATTGTACATTCACACTGAAGGCATCAAAACTATGAATTAACACATGTGGAATTATATACTTAGCAAAAAAGTGTGAAACAACTGAAAATATGTCTTATGTTCTAGGTTCTTCAAAGTAGCCACCTTTTGCTTTGATGACTGCTTTGCACACTCTTGGCAAAGTACTAGTGGTCAAAAGACCAAGCAAACTACAGAGTAAGGTACAAAGCACCTGGCTAGCTTAAGAGTAAAAGTAACACTGAAGTCCAGCAAGGCCAGGAGGGTGGAGCTGGATTAAATAGGCAAAAAGTCATGTGACCAGCAAAATAGAAAAAACTAACAGGAGGGTTCTAACAGTACCCCCTCTTCTATGAGGATCCTCCGGATCCTCCAGGCCCAGGTTTATGAGGAAACCTCCTGTGAAACGCTCCGACAAGTCTAGGAGCAGAGACATCATCCGCCCTTAAGAATGTGAGAAATTTCATATTCACCGTCTTCCTCCACCGGAGGAACAGAGACAGTGGCGTCCCTATCAGAAACATCAGCGTTTTTCAATAAGGAAACATGAAACACCGGATTAATCTTCCAACCTAACAGCAGATTGGTTAACTACCTGAAGCACCTTAAACGGACCCACAAACTTCGGGCCCAATTTCTTAGAAGGAATCCTCAACCGCAGATTCCTAGAAGACAACCAAACCATGTCACCAACAGTAAACAAAACCTCTTGACGTTTCCTGTCAAAGTACCTCTTGGATTTTTTGTTAGCCTCTTGAAGGTTACGACGTACATCAGTCCAAACTCTCTCTAAATCACCGGAAAAATTCTCCTCCTCCGGCACAGCCGATACCAATTTGGAGAATGACCCAAACGACGGATGTCTCCCAGTACAACAAAAAAACGGAGAACACCCAGCAGAAGAGGATGTATGGTTGTTAAGAGCAAATTCAGCCAGTGGCAGAAACTCAGACCACCCCTCTTGATTGTCAGCTACAAAACAACGCAAAAACTGTTCAACATCCTGGTTCTTTCTTTCTGTCTGTCCATTAGACTCAGGATGATAACCAGACGAAAATGATAAATGGACTCCCAACCTGTCACAAAAGGCACGCCAAAAAACGAGCCACGAACTGAGGTCCCCTATTGGAAACAATGTCAGTAGGAATGCCATGGAGCCTGACAATTTCTTTAACAAAAGCCTTAGCGAGTGTCTTGGCGCAGGGCAGTTTGATGAAGGGAACCAAATGACACATCTTGCTAAAACGGTCCACGACCACCCAGATAACAGTGCAACCCTCAGAGGCAGGAAGGTCAGTAATAAAATCCATAGCAAGATGTGTCCAAGGAGCACTAGGAACCTCCAGAGGGCAAAGCAACCCCGCAGCTGGAGCATGTGAAGACTTAGATCTAGCACACACAGTACATTGACGCACCCACTTAATGACTTCCTTCTGCCACCCAGGCCACCAAAAACTGCGACCTACAAGTCTCTTAGTCTCCGAAATTCCTGGATGACCTGCCAACCGAGACTCATGACACTCCACAAACAAATCTCTCCTAAAGTTCCTAGGCACAAACAACCTCCCATGGGGAGTGTTAGATGTGGCATCCTCCTGGGCTTTCAGAATCCCATCTTCCAAAACGGTGTCCAATGCTGCTATCACAACACCTTCCTGTAAAATGCTCTCCTCCTCCTCGGTACCAACCATGGGAGAAAAACTGCGAGATAAAGCATCAGCTTTTACATTCTTGGTACCCGGAATGTAAGTAACAGAAAAATTAAACCGCGAAAAAAAAGTGCCCACCTAGCTTGACGGGCATTCAAGCACTTGGCAGCATCAAGATAGATCAGATTCTTATGATCAGTAAAAACCTGAATGGGAAATTTAGCACCTTCCAAGAGATGACGCCAATGTTCAAATGCGAGTTTAATCGCCAGCAATTCCCGATTACCGACATCGTAATTAAGTTCGGTCTCAGAAATTTTTTTTTGAAAAAAAAGCACAGGGATGTACTCCATCCTTGTTTTCCTGAGACAAAACAGCACCGACCCCCACCGAAGAAGCATCAACCTCGACCAAAAAAGGCTTGGTCTCATCAGGCTGCATAAGGATGGGGGCAGAACTGAACCTCTCCTTGAGATACACAAAAGCTTCAATGGCCTCAGTAGTCCACTGAACCGTATTCGCACCTTTCCTGGTGAGATCGGTCAGCTGCTTAACAATTATAGAAAAATTCTTAATGAATTTTCTGTAATAATTGGCAAAACCCAAAAATCTCTGTATCGGTTTCAAACCAATAGGACTAGGCCATTCCTGCACCGCTTGAACCTTCACCGGGTCCATCTCAAAGCCCTCGCTGGAGATAATGTAGCCCAAAAAACTAATTCTCTGCACAGCGAACTCACATTTCTCCAGCTTAGCAAAAAGTGAATTGTCGCTTAACAACTGCAATACCTCACGTATGCTCTGCCAATGAGACTCCAGATTCGGCGCAAAAATTAAAATGTCATCCAAATACACCACCACATTCTTACCGATCAACGGTCTTAGGATGTCATTAATAAGGTTCTGAAAAAACGCTGGTGCGTTGGTAAGACCAAAGGGCATAACCAGATTCTCAAAATGACCCACTGGAGTGTTAAAAGCAGTTTTCCACTCATCACCTTCCTTCATACGTAACAAATTGTATGCCCCCTGGAGATAAATCTTAGAGAACCACTTGGCCCCCACTAACTGGTTGAACAAATCAGGAATTAATGGCAGTGGGTAGGAATTGCGTACAGTAATTTTATTAATTTCGCGAAAGTCCAGACATGGACGTAAACCGCCGTCCTTTTTTTTTTACAAAAAAAAATCCAACAGCCACAGGTGACTTAGAAGGTCTAATGTGACCGGCGGCCAAGCTTGTCTGTATGTATTCCTCCAAGGCCTTTCTCTCAGGGATAGTAAGATTAAATAAGCGACTCTTGGGAAGAGTTGCTCCAGGGACAAACTCAATAGTACAATCATAGTCCCTATGAGGAGGCAAAACTTGCGACTCCTCCTCAGAAAAAAACTACCAAAAATCCTGAATAGGTACAGGTAATTCCCCTCTTTCCACAGCAGCAATGCGACCGTTACAACATCTATCATAACACTTAGGACTCCAAGACTTAATTTCATTGGTAGACCAGTCCAGTACAGGATTGTGCAATTTTAACCAAGGTAACCCCAAAACCACTGGAGCAGGCAAATTATTTAATACCGCCAAATCCAAATTCTCTTGGTGAATACCATTAATGGTGAGGGGAAATTCAAAAACCTTGTGAGTAATACATTTCAAGGGAGAGTCATCAACAGCAACCACAGAAATAGGAGATGACAAAAGTTTGGATTCTAATTTAAATTTTTCCAAAGAACCCTCATCAATCACATTGAGTGTAGAACCACAATCCACAAATACCCAAAATTCAATCAACTCCTCCTGGAATGAGGTGCTTCCAGAAAGAAATACTCCTTTTGAGTTTAAACACGCTATGCGGGCGTAACTGACCTCTTTTTTTTTTTCTTTGTTCAAACGAAGCACACAGTTCTTAATAAAGTGGTCAGATTTACCGCAATAAAAACACAATCCTTTAGCAAACCTGCGGTCCTTTTCCTGAGGGTGGGGTGACATCACCCCAATCTCCATCGGTTCTCCACCCTCCGAACAGACCCTCTGAAAACTAGGAGCTGCCATAGCAGTCGATTTCTCTTCATTACTCCTAGCACGCAGTCTCCTGTCCACACGTATGGCTAATTGCATTGCCTCCTGCAAGGTTCCAGGTTTTGGGAAGGCAATCAGCAGATCCTTAACCCTTTCACCTAGACCATCAAGAAGCAAACATTTCAATGCTGAGTCATTCCATTCCACTTCAGCCGACCATCTTCTGAAGTATGTACAATAATTTTCCACATCACCTGATCCCTGCTTCAAACGTCTTAATTCAGTTTCAGCAGATGAGACTCGATCAGGATCATCATACAACAACCCCATAGCAGAAAAAAAATCTTCCACAGATCTAAAACAGGGATCATTAGGTTGTAGAGAAAAGGCCCATCCCTGTGGTTCTTTGCGTAAAAGTGACATTATAAACCCAATGCGCTGTGATCCATTCCCCGAGGATCTGGGTCTTAAACGAAAATATAATAAACAAGCGTTTTTAAAGGAAAAAAAATCTTGCCGTTTACCATAAAAAAAATGTGGAAGTCCTACCTTCGGTTCGACAAAATGCGCTCCAGGACAGCTACTCACGTGTTGCTGGAGCTCAGCCACCTCCAAAGACAGTCCCTGCAGGCGTTGAGCCAACTCCTGAACCGACATCATGATGAAATCAGGATTTCTTTCCTTAGAGTGTTTTATTTTTGGGCTGGACTTACTGTTATGAACTGCTACAAACACTAAGGAAAGATAGGAAAACTGTCCTTACAATAGGACTAAGCTGATTCCCTACGATGCAGCGGGGGACTTGTTCCTTGTGAACAGACCCGCCTTCGTCCTCAGCTAGTCTGAACGCAGACCTATAGATATAAGGGAGGGGTCGCTACAAGAACTAAGGACTGGGATATAGATGGACACCTCCTAGCAGAAATTGTAGCAGAGCAAAGACAAACAAACAAACAGAAGTACTAGTGGTCAAAAGACCAAGCAAACTACAGAGTAAGGTACAAGGCACCTGGCTAGCTTAAGAGTTAAAGTAACACTGAAGTCCAGCAAGGCCAGGAGGGCAGAGCTGGATTAAATAGGCAAAAAGTCATGTGACCAGCAAAATAGAAAAAACTAACAGGAGGGTTCTAACAGTATAGGCCTGTTTTGGGGGCCAATCCAAAAAGGATCTTGTAAGGGGAGAGACCAACCTTTCTTTATGGGACTGTGAGCACTGAGTATAATGCTAAAAGAAGACACTCTGTCCAATAATTCCCTATCTCCTCCTTGCCTTTCTGCATCTGCAAAGCACCGCTCCAGCATTTTTTTTTATTGTAGCGCTGGAGTGGTGCCACTAATCTAAGTTTCCTGCCCCTCGTATTATACTTACCAGCCTAAATCTACTCCTGTTATCAATGCTGCTCAGGTCAGACTTCAGCAAGTGGTTACCTGCCGGATTGCTCCAGTGTTTGCTGGGCGTTCTGTAAGTCACAACTCAGTGCATGTGTATGAGAGGCAGAATGAGGCTCTCATAGACTTATAATAAGAGTTTGTGACCATAAACTCTGACTTCTGGTCAGTAACTAGATAGCGGAGCAGGACAAGAGCATTGCCGGGAACAACTGAAGACAGCAGCTAGTAAGTATATTACTAGGGGCAGGGAACTAAGATTAGTTGCACCACTCCAGTGCTGCAATGAAAAGAACCCATGGGAGTGGTGCTTTAACTTAAGTATGCAATTTAGTCTATCTACTTTGCCACTACTCTGTGGGTGGTTTGGGGTGTGGAAAACTTATATGAAACCCCAGTCACTGAACATAGTGTGAATTTTTCCCCATTGAAGTATTTCCTCTGGCACTCTCTATCAGTTCAGAGACCCCATACCGGCAGACAACATCCTGCATGAGCTGTTTAGCAGTTGTTTTTACTGTTGCACTTTTCATAAGTTAAGCCACTGGCCAACCGGAAAAATAGTTCTACATACACCAATACATACTCATATACATCAAGCTTGTATATATAGTCTGGTCTCAGGGTGAACCAAACAGGTACCTTTACTGTTTTACATGGGATAGGAAAGGCACAAATGATGTAGCTCTGTTAATACCCGCTGGCAATATTGCTGGATTCTGAGGCAACCAATGACAGTAGCGCTAGGGTGGTCCTTACTTTCAAAAGTGTATTTTCTTCAGTAGGCACCCTTTGATTCTGTTTCTGTATGTTAGCTAAAAATTCAGAAAACAATTCAGCCAGATACACACAGATTTAAGGGTCCCTACCTACCATCAAACTTTCTGGATCTTTGCCATGGCAGAGTCCCATTTGCACCTCGTCTAAAAGATCTGGTTGTGGCAGGATGGTGCAAATCTTGCTGAATATAGCCTGACATTGATAACACCCTCCTTATCCAGCTTGCTCTGCCTATCAGTCCTGTCCTCTGATGCTGCTCCTCCTCCTCCAGGTTGCCGCCGCAATACATCTTTGAGAGGATTAATGTTTCTTAGTGAGAAGTAGTGTTGAGCGATACCTTCCGATATCAGGAAATATCGTATCGGATTGGATCGGGCCGATACCCAAAAAGTATCGGATATCGCCGATTCCGATACCGGAAACCAATGCAAGTCAATGGGACACAAATATCGGAATGAAAATAAACCCTTTCTTTCCTTGTAGGTTAATTCTACATGAAGTAAAACAACTAAGAATAATGTAGAATGACATGAAAAGCCGGCAATTCATCAGCGGCATTCACCGGTACCCGACAATTTATAACAGAAAGAATAGAGCATCACACATAGATTAGATAGATAGAAACATGTCAGTCACATATATATGAAGTACAGTGACAGTGTTGCTTACTGTACTTGTCATTTAGTGTAAAGGATTTATTAAAAAAAATATTAGTGTTTTCGTGCACCGTCTCTTTAAAAAAGCCGGCCGGCAATTCAGCAGCGGTACCCGACAATTTATAACAGAAAGAATAGAGCTTCACACATAGATTAGATAGATAGAAACATGTCAGTCACATATATATGAAGTACAGTGACAGTGTTGCTTACTGTACTTGTCATTTAGTGTAAAGGATTTATTTAAAAAAATAATAGTGTTTTCATGCACCGTCTCTTTAAGAAAGCCGGCCGGCAATTCAGCATCTGTACCCGACAATTTAGAACAGAAAGAATAGAGAATCACACATAGATTAGATAGATAGAAACATGTCAGTCACATATATATGAAGTACAGTGACAGTGTTGATTACTGTACTTGTCATTTAGTGTTAAAATAAAGGATTTATTTAAAAAAAAATTGGCGTGGGGTTCCCCTTAATTTTAGGCTCTAGCGGAGGTTAAGCAGACAGCTGGGGCAAATGTTTGAAGCCTGGGAAGGGGGTAATACCCACGGAGCTTCCCAGGCTACTAATATCAGCCCCCAGCTGAATACCTAGCCTTTACTAGCTATTAAAATGGGGGAACCCCCCCAAAAAAATAACGTGGGGTCCCCCCTAATTTAATAGCTAGCACAGGCTAGGCAGACAGCTGGGGGCTGATATTAATAGCCCAGGAAGGGTGCCATGAATATTGGCCCCCTCCCAGGCTAGAAACACCAGCCGTCAGCCGCCCCAGAAATGGCGCATCCATAGGATGCGCCAATTCTGGCACTTAGCCTCGCTCTTCCACGCTGCCCTGGTGCGGTGGCAGGGGGTAATAGGGTTGGGGTTGATGTCAGCTTATAATGCCAGCTGACATCAAGCCCAGGTTAGTAATGGAGAGGCGTCTATAAGACACCCCCATTACTAACCCCATAGTCAAAGTTAAAAGAAAACACAAACACCCAGAATAAAGTCCTTTAATTGAAATAAAGACACAATTCTTTATTGTTCTAAATTAAACCATACTTACCATCACGCCCATTCCAGCTGAAGCCAACGATCTCCTGCAATAAAAGTAAAATAATAAACCAACCTCATCCTTACCTTTCCATGGTTCCCAGGACAGCTCCAGCTCTGCTACATCGAGATGACAGGATGGACCGCAGCAGAAAGCTGCCATCCAGCCTCTCATCCCGCAGACACTGAGAAGCGCAGGCATGCTTGCGCTCCTCAGCGTCTCTCTGTGACGTCATCCAGATGAGCCGAGTTCATGTCCAATGAACTCAGCTCACCTCATGCACGTCACTGACAGCGTGGGAAAGTTCTCCTGCACTCAGCGCTTCAGCGTGAGAATTCTCCCACGCTGTCAGTGACATAGATGAGGTGAGGTCATGTCCAATGAACTCAGCTCACCTCATGCACGTCACTGACAGTGTGGGAAAATTCTCACGCTGAAGTGCTGAGTGCAGGAGAATTTTCCCACGCTGTCAGTGACGTACATGAGGTGAGCTGAGTTCATTGGACATGACCTCGGCTCATCTTTATGCCGTCACAGCCAGACATTGAGGAGCACAAGCATGCCTGTGCTTCTCAGTGTCTGCGGGATGACAGGATGGATGGCAGCGTTCTGCTGCGGTCCAGCCTGTCATCTCGATGTAGCAGAGCTGAAGCTGTCGTGGGAGCCATGGAAAGGTAAGGATGAGGTTGCTTTATTATTTTACTTTTATTGCAGGAGATCGTTGGCTTCAGCTGGAATGGGCGTGATGGTAAGTATGGTTTAATTTAGAACAATAAAGAATTGTGTGTTTATTTCAATTAAAGGACTTTTTTCTGGGTGTTGTGTTTTTTTAAATACTTTACTAGAAATTCATGGTGGTCATGTCTAATATTGGCGTGACCCCATGAATTTTGGGCTTAGGGCCAGCTGATAATACCAAGCTGGCCTTAACCCCTTTATTACCCAGTGAGCCACCGCACCAGGGCCCTGGATGAGTTGGGTACAGCGCCAGAAGATGGCGCTTCAATGAACGCGCCATTTTCTGGGGCGGCTGCGGACTGCAATTTGCAGCGGGGGTGGCCCAGAAAGCTTGGGTCTCCCTGCGCTGCGGATTCCAGCCCCCAGCTGCATAGTTGTATCTGGCTGGACACAAAAATAGGGCGAAGCCCCAAGCATTTTTTTTTTTAATTATTTCATGAAATTCATGGAATAATTAAGAAAAAAAGGGCTTCCCTATATTGTTGTGTCCAACCAGGTACAAATAGGCAGCTGGTGGTTGGGGGCAGCCCATTCCTGCCTGCTGTACCTGGCTGGACACAAATATAGGGCGAAGCCCCACGTCAATTTTTTTTAAAATAAATCCTTTATTTTAACACTAAATGACATTTGAGGAGTTAATAAAGATGCAGTCCCTAAATTATTATTTATTTTTTAATTAATTTTTCCCAAAACTTTTGACGTGGGCTTCGCCATATTTTTGTATGCCAGCCAGGTACAGCATCCAGCTTCTATGAACGCGCCATTTTCCGGGGTGGCTGCGGACTGCAATTTTCAGCGGGGGGGGGGGGGGGGAGAAAGCTTGGGCCTCCCTGCGCTGCAGATTCCATCCCCCAGCTGCCTAGTTGTACCTGGCTGGACACAAAAATAGGGAGAAGCTTCACGTATTTTTTTTTTTTAATTATTTCATGAAATTCATGAAATAATTAAGAAAAAAAGGGCTTCCCTATATTGTTGTGTCCAACCAGGTACAAATAGGCAGCTGGTGGTTGGGGGCAGCCGGTTCCTGCCTGCTGTACCTGGCTGGACACAAATATAGTGCGAAGCCCCACGTCAATTTTTTTTTAATTATTTCATGAAATTCATGGAATAATTAAGAAAAAAAGGGCTTCCCTATATTGTTGTGTCCGGCCAGGTACAAATAGGCAGCTGGTGGTTGGGGGCAGCCCATTCCTGCCTGCTGTACCTGACTGGACACAAATATAGGGCGAAGCCCCACATAATTTTTTTTTAATTATTTCATGAATTTCCTGAAATAATTAAAAAAAAATTGACGTGGGGCTTCACACTATATTTGTGTCCAGCCAGGTACAGCAGGCAGGAACGGGCTGCCCCCAACCACCAGCTGCCTATTTGTACCTGGCCAGACACAACAATATAGGGAAGCCCTTTTTTTCTTAATTATTCCATGAATTTCATGAAATAATTAAAAAAAAAAAAACGTGGGGCTTCTCCCTATTTTTGTGTCCAGCCAGGTACAACTAGGCAGCTGGGGGATGGAATCTGCAGCGCAGGGAGGCCCAAGCTTTCTGCCCCCCGCTGAAAATTGCAGTCCGCGGCCGCCCCGGAAAATGGCGCGTTCATAGAAGCTGGATGCTGTACCTGGCTGGCATACAAAAATATGGCGAAGCCCACGTCAAAAGTTTTGGGAAAAATTTATTAAAAAATAAATAATAATTTAGGGACTGCATCTTTATTAAGTCCTCAAATGTCATTTAGTGTTAAAATAAAGGATTTATTTTAAAAAAAAATGGCGTGGGATCCCCCATAATTTTAGTCTCTAGCGGAGGTTAAGCAGACGGCTGGGGCAGATGTTTGAAGCCTGGGAAGGGGGTAAAACCCACGGAGCTTCCCAGGCTACTAATATCAGCCCCCAGCTGAATACCTAGCCTTTACTAGCTATTAAAATGGGGGACCCCCCCAAAAAAAATGACGTGGGGTCCCCCCTATTTTAATAGCTAGCAAAGGCTAGGCAGACAGCTGGGGGCTGATATTAATAGCTCAGGAAGGGTGCCATGAATATTGGCCCCCTCCCAGGCTAGAAACACCAGCCGTCAGCCGCCCCAGAAATGGCGCATCCATAGGATGCGCCAATTCTGGCACTTAGCCTCGCTCTTCCACGCTGCCCTGGTGCGGTGGCAGGGGGTAATAGTGGTGGGGTTCATGTCAGCGCCAGCTGCCATGAAGCCCAGGTTAGTAATGATGGGTGTCTATAAGACACCCCCATTACTAACCTACAAAGTGTTAAAAAGAAAAAACACACTACACCCAGAAAAAAATAATTTATTTGAAATAAAACACCATTTTATTTAATTCTTAGTTTACTAAAAAAAAATAGTTACCTGTCCACGTTCCTGCGCTGATCTCCCATGCACAGCTGTCACATCTGGAGATGGTGACAGCTGTGCATGGCTGCTGTAAGCTCACGCTGCCGGGAACACGTCCGCTCCCGGCAGCGGGAGCCACTGACTGAGGTTACCGGAGTGCATTCAGGCAGCGCAGCTCCGGAGACCTCCTTTACGGCAGTGCTGTACCGTGGGAATTTCTCACGATACAGCAGTGCCGTAAAGCAGCTAACCGGAGCAGCGCTGCCTTAACTCTGGTGAACCCTTACGGCCCCGTCATTCTAGCGGCGGCAGCGGTTCAGAGCGGTCACATTCTATGTGGCTGCTCTGAACTGGAGATCTTCGTGGGACACTCGTGGACTGCTACGGAGGGGTAAGGATAAGGTTGTGGTTTATTATTTTATATTTTATTACAGGAGATCGATGGCTTCGGGGAATTAGGTGTCTAGGTGAGTATAGGTGTAGTTTTTTATTTTTTACTTTATTTTAGGTGACGATCGGCGGGGACAGGTAATGTATAAACTAATTTCTTTTAGGTAACCACTGGCCACCAATGACATGTATCTAACATTTATTGGGGACACAGTAGGGCAATTTATATAGCAGGATCAGGCTGATGGGAACTACTGCTCCCATCGAGCTGATCCTGCTGGCACGAGTGGACGGGGGACAGACATAGGCCGATGGGAGTAGTAGTGTCACATCGGCCTATGTCTGCCTGCACGCACAGACACCCCGCACACACACCCCGCACACACACACACCCCGCACACACACACCCCGCACACACACCCCGCACACACACACACACCCCGCACACACACACCCCGCACACACACCCCGCACACACACACACCCCGCACACACACACCCCGCACACACTAATCATGACGGGTCTGGGAGGTGAGGCTGACCTGTGCGGCCGTGGGAAAGTTCATGTGAGTTCATGCAGTCAAGCATGAACTCACATGAACCCTCTGAGGGCACCGCGGCTACTTCAAATGAACAGCTGATCGGCATCACCTGATACCTCAGCTGTTCATTTGAAATAACCGGCGGGAAAGCGCAGCACAGAACGGGAAAGCCGGCGGTGAAGTCTTTTCACTGCCGGCTTCCCCGCCCGGGTCCTTCGCTCCTTGGTGCTGCGCTCCCCGCCCGGTCCTAATTTACGATTGGGATTGGAGGTGGCGAGGGGAGCGGAGGATCGGGGTGGGAGGCTGCGGGGAAGCAGTATGGGGCTGTGTGATTGTTTAAAAGCCGGCGGCTTTTTACCGCCCGCCGGCTTTTAAACAATCAGGAGAATTCTCCCACGCTGGGATGGCATTCTGATGACAAGCTGGATCGCAGCTGAGCGCTGCCATCCAGCTTGTCATCCTTCACAGACACTGCAGAGCGCAGGCATTATGGGAACTTCCGATTCCGGTATTCGATATTATAAAAGTATCGGAATTAAGTATCGGAATTCCGATACAGTGAATATCGGCCGATACCCGATATTTCAGTATCGGAATGCTCAACACTAGTGAGAAGCACTCTGTTTCTCTTTTCATCAGTTCCTGTACACCATACTCCCTTTACAGAGGTTACAAAAATAAAACATCAAACATAGCAGCTAGTATTGCAGTATGTCAAAGCCAACAACTAGAAGCGAAGCAGACTTGTGGCTTATTGGATTTAGGATTTGGTTTATCTTCAACTAAACTGCCGAGAGAGAGGTTATGTCACTGTTCTACTACTATAAGAAAATGACTAAACAGACAGTTCGTGATGCAGATTGTTTAACAGCTAATGATGTTCTTGATGTCTGGGCAAAGGCAGGCATCCGCACGAGACTGAAAAAATATGTGGTTGAAAAAGTTGAAGGCCTCCTCAAAGAAAATGACAAGAAGAAAAACAAAGAAAACCAAACTAAGCATTCTGATAGTCTGAAGAAGAAGGACGAAGAATGGAACACTAATTTAGACAACTTGTTTGATATCACGCATGCTAGGGCTATTGATATGACAAGAATAACGGAAGACAAGGAGTTTTTGCTAGCTCAGAGACAAACTGGACGCCATGGAAAAATGGGAGGTGAAAATGAAATTTTAAAGAAAGAGAGGCAAATTGCAAGAAAAGAATCGAGAAAGAGAGACAAGAAAGAAGTGCCATAGAGGAAAAGGTGGTGTTACAGTCATCATCTGATGAAGTAGATACAGATACGGAAGACAATGAAACATATGGAATATCAGATATACTGCCATCAGCAAAACAAGCCCAAAGAGGAAGTGTCAGTGTAATAGATAATAAACTGTCAGCAAGCCCTGATATGGCCAAAGTTAGTGATAGAAATTTAGCATTAATTCTCACACAAACCCTTCAGCACCTTGGCCATGATCATGCAGATTTCAATGTAAATCGTTCATCAGTTCATAGAGAAAGAATAAAATGCCGTCAGACAATGGTTCTAAACCTGAAACATGAGTTTCAGCCAAATGTATTTTTAACAATTCACTGGGATGGAAAGCTCTTAAAAGACATCAGCGGCAGGAAAACTATAGACCGTCTTCCCATTCTGGTATGTATCAAGAGTGGGCATTGATCAGTATCTTGGAGTTCCAAAGCTTGCCAAAGGAACAGGTGAAGCTTGTGCTAATGCTGTTTATGCTACAGCAGTGACCTGGTATGCTACTAACAATGTGAAGTACATGTGTTTTGATACCACATCTGTCAACACTGGTTTCAGGAACAGCGCCTGCAAAATTCTAGAGCAGAAACTTGGCAAGGACATGCTGTGGTCTGCATGCTGCCATCATATTCTAGAAATAGTGCTGGAAGCAGTGGTTGTCCATTACCTTGGTCGGTAGAAAGGTCCAGAAAAAATTATCTTCAGCAGGTTCAAGAACTGGTATATCATTGACTTGACTACCTTTCAGACAGCACTATCAGACCAGATCATGTTAACAGCAGTTTCCCACATTGCAGCTGAAATCATAACCTTTATGGAGATGCAACTGCTTCAGTATCTACCCCGCAAGGACTATCGAGAATTATTGGAGTTAACAATCATTTTCCTTGGTGGTGTTCTATCTAGAGGAATTTAATTCAGAGCTCCAGCCGCACTGCACCAAGCAAGATGGATGGCCAAGGCCATCTATGTGCTAAAAATGTGGATGTTTAGGAGTCAGTTCATGCTGACAAATGAGGAAGAAAAGGCTATCACAGACATCTGTCAGTTCACTGTTTTAATTTATGTCAAGGTGTGGTTCCTGGAGCCATCAGCACCATCAGCTCCACGCATTGATCTCCAGATATTCAAGGACATCTATCTGTACCAGGAACAGAACAACTCAGTGTCAGAAGTTGTGATGAAGAAGATGCAAAGACACTTATGGTACTTGTCTGAGGTATTGATCGCCCTATCCTTGTTTGATGATGCTGTGTCAAATGACACAAAATATCTGATGGTGACAGCCCTACAAACACCAGGTGCAAAACATCCTCCCAAGAAGATAACTCGATTCAGTTGTGACGAAGAACCTGGAAGACTTTGTTACTCAGAAAACCTACAGGTTATTAAGCATTACCGGCAAGTCATCGGCGTTCAATTTCTGCTGCTGATAGTCAAGGAGTATCGAGAACGATATGGAGATAGAATGAAAAAAACACTCATGGACTGAAAATAATAAGTGACGTTATGAAAAAAGTATTTCACCCCTTCCCGAGATGCGCGGTATATATAGTGTTCTGCGGGAGCTCCATTCCCGCAAAGAGCAGTATATATACGGTGCCGTGATTGCGCGATTGCCGCAAAAACATGCGGGTGTCAGCTCCATGTGGAGCTGACAGCCAGCAGCAATGCCCTCCGATCGGTGCTAGCACCGATCGTGGGTGTTTAACCACTGTGGGCAGGACATCACAGAGAGAGTGGGCTCCCTCTGTGATCCCATCAGCACAAAGCGATGCAATTGCATTGTGCTGATAGTCTCCATGGTGACCCCCGGTCCCAAGATGGCCACGGGGTCCTTCAGGGTCTTCAGGGAAGGTGGCTTGTCAGCGCCTGCTCAGAGAGCAGGAGTTGTGATGCCTCCCTCCTACCTGTCAGACACTGTGCAGAAGCAAGCATTGCAGAGTATCAGATCACACGGATCACACATACATTGTCAGAAAATACTGCCATTTCTGGCCTCCATTAAAAATTTCCATTAGTGTGTTAGTGAAGCAATTCACACCAGTTTGCTGTTCAAACTACTTACCTACAGGCCAGGTATTTAAAACTGTGTTTTCTCTGTCAAACGGATCACATATACGTTTTCAGAAAATACTGCCATTTCTGGCCTCCATTAAAAGTTTCTTTCAGTGTGTCAGTGAAGCAATTCACACCAGCTTGAGGTTCAAACTACTTACCTACAGGCCAGGTATTTAAAACTCTGTTTTCTCCGTCACACGGATCACACATACATTGTCAGAAAATACTGCCATTTCTGGCCTCCATTAAAAATTTCCTTTAGTGTGTTAGTGAAGCAATTCACACCAGTTTGCTGTTCAAACTACTTACCTACAGGCCAGGTATTTAAAACTCTGTTTTCTCCGTCACATGGATCACATATACGTTGTCAGAAAATACTGCCATTTCTGGCCTCCATTAAAAATTTGTTTCAGTGTGTCAGTGAAGCAATTCACACCAGTTTGAGGTTCAAACTACTTACCTACAGGCCAGGTATTTAAAACTCTGTTTTCTCCGTCACACGGATCACACATACAATGTCAGAAAATACTGCCATTTCTGGCCTCCATTAAAAATTTCCTTTAGTGTGTTAGTGAAGCAATTCACACAAGTTTGCTGTTCAAACTACTTACCTACAGGCCAGGTATTTAAAACTCTGTTTTCTCCGACACATGGATCACATCTACGTTGTCAGAAAATACTGCAATTTCTGGCCTCTATTAAAAATTTCTTTCAGTGTATCAGTGAAGCAATTCACACCAGTTTGCTGTTCAAACTACTTACCTACAGGCCAGGTATTTAAAATTCTGTTTTCTCCGTCACATGGATCACATATACGTTGTAGCATCGGCGTCTCTGCCCCTTGCTAGGCAGAGACGCCGTCCCTCTCACCTCCCCGCTCCTGGCTCGGTGTCCTCCAGCGCTTCTCTCCCCGCTGCTTCCGGCACGCGCTCCTTCCCCATCTGTGTGCTTAGGGCGCGCGCGCTCCCCCTCTCTTAAAGGGACCGCGCGCGCCGTCCTAAGGAGTCCTCAGCCTGCTCACCTGGAGCGCTCACCTGTTACCTGCCTGTTACCTGCCTTGGCTATCTGTCCGCTCACCTGGGAGCGTTCACCAGTTACCTGCCTGTTACCTGCCTCGTCTGTCAGACCGCTCACCTGGGAGCATCCACCAGTTACCTGCCTGTTACCTGTCTCGTCTGTCTGCCTGCTCACCTGGGAGCGTCCACCAGTTACCTGCCTGTTACCTGCTGTGTCCGTCAGCCCGCTCACCTGGGAGCACCCACCAGTTACCTGTCAGTTACCTGCCTCGTCTGTCTGCCCGCTCACCTGGGAGCATCTGCCTGTTTCCTGCCAGCCTGTGTGGAGACCCTGCCGTCACTTGCTGTGACCACCTTCCTGGTAAACCTAAAGACTGCTACTTGCCCTGCTTTCTCGAACTGTGACCACCTGTCAGCTACCAGAGACTTCCGCCTGCTTGCCGTGTCCATCCACCATACCGGTCAGTCCCAGCCATCTGACCCGTGGGAGCCACCTGCTCTCTTACAAGGTCGTCCCCAGAGTAGCACCTGGTCCCTCAGCCCGGATCCTCCCTGGTCACGGTGTTGTTAGCTGCCGTACGACATGGGTCGGTTCGGGTGGATACTTAGTCACGCCCCTCTGGGTCCCTCCTTGCACCTCGGCACAGAGTTTCCACCTCCCGGACCCATAACAGTTTGCTCGGGCCATGGAACCCGGTGGCACCCAAGCTCCCTCGCTCTCTGACCTATACCATGAAGTCTCCCGTCAGAGATCCCAGCAGGACTCCATCCTGAACCACCTGCGGAATGTCAACTCCCGCCTGGACACACTGACTGCTCCACCGGCAACCACCGCTAGTCGCACGACTCGCACCCCGGCAGCGCCGCTGCCCACCAATACCATGGCTTCCTGCCCTGGTCCCTGGCTATCTGCACCTCCTCGTTTCGGAGGCGACCCCGCTCAAGCTAGGGGCTTCATAAACCAGTGCACCCTGCACTTTGAACTCTTGGCTCACCAGTTTATCTCCGACCGGGCCAAAGTGGCATTCATCATGTCCCATCTCACTGGGGAGGCACTGGCATGGCTTAACCCCCTGTGGGAGAGAGGGGACCCCCTGGTGTCTGACCTGTCATCTTTCCTCACTGCTTTCCGGAGAGTCTTCGATGAACCGGGACGAAAGACCTCATCTGCCTCCTCTCTGCTACGTCTCCGCCAAGGGAGTCTCACCATGGGCCAATATGCCATACGGTTCCGCACCCTCGCTTCTGAGCTTGCCTGGGATAGCGAGGCCCTGGTGTCCGTCTTCTGGGACGGTCTTTCCGGTCGGATTAAAGATGAGCTTGCCGGTCGGGACATTCCTACCACCCTGGATGACCTGGTGTCGCTGGCTACCCGGATTGACATCTGGTTTCAAGAACGCACCAAAGAGACCACCTGTGAGAGAAAGTTTCCCCGCCTAGCTCCTACTTTCCAGAGACCTGTCTCTTCTTCTGTCACTCCCCGGGCGCACTCACCCGAGCCCATGCAGATCGACCAGACCAAGATGGTCAAATCTCGCCAAGAGTCACGCCGAGCCGAGGGGAGCTGTTTCTATTGTGGCAGTTAGGAGCACCAGATCAGTTCCTGCCTGGAGAGGCCGGGAAACTCCAGTGTCTAGGACCGCTCGGAGAGGTCGCCCTAGACAAAAGTAAGTCCTCTCCCACCCTGACTTTGTCTGTATCCATCTCCTGGGGAGAGAACCGTCACTTTGAACTCGCCCACCTGGATTCTGGATCCGCTGGAAACCTCAACTCCCAGTCCCTGGTTGAGAAATACCGTATTCCCACCAAGTCTCTGGCTGAACCTTTGTCAGTCGCCTCCGTGGATGGAAGACTCCTTCCGGTGACCATCCTGCTCGTCACGGAACCCATAACCCTGCAGGTGGGAATGCTGCACTCTGAGGTAATCTCCTTCCATGTGTTGCCCGGACTCTCCCACTCCCTATTGCTAGGTCTACCTTGGCTCCAGACACATGAATCCGTGTTGAATTGGCATTCCGGTGAAGTACTCCGGTGTGGGCCGGTCTGCCATAAGACCTGCCTGGTTCCGGTTCGTCCGGTTCATCCTCCACCTACCCCAGCTAATTTACCCGGTCTTCCGGCTCCTTACTGGCCCTATGCTGACGTCTTCGGTAAAAAGTAAGCAGAGACACTGCCACCTCATAGGCCACATGATTGCCCGATCGACCTGGTACCTGGCTCCACTCCACCCCGTGGGCGTATTTATCCGTTGTCTGCGGCTGAAACCCGGGCCATGTCTAAGTACATAGAGGAGAATCTGGCCAGGGGATTCATCTGGAAGTCTACTTCCCCGGCTGGAGCCGGATTCTTCTTTGTAAAAAAAAAAGATGGCTCGCTACGCCCCTGTATTGACTATAGAGGACTCAATCAGATCACGGTTAAAAATAAATACCCCCTTCCGCTCATCTCTGAGTTATTTGATCGCCTTAAAGGCGCTAGGATCTTTTCCAAGCTGGATCTATGTGGAGCGTATAACCTGGTCCGTATCCGTCAAGGAGACCAGTGGAAAACGGCATTTAATACCTGGGACGGACACTATGAGTACCGTGTGATACCCTTCGGCCTCTGCAATGCTCCTACCGTCTTCCAAGAACTGGTCAACGACATCTTCCGTGACCTTCTTTACTCCTGCGTGGTGGTATACCTGGACGACATCTTGGTCTTCTCTCCGGATCTTCCCACACACCGGAGGGATGTTCGTCAGGTCCTGCTTAGGCTCAGGCAGAACCACCTCTATGCTAAATGTGAGAAGTGCCTTTTTGAGCAGACCTCTCTTCCATTCCTGGGCTATGTTATCTCCCAGACAGGCTTGCGAATGGATCCCGAGAAGCTCTCTGCTGTCCTAAAGTGGCCCCGTCCGGAGGGCTTGAAGGCGATACAGCGATTCCTGGGCTTTGCTAATTACTATCGTCTCTTCATTCCTCACTTCTCGTCTCGGACTGCTCCCATATCTGCGCTCACCCGTAAGGGAGCAAATCCCAAGGTATGGCCACCCGAAGCTGAGGAGGCCTTCCTTTCCCTGAAGCAAGCCTTCTCCTCTGCCCCTGTGCTGCACCGTCCGGACTGCAACAAACAGTTCTACTTGGAGGTTGACGCTTCCTCCTCTGGAGCCGGAGCGGTGCTCACCCAAAAGTCTTCATCCGGGAGAATGGTAACCTGCGGCTTTTTCTCCAAAATCTTCTCCTCCTCTGAGCGCAATTACTCCATAGGAGACCGAGAACTGCTGGCCGTCAAATTGGCGCTGGAAGAGTGGCGCTATCTGCTTGAAGGGGCTCTATACCCGGTGATCATCTACACGGATCACAAAAACCTGGCATATCTCCAAAATGCCCAGAGACTTAATCCACGTCAGGCCCGGTGGTCTTTGTTTTTTGCCCGCTTCGATTTCATCCTTCATTTCCGCCCGGCGGACAAGAATGTCAAAGCAGATGCCTTGTCCCGATCCTTCCTGTCCTCCGACCAAGAGGAGGAGCCTATGCACATTATCGACCCCTCCAAGGTGATGAATGCGGCCCCCTTTGATTTGACTCGTCTTCCACCCGGCAAGACGTTCGTGGCGACTCCTGACCGTGAGAAGGTTCTTCGCTGGGGTCATTCTTCTAAACTAGCTGGCCATGCTGGCCAAAAGAAGACCTTCCTACTCATTTCCCGGCATTACTGGTGGTCTACCCTGCATAACGATGTGGTAGACTTCGTCTCTGCCTGTTCATCTTGTGGCCGCAACAAAGTTCCCAGACACTTACCAGCTGGTCATCTCCTGCCGCTTCCCATACCTGTTGCCCCGTGGCAACACATCGCTATGGACTTCATTACCGATCTCCCTGTTTCTGCCGGGTGTACTGTCATTTGGGTGGTCGTGGACTGCTTTTCTAAAATGGCCCAATTCATTCCCCTGCCTGGTCTCCCGTCTGCACCCAAGCTGGCTAAGAACTTTATCCGCCATATCTTCCGTCTCCATGGCCTACCCCTCCACATCGTGTCGGATCGAGGGGTTCAGTTCACCTCACGCTTCTGGAGAGCCACATGTAAACTGCTGGACGTCACCCTGGATTTCTCCTCCGCTTACCACCCTCAGTCCAATGGTCAAGTGGAGCGGATCAATCAGATCCTTACCAGCTATCTCCGGCACTTTGTTAATGCCCACCATTCTGATTGGGTGGACCTCCTTCCTTGGGCCGAATTCTCTTATAATAACCACGAGAGCGAATCCTCTTCCAAGTCCCCGTTCTTTATTGTCTATAGCCAGCACCCCCGGATTCCGTTTCCCGTCTCTACCTCTGTGGACAACCCTGCCGCGCAGTCTCTTGTCAGCGAGTTTTCTATAATTTGGGATAGTACTAGGTCCACACTTCTTCAGTCCTCCGAGCGGATGAAGAGATATGCTGATAAGAGACGTCTGGATCCGCCTCAGTTCCGTCCGGGAGACAAGGTTTGGCTCTCCTCCAAACATGTTCGGCTCAAGATACCCTCCTACAAGTTAGGTCCTCGCTTCATCGGCCCTTTCGAAATCCTCAGGCAAATTAATCCAGTGGCCTACAAATTAAAACTCCCGGCCACCTTACGGATTCCCAACTCCTTCCACGTATCTCTCCTCAAACCCGTTGTCTTTAACTCTTTTTCCAACAATCCAGGTACTCCCCCTGCTCCGGTTTCCGCTGAAGACGTCTTTGAGGTAGAGAGTATTCTGGCCACCAAGAGGGTAAGAGGAAAGACCTTTTTTCTGGTAGATTGGAAGGGGTTTGGTCCTTAGGAGAGAACTTGGGAACCCAGGGAGAACATCAACGCCTCGCTTCTCCTTGAAAAATTTCTTTCTGGCCTAAAAAGAGGGGGCCTAAAGGGGGGGTACTGTAGCATCGGCGTCTCTGCCCCTTGCTAGGCAGAGACGCCGTTCCTCTCACCTCCTCGCTCCTGGCGCGGCGTCCTCCAGCGCTTCTCTCCCCGCTCCTTACCCGGCTGTGTGCTTAGGGCGCGGGTGCGCGCGCTCCCCCTCTCTTAAAGGGACCACGCGCGCCGTCCTAAGGAGTCCCCGGCCAATTGCCGGAGGACCTCCCATATATAAGGCACCTCCTCCAAAATGGAGGTGCCCGAGCAAAGTTGTTTGCACTTTGTCTTATCTGTGCTTCAGCCGTCAGGTCCCGCTGCTAGCCTGACTTCTTGTCCTACCTGCCAGCCTGTTATCTGTCCGTTACCTGCCGATCCTGCCAGCCTGCTCACCTGGAGCGCTCACCTGTTACCTGCCTGTTACCTGCCTTGGCTATCTGTCCGCTCACCTTGGAGCGTCCACCAGTTACCTGCCGGTTACCTGCCTCGTCTGTCAGACCGCTCACCTGGGAGCATCCACCAGTTACCTGCCTGTTACCTGTCTCGTCTGTCTGCCTGCTAACCTGGGAGCATCCACCAGTTACCAGCCTGTTACCTGCTGTGTCCGTCAGCCCGCTCACCTGGGAGCGCCCACCAGTTACCTTTCAGTTACCCGCCTCATCTGTCTGCCCGCTCACCTGGGAGCACCTGCCTGTTTCCTGCCAGCCTGCCTGGAGACCCTGTCGTCACTTGCTGTGACCACCTTCCTGGTAAACCTAAAGACTGCTACTTGCCCTGCTTTCTCGAACTGTGACCACCTGTCAGCTACCAGAGACTTCCGCCTGCTTGCCGTGTCCATCCACCATACCGGTCAGTCCCAGCCATCTGACCCGTGGGAGCCACCTGCTCTCTTACAAGGTCGTCCCCAGCGTAGCACCTGGTCCCTCAGCCCGGATCCTTCCTGGTCACGGTGTCGTTAGCTGCCGTACGACCAGGGTCGGTTCGGGTGGATACTTAGTCACGCCCCTCTGGGTCCCTCCTTGCACCTCGGCACAGAGGTTCCACCACCCGGACCCGTAACATACGTTGTCAGAAAATACTGCCATTTCTGGTCTCCATTAAAAATTTCTTTCAGTGTGTCAGTGAAGCAATTCACACCAGTTTTCTGTTCAAACTAGTTACCTACAGGGCAGGTATTTAAAACTCTGTTTTCTCCGTCACACGGATCACATATAAGTTCGCTCCAAACTCAGTCATTTGTAGTGAGCGTGGAAGATACTGTCCTCCATTTAAAATGGGCAAGGCACGTGGCAAGGGACGGGGAACCGGACGTGATGGGGATGGTGCATGCAGAGGCCGAGGACAAGGCCGTGGGCAACCTGCAATTGTGCCACAACAAACATCCACATCTTCTCTCCTGACCTTCCTGCCCCAATTCCTAGGGGACCGCAGCACACCACTATTGAACCAGAGCAGTGTCAAAAGGTTGTTGGTTGGATAGCGGATAATGCTTCCAGTCACTTAGCCACCACCACTACCTTGTCTTCTACACGGTCAAGTCTCAGTAGCCGTGAGTCTGGACCGAGTATTCCTCACCCTAATCCTCCTTCCCCCCACCATGCCGAGTGCCCGGAGACAACTGATCCAACACTTGGATACTCTGAAGAGCTGTTCACTTTTCAATTTATAGATTCGGGCCTCTCGCTCGGTCCATTTGAAGCGGGACAAGAGGAGATCGTATGTAGCGATGCCCAAATATTTGAGCATCCACGGTCACACGAAGGCGACGGTGGGAAAGTGTCACAAGAGGTGGACGATGATGAGACCCAATTGCCAGAAAGTCAGGAGGAGGACAAGGGTGCGGAAGTGGAAGACGAGGTGGTGGATGATTTAGTAACTGACCCAACCTGGCAGGAGGACATGCAGAGAGAGGACAGGAGCACACAGGAGGAGGGAGGCAGAGCACCCCAACAGGCAGGAAGAAGCAGTGTGGTGGCCGCAGACAGAAGGCAGGCAACTGTTCCCTGTAACACCAACAGGAAGGAAGTTGACAGGACCTGTTAGGTCTTCCCGAGTCTGGTTGTTTTTTAAAGACTCTGCCGATAACCCCAAAAAGGCCATTTGCACCACCTGCCAGGCCAGCATCAGCAGGGGTGGCAAAACGACCAGCCTGACTACCACCAGCATGATCAGGCACATGGCAGCAAAGCACCCGACTTTATGGGCCAAACCCCAGGGTCCAGGAACAGTGTCTGCAGGTGGCACCATTGCTTCTTCCACTGTTGTGTATGCAAGCCAATCCCCTGTCCATGGTGCATGCGAAGATGCCTCCTGCTCTGCACTTGTCATTGCGCACTCTCAAGTAGCAGCATCAAGAAGCACGTCAATGTCCTTGTCACAGCGCAGCGTTCAGTTGTGCATACCCCAGTCCTTGGAATGCAAGTACAAATATGCAGCCAACGCCCCACAGGCCACACTACTAAATACTCACATTTCACGACTGCTTGAACTCGAAATGTTGCCTTTTAGGCTCGTGGAGACGGAAGCATTCTGCAACCTGATGGCGGCGGCCGTCCCTCGGTACTCGGTCTCCAGCCACTATTTCTCCCGGTGTGCCGTCCCCCCATTACACAAGCACGTGTCCCAAAACATTAGCCGTGCCCTCAACAACGCAGTTACCGGGAAACTCCACCTAACCACGGACACGTGGAGAAGTGCTTGTGGGCAGGGATGGTACATCTCGCTGACGGCACACTGGGTTAACATAGTGGAAGCCGGGACCCAGTCGGACCTTGGGAAGGAACACTTCCTCCCAACGCCAAGGATTGCGGGCCCTAGGTCAATCAGGCTTGCCCCCACGGTCTACAGCTCCTGCACCTCATCCTCCTCAACCTCCACCTCCTCTTCAGTTTCCATCTTCGAAATGACCACATCAGTCACAAGCTGGAAGCACTGCAGCACTGCCTCGGCCAAGCGGCAACAGGCTGTGCTGAAGCTAATATGCTTAGGTGGCAAACCGCACAATGCTGAACAGTTGTGGACAGCTCTGAAAGAGCAGGCGGATCTGTGGCTCACACCGCTGAACCTACAGCCAGGCATGGTCGTGTTTGACAATGGCCGGAACCTGGTGGCGGCTCTGAGGCGAGGCGAGCTCACACACGTACCATGCCGGCCCATGTGCTTAACCTCGTGGTTCAGCGGTTTCTCAAATCCTACCCGGAGATGCTGGATCTGCTTGTTAAAGTACGCCGTCTGTGTGCCCATTTTAGAAAGTCAGCTACAGCTTCCACTGCCCTTGCCGGGTTTCAGCATCATCTGCATCTGTCGGCTCACAAACTGGTGTGTGATGTACCCACGCGTTGGAACTCCACACTGCAGATGTTGGGAAGGATTTGTGAGGAGAAGAGGGCAGTTGTTGATTACCAGCATCAACAAGGCCGTCTGTATTCAGTTCAGACTCCACACATAAGACCTCAGGAGTGGACATGGATGTCAGACATATGTACCATCCTCCAAAACCTTGTGGACTCCACCAAGATGGTGAGCGGCAATGACACCATAATTAGCTTCACCATCCTGCTTCTCTGTCTTCTGAAACGCTCTCTGCTCACAATCAAAGAGGATGCATTGCAGGCGGAGCACGATGAGATGGAGCAAGGAACCATACAGAGTGATTACACACAGCCAAGCCTCATCTCATCCCAACATGGATTGGGTGACAATGAGGAAGAGGGGGAGGAGGAAGGACAGGAGCTAGCTTCACGCACTATAGATGGTAGTACCTGCACAGCTGTCATACCGTCTGTTCAGCATGGATGGCCAGAGGACAAAGGGGAGGAGGAGGAGGAGAGCATGGTCAGTCATCCTCTTCGTGAGGACACAGAAGCCTTGCCTGTTAGTAGTCTGGCACGCATGGCTAAGTTTATGTTACGATGCCTTTCCCATGACCCTTGCGTTCTCAAAATTTTGGGTGACAGTTATTACTGGTTGGTGACACTTTTTGACCCATGCTACAAGGAGAACTTTATATCTCTTATTCCTGAGGCGGACAGGTCTACAAAAATGGGGCTGTACCAGAAGGCCCTTGTTGCCGAACTATTAAAAAAATTCTGAAAACGCTGGTGGCAGAGGGCACACTTCGTTGGACAACCAAGGAGTACTGGCGAGAGAGACACAATTTCATTCCAGCAGAGGCAGGGGAACACTGTCAAAGTTCTGGAAGAGTTTTCTCAGACCCTCCCATCGCACAGGCCCTGAGGCGTGGGGTACTCTCACAAGGAGTGCAAAGTTTGGGAAGATGCTGAGGGAGTACCTTGCCGACCGTACCAACATCCTCCGTGATTCCTCTGTGCCTTATAATTATTGGGTATCCAAGCTGGATACGTGGAATGAACTGGCTCTCTATGCCTTGGAGGTCCTGGCCTTCCCTGCCGCCAGCGTTTTATCAGAGCGGGTTTTTAGTGCCGCTGGTGGAATTATAACTGATAAGCGCATCCGCCTGTCAACTGAAAATGCTGACAGGCTGACTCTTATAAAAATGAACAAGGGCTGGATTGGGCCAGACTTCTCAACACCACCTTATGATAGCAGCGTAACATAAACTCAGATCCAGTGACTTTTCTTGGGAGGTGTATTCCCATGCACCTTTTCACACCCACACATGGGTATACGCTTCCTGATTTTGTCTATTTGCTCTTGTCCTCCTCCTTCTCCTCATCCTCCACCACCATATCACCAGGGTGACCGTGGTCCGTGATGCAACACCCACATAATTTTTTTAAAGGGGGTTTATGATGCCCGTAAAAAATTTTTTTTATACAGTATGTTCATGTATACTCCCTAGGGGTAAATGTTTGTCAGCCCATATACTTAGTGCATGGGCATTACAAGTATAGGAGGCCCGCTCCTTTCTAATGGGAACATTTTTTTATGAGGCCCTCCTCCACATCTCTTCCAAGGGGCATTGAAGTGTCTCCAAATTTTTGGCAGCCCTTGCATTCACTGCATAGGCCAAGACTATGGGAGACTCTCTCCTTTCTAATGGGAATTTGTCATTACTGTGGCCCTTCTCTATGTCTCTTTAAATTGTTAGTGAAGTTTTCCTTAAATTTGGTCAGCCGTTGGACTCACTGCATACCCTATAATTGTATAGCAGACTCTCTCCTTTCTTAAGGGAATTTGTCGTTACTGTGGCCCTGCTCTATGTGTCTTTAATTTCTTATTGGGGTTTTTCCTAAATTTAATCAGCCGTTGGACACACTGCATACCCTATAACTGTATAGCAGACCCTCTGCTTTCTAATGGGAACATGTCGTACTTGTTAAAGTGGCCCTGCTTTATGTGTCTTTAAATTCTTAGTAGGGTTTTTCCTAAAATTGGTCAGCCGTTGGACTCACTGCATACCCTATAACTGTATACCAGACTCTCTCCTTTCTAATGGGAATTTGCCGTTACTGTGGCCCTGCTCTATGTGTCTTTAAATTCTTAGTGGGGTTTTTCCTAAAATTGTTCAGCCGTTGGACTCACTGCATACCCTATAACTGTATAGCAGCCCTCTCCTTTCTAATGGGAACATGTCGTACTTGTTACTGTGGCCCTGCTCTGTGTGTCTTTAAATTCTTAGTGGGGTTTTTCCTAAAATTGGTCAGCCGTTGGACTCACTGCATATCCTATAACTGTGTAGCAGACTCTCTCCTTTCTAATGGGAATTTGTCGTTACTGTGGTCCTGCTTTGTGTGTCTTTAAATTCTTTGTGGGGTTTTTCCTAAAATTGTTCAGCCGTTGGACTCACTGCATACCCTATAACTGTATAGCAGACCCTCTCCTTTCTAATGGGAACATGTCGTACTTGTTACTGTCGCCCTGCTCTGTGTCTTTAAATTCTTAGTGGGGTTTTTCCTAAAACTGGTCAGCCTTTGGACTCACTGCATACCATATAACTGTATAGCAGACTCTCTCCTTTCTAATGGGAATTTGTCATTACTGTAGCCCTACTCTCTGTGTCATTAAATTCTTAGTGGGCTTTTTTCCTAAAATTGTTCAGCTGTTGGATTCACTGCATACCCTATAACTGTATAGCAGACTCTCTCCTTTCTAATGGGAAAGTGTCGTACCTTGTTACTGTGGCCCTGCTCTATGTGCCTTTAAATTCTTAGTGGGGTTTTTCCTAAAATTGGTCAGCCGTTGGACTCACTGCATACCCTATAATTGTATAGCAGACCCTCTCCTTTCTAATGGGAACATGTCGTACTTGTTACTGTGGCCCTGCTCTATGTGTCTTTAAATTCTTAGTGGGGTTTTTCCTAAAATTGGTCAGCCTATAACTGTATAGCAGACCCTCTCCTTTCTAATTGGAACATGTCGTACTTGTTACTGTGGCCCTGCTCTATGTGACTTTAAATTCTTAGTGGGGTTTTTCCTAAATTGGTCAGCCGTTGGACTCACTGCATACCCTATAACTGTATAGCAGACTCTCTCCTTTTTAATAGGAAATTGTAGTACCTTGTTACTGTGGCCCTGCTCTATGTGCCTTTAAATTCTTAGTGGGATTTTTTCTAAAATTGTTCAGCTGTTGGATTCACTGCATACCCTATAACTGTATAGCAGACTCTCTCCTTTCTAATGGGAACATGTCTTACTTTCTATTGTGGCCCCCCTCTATGTGTCTTTATATTCTTAGTGGGGTTTTTCCTAAAATTGATCAGCCTTTGGACTCACTGCATTCCCTATAACTGTATACCAGACTCTCTCCTTTCTAATGGGAATTTGTCGTTACTGTAGCCCTTCTCTATGTGTCTTTAAATCCTTAGTGGAGCTTTTCCTAAAATTGTTCAGCCGTTGGACTCACTGCATACCCTATAACTGTATAGCAGACTCTTTCCTTTTTTATGGAAATTTGTCATTACTGTGGCCGTGCTCTATGTGTCTTTATATTCTTAGTGGGGTTTTTCCTAAAATTGGTCAGCCGTTGGACTCACTGCATACCCTATAACTTTGTAGCAGACTCTCTTCTTTCTAATGGGAATTTGTCGTACTTGTTACTGTGGCCCTGCTCTGTGTGTCTTTAAATTCTTAGTGGGGTTTTTCCAAAAATTGGTCAGCCTTTGGACTCACTGCATACCCTATAACTGTATAGCAGACCCTCTCCTTTCTAATGGGAACATGTCGTACTTGTTACTGTTGCCCTGATCTGTGTGTCTTTGAATTGTTAATGGGGTTTTACCTAAAATAGGTCAGCCGTTGGAATCACTGCATACCCTATAACTGTATAGCAGACCCTCGACTTTCTAATGGGAACATGTCGTACTTGTTACTGTTGCCGTGCTCTATGTGTCTTTAAATTCTTAGTGGGGTTTTTCCTAAAATTGTTCAGCCGTTGGACTCACTGCATACCCTATAACTGTATAGCAGACCCTCTCCTTTCTAATGGGAACATGTCTTACTTTGTGTTACTGTGGCCCTGCTCTATGTGTCTTTAAATTCTTAGTGGGGTTTTTCCTAAAATTTCTCAGCCGTTTGACTCACTGCATACTCTAAAACTGTGTAGCAGACTCTCTCCTTTCTAATGGGAATTTGTTATTACTGTGTCCCTGCTTTGTGTGTCTTTAAATTCTTAGTGGGGTTTTTCCTTAAACTGTTCAGCCGTTGGACTCACTGCATACCAAATAACTGTATAGCATACCCTCTCCTTTCTAATGGGAACATGTCGTATTTGCTACTGTGGCAATGCTCTATGTGTCTTTAAATTCTTAGCGGGGTTTTTCCTAAAAATGTTCAGCCTTTGCATTCCCTATGACTGTATGCCAGACTTTCTCCTTTCTAATAGGAATTTGTCGTTTCTGTGGCCTTGCTCTATGGTGTTTAAATTCTTAGTGGGGCTTTTACTAAAATTGTTCGGCCATTGTACTCACTGCATACCCTATAACTATATAGCAGACTCTCTCCATTCTTATGGGAATTTGTCGTGACTGTGGCCCTGCTCTATGTGTCTTTAAATTCTTAGTGGTGTTTTTCCTAAAATTGTTCAGCCGTTGGACTCACTGCATACCCTATAACTGTGTAGCAGACTCTCTCATTTCTAATGGGAGTTTCTCATTACTGTGGCCCTGCTCTATGTGTCTTTAAATTTTTAGTGGGGTTTTTCCTAAAATTGTTCAGCCGTTGTACTCACTGCATACACTATAACTGTATAGCAGACCCTCTCCTTTCTAATGGGAACATGTCGTACTTGTTACTGTGGCCCTGCTCTGCGTGTCTTTAAATTCTTAGTGGGGTTTTTATAAAATTGATCAGCCGTTGAACTCATTACATACCCTATAACTGTATAGCAGACCCTCTACTTTCTAATGGGGACATGTTGTACTTGTTACTGTGGCCCTGCTCTGTGTGTCTTTGAACTGTTAGTGGGGTTTTACCTAAAATAGGTCTGCCTTTGGAATCACTGCATACTCTATAACTATATAGCAGACCCTCTACTTTCTAATGGGAACATGTCCTACTTGTTACTGTGGCCCTGCTCTATGTGTCTTTAAATTCTTAGTGGGGTTTTTCCTAAAATTGTTCAGCCGTTGGACTCACTGCATACCCTATAACTGTATAGCAGACCCTCTCCTTTCTAATGGGAACATGTCTTACTTTCTATTGTGGCCCTCCGCTATGTGTCTTTAAATTCTTAGTGGGGTTTTTCCTAAAATTGATCAGCCTTTGGACTCACTGCATTCCCTATAACTGTATACCAGACTCTCTCCTTTCTAATGGGAATTTGTCGTTACTGTAGCCCTGCTCTATGTGTCTTTAAATCCTTAGTGGAGCTTTTCCTAAAATTGTTCAGCCGTTGGACTCACTGCATACCCTATAACTGTATAGCAGACTCTTTCCTTTCTTATGGAAATTTGTCGTTACTGTGGCCCTGCTCTTTGCGTCTTTATATTCTTAGTGGGGTTTTTCCTAAAATTGGTCAGCCGTTGGACTCACTGCATACCCTATAACTGTGTAGCAGACTCTCTTCTTTCTAATGGGAATTTGTCGTACTTGTTACTGTGGCCCTGCTCTGTGTGTCTTTAAATTCTTAGTGGGGTTTTTCCAAAAATTGGTCAGCCTTTGGACTCACTGCATACCCTATAAGTGTATAGCAGACTCTCTCCTTTCTAATGGGAACATGTCATAATTGTTACTGTGGCCCTGCTCTATGTGTCTTTAAATTCTTAGTGGGGTTTTTCCTAAAATTGGTGAGACGTTGGACTCACTGCATACCCTATAACTGTGTAGAAGACCCTCTCCTTTCTAATGGGAACATGTCGTACTTGCTACTGTGGCCCTGCTCTATGTGTCTTTAAATTCTTAGCGGGGTTTTTCCTAAAAATAGTCAGCCTTTGGACTCACTGCATACCCTATGACTGTATGTCAGACTTTCTCCTTTCTAATAGGAATTTGTCGTTACTGTGGCCTTGCTCTATGGTGTTTAAATTCTTAGTGGGGCTTTTACTAAAATTGTTCGGCCATTGTACTCACTGCATACCCTATAACTATATAGCAGACTCTCTCCTTTCTTATGGGAATTTGTCGTGACTGTGGCCCTGCTCTATGTGTCTTTAAATTCTTAGTGGTGTTTTTCCTAAAATTGTTCAGCCGTTGGACTCATTGCATACCCTATAACTGTGTAGCAGACTCTCTCATTTCTAATGGGAGTTTGTCATTACTGTGGCCCTGCTCTATGTGTCTTTAAATTTTTAGTGGGGTTTTTCCTAAAATTGTTCAGCCGTTGGACTCACTGCATACACTATAACTGTATAGCAGACCCTCTCCTTTCTAATGGGAACATGTTGTACTTGTTACAGTGGCCCTGCTCTGTGTGTCTTTGAATTGTTAGTGGGGTTTTACCTAAAATAGGTCAGCCGTTGGAATCACTGCATACCCTATAACTGTATAGCAGACCCTCTACTTTCTAATAGGAACATGTCGTACTTGTTACTGTGGCCCTGCTCTATGTGTCTTTAAATTCTTAGTGGGGTTTTTCCTAAAATTGTTCAGCCGTTGGACTCACTGCATACCCTATAACTGTATAGCAGACCCTCTCCTTTCTAATGGGAACATGTCTTACTTTCTATTGTGGCCCTCCGCTATGTGTCTTTAAATTCTTAGTGGGGTTTTTCATAAAATTGATCAGCCTTTGGACTCACTGCATTCCCTATAACTGTATACCAGACTCTCTCCTTTCTAATGGGAATTTGTCGTTACTGTAGCCCTGCTCTATGTGTCTTTAAGTCCTTAGTGGAGCTTTTCCTAAAATTGTTCAGCCGTTGGACTCACTGCATACCCTATAACTGCATAGCAGACTCTTTCCTTTCTTATGGAAATTTGTCGTTACTGTGGCCCTGCTCTATGCGTCTTTATATTCTTAGTGGGGTTTTTCCTAAAATTGGTCAGCCGTTGGACTCACTGCATACCCTATAACTGTGTAGCAGACTCTCTTCTTTCTAATGGGAATTTGTCGTACTTGTTACTGTGGCCCTGCTCTGTGTGTCTTTAAATTCTTAGTGGGGTTTTTCCAAAAATTGGTCAGCCTTTGAACTCACTGCATACCCTATAACTGTATAGCAGACCCTCTCCTTTCTAATGGGAACATGTCATAATTGTTACTGTGGCCCTGCTCTATGTGTCTTTAAATTCTTCGTGTGGTTTATCCTAAAATTGGTCAGCCGTTGGATTCACTGCATACCCTATAACTGTGTGGCAGACTCTCTCCTTTCTAATAGGAATTTGTCGTTACTGTGGCCCTGCTCTATGTGTCTTTAAATTCTTAGTGGGGTTTTTCCTAAAATTGGTCAGTCGTTGGACTCACTGCACACCCTATAACTATGTAGCAGACTCTTTCCTTTCTAATGGAATTTTTCGTTACTGTGTCCCTGCTTTGTGTGTCTTTAAATTCTTAGTGGGGTTTTTCCTAAAATTGGTCAGTCGTTGGACTCACTGCACACCCTATAACTATGTAGCAGACTCTTTCCTTTCTAATGGAATTTTTCGTTACTGTGTCCCTGCTTTGTGTGTCTTTAAATTCTTAGTGGGGTTTTTCCTAAAATTGGTCAGCCGTTGGACTCACTGCATACCCTATAACTGTATGGAAGACCCTCTCCTTTCTAAAGGGAACATGTCGTACTTGCTTCTGTGGCCCTGCTCTATGTGTCTTTGAATTCTTAGTGGGATTTTTCCTAAAATTGGTCAGCCGTTGGACTCACTGCATACCCTATAACTGTATAGCAGACCCTCTCCTTTCTAATGGGAACATGTCGTACTTGTTACTGTGGCACTGCTCTATGTGTCTTTAAATTCTTAGTGGGGTTTTTTCTAAATTGGTCAACCGTTGGACTCACTGCATACCCTATAACTGTACAGCAGACTCTCTCCTTTCTATTGGGAAATTGTCGTACCTTGCTACTGTGGCCCTGCTCTATGTGCCTTTAAATTCTTAGTGGGGTTTTTCCTAAAATTGGTCAGCCGTTGGACTCACTGCATACCCTATAACTGTATAGCAGACCCTCTCCTTTCTAATGGGAACACGTCGTACTCGTTATTGTGGCCCTGCTCTATGCGTCTTTAAATTGTTAGTGGGGTTTTACCTAAAATAGGTCAGCCGTTGGAATCACTGCATACCCTATAACTGTATAGCAGACCCTCTCCTTTCTAATGGGAACATGTCGTACTTGTTACTGTGGCCCTGCTCTGTGTGTCTTTGAATTGTTAGTGGGGTTTTACCTAAAATAGGTCAGCCGTTGGAATCACTGCATACCCTATAACTGTATAGCAGACCCTCTACATTCTAATGGGAACATGTCGTTCTTGTTACTGTGGCCCTGCTCTATGTGTCTTTAAATTCTTAGTGGGGTTTTTCCTAAAATTGTTCAGCCGTTGGACTCACTGCATACCCTATAACTGTATAGCAGACCCTCTCCTTTCTAATGGGAACATGTCTTACTTTCTATTGTGGCCCCCCTCTATGTGTCTTTATATTCTTAGTGGGGTTTTTCCTAAAATTGATCAGCCTTTGGACTCACTGCATTCCCTATAACTGTATACCAGACTCTCTCCTTTCTAATGGGAATTTGTCGTTACTGTAGCCCTTCTCTATGTGTCTTTAAATCCTTAGTGGAGCTTTTCCTAAAATTGTTCAGCCGTTGGACTCACTGCATACCCTATAACTGTATAGCAGACTCTTTCCTTTTTTATGGAAATTTGTCGTTACTGTGGCCCTGCTCTATGTGTCTTTATATTCTTAGTGGGGTTTTTCCTAAATTTGGTCAGCCGTTGGACTCACTGCATACCCTATAACTTTGTAGCAGACTCTCTTCTTTCTAATGGGAATTTGTCGTACTTGTTACTGTGGCCCTGCTCTGTGTGTCTTTAAATTCTTAGTGGGGTTTTTCCAAAAATTGGTCAGCCTTTGGACTCACTGCATACCCTATAACTGTATAGCAGACCTTCTCCTTTCTAATGGGAACATGTCGTACTTGTTACTGTTGCCCTGATCTGTGTGTCTTTGAATTGTTAATGGGGTTTTACCTAAAATAGGTCAGCCGTTGGAATCACTGCATACCCTATAACTGTATAGCAGACCCTCTACTTTCTAATGGGAACATGTCGTACTTGTTACTGTTGCCGTGCTCTATGTGTCTTTAAATTCTTAGTGGGGTTTTTCCTAAAATTGTTCAGCCGTTGGACTCACTGCATACCCTATAACTGTATAGCAGACCCTCTCCTTTCTAATGGGAACATGTCTTACTTTGTTTTACTGTGGCCCTGCTCTATGTGTCTTTAAATTCTTAGTGGGGTTTTTCCTAAAATTTCTCAGCCGTTTGACTCACTGCATACTCTAAAACTGTGTAGCAGACTCTCTCCTTTCTAATGGGAATTTGTTATTACTGTGTCCCTGCTTTGTGTGTCTTTAAATTCTTAGTGGGGTTTTTCCTTAAACTGTTCAGCCGTTGGACTCACTGCATACCCTATAACTGTATAGCAGACCCTCTCCTTTCTAATGGGAACATGTCGTATTTGCTACTGTGGCAATGCTCTATGTGTCTTTAAATTCTTAGTGGGGTTTTTTCTAAAATTGGTCAGCCGTTGGACTCACTGCATACCCTATAACTGTGTAGAAGACCCTCTCCTTTCTAATGGGAACATGTCGTACTTTCTACTGTGGCCCTGCTCTATGTGTCTTTAAATTCTTAGCGGGGTTTTTCCTAAAAATGTTCAGCCTTTGCATTCCCTATGACTGTATGCCAGACTTTCTCCTTTCTAATAGGAATTTGTCGTTTCTGTGGCATTGCTCTATGGTGTTTAAATTCTTAGTGGGGCTTTTACTAAAATTGTTCGGCCATTGTACTCACTGCATACCCTATAACTATATAGCAGACTCTCTCCATTCTTATGGGAATTTGTCGTGACTGTTGCCCTGCTCTATGTGTCTTTAAATTCTTAGTGGTGTTTTTCCTAAAATTGTTCAGCCGTTGGACTCACTGCATACCCTATAACTGTGTAGCAGACTCTCTCATTTCTAATGGGAGTTTCTCATTACTGTGGCCCTGCTCTATGTGTCTTTAAATTTTTAGTGGGGTTTTTCCTAAAATTGTTCAGCCGTTGTACTCACTGCATACACTATAACTGTATAGCAGACCCTCTCCTTTCTAATGGGAACATGTCGTACTTGTTACTGTGGCCCTGCTCTGCGTGTCTTTAAATTCTTAGTGGGGTTTTTATAAAATTGATCAGCCGTTGAACTCATTACATACCCTATAACTGTATAGCAGACCCTCTACTTTCTAATGGGGACATGTTGTACTTGTTACTGTGGCCCTGCTCTGTGTGTCTTTGAACTGTTAGTGGGGTTTTACCTAAAATAGGTCTGCCTTTGGAATCACTGCATACTCTATAACTATATAGCAGACCCTCTACTTTCTAATGGGAACATGTCCTACTTGTTACTGTGGCCCTGCTCTATGTGTCTTTAAATTCTTAGTGGGGTTTTTCCTAAAATTGTTCAGCCGTTGGACTCACTGCATACCCTATAACTGTATAGCAGACCCTCTCCTTTCTAATGGGAACATGTCTTACTTTCTATTGTGGCCCTCCGCTATGTGTCTTTAAATTCTTAGTGGGGTTTTTCCTAAAATTGATCAGCCTTTGGACTCACTGCATTCCCTATAACTGTATACCAGACTCTCTCCTTTCTAATGGGAATTTGTCGTTACTGTAGCCCTGCTCTATGTGTCTTTAAATCCTTAGTGGAGCTTTTCCTAAAATTGTTCAGCCGTTGGACTCACTGCATACCCTATAACTGTATAGCAGACTCTTTCCTTTCTTATGGAAATTTGTCGTTACTGTGGCCCTGCTCTTTGCGTCTTTATATTCTTAGTGGGGTTTTTCCTAAAATTGGTCAGCCGTTGGACTCACTGCATACCCTATAACTGTGTAGCAGACTCTCTTCTTTCTAATGGGAATTTGTCGTACTTGTTACTGTGGCCCTGCTCTGTGTGTCTTTAAATTCTTAGTGGGGTTTTTCCAAAAATTGGTCAGCCTTTGGACTCACTGCATACCCTATAAGTGTATAGCAGACTCTCTCCTTTCTAATGGGAACATGTCATAATTGTTACTGTGGCCCTGCTCTATGTGTCTTTAAATTCTTAGTGGGGTTTTTTCTAAAATTGGTGAGACGTTGGACTCACTGCATACCCTATAACTGTGTAGAAGACCCTCTCCTTTCTAATGGGAACATGTCGTACTTGCTACTGTGGCCCTGCTCTATGTGTCTTTAAATTCTTAGCGGGGTTTTTCCTAAAAATGGTCAGCCTTTGGACTCACTGCATACCCTATGACTGTATGTCAGACTTTCTCCTTTCTAATAGGAATTTGTCGTTACTGTGGCCTTGCTCTATGGTGTTTAAATTCTTAGTGGGGCTTTTACTAAAATTGTTCGGCCATTGTACTCACTGCATACCCTATAACTATATAGCAGACTCTCTCCTTTCTTATGGGAATTTGTCGTGACTGTGGCCCTGCTCTATGTGTCTTTAAATTCTTAGTGGTGTTTTTCCTAAAATTGTTCAGCCGTTGGACTCATTGCATACCCTATAACTGTGTAGCAGACTCTCTCATTTCTAATGGGAGTTTGTCATTACTGTGGCCCTGCTCTATGTGTCTTTAAATTTTTAGTGTGGTTTTTCCTAAAATTGTTCAGCCGTTGGACTCACTGCATACACTATAACTGTATAGCAGACCCTCTCCTTTCTAATGGGAACATGTTGTACTTGTTACTGTGGCCCTGCTCTGTGTGTCTTTGAATTGTTAGTGGGGTTTTACCTAAAATAGGTCAGCCGTTGGAATCACTGCATACCCTATAACTGTATAGCAGACCCTCTACTTTCTAATAGGAACATGTCGTACTTGTTACTGTGGCCCTGCTCTATGTGTCTTTAAATTCTTAGTGGGGTTTTTCCTAAAATTGTTCAGCAGTTGGACTCACTGCATACCCTATAACTGTATAGCAGACCCTCTCCTTTCAATGGGAACATGTCTTACTTTCTATTGTGGCCCTCCGCTATGTGTCTTTAAATTCTTAGTGGGGTTTTTCCTAAAATTGATCAGCCTTTGGACTCACTGCATTCCCTATAACTGTATACCAGACTCTCTCCTTTCTAATGGGAATTTGTCGTTACTGTAGCCCTGCTCTATGTGTCTTTAAATCCTTAGTGGAGCTTTTCCTAAAATTGTTCAGCCGTTGGACTCACTGCATACCCTATAACTGCATAGCAGACTCTTTCCTTTCTTATGGAAATTTGTCGTTACTGTGGCCCTGCTCTATGCGTCTTTATATTCTTAGTGGGGTTTTTCCTAAAATTGGTCAGCCGTTGGACTCACTGCATACCCTATAACTGTGTAGCAGACTCTCTTCTTTCTAATGGGAATTTGTCGTACTTGTTACTGTGGCCCTGCTCTGTGTGTCTTTAAATTCTTAGTGGGGTTTTTCCAAAAATTGGTCAGCCTTTGGACTCACTGCATACCCTATAACTGTATAGCAGACCCTCTCCTTTCTAATGGGAACATGTCATAATTGTTACTGTGGCCCTGCTCTATGTGTCTTTAAATTCTTAGTGTGGTTTATCCTAAAATTGGTCAGCCGTTGGATTCACTGCATACCCTATAACTGTGTGGCAGACTCTCTCCTTTCTAATAGGAATTTGTCGTTACTGTGGCCCTGCTCTATGTGTCTTTAAATTCTTAGTGGGGTTTTTCCTAAAATTGGTCAGCCGTTCGACTCACTGCATACCCTATAACTGTATAGTAGACCCTGTCCTTTCTAATGGGAACATGTCGTACTTGCTACTGTGGCCCTGCTCTATGTGTCTTTAAATTCTTAGTGGGGTTTATCCTAAAATTGGTCAGCCGTTGGATTCACTGCATACCCTATAACTGTGTAGCAGACACTCTCCTTTCTAATAGGAATTTGTCGTTACTGTGGCCCTGCTCTATGTGTCTTTAAATTCTTAGTGGGGTTTTTCCTAAAATTAGTCAGCCGTTGGACTCACTGCATACCCTATAACTGTATAGCAGACCCTGTCCTTTCTAATGGGAACATGTCGTACTTGCTACTGTGGCCCTGCTCTATGTGTCTTTAAATTCTTAGTGGGGTTTTTACTAAAAATGGTCAGCCGTTGGACTCACTGCATACCCTATAACTGTGTAGCAGACTCTTTCCTTTCTAATGGGAATTTGTCATTACTGTGTCCCTGCTTTGTGTGTCTTTAAATTCTTAGTGGGGTTTTTTCTAAAATTGCTCAGCCGTTGGACTCACTGCCAACCCTATAACTGTATAGAAGACCCTCTCCTTTCTAATGGGAACATGTCGCACTTGCTACTGTGGCCCTGCTCTATGTGTCTTTAAATTCTTAGCGGGGTTTTTCCTAAAATTGGTCAGCCTTTAGACTCACTGCATACCCTATAACTGTGTAGCAGACTCTTTCCTTTCTAATGGGATTTTTTCGTTACTGTGTCCCTGCTTTGTGTGTCTTTAAATTCTTAGTGGGGTTTTTTCTAAAATTGGTCAGCCATTGGTCTCACTGCCTACCGTATAACTGTATAGAAGACCGACTCCTTTCTAATGGGAACATGTCGTACTTGCTACTGTGGCCCTGCTCTATGTGTCTTTAAATTCTTAGCGGGGTTTTTCCTAAAATTGGTCAGCCTTTGGACTCACTGCATACCCTTTGACTGTATACCAGACTTTCTCCTTTCTAATAGGAATTTGTCGTTACTGTGGCCTTGCTCTGTGGTGTTTAAATTCTTAGTGGGGCTTTTACTAAAATTGTTCGGCCGTTGTACTCACTGCATACCCTATAACTGTATAGCAGACTCTCTCCTTTCTTATGGGAATGTGTCGTGACTGTGGCCCTGCTCTATGTGTCTTTAAATTCTTAGTGGTGTTTTTCCTAAAATTGTTCAGCCATTGGACTCACTGCATACCCTATAACTGTGTAGCAGACTCTCTCCTTTCTAATGGGAATTTGTCATTACTGTGGCCCTGCTCTATGTGTCTTTAAATTTTTAGTTGGGTTTTTCCTAAAATTGTTCAGCCATTGGACTCACTGCATACCCTATAACTGTATAGCAGACCCTCTCCTTTCTAATGGGAACATGTCGTACTTGTTACTGTGGCGCTGCTCTGTGTGTCTTTAAATTCTTAGTGGGGTTTTTATAAAATTGGTCAGCCATTGAACTCATTGCATACCCTATAACTGTATAGCAGACCCTCTCCTTTCTAATGGGAGCATGTCGTACTTGTTACTGTGGCCCTGCTCTATGTGTCTTTAAATTCTTAGTGGGGTTTTTCCTAAAATTTCTCAGCCGTTTGACTCACTGCATACTCTAAAACTGTGTAGCAGACTCTCTCCTTTCTAATGGGAATTTGTTATTACTGTGTCCCTGCTTTGTGTGTCTTTATATTCTTAGTGGGGTTTTTCCTTAAACTGTTCAGCTGTTGGACTCACTGCATACCCTATAACTGTATAGCAGACCCTCTCCTTTCTAATGGGAACATGTCGTACTTGCTACTGTGGCCCTGCTCTATGTGTCTTTAAATTCTTAGTGGGGTTTTTTCTAAAATTGGTCAGCCGTTGGACTCACTGCATACCCTATAACTGTGTAGAAGACCCTCTCCTTTCTAATGGGAACATGTCGTACCTTCTACTGTGGCCCTGCTCTATGTGTCTTTAAATTCTTAGTAGGGTTTTTCCTAAAAATGGTCAGCCTTTGGACTCACTGCATACCCTATGACTGTATGCCAGACTTTCTCCTTTCTAATAGGAATTTGTCGTTACTGTGGCCTTGCTCTATGGTGTTTAAATTCTTAGTGGGGCTTTTACTAAAATTGTTCGGCCATTGTAATCACTGCATACCCTATAACTATATAGCATATAGCAGACTCTCTCCTTTCTTATGGGAATTTGTCGTGACTGTGGCCCTGCTCTATGTGTCTTTAAATTCTTAGTGGTGTTTTTCCTAAAATTGTTCAGCCGTTGGACTCACTGCATACCCTATAACTGTGTAGCAGACTCTCTCATTTCTAATGGGAGTTTGTCATTACTGTGGCCCTGCTCTATGTGTCTTTAAATTTTTAGTGGGGTTTTTCCTAAAATTGTTCAGCCGTTGGACTCACTGCATACACTATAACTGTATAGCAGACCCTCTCCTTTCTAATGGGAACATGTCGTACTTGTTACTGTGGCCCTGCTCTGCGTGTCTTTAAATTCTTAGTGGGGATTTTATAAAATTGGTCAGCCGTTGAACTCATTGCATACACTATAACTGTATAGCAGACCCTCTACTTTCTAATGGGAACATGTTGTACTTGTTACTGTGGCCCTGCTCTGTGTGTCTTTGAATTGTTAGTGGGGTTTTACCTAAAATACGTCAGCCTTTGGAATCACTGCATACTCTATAACTATATAGCAGACCCTCTACTTTCTAATGGGAACATGTCCTATTGTTACTGTGGCCCTGCTCTATGTGTCTTTAAATTCTTAGTGGGGTTTTTCCTAAAGTTGTTCAGCCGTTGGACTCACTGCATACCCTATAACTGTATAGCAGACCCTCTCCTTTCTAATGGGAACATGTCTTACTTTCTATTGTGGCCCTCCGCTATGTGTCTTTAAATTCTTAGTGGGGTTTTTCCTAAAATTGATCAGCCTTTGGACTCACTGCATTCCCTATAACTGTATACCAGACTCTCTCCTTTCTAATGGGAATTTGTCGTTACTGTAGCCCTGCTCTATGTGTCTTTAAATCCTTAGTGGAGCTTTTCCTAAAATTGTTCAGCCGTTGGACTCACTGCATACCCTATAACTGTATAGCAGACTCTTTCCTTTCTTATGGAAATTTGTCGTTACTGTGGCCCTCCTCTATGCGTCTTTATATTCTTAGTGGGGTTTTTCCTAAAATTGATCAGCCGTTGGACTCACTGCATACCCTATAACTGTGTAGCAGACTCTCTTCTTTCTAATGGGAATTTGTCGTACTTGTTACTGTGGCCCTGCTCTGTGTGTCTTTAAATTCTTAGTGGGGTTTTCCCTAAAATTCGTCAGCCGTTGGACTCACTGCATACCCTATAACTGTATAGCAGACCCTCTCCTTTCAAATGGGAACATGTCATAATTGTTACTGTGGCCCTGCTCTATGTGTCTTTAAATTCTTAGTGTGGTTTATCCTAAAATTGGTCAGCCTTTGGACTCACTGCATACCCTATGACTGTATACCAGACTTTCTCCTTTCTAATAGGAATTTGTCGTTACTGTGACCTTGCTCTATGGTGTTTAAATTCTTAGTGGGGCTTTTACTAAAATTGTTCGGCCGTTGTACTCACTGCATACCCTATAACTGTAAAGCAGACTCTCTCCCTTCTTATGGGAATTTGTCGTGACTGTGGCCCTGCTCTATGTGTCTTTAAATTCTTAGTGGTGTTTTTCCTAAAATTGTTCAGCTGTTGGACTCACTGCATACTCTATAACTGTGTAGCAGACTCTCTCCTTTCTAATGGGAATTTGTCATTACTGTGGCCCTGCTCTATGTGTCTTTAAATTTTTAGTGGGGTTTTTCCTAAAATTGTTCAGCCGTTAGACTCACTGCATACCCTATAACTGTATAGCAGACCCTCTCCTTTCTAATGGGAACATGTCGTACTTGTTACTGTGGCCCTGCTCTGTGTGTCTTTAAATTCTTAGTGGGGTTTTTCCTAAAATTGGTCAGCCTTTGGACTCACTGCATACCCTATGACTGTATACCAGACTTTCTCCTTTCTAATAGGAATTTGTCGTTGCTGTGGCCTTGCTTTATGGTGTTTAAATTCTTAGTGGGGCTTTTACTAAAATTGTTCGGCCGTTGTACTCACTGCATACCCTATAACTGTATAGCAGACTCTCTTCTTTCTTATGGGAATTTCTCGTGACTGTGGCCCTGCTCTATGTGTCTTTAAATTCTTAGTGGTGTTTTTCCTAAAATTGTTCAGCTGTTGGACTCACTGCATACCCTATAACTGTGTAGCAGACTCTCTCCTTTCTAATGGGAATTTGTCATTACTGTGGCCCTGCTCTATGTGTCTTTAAATTTTTAGTGGGGTTTTTCCTAAAATTGTTCAGCCGTTAGACTCACTGCATACCCTATAACTGTATAGCAGACCCTCTCTTTCTAATGGGAACATGTCGTACTTGTTACTGTGGCCCTGCTCTGTGTGTCTTTAAATTCTTAGTGGGGTTTTTATAAAATTGGTCAGCCGTTGAACTCATTGCATACCCTATAACTGTATACCAGACCCTCTCCTTTCTAATGGGAGCATGTCGTACTTGTTACTGTGGCCCTGCTCTATGTGTCTTTAAATTCTTAGTGGGGTTTTTCCTAAAATTGGTCAGCCGTTGGACTCACTGCATACCCTATAACTGTATAGAAGACCCTCTCCATTCTAATGGGAACATGTCGCACTTGATACTGTGGCCCTGCTCTGTGTGTCTTTAAATTCTTAGTGGGGTTTTTTTCTAAATTGGTCAGCCGTTGTACTCAATGCATACCCTATAACTGTATAGCAGACTCTCTCCTTTCTAATGGGAAATTGTCGTACCTTGCTACTGTGGTCCTGCTCTATGTGCCTTTAAATTCTTAGTGGGGTTTTTCCTAAAATTGGTGAGCCGTTGGACTCACTGCATACCCTATAACTGTATAGCAGACCCTCTCCTTTCTAATGGGAACATGTCGTACTTGTTACTGTGGCCCTGCTCTGTGTGTCTTTAAATTGTTAGTGGGGTTTTACCTAAAATAGGTCAGCCGTTGGAATCACTGCATACCCTATAACTGTATAGCAGACCCTCTCCTTTCTAATGGGAACATGTCGCACTTGTTACTGTGGCCCTGCTCTGTGTGTCTTTGAATTGTTAGTGGGGTTTTACCTAAAATAGGTCAGCCTTTGGAATCACTGCATACCCTATAACTGTGCAGCAGACTCTCTTCTTTCTAATGGGAATTTGTCGTACTTGTTACTGTTGCCTTGCTCTGTGTGTCTTTAAATTCTTAGTGGGGTTTTTCCTAAAATTGGTCAGCCGTTGGACTTACTGCATACCCTATAACTGTATAGCAGACCCTCTCTTTTCTAATGGGAACATGTCATAATTGTTACTGTGGCCCTGCTCTATGTGTCTTTAAATTCTTAGTGGGGTTTATCCTAAAATTGGTCAGCCGTTGGATTCACTGCATACCCTATAACTGTGTAGCAGACTCTCTCCTTTCTAATAGGAATTTGTCGTTACTGTGGTCCTGCTCTATGTGTCTTTAAATTCTTAGTGGGGTTTTTCCTAAAATTGTTCAGCCGTTGGACTCACTGCATACCCTATAACTGTATAGCAGACCCTCTCCTTTCTAATGGGAACATGTCTTACTTTCTATTGTGGCCCTCCTCTATGTGTCTTTAAATTCTTAGTGGGGTTTTTCCTAAAATTGATCAGCCTTTGGACTCACTGCATTCCCTATAACTGTATACCAGACTCTCTCCTTTCTAATGGGAATTTGTCGTTACTGTGGCCCTGCTCTATGTGTCTTTAAATGCATAGTGGAGCTTTTCCTAAAATTGTTCAGCTGTTGGACTCACTGCATACCCTATAACTGTATAGCAGACTCTTTCCTTTCTTATGGAAATTTGTCGTTACTGTGGCCCTGCTCTATGTGTCTTTATATTCTTAGTGGGGTTTTTCCTAAAATTGGTCAGCCGTTGGACTCACTGCATACCCTATAACTGTGTAGCAGACTCTCTTCGTTCTAATGGGAATTTGTCGTACTTGTTACTGTGGCCCTGCTCTGTGTGTCTTTAAATTCTTAGTGGGATTTTTTCTAAAATTGGTCAACCGTTGGACTCACTGCATACCCTATAACTGTATAGCAGACCCTCTCCTTTCTAATGGGAACATGTCATAATTGTTACTGTGGCCCTGCTCTGTGTGTCTTTAAATTTTTAGTGGGGTTTTTCCTAAAATTGTTCAGCCGTTGGACTCACTGCATACACTATAACTGTATAGCAGTCCCTCTCCTTTCTAATGGGAACATGTCGTACTTGTTACTGTGGCCCAGCTCTGTGTGTCTTTAAATTCTTAGTGGGGTTTTTATAAAATTGGTCAGCCATTGAACTCATTGGATACCCTATAACTGTATAGCAGACCCTCTCCTTTCTAATGGGAGCATGTCGTACTTGTTACTGTGGCCATGCTCTATGCGTCTTTAAATTCTTAGTGGGGTTTTTCCTAAAATTGGTCGGCCGTTTGACTCACTTCATACTCTAAAACTGTGTAACAGACTCTCTCCTTTCTAATAGGAATTTGTTATTACTGTGTCCCTGCTTTGTGTGTCTTTAAATTCTTAGTGGGGTTTTTCCTAAAATTGCTCAGCCGTTGGACTCACTGCATACCCTATAACTGTATAGCAGACCCTCTCCTTTCTAATGAGAACATGTCGTACTTGCTACTGTGGCCCTGCTCTATGTGTCTTTATATTCTTAGTGGGGTTTTTCCTAAAATTGGTCAGCCGTTGGACTCACTGCATACCCTATAACTGTGTAGCAGACTCTTTCCTTTCTAATGGGAATTTGTCGTTACTGTGTCCCTGCTTTGTGTGTCTTTAAATTCTTAGTGGGGTTTTTCCTAAAATTGGTCAGCCATTGGACTCACTGCATACCCTATAACTGTATAGAAGACCCTCTACTTTCTAATGGGAACATGTTGTACTTGCTACTGTGGCCCTGCTCTATGTGTCTTTAAATTCTTAGCGGGGTTTTTCCTAAAATTGGTCAGCCTTTGGATTCACTGCATACCCTATGACTGTATACCAGACTTTCTCCTTTCTAATAGGAATTTGTCGTTACTGTGGCCTTGCTTTATGGTTTTTAAATTCTTAGTGGGGCTTTTACTAAAATTGTTCGGCCATTGTATTCACTGCATACCCTATAACTGTATAGCAGACTCTCTCCTTTCTTATGGGAATTTCTCGTGACTGTGGCCCTGCTCTATGTGTCTTTAAATTCTTAGTGGTGTTTTTCCTAAAATTGTTCAGCTGTTGGACTCACTGCATACCCTATAACTGTGTAGCAGACTCTCTCCTTTTTAATGGGAATTTGTCATTACTGTGGCCCTGCTCTATGTGTCTTTAAATTTTTAGTGGGGTTTTTCCTAAAATTGTTCAGCCGTTAGACTCACTGCATACCCTATAACTGTATAGCACACCCTCTCCTTTCTAATGGGAACATGTCGTACTTGTTACTGTGGCCCTGCTCTGTGTGTCTTTAAATTCTTAGTGGGGTTTTTCCTAAAATTGGTCAGCCTTTGGACTCACTGCATACCCTATGACTGTATACCAGACTTTCTCCTTTCTAATAGGAATTTGTCGTTACTGTGGCCTTGCTTTATGGTGTTTAAATTCTTAGTGGGGCTTTTACTAAAATTGTTCGGCCGTTGTACGCACTGCATACCCTATAACTGTATAGCAGACTCTCTCCTTTCTTATGGGAATTTCTCGTGACTGTGGCCCTGCTCTATGTGTCTTTAAATTCTTAGTGGTGTTTTTCCTAAAATTGTTCAGCTGTTGGACTCACTGCATACCCTATAACTGTGTAGCAGACTCTCTCCTTTCTAATGGGAATTTGTCATTACTGTGGCCCTGCTCTATGTGTCTTTAAATTTTTAGTGGGGTTTTTCCTAAAATTGTTCAGCCGTTAGACTCACTGCATACCCTATAACTGTATAGCAGACCCTCTCCTTTCTAATGGGAACATGTCGTACTTGTTACTGTGGCCCTGCTCTGTGTGTCTTTAAATTCTTAGTGGGGTTTTTATAAAATTGGTCAGCCATTGAACTCATTGCATACCCTATAACTGTATACCAGACCCTCTCCTTTCTAATGGGAGCACGTCGTACTTGTTACTGTGGCCCTGCTCTATGTGTCTTTAAATTCTTAGTGTGGTTTTTCCTAAAATTGGTCAGCCGTTGGACTCACTGCATACCCTATAACTGTATAGAAGACCCTCTCCATTCTAATGGGAACATGTCGCACTTGATACTGTGGCCCTGCTCTGTGTGTCTTTAAATTCTTAGTGGGGTTTTTTTCTAAATTGGTCAGCCGTTGTACTCACTGCATACCCTATAACTGTATAGCAGACTCTCTCCTTTCTAATGGGAAATTGTCGTACCTTGCTACTGTGGCCCTGCTCTGTGTGTCTTTGAATTGTTAGTGGGGTTTTACCTAAAATAGGTCAGCCTTTGGAATCACTGCATACAATATAACTGTGTAGCAGACCCTCTACTTTCTAATGGGAACATGTCGTACTTGCTACTGTGGCCCTGCTCTATGTGTCTTTAAATTCTTAGTGGGGTTTTCCTAAAATTGGTCAGCCGTTGGACTCACTGCATACCCTATAACTGTATAGCAGACCCTCTCCTTTCTAATGGGAAAATGTCGTACTTGCTACTGTGGCCCTGCTCTATGTGTCTTTAAATTCTTAGTGGGGTTTTTCCTAAAATTGGTCAGCCGTTGGACTCACTGCATACCCTATAACTGTATAGAAGACCCTCTCCTTTCTAATGGGAACATGTCGTACTTGCTACTGTGGCTCTGCTCTATGTGTCTTTAAATTCTTAGCAGGGTTTTTCCTAAAATTGGTCAGCCTTTGGACTCACTGTATACCCTATGACTGTATACCAGACTTTCTCCTTTCTAATAGGAATTTGTCGTTACTGTGACCTTGCTCTATGGTGTTTAAATTCTTAGTGGGGCTTTTACTAAAATTGTTCGGCCGTTGTACTCACTGTATACCCTATAACTGTAAAGCAGACTCTCTCCCTTCTTATGGGAATTTGTCGTGACTGTGGCCCTGCTCTATGTGTCTTTAAATTCTTAGTGGTGTTTTTCCTAAAATTGTTCAGCCGTTGGACTCACTGCATACCCTATAACTGTGTAGCAGACTCTCTCCTTTCTAATGGGAATTTGTCATTACTGTGGCCCTGCTCTATGTGTCTTTAAATTTTTAGTGGGGTTTTTCCTAAAATTGTTCAGCCGTTGCACTCACTGCACACACTATAACTGTATAGCAGTCCCTCTCCTTTCTAATGGGAACATGTCGTACTTGTTACTGTGGCCCAGCTCTGTGTGTCTTTAAATTCTTAGTGGGGTTTTTATAAATTGGTCAGCCATTGAACTCATTGGATACCCTATAACTGTATAGCAGACCCTCTCCTTTCTAATGGGAGCATGTCGTACTTGTTACTGTGGCCCTGCTCTATGTGTCTTTAAATTCTTAGTGGGGTTTTTCCTAAAATTGGTCAGCCGTTGGACTCACTGCATACCCTATAACTGTATAGAAGACCCTCTCCATTCTAATGGGAACATGTCGCACTTGATACTGTGGCCCTGGTCTGTGTGTCTTTGAATTGTTAGTGGGGTTTTACCTAAAATAGGTCAGCCTTTGGAATCACTGCATACCCTATAACTGTATAGCAGACCCTCTCCTTTCTAATGGGAACATGTCGCACTTGTTACTGTGGCACTGCTCTGTGTGTCTTTGAATTGTTAGTGGGGTTTTACCTAAAATAGGTCAGCCTTTGGAATCACTGCATACCCTATAACTGTGCAGCAGACTCTCTTCTTTCTAATTAGAATTTGTCGTACTTGTTACTGTTGCCCTGCTCTGTGTGTCTTTAAATTCTTAGTGGGGTTTTTCCTAAAATTGGTCAGCCGTTGGACTTACTGCATACCCTATAACTGTATAGCAGACCCTCTCTTTTCTAATGGGAACATGTCATAATTGTTACTGTGGCCCTGCTCTATGTGTCTTTAAATTCTTAGTGGGGTTTATCCTAAAATTGGTCAGCCGTTGGATTCACTGCATACCCTATAACTGTGTAGCAGACTCTCTCCTTTCTAATAGGAATTTGTCGTTACTGTGGTCCTGCTCTATGTGTCTTTAAATTCTTAGTGGGGTTTTTCCTAAAATTGTTCAGCCGTTGGACTCACTGCATACCCTATAACTGTATAGCAGACCCTCTCCTTTCTAATGGGAACATGTCTTACTTTCTATTGTGGCCCTCCTCTATGTGTCTTTAAATTCTTAGTGGGGTTTTTCCTAAAATTGATCAGCCTTTTGACTCACTGCATTCCCTATAACTGTATACCAGACTCTCTCCTTTCTAATGGGAATTTGTCGTTACTGTGGCCCTGCTCTATGTGTCTTTAAATGCATAGTGGAGCTTTTCCTAAAATTGTTCAGCTGTTGGACTCACTGCATACCCTATAACTGTATAGCAGACTCTTTCCTTTCTTATGGAAATTTGTCGTTACTGTGGCCCTGCTCTATGTGTCTTTATATTCTTAGTGGGGTTTTTCCTAAAATTGGTCAGCCGTTGGACTCACTGCATACCCTATAACTGTGTAGCAGACTCTCTTCTTTCTAATGGGAATTTGTCGTACTTGTTACTGTGGCCCTGCTCTGTGTGTCTTTAAATTCTTAGTGGGATTTTTCCTAAAATTGGTCAACCGTTGGACTCACTGCATACCCTATAACTGTATAGCAGACCCTCTCCTTTCTAATGGGAACATGTCATAATTGTTACTGTGGCCTGGCTCTCTGTGTCTTTAAATTCTTAGTGGGGGTTATCCTAAAATTGGTCAGCCGTTGGATTCACTGCATACCCTATAACTGTGTAGCAGACTCTCTCCTTTCTAATAGGAATTTGTCGTTACTGTGGCCCTGCTCTATGTGTCTTTAAATTCTTAGTGGGGTTTTTCTTAAAATTGGTCAGCCGTTGGACTCACTGCATACCCTATAACTGTATAGCAGACCCTGTCCTCTCTAATGGGAACATGTCGTACTTGCTACTGTGGCCCTGCTCTATGTGTCTTTAAATTCTTAGTGGGGTTTTTCCTAAAATTGGTCAGCCGTTGCACTCACTGCATACCCTATAACTGTGTAGCAGACTCTTTCCTTTCTAATGGGAATTTGTCGTTACTGTGTCCCTGCTTTGTGTGTCTTTAAATACTTAGTGGGGTTTTTCCTAAAATTGGTCAGCCGTTGGACTCACTGCATACCCTATAACTGTATAGAAGACCCTCTCCTTTCTAATGGGAACATGTCGTACTTGCTACTGTGGCCCTGCTCTATGTGTCTTTAAATTCTTAGCGGCGTTTTTCCTAAATTTGGTCAGCCTTTGGACTCACTGCATACCCTATGACTGTATACCAGACTTTCTCCTTTCTAATAGGAATTTGTCGTTACTGTGGCCTTGCTCTATGGTGTTTAAATTCTTAGTGGGGCTTTTACTAAAATTGTTCGTCCGTTGTACTCACTGCATACCCTATAACTGTATAGCAGACTCTCTCCTTTCTTATGGGAATTTGTCGTGACTGTGGCCCTGCTCTATGTGTCTTTAAATTCTTAGTGGTGTTTTTCCTAAAATTGTTCAGCCATTGGACTCACTGCATACCTTATAACTGTGTAGCAGACTCTCTCCTTTCTAATGGGAATTTGTCATTACTGTGGCCCTGCTCTATGTGTCTTTAAATTTTTAGTGGGGTTTTTCCTAAAATTGTTCAGCTGTTGAACTCACTGCATAACCTATAACTGTATATCAGACCCTCTCCTTTCTAATGGGAACATGTCGTACTTGTTACTGTGGCCCTGCTCTGTGTGTCTTTACATTCTTGATGGGATTTTATAAAATTGGTCAGCCATTGAACTCATTGCATACCCTATAACTGTATAGCAGACCCTCTCCTTTCTAATGGGAGCATGTCGTACTTGTTACTGTGGCCCTGCTCTATGTGTCTTTAAATTCTTAGTGGGGTTTTTCCTAAAATTGGTTAGCCGTTTGACTCACTGCATACTCTAAAACTGTGTAGCACAGTGATTTTCAACCTTTTTTGAGCCGCGGCACACTTTTTATACTTAGAAAATCCTGGGGCACACCACCAACCAAAATAGCACAAAATGACACTAAAACAGTCATATTATACATATAGTTAATAATATAGATTCTAAATTTATTTTACTCACTTAGTGTGAAACCTGGGCCTGTTTCGATAAACACAAAAGGGATATCCTGGCAGGAATGGTGGAAAGACACACACGAAGCTCTTCCTCAACAGTTCTCAGTTTCTCCCTGTTTTTAGTTTTTATCGCAGTCAAGCTTGAGAAGCCCAGCTCACATAGATATGTGGTTGAAAATGGGAGCAATGTCAAAATAGCTTTGTTGGCCAGAATGGGGAACTCATTGGCAACAGATAACCAAAAACTGTCCAAAGGAAGATCAGCAAACTTTAGCTTTAAACCGCGATCTTGCTTCTGTTCAACGAGTTCCTCTTGCTCCTTTAAAGTCATGTCCTTTCCAGCAACGGATATTGAGCTGTATGGGTCCCTAACCCAGTCAAGGCATTCTGTGAAGGCTGAAGAGAAATAGAACGATAACTTCTCCTCAAGAGTTTTCAAATGTCTGCCAATCGCTTCGCACATTGCAGCAGTATTGTCATCATGCAGTTTCTCGGTGAGTGGGAACATCTGAAGGTTGCCACCCTGCACATGTTGTTGCCAGAGCTGCACCTTTAAACGGAATCCGTTCATTTTATCAGTGCTTGTAAGCAGGTTTTCATTTCGACCTTGCATCCGTGTGTTTAGTTCATTCAGATATTGAAATATATCAGCCAGGTATGCCAGCTTTGCACACCACTCATCACTTGCAAGCAGCTTTGAATAATCGGACCTCTCGTTTGTAAGAAATATTTTAAGTTCCTCTCGCAACTCATACACACGGGCCAGCACTTTGCCGCGTGACAGCCACCTGACCTCCGTGTGGAGCAATAAGATTTTATGTTCCTCTCCCATTTCTGTACACAAAGACGCAAATAAGCGACATCTCAAAGGTCGGGTCTTCACAAAGTTCACTATGCGCACAACATCATCCAACACAGGAGCTAGATCTGCTGGTAAGGTCTTTGCAACGAGGGCCTCACGGTGCAAGAAAAGTGGGTAGCAAGAACATCTGGGTTTCTTTCTTTAACCCTACTTACAAAGCCTTTGATGCGCCCGACCATGGCTGCGGCTCCATCAGTGCAGACACCTGTGCAGTTTTCCCATGTAAGTCCACTTTTATCAAGATATTCCGATGTGACTTGGAATATTGCCTCTCCTGTTGATTTTTCTGTCAGTGCCTTGCAAAATAGGAAGTTTTCTCTAATGGCTTCACCATCCACAAAACGCACATTGGCCAACAACTGACAATGTCCACTGATATCCGTCGACTCATCAAGTTGCAAGGCAAATTTCTTACTGATGCGCACCTTTTCCAAAACAACTGTTTCAATGTCCGCAGACAAGTCATCAATCCGTCTGGCAATTGTGTTATCAGAGAGAGACACTTTAGCTATCTCTTTAGCTGCTTCAGGGCCAAGCATCTCATTTACAATAGCTTTACAAGCTGGTAGTATTAATGTTTCTGCCACAGTGTGGGACTTTTTTGATTTAGCTATGAGTTCAGCAACAAGGTAGCTAGCTTTGAGGGCTCTCTCATTTACCTTTGTGCTTTTTCTCAAAAAAGTTGCCCCTTTCTCATTGTTTGTACGTAAGCGTACAAAATACTCCATCGGTTTAATTTGAACGGAAGGGTGTTTCGTTTGGAGATGGCGTTTAAGTTTGCTTGGCACCATAGCGCTATTGGAAAGCTTCTCACCACACACCAAGCACAGTGGTGTTGGTGCTGTCGCATCCCCAGTGGAAGTAAATCCAAATGAAAGATAGCTTTCACTGTATTGCCTTGAGCTCACCGTCTTGTCTTTTTTCTTTTGTCAAACTCTCATACTAGGGCCTTCATTTGGGTTAGAATTGTGTCCAGGGTCCTGTTCGGCATTTGCCTTTTCCATTCTCAAATACTTCTCCATCACTGCTGAGATAGTGTGCGCAGCCACACACTAAAATAGAAGAGTATTACATTATCTGCCACACTTAAAGGACCTCTGCTAGGCATATTTCATTCCTGAGGGCTTAAAAAGCAGCTCTCGTGGTGACAAGAAGCTGATTTAAACCCCCCAAGAGTGAACTTCGCGAGAGCTGTATGTGTGTGATAATAACTTATATTACTACGGTCTGCATTTCCTGCTTGAATTGACACTAGTGACGTAGCACTCAGCTTTCTCTATAAGTAGAATAGAGCCGGCTGCCAAGTGCTACGCCACTAGAGTCAATTCAAGCAGGACATGACTGCTGAAGAACGGTACTAATATCATTTATTATTCCATACATACAACTCTCACGGAGTTCACTCTTGGGGGTTTTAAATCAGCTTCTTACCACCACAAGAGCTACTTTTTTAGCCCTCAAGAGTGAAATATGCCTGGCAGAGGTCCTTTCAATAAATTATTTATTTTAAAAAAGTGAAATAAAAAAGGATAACCCCCTCATATATTCAATCCCATGTAACCTCATAAATACAGTCCCACGTATATGAGCACATGATTATCAGCATCATATACTGTGGTGATGTGCACTGTACAGAGCCACAGTATATGGTGCTGATTATTATGTGGCTCATATACTGCAATATAAAGGGGTACAATGAGAAGTACTATGGCCATGAGGCCAGAGTACAAGTGCCAGCTTATATACTTAGCATATGAGCTGGTACTTGTAGTACTCCAGCCTCATGACTATAGTATTTCTCATTTTACATTTCTCATTGTTATATGCAGTATACTGCTGGAGTACTAAAAGTACCAGCTCATATGCTGAGTATTCTGCCAACAGTTCATATACTCAGGCAAAAGCTCATATAGTCAGCATTATTGGCGGGCATTACCTTGGCGGCGGGCAAATGCGAGAGTCTCTCCGCTCTCAGGATGACGCGCCGGCCTCGGTGACGTCATTAAGTCGCGCGAGGTTCAAAGCTTGCGCATGTGTTATTGTACACGTCTCCTACATTGTAAGAAGGCGTGACTGCGCATCGAGCGCATTGCCGGGAAACAAAACACAGGGGGCACCATAGTTTGGGGAACTTTCCCCGCGGCACAGCCGACCATGTGTCGCGGCACACTAGTGTGCCGCGGAACACTGGTTGAAGATCACTGGTGTAGCAGACTCTCTCCTTTCTAATGGGAATTTGTTATTACTGTGTCCCTGCTTTGTGTGTTTTTAAATTCTTAGTGGGGTTTTTCCTAAAATTGGTCAGCCGTTGAACTCACTGCATACCCTATAACTGTATAGCAGACCCTCTCCTTTCTAATGGGAACATGTCGTACTTGCTACTGTGGCCCTGCTCTATGTGTCTTTAAATTCTTAGTGGGGTTTTTCCTAAAATTGGTCAGCCGTTGGACTCACTGCATACCCTATAACTGTGTAGCAGACTCTTTCCTTTCCAATGGGAATTTGTCGTTACTGTGTCCCTGCTTTGTGTGTCTTTAAATTCTTAGTGTGGTTTTTCCTAAAATTGGTCAGCCGTTGGACTCACTGCATACCCTATAACTGTATAGAAGACCCTCTCCTTTCTAATGGGAACATGTCGTACTTGCTACTGTGGCCCTGCTCTATGTGTCTTTAAATTCTTAGCGGGGTTTTTCCTAAAATTGGTCAGCCTTTGGACTCACTGCATTCCCTATGACTGTATACCAGACTTTCTCCTTTCTAATAGGAATTTGTCGTTACTGTGGCCTTGCTCTATGGTGTTTAAATTCTTAGTGGGGCTTTTACTAAAATTGTTTGGCCGTTGTACTCACTGCATACCCTATAACTGTATAGCAGACTCTCTACTTTCTTATGGGAATTTGTCGTGACTGTGGCCCTGCGCTATGTGTCTTTAAATTCTTAGCTGTGTTTTTGCTAAAATTGTTCAGCCGTTGGACTCACTGCATACCCTATAACTGTATTGCAGACCCTCTCCTTTTTAATGGGAACATGTCGTACTTGTTACTGTGGCCCTGCTCTGTGTGTCTTTAAATTTCTAGTGGGGTTTTTATAAAATTGGTCAGCCGTTGAACTCATTGCATACCCTATAACTGTATAGCAGACCCTCTCCTTTCTAATGGAACATGTCGTACTTGTTACTGTGGCTCTGCTCTGTGTGTCTTTGAATTGTTAGTGGGGTTTTACCTAAACTAGGTCAGCCGTTGGAATCACTGCATACCCTATAACTGTATAGCAGACCCTCTACTTTCTAATGGGAACATGTCGTACTTGCTACTGTGGCCCTGCTCTATGTGTCTTTAAATTCTTAGTGGGGTTTTTCCTAAAATTGTTCAGCCGTTGGACTCACTGCATACCCTATAACTGTATAGCAGACCCTTTCCTTTCTAATGGGAACATGTCTTACTTTCTATTGTGGCCCTCCTCTATGTGTCATTAAATTCTTAGTGGGGTTTTTCCTAAAATAGATCAGCCTTTGGACACACTGCGTTCCATATAACTGTATACCAGACTCTCTCCTTTCTAATAGGAATTTGTCGTTACTGTGGCCCTGCTCTATGTGTCTTTAAATCCTTAGTGGAGCTTTTCCTAAAATTGTTCAGCTGTTGGACTCACTGCATACCCTATAACTGTATGTCAGATTCTTTCCGTTCTTATGGAAATTTGTCGTTACTGTGGCCCTGCTCTATGTGTCTTTATATTCTTAGTGGGGTTTTTCCTAAAATTGGTCAGCCGTTGTACTCACTGCATACCCTATAACTGTGTAGCAGACTCTCTTCTTTCTAATGGGAATTTGTCGCACTTGTTACTGTGGCCCTGCTCTGTGTGTCTTTGAATTGTTAGTGGGGTTTTACCTAAAATAGGTCAGCCTTTGGAATCACTGCATACAATATAACTGTGTAGCAGACTCTCTTCTTACTAATGGGAATTTGTCGTACTTGTTACTGTGGCCCTGCTCTGTGTGTCTTTAAATTCTTAGTGGGGTTTTCCCTAAAAATGTTCAGCTGTTGGACTCACTGCATACCCTATAACTGTATGTCAGATTCTTTCCGTTCTTATGGAAATTTGTATTTACTGTGGCCCTGCTCTATGTGTCTTTATATTCTTAGTGGGGTTTTTCCTAAAATTGGTCAGCCGTTGTACTCACTGCATACCCTATAACTGTGTAGCAGACTCTCTTCTTTCTAATGGGAATTTGTCGCACTTGTTACTGTGGCCCTGCTCTGTGTGTCTTTGAATTGTTAGTGGGGTTTTACCTAAAATAGGTCAGCCTTTGGAATCACTGCATACAATATAACTGTGTAGCAGACTCTCTTCTTACTAATGGGAATTTGTCGTACTTGTTACCGTGGCCCTGCTCTGTGTGTCTTTAAATTCTTAGTGTTGTTTTCCCTAAAATTGGTCAGCCGTTGGACTCACTGCATACCCTATAACTGTATAGCAGACCCTCTCCTTTCAAATGGGAATATGTCATAATTGTTACTGTGGCCCTGCTCTATGTGTCTTTAAATTCTTAGTGTGGTTTATCCTAAAATTGGTCAGCCGTTGGATTCACTGCATACCCTATAACTGTGTAGCAGACTCTCTCCTTTCTAATAGGAATTTGTCGTTACTGTGGCCCTGCTCTATGTGTCTTTAAATTCTTAGTGGGGTTTTTCCTAAAATTGGTCAGCCGTTGGACTCACTGCATACCCTATAACTGTATAGAAGACCCTCTCCTTTCTAATGGGAACATGTCGTACTTGCTACTGTGGCTCTGCTCTATGTGTCTTTAAATTCTAAGCAGGGTTTTTCCTAAAATTGGTCAGCCTTTGGACTCACTGCATACCCTATGACTGTATACCAGACTTTCTCCTTTCTAATAGGAATTTGTCGTTACTGTGACCTTGCTCTATGGTGTTTAAATTCTTAGTGGGGCTTTTACTAAAATTGTTCGGCCGTTGTACTCACTGCATACCCTATAACTGTAAAGCAGACTCTCTCCCTTCTTATGGGAATTTGTCGTGACTGTGGCCCTGCTCTATGTGTCTTTAAATTCTTAGTGGTGTTTTTCCTAAAATTGTTCAGCCGTTGGACTCACTGCATACCCTATAACTGTGTAGCAGACTCTCTCCTTTCTAATGGGAATTTGTCATTACTGTGGCCCTGCTCTATGTGTCTTTAAATTTTTAGTGGGGTTTTTCCTAAAATTGTTCAGCCGTTGGACTCACTGCATACACTATAACTGTATAGCAGTCCCTCTACTTTCTAATGGGAACATGTCGTACTTGTTACTGTGGCCCAGCTCTGTGTGTCTTTAAATTCTTAGTGGGGTTTTTATAAAATTGGTCAGCCATTGAACTCATTGGATACCCTATAACTGTATAGCAGACCCTCTCCTTTCTAATGGGAGCATGTCGTACTTGTTACTGTGGCCCTGCTCTATGCGTCTTTAAATTCTTAGTGGGGTTTTTCCTAAAATTGGTCGGCCGTTTGACTCACTGCATACTCTAAAACTGTGTAGCAGACTCTCTCCTTTCTAATGGGAATTTGTTATTACTGTGTCCCTGCGTTGTGTGTCTTTAAATTCTTAGTGGGGTTTTTCCTAAAATTGCTCAGCCGTTGGACTCACTGCATACCCTATAACTGAGGGTGATGGCGCATACTGATGCTCTTCAGTTTGCGTACCGGCAGGGACTGGGTGTGGACGATGCTGTAGCGTCTCTGCTACAAACAGTACATTCCTTTTTGGACAATGATGGAACCACAGTGCGTGCTTTGTTCTTTGATTTCTCTAGTGCGTTCAACACATTACAGCCACTCTTACTGCGAGGAAAGTTGATTAAAATGGCGGTGGATGAGGGACTTGTGAATTGGATAATTGACTACCTGTCGGATAGGCCACAGTTTGTTAGGTGGGGGACGGCTACATCAGATAGTGTACTGAGCAGTGTCGGAGCCCCGCAGGGAACAGTGCTGTCGCCATTCCTCTTTACATTGTACACAGCTGACTTTCAGTATAAATCAGACCGTTGTCACCTCCAGAAGTACTCGGATGACTCTGTGATAGTTGGCGGTATTGGGAAGGACCAGGACGAAGAGGAATATAGAAGGGTGGTTGCGGACTTTGTAGTATGGTGCCAGGCTAACCATCTAGAACTAAATGTTAAGAAAACCAGGGAGTTGGTGATGAGCTATGGAAGGTGCAAGAAGGTATGCCTACCTGTTACCATTGACGGTCAGGATGTGGAGATGGTGGACAGTTTCAAATATTTGGGGGTTTACCTGGATAGCAAGCTAGACTGGAAGTGCCACATGGAGAAGGTCTACAAGAAGGGGATGAGTAGATTGTACTTCCTAAGGAAGTTAAGGTCTTTTAATGTGTGTGGCAAAATGCTTGAGGTGTTCTACCAATCCATTGTGGCTAGTGCCACCTTTGCGGCAATAATTTGCTGGGGTAACAGTGTGCGTGTTGCTGACGCCAACAAGCTCAACAAACTTATAAAGAAGGCTAGCGCGACGGTGGGCCTACAGCTTGGGACTTTTGAAGAGGTGGTAGAGGATAGGATTAAGAAGAAGTGCAGAGCTATAATGGGCAACAACACACACCCGCTTTATGAACTGTTTGCGAAACAGAAGAGCACATTCAGCAATCGCCTAATACAACTAAGGTGTAAAAAGGAAAAATACAGGAGATCGTTTGTTCCAACAGCTATGGGGGTGTTTAACAAATGTCTGAAAAGCAATGTCTAAAGCATTCCAAATGTTTTGTTATTATATGTGTCATGTTCGAGATCTGTGTTCTGCTGCTGTGATACCGCAATTTCCTCCGGGATAAAATAAAGTATATCTTATCTTATCTTATCTTATCTTATCTTATAGCAGACCCTCTCCTTTCTAATGGGAACATGTCGTACTTGCTACTGTGGCCCTGCTCTATGTGTCTTTAAATTCTTAGTGGGGTTTTTCCTAAAATTGGTCAGCCTTTGGACTCACTGCAATACCCTATGACTGTATACCAGACTTTCTCCTTTCTAATAGGAATTTGTCGTTACTGTGGCCTTGCTTTATGGTGTTTAAATTCTTAGTGGGGCTTTTACTAAAATTGTTCGGCCATTGTATTCACTGCATACCCTATAACTGTATAGCAGACTCTCTCCTTTCTTATGGGAATTTCTCGTGACTGTGGCCCTGCTCTATGTGTCTTTAAATACTTAGTGGTGTTTTTCCTAAAATTGTTCAGCTGTTGGACTCACTGCATACCCTATAACTGTGTAGCAGACTCTCTCCTTTCTAATGGGAATTTGTCATTACTGTGGCCCTGCTCTATGTGTCTTTAAATTTTTAGTGGGGTTTTTCCTAAAATTGTTCAGCCGTTAGACTCACTGCATACCCTATAACTGTATAGCAGACCCTCTCCTTTCTAATGGGAACATGTCGTACTTGTTACTGTGGCCCTGCTCTGTGTGTCTTTAAATTCTTAGCGGGGTTTTTCCTAAAATTGGTCAGCCTTTGGACTCACTGCATACCCTATGACTGTATACCAGACTTTCTCCTTTCTAATAGGAATTTGTCGTTACTGTGGCCTTGCTTTATGGTGTTTAAATTCTTAGTGGGGCTTTTACTAAAATTGTTCGGCCGTTGTACTCACTGCATACCCTATAACTGTATAGCAGACTCTCTCCTTTCTTATGGGAATTTCTCGTGACTGTGGCCCTGCTCTATGTGTCTTTAAATTCTTAGTGGTGTTTTTCCTAAAATTGTTCAGCTGTTGGACTCACTGCATACCCTATAACTGTGTAGCAGACTCTCTCCTTTCTAATGGGAATTTGTCATTACTGTGGCCCTGCTCTATGTGTCTTTAAATTTTTAGTGGGGTTTTTCCTAAAATTGTTCAGCCGTTAGACTCACTGCATACCCTATAACTGTATAGCAGACCCTCTCCTTTCTAATGGGAACATGTTGTACTTGTTACTGTGGCCCTGCTCTGTGTGTCTATAAATTCTTAGTGGGGTTTTTATAAAATTGGTCAGCCGTTGAACTCATTGCATACCCTATAACTGTATACCAGACCCTCTCCTTTCTAATGGGAGCATGTCGTACTTGTTACTGTGGCCCTGCTCTATGTGTCTTTAAATTCTTAGTGGGGTTTTTCCTAAAATTGGTCAGCCGTTGGACTCACTGCATACCCTATAACTGTATAGAAGACCCTCTCCATTGTAATGGGAACATGTCGCACTTGATACTGTGGCCCTGCTCTGTGTGTCTTTAAATTCTTAGTGGGGTTTTTTTCTAAATTGGTCAGCCGTTGTACTCACTGCATACCCTATAACTGTATAGCAGACTCTCTCCTTTCTAATGGGAAATTGTCGTACCTTGCTACTGTGGTCCTGCTCTATGTGCCTTTAAATTCTTAGTGGGGTTTTTCCTAAAATTGGTCAGCCGTTGGACTCACTGCATACCCTATAACTGTATAGCAGACCCTCTCCTTTCTAATGGGAACACGTCGTACTTGTTACTGTGGCCCTGCTCTGTGTGTCTTTAAATTGTTAGTGGGGTTTTACCTAAAATAGGTCAGCCGTTGGAATCACTGCATACCTTATAACTGTATAGCAGACCCTCTCCTTTCTAATGGGAACATGTCGCACTTGTTACTGTGGCCCTGCTCTGTGTGTCTTTGAATTGTTAGTGGGGTTTTACCTAAAATAGGTCAGCTTTTGGAATCACTGCATACCCTATAACTGTGCAGCAGACTCTCTTCTTTCTAATGGGAATTTGTCGTACTTGTTACTGTTGCCCTGCTCTGTGTGTCTTTAAATTCTTAGTGGGGTTTTTCCTAAAATTGGTCAGCCGTTGGACTTACTGCATACCCTATAACTGTATAGCAGACCCTCTCTTTTCTAATGGGAACATGTCATAATTGTTACTGTGGCCCTGCTCTATGTGTCTTTAAATTCTTAGTGGGGTTTATCCTAAAATTGGTCAGCCGTTGGATTCACTGCATACCCTATAACTGTGTAGCAGACTCTCTCCTTTCTAATAGGAATTTGTCGTTACTGTGGTCCTGCTCTATGTGTCTTTAAATTCTTAGTGGGGTTTTTCCTAAAATTGGTCAGCCGTTGGACTCACTGCATACCCTATAACTGTATAGCAGACCCTCTCCTTTCTAATGGGAACATGTCGTACTTGCTACAGTGGCCCTGATCTATGTGTCTTTAAATTCTTAGTGTGGTTTTTCCTAAAATTGGTCAGCCGTTGGACTCACTGCTTACCCTATAACTGTATAGCAGACCCTCTCCTTTCTAATGGGAACATGTCGTACTTGCTACTGTGGCCCTGCTCTATGTGTCTTTAAATTCTTAGCGGGGTTTTTCCTAAAATTGGTCAGCCTTTGGACTCACTGCATACCCTATGACTGTATACCAGACTTTCTCCTTTCTAATAGGAATTTGTCGTTACTGTCAACTTGCTCTATGGTGTATAAATTCTTAGTGGGGCTTTTCCTAAAATTGTTCGGCCGTTGTACTCACTGCATACCCTATAACTGTAAAGCAGACTCTCTCCTTTCTAATGGGAATTTTTCATTACTGTGGCCCTGCTCTATGTGTCTTTAAATTTTTAGTGTGGTTTTTCCTTAAATTGTTCAGCCGTTGTACTCACTGCATACCCTATAACTGTATAGCAGACCCTTTCCTTTCTAATGGGAACATGTCGTACTTCTTACTGTGGCCCTGCTCTGTGTGTCTTTAAATTCTTAGTGGTGTTTTTATAAAATTGGTCAGCCATTGAACTCATTGCATACCCTATAACTGTATAGCAGACCCTCTTCTTTCTAATGGGAACATGTCGTACTTGCTACTGTGGCCCTGCTCTATGTGTCTTTAAATTCTTAGTTGGGTTTTTCCTAAAATTGGTCAGCCGTTGGACTTACTGCATACCCTATAACTGTATAGAAGACCCTCTCCTTTCTAATGGGAACATGTCGTACTTGCTACTGTGGCCCTGCTCTATGTGTCTTTAAATTCTTAGCGAGGTTTTTCCTAAAATTGGTCAGCCTTTGGACTCACTGCATACCCTATGACTGTATACCAGACTTTCTCCTTTCTAATAGGAATTTGTCGTTACTGTGACCTTGCTCTATGGTGTTTAAATTCTTAGTGGGGCTTTTCCTAAAATAGTTCGGCCGTTGTACTCACTGCATACCCTATAACTGTAAAGCAGACTCTCTCCTTTCTTATGGGAATTTGTCGTGACTGTGGCCCTGCTCTATGTGTCTTTAAATTCTTAGTGCTGTTTTTCCTAAAATTGTTCAGCCGTTGGACTCACTGCATACCCTATAACTGTGTAGCAGACTCTCTCCTTTCTAATGGGAATTTGTCATTACTGTGGCCCTGCTCTATGTGTCTTTAAATTTTTAGTGGGGGTTTTTCCTAAAATTGTTCAGCCTTTGGACTCACTGCATACCCTATAACTGTATAGCAGACCCTCTCCTTTCTAATGGGAACATGTCGTACTTGTTACTGTGGCCCTGCTCTGTGTGTCTTTAAATTCTTAGTGGGGTTTTTATAAAATTGGTCAGCCATTGAACTCTTTGCATACCCTATAACTGTATAGCAGACCCTCTCCTTTCTAATGGGAGCATGTCGTACTTGTTACTGTGGCCCTGCTCTATGTGTCTTTAAATTCTTAGTGGGGTTTTTCCTAAAATTGGTCAGCCGTTTGACTCACTGCATACTCTAAAACTGTGTAGCAGACTCTCTCCTTTCTAATGGGAATTTGTTATTACTGTGTCCCTGCTTTGTGTGTCTTTAAATTCTTAGTGGGGTTTTTCCTAAAATTGCTCAGCCGTTGGACTCACTGCGTACCCTATAACTGTATAGCAGACCCTCTCCTTTCTAATGGGAACATGTCGTATTTGCTACTATGGCCCTGCTCTATGTGTCTTTAAATTCTTAGTGGGGTTTTCCTAAAATTGGTCAGCCGTTGGACTCACTGCATACCCTATAACTTTGTAGCAGACTCTTTCCTTTCTAATGGGAATTTGTCGTTACTGTGTCCCTGCTTTGTGTGTCTTTAAACTCTTAGTGGGGTTTTTCCTAAAATTGGTCAGCCGTTGGACTCACTGCATACCCTATAACTGTATAGAAGACTCTTTAATGGGAACATGTCGTACTTGCTACTGTGGCCCTGCTCTATGTGTCTTTAAATTCTTAGCGGGGTTTTTCCTAAAATTGGTCAGCCTTTGGACTCACTGCATACCCTATGACTGTATACCAGACTTTCTCCTTTCTAATAGGAATTTGTCATTACTGTGGCCTTGCTCTATGGTGTTTAAATTCTTAGTGGGGCTTTTACTAAAATTGTTTGTCCGTTGTACTCACTGCATACCCTATAACTGTATAGCAGACTCTCTCCTTTCTTATGGGAATTTGTTGTGACTGTGGCCCTGCTCTATGTGTCTTTAAATTCTTAGTGGTGTTTTTCCTAAAATTGTTCAGCCGTTGGACTCACTGCATACCCTATAACTGTGTAGCAGACTCTCTCCTTTCTAATGGGAATTTGTCATTACTGTGGCCCTGCTCTATGTGTCTTTAAATTTTTAGTGGGGTTTTTCCTAAAATTGTTCAGCCGTTGGACTCACTGCATACCCTATAACTGTTTAGCAGACCCTCTCCTTTCTAATGGGAACATGTCGTACTTGTTACTGTGGCCCTGCTCTGTGTGTCTTTAAATTCTTAGTGGGGTTTTTATAAAATTGGTCAGCCGTTGAACTCATTGCATACCCTATAACTGTATAGCAGACCCTCTCCTTTCTAATGGGAGCATGTCGTACTTGTTACTGTGGTCCTGCTCTATGTGTCTTTAAATTCTTAGTGGGGTTTTTCCTAAAATTGGTCAGCCGTTTGACTCACTGCATACCCTATAACTGTATAGCAGACCCTCTCCTTTCTAATGGGAACATGTCGTATTTGCTACTATGGCCCTGCTCTATGTGTCTTTAAATTCTCAGTGGGGTTTTTCCTAAAATTGGTCAGCCGTTGGACTCACTGCATACCCTATAACTGTGTAGCAGACTCTTTCCTTTCTAATGGGAATTTGTCGTTACTGTGTCCCTGCTTTGTGTGTCTTTAAACTCTTAGTGGAGTTTTTCCTAAAATTGGTCAGCCGTTGGACTCACTGCATACCCTATAACTGTATAGAAGACTCTCTCCTTTCTAATGGGAACATGTCGTACTTGCTACTGTGGCCCTGCTCTATGTGTCTTTAAATTCTTAGCGGGGTTTTTCCTAAAATTGGTCAGCCTTTGGACTCACTGCATACCCTATGACTGTATACCAGACTTTCTCCTTTCTAATAGGAATTTGTCATTACTGTGGCCTTGCTCTATGGTGTTTAAATTCTTAGTGGGCCTTTTACTAAAATTGTTCGTCCGTTGTACTCACTGCATACCCTATAACTGTATAGCAGACTCTCTCCTTTCTTATGGGAATTTGTTGTGACTGTGGCCCTGCTCTATGTGTCTTTAAATTCTTAGTGGTGTTTTCCTAAAATTGTTCAGCCGTTGGACTCACTGCATACCCTATAACTGTGTAGCAGACTCTCTCCTTTCTAATGGGAATTTGTCATTACTGTGGCCCTGCTCTATGTGTCTTTAAATTTTTAGTGGGGTTTTTCCTAAAATTGTTCAGCCGTTGGACTCACTGCATACCCTATAACTGTTTAGCAGACCCTCTCCTTTCTAATGGGAACATGTCATACTTGTTACTGTGGCCCTGCTCTGTGTGTCTTTAAATTCTTAGTGGGGTTTTTATAAAATTGGTCAGCCGTTGAACTCATTGCATACCCTATAACTGTATAGAAGACCCTCTCCATTCTAATGGGAACATGTCGCACTTGTTACTGTGGCCCTGCTCTGTGTGTCTTTATATTCTTAGCCAGGGCCACCAGAGGAGTCTCCGGTTTTCTGGTGGGCCCGTCCAACCCTGCCGAGAAGCAGCCCTGGCTAAGAAAAATGTGGGGGAAGGTTTCCGGACACTCTATGGCTGCTATTTTAATGTGGATCCGACATGCTTAGGCATCTTATTTCTTAAACCGCATTGCAGATCAGGCTATTGTCCAACTCTGTATTCATAAAATTAAATGTGCAAAGAAAGATGTTTGTGTGTCAAAGCACCACCGACAAGTGTCAGTTGATGTTGGACGGGCTGCCATCGCTTCTGCAACAAGCTGCATTAGATGACTTCCTGGGAGAAATGACACCCAAGGTAGATACGGTTTTCCTCTATGCCAGTCCTTTCAACGAGCTAAATACAACTCTCAGCAAAAAAATCTGTGGACTGGCTGCGTACCGTCACTGGCCACATTCACCTGTCCACGTGTTTGTGGTTAGGCGGTCCTTCCCAATAAGTGCACTGGGGAGGGCACGAGTAATGTTGTGGGACCCATGCTTGTGGAAGGCGGAGACGATACTGGGAGAAATAGTGGTGGCTGGGGACCGAGTATGGACACGCGGCCATCGCTGGCATGAGGTTGTGAAAAGCTTCCGCCTCCACGAGCCTAAAATTCCATATTTGAAGTGCAAGCAGCTTTGGAGGACTTCCTGGGAGCAATGAAAGCTGGGTAGATATGGTTTCCCAAGTCCTTTCACCAAGCTAAAGAATATGGCTGTGGTGAAATACAACTCAGAAAAAACTGCTGTGGACTGGCTCCGTACCGTCCCTGGCCACATTTGTGTTGCCTCGCCCTCCCTGAGCGGTGGGGTTACTCGTAGCCGGGTCAGTGTAAGGGTCGCGGGGGATGCAGTCGTGGCCTCGACCCGTTCGGTGCCCAGGGCTGTCACATAAAAATATTGGGCTTTCAAGGATGAGTGGTATTTCGACTACGCCACCTGCGGTTCCTGGTGACGGCCACCAGCGCTGCGTCAGTCCTCTGAGGCCGGTGTTCTAACAGCTCAGATGGTACTACTCCCCACAGGTGGAGTAGGCCTCAGGGCAGTGTGTGAAAGGATGGTGGGTGCAGTGCTGCCAGGAATAAACAAGCTGAGGCGGTGTATGAAGTCATCCGGGTCTTTACTCACTTTAGATGAACTTTCAGCCGCAAAGCTTCTCTCTGCTACACACAGCATACTGCGGCCACCGTGAAGGGGGTTCAGCACTTCCCAGGTAGATCAGGAGCACCTGTCGAGACCCCGCTGGTGTGTGTGTTCCTCTCCTTGGTAAGTTGTTCTCCCACTAAGTCTTCTCCTGACTGTGTGTGGTACGAACGTGGTGTAAGGCCGAGTCCCACTGGATAAACGCAGTGTGAGAGATACAGGTGGCGACTCCGCTCCGTCCGTATCCCCCTGGTATCCACTAAGCCTCCGGGCTTTTCTGACTGAGATGTGAAGTAACAAAGTCAGATGTCGGGGGCCGGTTACCCCTTTTGCAGCAGGAATCCCTCTGGCCAGGCCAGAGTAAAGAATACAGGTGGCGACTCCGCTCCGTCCGTAACCCCTGGGATCCTTTTGCCTGTGGAACCTATCTCCTCTGCTCCCCTCCAGGGCCTTCTTAGGACAGGACCTTGACCAGGTAGAGACAGTGGTTAACTCTGACCCGCTCCTCGTCTCAAGGCCAGAGTACGAGGACCGCGAACCTCCAGTCAGCTACAGCCTCTTGCTGGACCCTGACAGAAGACCCTCAATCAAAGACCTTGAGCCTAAGATGGCCGTAGATTAAATATGAATGAATAAGTGTTTCCTAAAAGTGTGTCCTCCACCCTCACCCACTACATGGTTCCCCCTATCTTTGGTTTCCCCCATCTCCTCTATCCCGGGCCGGGGCAGCACCCTGGTGCATTTAGGCCACCTACAGGACAGGAGTGGTGTAGTGTTGAGTGTGAAGTGGGGTCCTGAGAAATGCTCCATCCTTACCTGGAAGAGGAGATACCACACCTCAGTCTGAGGTGCAGTACCCCTGTGGCGACTGAACCCTCAGGGGCGCCACACATTCACCTGTCCACATGTTTGTGGTTAGGCGGTCCTTCCCAGTAAGTGCACTGGGGAGGGCACGGGTAATGTTGTGGGACCCGTGCTTGTGGAAGGCAGAGACGATACAGGGAGAAATAGTGGCGGCTGGGGACCAAGTATGAACACCCGGCCGCCTCCGGCATGAGGTTATGAAAAGCTTCCGCCTCCACGAGCCTAAAAGGCCACATTTCAATTGAAAGCAGCTTTAGAGGACTGCCTGGGAGAAATGAAAGCTGGGTAGATATGGTTTCCCAAGTCCTTTCACCAAGATAAAGAATATGGCTGTGGTGAAATACAACTCAGCAAAACAAGCTGTGGACTGGCTCCGTACCGTCCCTGGCCACATTCACCTGTCCACGTGTTTGCAGTTAGGCGGTCCTTCCCAGTAAGTCCACTGGGGAGGGCACGGGTAATGTTGTGGGACCCGTGCTTGTGGAAGACGGAGATGACACCGGGAGAAACAGTGGCGGCTGGGGACCGAGTATGGACACCCGGCCGCCGCCGGCATGAGGTTATGAAAAGCTTCTGCCTCCATGAGCCTAAAAGGCCACATTTCAAGTGCAAGCAGCTGTCAAAAATATGGCAGTATAGTATTGCAGCCTGTGGGTGGGTGGGTGGCTGTCTGCATACTTGCGCTTGCATTCCAAGGAATGGGGTAGGGACAACTGAACACTGCACTGGGACAAGGACGTGGACGGTGATTGTTGCAAGTCTGCAACGACAGGTGCATGGCGGGAGGCATCTTCGCATGCGCCAAGGATCACTTATGATGGGCACACTTTTAGGAAGTGACCTGGGAGTCAGAAATGCTTCCAGAGGTCTTCCCCATGCAGTTCCCATGTCTTTTCAGCACTCTATGCATGTGTCTGATGATGTGTCACACACCACATGGCCAGATAAGGTTGTAAAATGTGAATGCATTTATCTTTGTTGAAAGCAATGCAAAAGTGCAAAAAAGCATCAAAAACGCTACGTGTGAACATAGTCCAAGGTGTGGAGGAGTGTTTTTGGTTTTGGTTATTTATTTTGCCTTATATACAAGTCATTACCCTGGAAAGGATGTTCCTTAATATATTTCCCAGGAAAATCCATTTTGGTTTTGTTTTTGTGCATTTTATTGTGAGTCCGTAAAAGTGGTGTAATACTCTGACAATGTTGTTGATAGCAGTGACCTAGGAGTCAGAAATGCTTCCAGGGGTCTTCTCCATGCTGTTCCCATGTCATTTGAGCATTGTTTCCATCGATTTGGGCAACTTTTAGGCCCTCTGCAGACCGCCGGGGGGAGCAGCCTGAAAAATGCTCGAGTTTCCCATAGACCTACATTGGGCTTGTTGCTTAGGTCGAGCAGCCAACTAATTCCAATTTGCTCGACCCGAGCAACGAGTACCCGAGCATTTTAGTGCTCACTCATCACTACTTATCACTTATACTGCACAAGGAATGGTGTAAAAAATAAATAAAACCAATTCATCACCTGATGTTGATTTGGTCATTCTGCCTCCGAAAGATCGCAGTAAGGCTCATCTCACATTTATCCTGCGCACTGTACTGAGCAATTACACTGGGGTTTCCATGTAAATCTCTGAAATACATGGTTCAGACGGATGGAAGATTCCCTGTAATGAGGCAGATGGAGGCACTGTGGACGCTGTAGGACCTGTGATCCGGCAGTGTCCGTCTTTTTAGGTGTGCATAAAAGTGCCGTCGGTCACAGTTTTGTGCACGTCTGCAAAAAAAGAACACTGCTGAACAGAGGCCTAATGGAGTCCAGAGTAAATCTTCTGCCTCATTATAGTGAATGGATCCCTCTGGGGTTTCATCTGAATCACGTCACTCAGAGATTTAGATGGAAACCTTGATGTAAGTGTTCAGCACAGAGCGCAGGATAAATATGATCCAAAATGTTATATAAAATGTTCCCAATAAAGCTTCAACTCCATTCACAAAAAAAGTAAGTCATCACTCAGGTCCGTCATCTGTTAACGGAAATATAGGGGCTTCTACGTTACTGGTAGCACAAAGGCTCTGGAAAAGCGAAATGACTACACGCTCTCCCAAAAAAATCCAGCGAATTCTGCACTCCCAAATCCAAATGCCACCCTCTCTTCTGAGCTCTACAGTGTGCCTAAACTGCAGTTAGCATCCACATTTTTGGCATTCCTGTAGCAATGAGAGCCCACCTAATTTACTGGTGAATGTCTCCAGAAGCACGAGCTGAGCTGAGCATAGCATACTGGTCACTACAACGTACTGGTCACTACAAAGTACTGGTCACTACAACGGCAGTTTGCAATTTTCACTCTGCAACATCCACTGCTGCTTGTTTCTCGAGAACACCCATGGAGTCAAAATAGTTGCTGCATGAGTAGATACATTCACAAAGGGGTATAATTTCCAAAATGGGGTCTGTTGAGGGGGATTTTGCTCTTCTACAATGTAGAGGCTCTGTATATGGAGTCCGCAAACTATTCTATGAAAATCTGTGCTCCAGGAGGCAAAAAATTCTCCATCCCTCCCCAGTCTCGCCGTATGGCTAAACAGTACTGAACAACCATATATGGGGTATTTCTACATTCAGCATATGTTGTGGGTCAAATTTTGGTGGAATTGTTGTTACCCATTTCCCAGTGTGAAAATGTAAAATGGAGGTCTAAAACCAAATTTTGGTGGTAAAAATGTAATTATTTTTTCTTCAGTGCCCAATGGTTTAAAATGCTGTGTCAATGCTGTAGTGTCAATATGATAAAGCACCCCTAGATGAATTCATTGAGAGGCATAGTTTGTAAAATGTGGTCACTTGGCTGATCTGGCACTTCAGGGGCTCTACCAATGTGACGTGGCTCCCTGAAATCAGTTCAGCAAAGTCTGAACTCCAATATGGCGCTTATTCCCTTCTGAGCTTTTCACTATGCCTCAAAAGTAGTTTTCGACCACATATGAGGTTATCTGCATACTCAGAAGAAATTTCACAACAAATTTTGGGGTCTATTTTCTCGTGTTACCCTTGTGAAAATGCAAAATTTAGGAAGAAAAAAACATTTTTGTTGGAAAAATGTGAAGTTATAAACTTCTGTAAAGCATCTGGGGGCTCAACACACATCTAGATAAGTTCCCTGAGGGGCCTAGTTTCCAAAATGATGTCAGTTGTGGGGGGTTTCCATTGTTTTGGCACATCAGGGGCTCTCCAAAACACGACATGGCGTCTGCTAATATTCCAGCAAATTTTGCATTCAAAATGTGAAATGGCGCTCCTTCACTTCCAAGCCCTTCTGTGTGCCCAAACAGTAGATTTCCTCCACATATTGGGTATCTACGTACTCAGGAGAAATTGTACAACAAATTGTATGGTGCAATTTCTACTGTTATCCTAGTGAAAATGCAAAATTTGGGGATAAAAACATTTTTGTGGGGAAAATGTGAATTTTTTATCTTTACGGCTCAATGTTATAAACTTTTGTGAAGCACCTGGGGGTTCAAGGTGTTCACCACACATCTAGATAAGTTCTCTGAGGGGTCTAGTTTCCAAAATGGTGTCACTTGTGGGGGATTTCCACTGTTAAGGCACATCAGGGGCTCTCCAAACGCTACATGGCATCCGCTAATTATGCAAGCAAATTTTACATATAAAAAGTCAAATGGCGCTCGTTCCCTTCCGAGCCTTGCCATGCGCCCAAACAGTGGTTTTCCCCCAAATATTGGGTATCAGAGTACTCAGGAGAAATTGCACAACAAAATTTATTTTCCCCTCTTACTCTTGTGAAAGTTAAAAAATTGGGTCTAAAGTAACATTTTTGTGAAAAAAGTTAAATGTATATTTTTTCCTTCCACATTCCATCAATTCCTCTGAAGCACCTGAAGGGTTAATAAACTTTTTGAATGTGGTTTTGAGCACCTTGATGGGTGCAGTTTTTAGAATGGTGTCACATTTGGTTATTGTCTGTCATATAGACCCCTCAAAGTCACTTGAAATGTGATGTGGTCCCTAAAAGAAATGTTTTTTTGTTTTAAAAATGAGAAATCGCTGGTCATTTTTAACCCTTATTACTTCCTAACAAAAAAATGTAAAAAAATTTCCAAAATTGTGCTGATGTAATGTAGACATGTGGGAAATGTTATTTATGAGCTATCTTGTTTGACATATCTTTCTAATTTAGGGGCATAAGAATACAAAGTTTGAAAACTGCTAAATTTTTAAAATTTTTGCCAAATTTCCAATTTTTTCACAAATAAACATAAGTCATATCAAAGAAATGTTATCACTGTCATGAAGTACAATATGTCATGAAGAAATAATCTCAGATTCACCGGGATCCGTTTAAGCGTTCCAGAGTTATTACCTCATAAAGTGACACTGGTCAGAATTCCAAAAATTGGCCTGGTCAGGAAAGTGAAAATAGGCTTCGGGGTGTGGTTTTGTGGAGAAATAAACATGATTTGTAGTTACCGATCATAATGTTTAATTTTTACCAAGATATGTTCAAATGACTATATACAGTTATATGAAAAAGTTTGGGCACCCCTATTAATCTTAAGCTTAATGTTTTAAAAAAATTGTTGTTTTTGCAACAGCTATTTCAGTTTGATATATGTAATAACTGTTGGACACAGTAATGTTTCTGCCTTGAAATGAGGTTTATTGTACTAACAGAAAATGTGCAATCTGCATTCAAACAAAATTTGACAGGTGCATAAGTATGGGCACCCTTATCATTTTCTTGTTTTAAATACTCCTACCTACTTTTTACTGACTTACTAAAGCACTTTTTTTGGCTTTGTAACCTCACTGAGCTTTGAACTTCAGAGCCAGGTGTATGCAATCATGAGAAAAGCTACTTAAAGTGGCCACTTGCAAGTTGTTCTCCTGTTTGAATCTCCTCTGAAGAGTGGCATCATGGGCTCTTCAAAACAACTGTCAAATGATCTGAAAACAAAGATTATTCAACATAGTTGTTCAGGGGAAGGATACAAAAAGCTATCTCAGAGATTTAACCTGTCAGTTTCCACTGTGAGGAACATAGTAAGGAAATGGAAGAACACAGGGACAGTTCTTGTTAAGGCCAGAAGTGGCAGGCCAAGAAAAACATCAGAAAGGCAGAGAAGAAGAATGGTGAGATCAGTCAAGGACAATCCTCAGACCACCTCCAGAGAGCTGCAGCATCAACTTGCTGCAGATGGTGTCACTGTGCATCGGTCAACTATACAACGCACTTTGCACAAGGAGAAGCTGTATGGGAGAGTGATGCGAAAGAAGGCGTTTCTGCAAGCACGCCACAAACAGAGTCGGCTGAGGTATGCAAAAGCACATGTGGAGAAGCCAATTTATTTTTGGAAGTAGATCCTGTGGACTGATGAAACCAAGATTGAGTTGTTTGGTCATACAAAAAGGCGTTATGCATGGCGGCAAAAAAACACAGCTTTCCAAGAAAAACACTTGCTACCCACAGTAAAATTTAGTGGAGGTTCCATCATGCTTTGGGACTGTGTGGCCAATGCCGGCACTGGGAATCTTGTTAAAGTTGAGGGACGCATGGATTCCACTCAGTATCAGCAGATTCTTGACAATAATGTTCAAGAATCAGTGATAAAGTTGAAGCTACACAGGGGATGAATCTTTCAGCAAGACAATGATCCAAAACACCGCTCTAAATCTACTCAGGCATTCATGCAGAGGAACAATTACAATGTTCTGGAATGGCCATCCCAGTCCCCAGACCTGAATATCATTGAACAGCTGTGGGATCATTTGAAGAGGGCTGTCCATGCTCGGCGACCATCAAACTTAACTGAACTGGAATTGTTTTGTAAAGAGGAATGGTCAAAAATACCTTCATCCAGGATCCAGGAACTCATTAAAAGCTACAGGAAGCGACTAGAGGCTGTTATTTTTGCAAAAGGAGGATTTACTAAATATTAATGTCACTTTTCTGGTGGGGTGCCCATACTTATGCACCTGTCAAATTTTGTTTGAATGCAGAGTGCACATTTTCTGTTAGTACAATAAACCTCATTTCAAGGCAGAAACATTACTGTGTCCAACAGTTATTACATATATCAAACTGAAATAGCTGTTGCAAAAACACCAATTTTTATAAAACAATAAGCTTAAGATTAATAGGGGTGCCCAAACTTTTTCATATAACTGTATCTTGATTGGTAGGGAGTGGGACCTGTAAAATGTAAAAGATTTTTAAAATGTTTGTAGTTTATTTAGTTTTTTACTCAAATGAATCATTTCAGTGGGTGCCCCATCAAAAATTCAAAAATATAATTTTTTGCTTGCATTAGGAACCACCCTACAGTAGCGCACATAGCTTCCATAGAAGCTTCCAGCTTCTCTGAGACAGTTGAGATATCACTGAGTTCTAGACTGTGGGGAGACATAGTTTCCTCTCTCTAAGCCAGACCCCCACATACTGGGTTGCTTTTTTCTCTGACCACTCTTTACTTTCCACCTCAGCAGCTTCAGCCTGGACACTTATTAGCAGAGACATCCACTTCTATCTTCAGCTTCAGTAAAACAGCAACCATTATTTGAAAGTTCCAGTCATAGGAGGGCCTCCTGCTTGACAGCTTCACCAGCCTTTCCAGTTGCCTAGGGCGTTGTCCTTCTAGGATTAGCCAGCACCTTTATGATGGCCAACTTTTGGAATTGAGCAAATGCATACAAGAGGTCAGAAAGTTCCTATGCCAAATATGCTCATAATCATGGGCAATTCTAAAAGTGTACCTAGAATCAGTGTACACATTTGCTGTATTATATTTTGCCAGTCTATATGTTTCTGTGAGTGCCATCAACCTTAGCCTCCTGTACTGAGCATCTTGGAGGGAGTGGTTTTTACTCAATTACCTCATGGTGTCTGACTACCGTCTGACTACCGCATAGCCAGTTCTGTGTTGACCATCTTCATAAAATTTGCTGCCACCTAAAAAAAACAAAAAAGATAGGTTAGTAAGAGGAACACTGGCAAAATTTTCACAACCTTGTGATTCATTGTTCATCAATTCAAGGCAAACAGCTTCTGAACCCATACAAAAGAAAGTGGCTGGGTTCAAAACTGTGCATCTTTTGAGGGTAATGTGTGTAGATGAGAAGAGAGAAACCTTATATTTAGTGAGTCTGGCAGCTGATAGATATGGGACTGCATCTGGGATTGTGTTAAGTGGGTGGTCTAATACAATGTTAATGGACTTGTTTGAAAGAGTAGCTGCAGTTTCACCAGTATGGACACATAACGGTGCCCCATGAATAACAGGGTCTTGGTATAAAACGTAGAAAGCAATAAACCTCTACTCCCCCCTGTGGGATTGTGTAAGCACTCCCTGGGCATGGCCACTGCTGTTATGGCAGACCAGAGTTAGTGGGAAGAATTTGTGAGAGGAGTATGTGTGGATTTGGGACAATAGGAGTCATGACTACTGTGACTTTATTAACAACTCTCAAATTCTAAATCAGCCTGAAGTTATCTGGATGTCCCTTCCCAGTTTTTTTCTTTACTGGGTTACAAAGAGTCGTTGTAAAGGGACACACACACTCCGATCTCTCTTGTCTCTAGGAGCTCTCCAATTTGTAGTGATATGGCTTCTGACTGCCCAATGCTAAGAGGATACTGATACAGACACGGTGGTGTGGTGTTGGGTTTATCTTCCACAGGTGGAACTGAAATATGCCCAATGCCAGTTTTGCTAGATGCCAACAGCATGCGTGTGATCTGCTTGAGTGCTACGTCCTGCAAAGGGTGTTTTTTTGGATGTGGTTTGGATAGAATTAAAGAGGTTGTCCAGTACTATAGAGAATGCCCCCATTGATTTAAATTTTGTAAACATGTCTTTTTGCAATTACCTTGCATGGTCTTTATTGCCTGTGAGTGGCGCTATAGCATCCATGCGCTTTCCCAACGAAAGCAGAGGAGAGGGAAAGTGCGCAGTGGATGCTGGGCTGTGACGCGCGGTGAAACCCTGCCCACAGCCCATCAATCAGGGGGAGTGAATCACTGGGTGATCCCCGGCTGCAGCTGGAACTTGATATGACATCAGCGGATGTCAGAGCCGGCTGCAGTTGGGGTCACGTGATGCCTGTTGAGCGGCCAGCGATCGCGCCGCTCACAGGCAATAAAGACCACTCAAAGTAATTACAAAAAGACTTGTTTACACAATTTGATGGGGGTAATGTTAATAGTACTGGAAACCTCTTTAAAGATGCAGTCAGACTGCAAGTTCTTTGTCAGCTAGGGCATTGGTCACTTGCACCCCATTTGGAGTATATTTAGTAACAGGTTGTATAGCATCCCAAATATCTGACCCAAGTAGATTTAGAGGGCAATTGTGACATATTAAAAATAAATCTCACCATATGCTGTTACATGTCATGTAACCTGACTGAGTGGTTTAGTATTTTTTTCTGTGTGTATGTTAGCCCTCCACCCTCACTTCAACCTTATTTGATATAATTTGTGCTGGAATCAGTGATGGGTGTTTTTTTGATTTGGCTGTCCAGGTGTCCACTAAATAATCTATATGTCCAGGTGTCCACTAAACTAATCTAAATTTGATTTTGATTGCGATGAAGGATTCTAGTCTGCTGGTTTTTGGAAGATAAGGGTAGTGTGGGACATTTGGGTTGCCAACATCTGATGAGCTTATGTAGGCTTGGGGCTACATAGGTGTATCAATGGCTTGAAAACAAAATGGCCAATTTGCTAACAATTAAAATCCTGGGACAGGGCCGGCTCCAGGTTTTTCTGGGCCCTGGGCGAAAGAGTCTCAGTGGGCCCCTTTAATACATACCACGATTCATGATGCACAGATACTGCAGAGAAATATATATATATAGTACAATGCAAAGATTTCACTTCTTACATTACATGAGCGATATCTATTGTAAATTCCACAATAGCTCAGAAACCAGCGAATCGCTCCACACAGAATACTGGCCCCCATATAAGGCCCCATACGGAATACTGGCCCCCATATAAGTCCCCATACCGAATACTGGCCCCCATATAAGGCCCCATACGGAATAAAGGCCCCCATATAAGGCTCCATACAGAATACTGGCCCTCATATAACGCTCCATACAGGATACTGGTCCCCTTATAAAGCTCCATACAGGATACTGGCCCCCATATAACGCTCCATACAGGATACTGGTCCCCTTATAACGCTCCATACAGGATACTGGCCCCCATATAACGCTCCATACAGGATACTGGTCCCCTTATAACGCTCCATACAGGATACTGGTCCCCTTATAAAGCTCCATACAGGATACTGGCCCCCATATAACGCTCCATACAGGATACTGGTCCCCTTATAAAGCTCCATACAGGATACTGGCCCCCATATAATGCTCCATATAGGATACTGGTCCCCTTATAACGCTCCATACAGGATACTGGTCCCCTTATAAAGCTCCATACAGGATACTGGCCCCCATATAACGCTCCATACAGGATACTGGTCCCCTTATAAAGCTCCATACAGGATACTGGCCCCCATATAACGCTCCATACAGGATACTAGTCCCCTTATAACGCTCCATACAGGATACTGGCCCCCATATAATGCTGCATGCAGGCTGTTACCCCCCACATAATGCCCCATACAGGCTGTCCCCCCACTTATAATGCTCCATGCAGGCTGTTTCCCCCACATAATGCACTATGCAGGCTGTCCCCCCCCCTTATAATGCCCCATGCAGACTGCTCCCCACCTTATAATGCCCCATGCAGGCTATCACTCCTCCTCTTTATAATGCCCCATGCAGGATGTACCCCCCCTCTTTATGAGGTCCCATGCAGGATGTCACCCCCCCTCTTTATAATTCCCCATGTAGGATGTCACCCCCTCTCTTTATAATGCCCCATGCAGGATGTCACCCCCTCTCTCTATAATGCCCCATGCAGGGTGTCACCCCCCCTCTCTTTATAATGCCCCATGCAGGATGTCACCCACCCTCTCTTTATAATGCCCCATGCAGGATGTCACACCCCCCTCTCTTTATAATGCCCCATGCAGGATGTACCCCCCTCTTTATAATGCCCCATGCAGGATGTCACCCCCCCTCTCTATAATGCCCCATGCAGGATGTCACCCCCCCTCTCTTTATAATGCCCCATGCAGGATGTCACCCCCCCTCTCTTTATAATGCCCCATGCAAGATGTCACCCCCCCATATTATGCCCCATGCAGGATGTCACCCCCCCCCATATTATGCCCCATGCCTCCATACATTAAAAAAAAAAAAAAAATCAAATACTCACCTCCCTCCTCCTCACCTGCTGCCCGCTGCTTGGGTCCGGACTCCAGCCATAGCCCGGCGGGGTGCGCGACCGCCAGTGGGCCCCCCCACTTGCTCAGGGCCCCGGCACTTGCCCGGGTGTGCTGGGTGCTGACGCCAGCCCTGCCCTGGGACATCAGGGACCCCTCCGGATAACTTTGTTGATGCATCTGCCTCTGCCCCTTTCTCTCCCTTGTGTAACATCCCTGGCGGCGTGCTTGCATGGTGCACCACCTCCCACCATGCAAGACCGCAATCTTACCTGTCAGTCTATGCTGCACTCTTTGCTCCAGTACCTGCTGTGTCCATGTCTCTTGTCTGATTGCTTAGGGCGTCGGAGCGGCTTTCTGCTTGTTTCTTTTAGCTACTGTGTGCACAGTCCTAATGCGTCCCCAACCTATAGCTGTGAGTCACTGGATGCTTAAACCCCCTCCACCCAGTAGGAGGTGCCTGAGCAACACTCTCACTCAGTTTGTCTTTTGCAACTGAGTTGCCAGGTCCAGTCCTGTATCTAGTCTGTTCTGCCACCCTGGGGGCTGAGTACCCAGGGACGCTACCTGTATCTCTGACTTCTAGTCTGTTTCCGCCACCCTGGGGGCTGAGTTCCCAGGCTCGTTCCTGTATCTTGTTCCTGGTTCAGTTCCTGTCTGAACAGTGTCCTAGCCCGTTACTTATTTCTCTCTATGTCCGTGCCTTCCCTTTTCCTGCAGTGTCTGAACCTGCACTTAACTCCAACTCCTTGTCACTGTACTTCTGTTTGTGAGTTTTGTGTCCACTCGCTTCTTCATTGTAAGTACCTTGAGTGTATCTGGTTCTGCTTGTCCCCTTTCCCTGCCTCCGTATCTACCTCCTGTGTTCTAACCATCTTCCTGTATTTTCCAGTCTGTTCCATGTGAACAGAGCCCTGTCCTGTCTGCCTTCACCTTCTGCTCTGTTCTGCTCTGCTTGTTCACCGCTCAGGCGGTTCCGCTCTGCTCCGCTTGTATACCGCACCTGCGGTTCTGTTCTGCTCTGCTTGTTCACCGCTCTGGCGGTTCCGCTCTGTTCCACTTGTTTACCGCACCTGTGGTTCTGTTCTGCTCTGCTTGTTCACCTCTCCGACGGTTCCGCTCTGCTCTGCTTGTTTACTGCACCTGCGGTTTTGCTCTGCTTGTTCACCGCACCTGCGGTTTTGCTCCGCTCTGCTTGTTCACCGCTCCTGCGGTTTTGCTCCGCTCTGCTTGTTCACCACACCTGCGGTTTTGCTCCGATCTGCTTGTACACCGCACCTGCGGTTTTGCTCTGCTAGTCCACCGCACCTGGGGCTCTGTTCCTGTATACCAGTCTGTACTGGTCCCTATCCAGCCTGCGTTCATACCTGCCAGTATGTGCCTGTCTGCATTCCAGCCGTGCCTGTCAGCACCCGCCTGTCTGCATACCAGCCATACCTGCCAGTACCCACCTGCCTTCATACCAGCCGTGCCTGCCAGTACCCACCTGTCTGCATACCAGCTAACCTGCCTGTTCCTGCATTCCCCAGTGTGGGTCAACAGCTGTGACCGGGGTCTGACCTGGAGTAGCACCTGGTCCCTCTGCTCGGTTCCTCCCTGGTACGCGGAGTCGACTGAGCCGCCGTGCGACCTTGGTCGGACCAGGTTGATACTTAGTTACGCCCCTCCAGGCACTCCTCGGTTCATGGTCCAGTGGGATCACTAATCACGCTCACGCCAGTCAGTCCGGGCACGAGCGTAACACCTTGGAATCCCTGGACACTTACAGAGTTCACAGCCTTTAATCTGACTCCGCCTTCTTGTTCAATTCCCCTGCAGACTACCAACACATTCACAGCTGGCATGGTCTTATATACAGGTTTCACACAGATAAGATGGTCTCTAATGAGCTTGTGTAGTCTACCCACAAAGGCATCTTTTAACGTCTTATCATAATTTTAGTTGCTTGACTAATAACTCATGTTCTGCCATGCTATTTTGCTGCACGTATTAATTTTTTCACCTTTTCCTTGTACCATACCAGTGAGTTGCAGAAGCGTAGATCTCTCTTTACTTGTGCCAACGACTGATCTGCCTCTGAATAAGTCTGTCTGGAACTAAATTTGTCAACTCAGCAGTTATTCTTTTGGGTTTGACTTGTCTGTGCCATCAGTCTTGTCAATTGTCCCATAACACTTGTACTGATACTGTTTGTGGCCAAAAATTTCTTTGAAACCGCCCCTTCTACTTCCTCAGACAATCGAAGGCAATGCGCAGCCTTTTCAATAAGACCATCGTCCATTCATCTATCCAGCCAATCTTTCATAAACTGTTTTCATTGATTTATATCCAGATATCCACTCGCTAATAGAGATGAGCGTTGTTCTACTCAAACTGTTCGCCAATCTCAAATTCGAGCTGTTTTGGTCGGTGTTCGAGCCGTTCGGCGAACACGAACAATTTGAGAAAAATTCGGCTGTTCGAGGTTATGTTCGATAACTGTTCATGCACCAAAATCATAACTGGATTTTTTCTCAGTAATGATGAAAATTAATGTTAATACGCAGTTTGAGTGTACAGCGGGGTGGGGGGAGGGGCAGGGGATGGATCTCTGCAGGAACAATGAAGATCTCCATTTTTTTCTCTTTCCCGCATTTACAGTGGGGAGGTGCAATCTGTCAGCCTATCAGCAGCGCACACACGGAGCGAAGTGCTTTTTTTCACACAAGCAAGGGCATGTGTCATTGGCAGTGTATGTCACATGTCCTTGCCCTATAAGACCAAGCCATTTTCCCCGTCGCCACCATTTTCTCACTGCTGCAGCTGCGTGTTAGACGGCACCGCTGTTGCTGTGTGCGCTATACCTTGTTAATTTCAAGCCAATTTTCGCACAAATCTACAGATAGCTTGGGAGTAGGGAATAGTTGTGATTGCAGTCCTTTTAAGGACTAGGTTACAGCATTTCCTACGACTTTTATCAGGCAGGTCTGTGCTCTTAAATAGATAGATTGTGGGAGTAAAGACTAATTGTAATTGGAGTCCTTTTCAGGACTAGGTTACATCAGTTCCTATCAGTTTTTGCCAGGCAGGTCTGTGCCAGTGCTGTGCAAGTTTTTTTCACAGCATTTGGCTGAATCTAGCAAAGCTAATCCTTTTTGGCCTATTGCAGAGTGTGTTAGTCAGTGGAGTAGCCTATCTGTGTTGCAAGATATACCACCTGTGTATAGAATACCAATTTTTTTACTGCACCTAGTGAAGTAAAATCTTTTGGGCATAGCATCATTCTATTAGTCCATCTATACTGACCTCCATCAGGTTGCAAATTGAATATAATTTTTTTCTGCATCTAGCTCTGAAAAAATATTGGGCTTCTAGCTGTGTGTGGGACTTGTTGTATTAGTCCATCTATACTGACCTCCATCAGGTTGCAAACTGAATATATTTTTTTCTGCATCTACCTCTGAAAAAATATTGGGCTTCTAGCTGTGTGTGGGACTTGTTCTATTAATCCATCTATACAGACCTCCATCAGGTTGCAAACTGAATATATTTTTTTCTGCATCTACCTCTGAAAAAATATTGGGCTTCTAGCTGTGTGTGGGACTTGTTGTATTAGTCCATCTATACTGACCTCCATCAGGTTGCAAACTGAATATATTTTTTTCTGCATCTACCTCTGAAAAAATATTGGGCTTCTAGCTGTGTGTGGGACTTGTTCTATTAATCCATCTATACAGACCTCCATCAGGTTGCAAACTGAATATATTTTTTTCTGCATCTACCTCTGAAAAAATATTGGGCATCTAGCTTTGTGTGGGACTTGTTGTATTAGTCCATCTATACTGACCTCCATCAGGTTGCAAACTGAATATATTTTTTTTCTGCATCTACCTCTGAAAAAATATTGGGCTTCTAGCTGTGTGTGGGACTTGTTCTATTAATCCATCTATACAGACCTCCATCAGGTTGCAAACTGAATATATTTTTTTCTGCATCTACCTCTGAAAAAATATGTGGCCTTCTAGCAGTGTGTGGGACTTTCTCTATTAGTCCATCTATACTGACCTCCATCAGGTTGCAAACTGAATATAATTTTTTTCTGCATCTAGCTCTGAAAAAATATTTGGCCTTCTAGCAGTGTGTGGGACTTTCTCTATTAGTCCATCTATACTGACCTCCATCAGGTTGCAAATTAAAAATAATTTTTATCTGCATCTACAGTACCTCTGAAAAAATATTTGGGCTTCTAGCTGTGTGTGGGACTTGTTCTATTAGTCCATCTATACTGACCTCCATCAGGTTGCAAATTGAATATAATTTTTATCTGCATCTAGCTCTGAAGAAATATTTGGCCTTCTAGCAGTGTGTGGGACTTTCTCTATTAGTCCATCTATACTAACCTCCATCAGGTTGCAAATTAAAAATAATTTTTATCTGCATCTACCTCTGAAAAAATATTTGGGCTTCTAGCTGTGTGTGGGACTTGATCTATTACTCCATCTATACTGACCTCCATCAGGTTGCAAATTGAATATAATTTTTATCTGCATCTAGCTCTGAAAAAATATTTGGCCTTCTAGCAGTGTGTGGGACTTTCTCTATTAGTCCATCTATACTGACCTCCATCAGGTTGCAAATTGAATATAATTTTTATCTGCATCTAGCTCTGAAAAAATATTTGGCCTTCTAGCAGTGTGTGGGACTTTCTCTATTAGTCCATCTATACTGACCTCCATCAGGTTGCAAATTAAAAATAATTTTTATCTGCATCTACCTCTGAAAAAATATTTGGGCTTCTAGCTGTGTGTGGGACTTGTTCTATTACTCCATCTATACTGACCTCCATCAGGTTGCAAACTGAATATATTTTTTTCTGCATCTACCTCTGAAAAAATATTGGGCTTCTAGCTGTGTGTGGTACTTGTTGTATTAGTCCATCTATACTGACCTCCATCAGGTTGAAATTAAAAATAATTTTTATCTGCATCTACAGTACCTCAGAAAAAAAATTTGGGCTTCTAGCTGTGTGTGGGACTTGTTCTATTAGTCCATCTATACTGACCTCCATCAGGTTGCAAATTGAATATAATTTTTATCTGCATCTAGCTCTGAAAAAATATTTGGCCTTCTAGCAGTGTGTGGGACTTTCTCTATTAGTCCATCTATACTGACCTCCATCAGGTTGCAAATTGAATATAATTTTTATCTGCATCTAGCTCTGAAAAAATATTTGGCCTTCTAGCAGTGTGTGGGACTTTCTCTATTAGTCCATCTATACTGACCTCCATCAGGTTGCAAACTGAATATATTTTTTTCTGCATCTACCTCTGAAAAAATATTGGGCTTCTAGCTGTGTGTGGGACTTGTTCTATTAATCCATCTATACAGACCTCCATCAGGTTGCAAACTGAATAAAATTTTTTTCTGCATCTACCTCTGAAAAAATATTTGGGCTTCTATCTGTGTGTGGGACTTGTTCTATTACTCCATCTATACTGACCTCCATCAGGTTGCAAACTGAATATATTTTTTTCTGCATCTACCTCTGAAAAAATATTGGGCTTCTAGCTGTGTGTGGGACTTGTTCTATTAATCCATCTATACAGACCTCCATCAGGTTGCAAACTGAATAAAAATTTTTTCTGCATCTACCTCTGAAAAAATATTTGGGCTTCTAGCTGTGTGTGGGACTTGTTCTATTAGTCCATCTATACTGACCTCCATCAGGTTGCAAATTGAATATAATTTTTTTCTGCATCTAACCCAGCCAATAGTTTTGGCCTAATACCACAGTTTGGCCACTCAGCTCTGCTCGGTTCCCATCCATTGTTTTTTTGTGCAAACAACTCCAGAGTTGTGAATTAGTTAACCACCAAAATGAGTGGAAAAAGGCCTGCTGCTGGTGGAAAGGGGAATAGGCGTGTTGGGAAGGGGAAAAAAGGTTGTGTCCGTGGGTAGGTGTTAAAGCAACAGTAACATCTGCAGAAGAAAGACCATCTTCCAGCCAAACTAAAATGTCTACTTCTTTTAGCGGACAATGTGATAAGATCCCTTTCTTACGGCCACGCCAATCGCTACAAATTCCAGATGAGGCACAAAAACAGCAGGTGCTTCAACGGATATCAAGTGCTCCTTTAAGTGGGCTCTCCTCCACATCAACTTCAACATCACAAATACTCCAGTCCTCAAAGGTGTCACCCCAATCGCACTTGCTTCCTCACAGCTCCCAAATCTCCAGCTGCCCGTCTGAGTATGAGGTAGAACAGATGGTTGAGTCTGCAGAGCTGTTTACTCATACTATAGCCTGGGAATCAGAGGTCGACTCCAGCGCTTCTGTGAATCCAGACGAGGAAATGATCTGCACTGATGCCCAGAATCTTTATGAGTCGGATCCAGGACCAGACGCAGAAGGTTCTGACCATAATGTAGACCCTCATTCCCAAACTGTAACTCCTGTTGGTGGAGACAATGAGGAAGACGATGATAAGACTCAAATACCTGATTGGAGCGACAACTTTAGTTTTTTGTCAGGGCAGGAACAGGTTGGCTCTGAGGACGACGGGTGTGATAACGCACAGGGTGATGATGATGAGGTTGGAGATCCCACTTACTGTCAACCCACAGTCAGCCAAGAGATGAGGTCAGCAGAGGAGGTGGAGGAAGATGCTAGTGACGACGAGGTCAGGTTGCGCCTTCCTGGACAGAGACGTAGTACTGGAAGCACGTCAACAACTGCATCCTCAAACACAACTCTGCCTCTCACCACAAGTCGTGGTGGCTCTTCAGGTCGCATGGGTGCTAAGCCTTGCATAGCCTGGGCATTTTTTCAGATCGATAAAGATGACCCAACTCGTGTTATCTGTAACATTTGTCAGCAAAAGCTAAGTAGAGGCCAAAAAATACATAGTTTGAGTACTTCATGCATGAACCGGCACATGGACATGAAGCATAAGTTGCAGTGGGAAGCTCAGTGTGCTACAATGCGGCCTAGCCGGCCGGGCCAACCACCGTCTGCCATATCTTGTGCATCCGCGGCCTCTTCATCCTCTGTGACTGGGGGGACAGCAGTCACACCTGTTTTGGGGCGCAGACCTGCCACCTCTTTACCCGCAACAGCCAGCGTGATTGGCAGGTCATCATTTTCTTTGGAGGTGGTAACACCAGCTGGTGTTGAGCTTTGTCCGACATCGATAGCACCACCTTTGGATCAAGGCAACCTAACATGTCCGCCTGCATCTTCCTCACAGACCGGCAGTTTGCCGGGGACACCCTTATCAACCCCGTCTAAGCACAATAGCCAGCCCTCGGTCCCTCAGATGTGGACAAGTAAAAGACCATTTCCTCCTAGCCATGAGAAAGCTAAGAGGTTGAATTTCACCATCTGCAAGCTCTTGGCTACAGAAATGCTGCCTTTCCGCCTGGTGGACACAGAGGATTTTCGAGACCTTATGTCCGTCGCAGTGCCCCAGTACCAGATGCCCAGTCGGCACTACTTCTCAAAGAAAGGTGTACCTGCGCTCCACCAGCATGTCGCACACAACATCACCGCTTCTTTGAGAAACTCTGTGTGTGACAGGGTGCATTTCACCATAGACACTTGGACGAGTAGGCATGGACAGGGGCGTTACATGTCGCTGACTGGGCACTGGGTAACTATGGTGACAGCAGGACAAGGGGCTGCTGTCCAAGTCTTGCCGTCCCCACGAGTTGTGCGTCAATCCTCTTTATGTCAAAGTTCCTCCACTGCTTCTGCCTCCTCAACCTCCTCTCGGTCTTCCACCTGCACCCAACGCCTGTCTGGTCATGCCACAAGCTTTCTAACTGCGCAGAAGGGATCCTGCACACCTCCTTACTATGCTGGCAGTAGGGCTCAACGTCATCAGGTGGTTTTTACATTGAAATGTCTGGGAAATGTGAGTCACACAGCTGAGGAGTTGTGGTCAGCTCTGGAGAACCAATTTCATGAATGGTTGTCTCCACTGGACCTGAAACCAGGGAAGGCCGTGTGCGACAATGCTGCAAACCTGGGTGCGGCCCTTCGCCGGGGCAATGTCACACACGTGCCTTGTATGGCTCACGTGTTGAACCTGGTTGTCCAGAAATTTTTAACCCACTATCCCAGACTAGATGGCCTTCTGCAGAGGGCACGGTCGCTGTGTGCTCACTTCCGCCGTTCGCATCCCGCAGCTCAGCGACTTACATCTCTACAGAAGTCGTTGGGCCTGCCACTTCACCGGCTAAAATGCGATGTGCCTACCTGGTGGAATTCAACTCTGCACATGTTGCAGCGACTGTGGCAGCACCGACAAGCCCTGGTGCAATACGTTCTGACGTATAGCCTGGGCCAACGAGATCCAGTGGTGGGGCAAATCACGCTGGAGGAGTGGTCTCAGATCAGGGACCTATGCACCCTTATGCACAGTTTTGAAATGGCGACGAAGATGTTTAGTGCTGACGATGCCATTATCAGCATGACTATTCCGGTGATTTACATGCTGGAGCACATGTTAAACAGAATTCGGAGTCAGGTGGTGGCACAAGAGGAGGTGGAGGAAGTAGAGGAGGAGGAGTTGCATGCGGAAGGGCTAACATCTGCAAGGTCCAGACGGTCGGCAGCACCAAGGCGGCAGGCATGTGAGGGTGGGGGAGATGGTTTTACCAGGGCGCATGGTAGCAGCCAAACTAGTGAGGAAGGTGCAGGAGCCCAGGAAGAAGTGGAGGACGAACTCATGGAAGACTCATCAGATGAGGGAGACCTTGATCACATTTCTGTTGTGCGAAGTTGGGGGGAGAGGACAGAGGAAGGAAGCATGATTGTTACCTCGCCACCAACACAACAGGGACTTGGTGCTCCTGGATGCGCAACACACATGAGTGCCTTCTTGCTGCACTACCTGCAACATGACCCTCGAATTGTGAGAATTAGAAATAATCCTGACTACTGGGTTGCCACACTGTTAGATCCCCGGTACAAAAGTAAATTTGCAGAAATTATTCCTGCCATAGAAAGGGATGCACGCATGCAGGAGTATCAGCAGAGACTGTTGCAGAATCTTACATGTGCTTTTCCACAAAATACCAGTGGTGCACGTAGTGAATCTCACAGTTCCAACTTGCCAACCGTGGGACCGTCAAGTGTTCAGCACTCAAACCGTAACAGAACCACAGTATCTGCTGGTAACATCAATTTTGCGGAATCATTTCACCACTTTTTTAGCCCATCCTTTGCAAGGCCACAGGAGACAAGAAGTCTGACACATAGTCAACGCCTATAGACGATGGTACAGGAGTATCTCCAAGTAAACATTGAAGCCATGACTGTGTCACTGGACCCTTGCTCTTTTTGGGCTTCCAATCTGGATAAATGGCCGGAGCTAGCCACTTACGCCTTGGAGATCTTGTCATGCCCCGCAGCCAGCGTTCTGTCTGAACGTGTGTTCAGCGCTGCTGGTGGTGTGCTGACAGATAAGCGCACGCGGCTCTCCACTGATAATGTAGACAGACTCACGTTCATAAAGATGAACAAATCATGGATCCGAAACGACTTTTCTACCCCTGTGTCATCCTGGGGAGAGTAAAAGCTTGATGATTGGTTAAAATCACCCTACCAACCGTTTTAAGCTTTCAAATTACTAATCATGTTTATCTGTATCTTGGCTGGAAAATAATTTGGGCTTTGCAGCAGTGTGCAGCACTGATTCTATTAGGCCATCTATAATAAGCTCCACCTGATTTAAAATTACTAATCATGTTTATCTGTATCTTGACTGGAAAATAATTTGGGCTTTGTAGCAGTGTGCAGCACTGATCCTATTAGGCCATCTATACTAAAGCTTCACCAGATTTAAAATTAATAATAATTTTTAGCTGCATCTAGCCCGGAAAATAATTTTGGGGCTCCGAGATGCGCAAGACACATAAGTGCCTTCTTGCTGCACTACCTGCAGCATGACCCTCATATTGTCAGAATTCGAAGTAATCATGACTACTGGGTTGCCACACTCTTAGATCCCCCAAACTTTTCGATCAACCTTTTCATTTTAATAAAGACCAAAAAAATGGTCATTTTTAAAATTATAAGCATTAGCAGGTTGTTAGAAACTGAAATCAAACAGTTTTCAACTCAAAACTTTATTCTAGGTGATGTTACATTTTCACATAGGACCCCTTGTTCGAAAGGAGCTTCTGAACTCTCTCGTCCATTGAATTTGTCAGGTTTTGGATGGTTTCTGCTTCAATTGTTTTGCATGAGTACAGAATACCCTCCCAGAGCTGTTGCTTAGATGTGAACTGCCTCCCGCCATCATAGACACTCCTTTTAATGATGCTCCAAAGGTTCTGAATGGGGTAGAGGTCAGGGGAGCATGAGGGTCACACCATAAGTTTGTCCCCTTTTATGCCCATATCAGACAGAGATGCAGATGTTTTATGTGCAGCATGAGATGGTGCATTATCATGCAAAAAAATGATCTTGCTGTGAAATACACGGTTCTTCTTCTTGAACCATGGCAGGAAGTGCTGTTTGAGAAAATCCACATACATTATGGAGTTCATCTTTAGCGCCTTCAGGGATCCTAAAGGGGCCGACAATCTCTCTCCCCATGATTCCAGCCCAAAACATTACTCCACCTCCTCCTTGTTGGCGCTGTAGCCGTGTTTGCGTGGGGTGTCCATCAACCAGCCATCCTCCACTCCATCCATCTGGACCATCGAGCGCTGCACGGCACTCATCCGTGAACAAAACAGTTTTGAAATCAGTCTTCATGTAATGTTTGGCCCACTGGAGCCGTTTCTGCTTGTGTGAAGTGGATAGAGGAGGTCGACAGGATGGCGTATGCACAGCTGCAAACCTCTGAAGGACCCTGCATCTTGTTGTTCGGGGGACGTTGGAGGCACCAGCAGCTTCAAAAACTTGTCTGCTGCTATGACAAGGCTTTTTTTGCCGCTGCTCTTTCAACCTGACGTAATTGCCTGTAGGAAAGAGTCCTCAATTTGCCCTTATCAGCACGCACACGTGTGTACTGTGAATCAGCTACATACTTCTTGATTGCCAAGACACTTCATCCTGATCATCGCACAATGTTGATTGTAGTCATGCCTTGACCTAAACACTCCACAATTTGTTGCTTCTCAGCAGCCGACACATCCTTTTTCTTTCCCATTTTGGCAGAAAATGTAGGCTGCTTAATAATGTGAGACTTCTTAAGTAGTCTTGCCTTTCATTGGACACACCTGCCAAACTAATTAGCACAGGTGTCTGCAATTGCTTACAGTGATATAAAGAGCCCTGACACACATCTCCATCAATGAGTTTAACTGACAAACAAACAAATTCTTCCCTTATCACTCCTAAACAGTTTTTGCATAATAATTTGGAACACAGTGTACATGTGCTTTTCCACAAAACACCAGTGGTTCACGTAGTGAATCTTACAGTTCTAACTTGCCAACCGTGGTCTGTATGGAGTTGTTCAATAAAGGGACCAAAATTAAAATAACATAGATGGGAGAGGTCTCTATGAATAGGAATTCCTAAGTATTTGATACCCTGTGAGGGCCAGGCAAAGGGAAAGTTGGACTGGATGGAATCCTATATGGATTTGGGGAGGGAGACATCGAGGGCCTCAGACTTCGCTGCATTGATTTTAAAATTTGACCATGTAACAAAGTGATCTATTTCAGCCATAACAGCATGGATGGATATATGTGATTGAGTGATATATACTAGGACATCATCAGCAAATAGAGAGCACTTGTACTCGGTGCCTCCCACCTCAATCCACCTAATATTGGGGTTATGGCGAATTGATGAGAGCAGGTGCTCCGTCACTAGGATGTATAAGAGAGGGGACAGAGAACATCCCTGCCTTGTCCCTTTGGTGATTGTGAAAGGTGATGAAAATGTTCTGACGCGCCCCCTGGGCCTTGGGACACCCGGAGCCGGACCCTTTTTGGTCGATGCTGGTGGTTGTAGTCTCCGTGGCGGCGACCCGGTTCCGTGGCTCAGGGCGGTCAAACCAGTGGCGGAACTATTTATGTGGTTTTGATGTTTAAATGTCCGACTACGCCACCCGTGGATTGCGGTCAGAGTGAACCGCCGCTCCAGGGCAGACCGCTGAGGCTGGTGTTGTGGGTGCAGCAGAGCGTAGCATAACTCCCCACGGGAGGAGTATAGCCTCAGGGCAGTGTATGCGGAGGATGGGGGTGATGGTGCAGGGCAGCAGCAGTAACGACACGGAGTCAGTGATGCAGTCCAGGGCCTTTACTCACAGTTCTTATTATCCAGACCACGTCTGCAGGTAACGGCTGCCCACGTCGTACTGTGCTCACCAGGTGAGGGGCTCAGACAACTCCCAGATAACTTTGGAGCGCTTCACAGGACCCCCTTTGTGTGTCCTTTGTCTGGCCTTTCTTACCAACCCTTCTGTCCGGCTGCCTCGGGCCTCCTCTTGGTAAACTTGGCGCCAGTTTCCCTGACCCTATGTGGTGCCTTCCTAGCGGGTGTAGCGAGGGGCTGCGCCACATAAAATGTCCCAGCCTCCTGTTTCTAGCTGAGGGTCGTTTCCTGCCTCCACTAGTTTTGGGGACCGGTCTCCCCCTTTGGCCTGACCCCTCCACGCAGGTGGATTCGGGCGTGCGGTGGCGACTCGCCCGTCCGCACCCCTGGGATCCCTTCGTTCCTCGTTCCTGGAGCCTTCTCCGCTCCTCTTCCTTCCTTCTCCCTCTTCCAGGCCTGGGCCTCTGTTACTAGGCCCGCCTCCGGAGCAGAGCTCATGCAGAGCCCCTGCTCCCTGCCACTTCTGCTCAGACTTCTCTGCACTGAACTAAGATGGTGCCCACCTTTTATACTCCCTTCTCAATGCACCCAGGAACTGCTTCCTCCCTGCTCCTGCACTACAGGGTTCCCCTTCCTCAGTGTTCCCTCCCCCCACTCCAGCCAGGGACAGGGACTGTCGTGCCCATCTCAGGGGCATATTGGTCGCCCTGCCCCACGGCAATGTGGTGTAATGCATGCAGGTGTCGGGTCCTGATCCACACTACATCCTTACCTGAGAGTGAGATATCACACCTCTGGGTGAGGTGCAATACCTCTGTAGCAACCGAGCCCTCAGGGTGCTACAGTTCCATTTATCTTCAGCCTAGGTGACGTATTGCGATATAGGGCCGTGATTTTGGCTATAAAAGGTCCCCTAGACCCCTACCCCAAGCTTTTTAAGAGAATCATATATGGCGTGCCAGGAGACTCTATGGAATGCTTTCTCAGCATCCAACGAGAGTATCTAATTACAAATTTTTAACTGCATCTAGCCCAGGAAATACTTTGTGCCTAGTAGCAGTGTCTGCTAGTCAGCGGATTATCCCGGCTGTTAAGCAAGCTACACCACCTGTAGTTTGGACACTTAATTTTTTCAAAGGAAATGCTTCGTGACCACGGGATACTCAGTGAAGAGCATCAGGAGGCACCCCAAGGCATAGGGGCTGGGACTGGCAGTAGGATGCCTTGCGGTGGACAGCCGAGCTCGATCCTTATAAAAGCTTTTTAACTGCAGCAGCTTTAGTGGACGCTACTGGAGCTGGAATTACGCGGCTGCTGGCATGAGACTTGCCCTCCAATAGATCCTTGTAAATGGATTTAAAGTGTATTCATTCAAATTAGAGAGACAATTTAAATTAAAAAGCTTAGAGCTGCCTCCACCACAGGGGGGCTCGCTCGACCCACCAGCGGACAGGCACCAGTATTGGGAGAGGGGGGCTGGCCGTCAGGGTTCACCGCGGCTCTGGCACAAACCCGGCGACGCGGAGGTGGAACGGGCAGGAGCGGACTGAACGTGTCGGTTTCTCACTTTTTGGATTTTAGAAGGGCATGACATGCCTATATCTGTGTCTCCCCCTCCTTTTACTCCTCCACCTCTTTTCTTTTCGCATGACTATATGTACTTGTCACTTTTCCATGTGTTAGTTGTGTCTTCTGAGCAGTTTGTCAGCTTTTGGACACCTTTGAAGGTGTTTTCTATGTGTTTCTATGTGTTTTTGTTTGCCTGTCATTGGTTTTAACGGTGTTCGAAGGTTTTCGATGAACAGTTCGACGAACAGTTCGGCGAACACACGGGTGTTCGACGAACCGAACCGAACTCGAACACTACGGGGGTGGCTCAACACTACTCGCTAATATACCTGCTTTTTTCTAATATACGTGCACAATCTTTAATAGCACCTTTGTCTGCTCTATCCACAACAATTAGCTAATTGATTAGCTAATATAACTTGTCCTATAGGTGTCTTTTCAGAAAAAAAACCCTTACTTTGGAAACTATCCATACACATGGCAAAATATAAAATGGCAGATGTTTGCGATTCCCATAACTGAAGACTATACAAGGCAGCAGAAGACTATAACCCATGGATTAGTCTGTCCATTGTGTCCCATTATTCATTATTTTCTATGAAGTGAAAGCTGTTTCATTTTTATTTAAGGCATATGGGGATTTCATTGCATTTTATGAGGTAAAATTTGCACTAAGGTTATTTAGTCTAGGAAAATAAACTGGCCATGCGGGATTTGCTCGGCTTCATATTTTACACTTCACTAAAATGGATTCATGTAAAGTTACGCACATTTTAAACCATAGTTTACACAGCGTTTAATGATATTTATTAAGATAGAAATTGATGCATAGAACATCTAATTTGAGACCTTTAGGGTAAAACATAATTATTTTAGGATTATTCAGTGAAATGATGATTAAGTCATATTTCCAATAATTTACCATGCTGAAATAATTTGCCATGCTGAATAAAAACTTGGAGTCTGCTCGTATAGTGATATAATTATATTGTACCTTCACTGAGGTAGAAATGAAGGTATGGGAAGTAAACACATTCTCTGAAGATAGAGTCTAAATGTGAATGTAAAATTATGTAATTTTTTCATTACACCCTGTATAAGCTCTTTTAATATTATAGAGTCTGCCAGTGTGTATCACCAAGTGTGGATCATACAAGTGTGACATATTGAAGAATTAGAAACAGAAAGCTTTGACTGAGCACTCCTCCCCTATGGTGGTTTTAATTGCAAAAGCATCTTACTTTCCCACACATAAGCAGACGGATGTCCCTTAGAGAGGTATTCACATTGGTAGGGTCCTGACATTGAGAAACGCCTTACCGCGGCTCTCAGGTACACATGAATTGGCCAATTTATACGCTAAGATTTCTCATTTATTTCTATTTTCTACAGCAGTAATGCTATTCATATCTCATACTTCATATTTACATACTCAGTGTTGCAGAGTGCTACTTTATTTGTTAATTATATTGAAGAATTAGACCTGAATTGAATACTATGTATACAGTCTGCATCTTGTCATCTATGATCATCGCACTCATTGCACTCTAATCAGCATGTCCATTTGTCAATTCTTCTTGCAGGTACGGCACCCAGCTTTTCATGTGTGTGATATATCTTACCTCTCCTTTGTTCACTAGCAACCCGGTATGTTTCTAAGCTGACCACTGCTTGACCCTTGTTCAACACTTTTCTTTATGGCCAGCCTGTTTTACTTTGCTGAAACCTGGCTCTCCCCCTCTGACACAGCCTCTCCAGCTGCACTTTCGTACGGTGGATTCCATCTTTCTCACACACCCAGCTCCAATGGCAAGTATGCTGGAGGAGTAGGTTTTCTCCTGTCAGACAACTGCTCCTTCACCCATATCCCACTGCCACCTTCCGTTGCTCTCCCCTCTTTTGAGGTGCATTCTGTGCGCATCTATTCCCACTCCAACTTCCAACTGGCCGTCCTTTACCGCCCCCCAGGACCAGTCACCACCTTCTTTGACCACTTCACCACCTGGCTGCTTCATTTCCTTTCCTCTGACATCCTCACTATCATCATGGGTGACTTCAACATCCCTATTGACACTTCCCACTCATCTGTTTCTAAGCTTCTATCCCTGACTTCCTCCTTTAGCTTTGCTCAATGGTCTTCTGCCCCCACTCACAAAGATGGCCACACACTGGACCTCATCTTCACCCGCCTCTGTTCCCTGTCTAACTTCTTTAACTCTCCTCTCCCCCTGTCTGACCACAACCTACTTACATTCTCTTCCCTCTCCTCTCCAGGTGCACAAGCCCCACTTCACAAACTTGCACACCCTCGCAGAAATCTCAAATACATGGACCTACACTCCCTTTCTGAATCCCTTCTCCCTCTTACAGACATAAGTTCGTTACACAATGCAGATGCTGCTGCCACTTTATATAACACAACAGCTGCAGCTCTCAATTCGATCGCCCCCTCACACATACCACAGCTTGCCCACTCAACAGGCAACCCTGGCACACCAACCTGACTAAAGAACTGCGAAGGGCCTCCAGAGTTGCTGAGCGGAAATGGAAATGGCCCTGCTGCAATTAGCATTTCATCGCATTCAAACAGTCCCTCACTTCTTTCAAGTCCACACTTACTGCAGCAAAACAAACCTACTTCTCATCTCTCATATCCTCCCTGTCTCACAAACCTAAACAGCTATTCAACACTTTCATTATCTCCTCCGTCCCCCCGGTGCCTCCTCCTTCTCCTCTCATCCCAGCTGAAGACTTTGCCTCATTCTTCAAGTAGAAGATTGTCACCATCAGACAAAGCTTTTGCCTAAAGTCCCCACAGCCCCTCCTCATATCTACTCCACCCTCCTTCTCCAAAACCAGCTTCTCCACCATTACGGACGATCAAGTTTCCTCTTTACTCTCCAAATCATACTTCACTACCTGCGAGCTTGACCCAATCCCATCCCACCTCATCCCTAACCTCACCACAGTCTTCATCCCAACCCTATCCCACTTCTTCAACCTGTCACTAACAATTAGTGTCTTCCCCTCACGCTTCAAACATGCCTCGAACACACACATCCGCAAAAAAAAAAACCTCCCTTGACCCATCCTCTCTGACTAGCTATCGCCCCATATCACTTCTCCTTTACACCTCAAAACTACTGGAACAACACGTCCATTCTGAACTGTCCTCCCACCTTTCCTCCTGCTCCCTCTTTGACCGCTTACAATCTGGCTTCCGGCCGCATCACTCAACTGAATCTGCCCTGACTAAAGTCACCAACGACCTACTAACTTCCAAATCCAAGTGACACTACTCTGTCCTCCTCCTCCTGGACCTGTCATCTGCCTTTGACACAGTGGACCATTCCCTCTTACTACAGACTCTGTCATCTCTTGGCATCAAAGACTTGGCCCTATCTTGGATTCCCTCATACTTAACAGACAGGACATTCAGCGTCTCCCACTCACACACCACCACCTCATCTTGCCCCCTATCTGCCGGTGTCCCCCAGGACCCCTTCTCTTCTCCATCTACACCTTCAGCCTGGGACAGCTTATAGAGTCCCATGGCTTTCAGTATCTCCTCTATGCTGATGACACACAGATCTACCTCTCTGGACCTGATATCACCTCCTTACTAACCAGAATCCCACAATATCTGACTTCTATTTCATCCTTCTTCTCTGACAGATTTCTAAAACTTAACATGGATAAAACTGAATTCATCATCTTTCCACCATCTCACTTAACTCCCCCACCTGACCTATCCATCATAGTTAATGGCTGCTCACTCTCCCCAGTTCCGCAAGCTTGCTGCCTCGGGGTAACCCTGGACTCTAATCTCTCCTTCAAACCACATATCCAAGCCCTTTCCACTTCCTGCTGACTCCAACTCAAAAATATCTCCCGGATCCGAACATTTCTCAACCACGAATCTTCAAAAACACTAGTGCACGCCCTCATCATCTCACGCCTTGACTACTGCAACCCCCTGCTCTGTGGCCTCCTCTCTAACACTCTCACACCCCTCCAATCTATCCTAAACTCTGCTGCCCGACTAATCCACCTCTCCTCTCGCTATTCCCCAGCCTCTCCTCTCTGTCAATCCCTTCACTGGCTCCCCATTACCCAGAGACTCCAATTCAAAACCCTAACCATGGAATACAAAGCCATCCACAACTTGTCTCCTCCATACATCTGTGACCTAGTCTCCCAGTACGTACCTGCATGCAACCTCCGATCCTCACAAGATTTCTCCCGTGCATCGCCCCTACTCTGGAACGCTCTACCCCAACACATCAGACTCTCGCCTACTGTGGATACCTTCAAAAGGAACCTGAAGACCCACCTCTTCCGACAAGCCTACAACCAGCAGTAACCACCACTCCACCATATCGCTGCACGATCAGCCTTACCCTCACCTTTTGTATCCTATCCTCACCCATCCCTTGTAGATTGTGAGCCCTCACAGGCAAGGTCCTCGCTCCTCCTGTACTAGACGCTGACTTGTATTATTCAAAATTATTGTAATTTTTTGTGCAATGTATACCCCATTCACATGTAAAGCGTCATGGAATAAATGGCACTATAATAATAATAATAATAATAATAATAATAGAGCCATAATACGTGTATGGGGCTTCAGAATATCTTCAATTTCATATGAAAGCATTTATGTTTTGTACTGCTAGTTTCACATGGGGGCTAAGCTTCAAAAAATATTGGAAGCTGTAAGACGATGTGGTAGTCCTTAAGGTCACATTGTCCAGTATTTCAATAGAAGACTAAAACACATTTTGTATATTCTACAAACCTAGAATATTGGCCTAGAAAACAAATAAATGTAAAAGTAAAACCATGTTCACATGTAGCTTTTTTGACTCGTCTTTCTTCTGCTGCTTTTTTTTATCTGCAGGAGCCTGCACCAATATTTTCCAGAAAGGCCGTACTTGGCCCATGGCTTCAGAGGGAGGCCGGCATGACAGGGTTAATGCTGGAATAAGAGGGTGCTGATGTGTGTTTTTTTCATTATCCAGGGGGAAAAGGGTTAAATGCGAACGGAGAAATTTACAAGGAAGGGCATTAAGGGGCAGGGTTAGCATTAGGAGAGGAGTGGGATTTACAAGGGACGGGCATTTGGGATCTAGCAGCCATTTTAGGTTGCCATCACCACACTAACAGCATCTCATCAACAGTACTAACTCTCATCTCATCCCTCACTCATGGAGGCTATTGAAAGCATTCTGCAGCAGCTCAGAAGTGCTGCGGGGTTACATGAAGCAGAGTGGCTGCAGGCATCTGTACAGAGACTGCTTGGAGTTACGGGAGTTGGGAGTTGGTACTGTTTCACCACCTCCTGAACAACACCGGCCGCGGAGGACTAGACCTCCGGTGCGCCTTAGTCCGGAAGATACCCCTGGGTCCGACTCCGTATTAGGAGCCCCTCTCAGGACCCTCCGGTCAGGAGCGGGTCTTGCACCAACGTGGCCCAGCGTTCCTGGTCTGGGAGGAATCTGCCCACCCGGTGGGACCTGCAACAAGGGGAGGTATCGGCCTCCTCTCCGGCACTATGCGGCATTAGGACACGCGGCGGGAGGAAATCGGGAATGGATGCGGCAGATCCAGTGCCCCGGCAGGGACCTGCTTGGCATAATGAGGCGAGGCGGGCGTGAGGATCGGGGCCTAACCTGGGGGATCCTCGGCACGAGAACAGCGGAGTCCTCTACGTGGCTGGCTCTGCCCATCCTCCAGCGGGCCAGACCGCAGCCGAAGAGAGGCCCATAGCGTGCGGCCAGGATCCAGCTGGCTCTGCCCACACCACGGCCTCGGTGGCCATCAATCAAAGTGCAGTTTGCGGGCAGCAGGGGGCTGGCCCTGCTCACATGGGTCAGCAAGTGCTGCTCATAGGGAGGCAGGATGTGCACACTGGCAGCATGGAGCTCGCCCTGCCCTCGGTAGCAACGGCCGTCCTTCGTGAGCAGCTGGCCCTCTTCATGCCACCGATATAGGACTGGATAGGCTATTGCAATCGGGGCAGCAGTTAACTGGCCCTATGGGTCCCTTTCAAATGTTACTCCTTGGACAACTAGGATCGGTGGGAGGACATCAGCAACAGGATCCAGGACCGGTGGCTGCTGGGTTCACAGCGCCCAGGCAGCCAGGTGAGACATCTCAAAATTTACCTTTCATCCCCCTGTTACCTTTCTTAGGGATTAGCGGTCAGGATAATTCTGGCAGGGTTAGCGGGAGTGTTGGTCTGCTAATGCAGGGACATAGCCAATTTATTGGGGATGGGTAATTGGCAAGGTGGGGATTCTCTTACCTTGGCGTGGTTGGGGAGCATTCAGTCAGCACAAGTAGGGCAAGGGGGGATAGGTTGTGGCACTCCAGAAGGTTTTAGGGGCTCAGGTACTGTGGGCACAGGAGTGGGGTTTCGACAGCTAATGGGACTAGCATGGCGGTACTGGTAGTTACACAAGCCGTGGGGGAAAATGGTGACAATGATAAGGAGGACAATGTAAGGTTAGACGACATGGCAAATTGGCAGTATATGTATGTTTTGAGGGGCCTTTGGGGGCTCATCTAAAGCAAGAGGTGAGGGATAAAATATGGAAAGTTGTTACCACTAGAACACTTTAATTTAGATATTGCTAGAAAAGATGATTCAAAGAAGGAAGACGAGGGAAAACGGAGGTACCGCTTAATACCACGGACCTGCACAAATTGATTGCAAGGATTCGCTATTCTAGCCAGTGATAGGAGAAAGGGCCACAGAGAATTGTTCAAGTCTTTTCTGTTACATGGATGCAATCGGGGAGGCCTATAGGGTATATGGGAGGCAGGTTTGGTTCCGCTATGATGAACAATTTCGTCAGCAGAAGACGGTGCGGTCCAGTATCCGCTGGGACCATAAGGATATCGCCTTATGGCTGAGGGTAACGGCTCCTAGCAGGGTCGGACAAACTAGCCAGCTGTTTCTTGGGAACTCTGGGGGTCTCGGGCAAACGGGGCACTCGGTGGCCATGCAAAAAGGGTTATGTTTTATCTTCAACGAGGGAGCTTGTAAGTTCAGAAGTAAATGTAGATTTAAACATGACTGTTCCTCCTGCGGTGGCAGTCATAGCGGGTGACACCGGGGGTGACACCGGGGCGGCTGGCAGAGATGGAGCCCTTCCTAAGTAGATACCCGGACAGGGCGGCTGCGGTGTTAATAAAAGAAGGTTTTGAAGTGGGTTTTAGAATATCGTTTATGGATAAGGAAGTTCGTTTAAATACAAAACATGTAAAGTCTGCATTAGAGATGAGCGGTGTTCGACTAGAACTGTTCGCCAATCTCAAATTCGAGCTGTTTTGGGCGGTGTTCGAGTTGTTCGACGAACCCGAACGATTTGCAAAAAATTCGGCTGTTCGAGGTTATGTTCGATAACTGTTCGTGCACCAAAAGCGTGTCCTGCATGTCTGGCGCTATTTAGAGCACCAATCGTGCAGGGATTGTCTGCCACTCACTGTAATGCCACAGCCATGGTGGTTGTGGCATTACAGTGGTTGCCCAAATCGATGGGAACAGTGCCAACAGTGAAACATGAAAAGCCGGCAATTCAGCAGCGGCATACACCGGTACCCGACAATTTGGAATAGAAAGAATAGAGAATCACACATAGATTAGATAGATAGAAACATGTCAGTCACATATATATGAAGTACAGTGACAGTGTTGCTTACTGTACTTGTCATTTAGTGTAAAGGATTTATTAAAAAAAATAATAGTGTTTTCATGCACTGTCTCTTTAAAAAAGCCGGCCGGCATTTCAGCATCTGTACCCGACAATTTAGAATAGAAGGAATAGAGCATCACACATAGATTAGATAGATAGAAACATGTCAGTCACATATATAAGAAGTACAGTGACAGTGTTGATTACTGTACTTGTCATTTAGTGTTAAAATAAAGGATTTATTTAAAAAAAAATTGGCGTGGGGTTCCCCGTAATTTTAGTCTCTAGCGGAGGTTAAGCAGACAGCTGGGGCAGATGTTTGAAGCCTGGGAAGGGGGTAATACCCACAGAGCTTCCCAGGCTACTAATATCAGCCCCCAGCTGAATGCCTAGCCTTTACTAGCTATTAAAATGGGGGACCCCCAAAAAATTGACGTGGGGTCCCCCCTATTTTAATAGCTAGCAAAGGCTAGGCAGACAGCTGGGGGCTGAAATTAATAGCCCAGGAAGGGTGCCATGAATATTGGCCCCCTCCCAGGCTAGAAACACCAGCCGTCAGCTGCCCCAGAAATGGCACATCCATAGGATGCGCCAATTCTGGCACTTAGCCTCGCTCTTCCCACTGCCCTGTAGCGGTGGCAGTGGGGTAATAGGGCTGGGGTTGATGTCAGCTTATAATGCCAGCTGACATCAAGCCCAGGTTAGTAATGGAGAGGCGTCTATAAGACACCCCCATTACTAACCCCATAATCAAAGTTAAAAAAAAACACAAACACCCAGAATAAAGTCCTTTAATTGAAATAAAGACACAATTCTTTATTGTTCTAAATTAAACCATACTTACAATCACGCCCATTCCAGCTGAAGCCAACGATCCCCTGCAATAAAAGAAAAATAATAAAGCAACATAATCCTTACCTTCCCATGGTTCCCACGACAGCTTCAGCTCTGCTACATCGAGATGACAGCCTGGACCGCAGCAGAAAGCTGCCATCCAGCCTGTCATCCCGCAGACACTGAGAAGCGCAGGCTTGCTTGCGCTGCTCAGCGTCTCTCTGTGACGGCATCCAGATGAGCCGAGTTCATGTCCAATGAACTCGGCTCACCTCATGCACGTCACTGACAGCGTGGGAAAATTCTCACTCTGAAGCGGTGAGTGCAGGAGAATTCTCCCACGCTGTCAGTGACGTGCATAAGGTGAGCTCATGTCCAATGAACTCAGCTCACCTCCTGCACGTCACTGACAGCGTGGGAGAATTCTCCTGCACTCAGCGCTTCAGCGTGAGAATTCTCCCACGCTGAAGCGCTGAGTGCAGGAGAATTTTCCCACGCTGTCAGTGACGTGCATGAGGTGAGCCGAGTTCATTGGACATTAACTCGGCTCATCTGGATGCCCTCACAGAGAGACACTGTGGAGCGCAAGCAAGCCTGCGCTTCTCAGTGTCTGCGGGATGACAGGCTGGATGGCAGCGTTCTGCTGCGGTCCAGCCTGTCATCTCGATGTAGCAGAGCTGAAGCTGTCATTGGAACCATGGAAAGGTAAGGATGATGTTGCTTTATTATTTTTCTTTTATTTCAGGAGATCGTTGGCTTCAGCTGGAATGGGCGTGATGGTAAGTATGGTTTAATTTAGAACAATAAAGAATTGTGTGTTTATTTCAATTAAATGACTTTTTTCTGGGTGTTGTGTTTTTTTTAAATACTTTACTAGAAATTCATGGTGGTCATGTCTAATATTGGCGTGACCCCATGAATTTCGGGCTTAGGGCCAGCTGATAATGCCAAGCTGGCCCTAACCCCTTTATTACCCAGTGGGCCACCGCATCAGGGCCCTGGATGAGTTGGGTACAGCGCCAGAAGATGGCGCTTCTATGAACGCGCCATTTTCCGGGGTGGCTGCGGACTGCAATTTGCAGCGGGGGTGGCCCAGAAAGCTTGGGCCTCCCTGCGCTGCGGATTCCAGCCGCAAGCTGCCTAGTTGTACCTGGCTGGACACAAAAACAGGGCGAAGCCCCACGTCAATTTTCTTTAAATTATTTCATGAAATAATTAAGAAAAAAAGGGCTTCCCTATATTGTTGTGTCCGGCCAGGTACAAATAGGCAGCTGGTGGTTGGGGGCAGCCCGTTCCTGCCTGCTGCACCTGACTGGACACAAATATAGTGCGAAGCCCCACGTCAATTTTTTTTTAATTATTTTATGAATTTCCTGAAATAATTTAAAAAAATTGAAGTGGGGCTTCGCACTATATTTGTGTCCAGCCAGGTACAGCAGGCAGGAACGGGCTGCCCCCAACCACCAGCTGCCTATTTGTACCTGGCCGGACACAACAATATAGAGAAGGCCTTTTTTTCTTAATTATTTCATGAATTTCATGAAATAATTAAAAAAAATTGAAGTGGGGCTTCGCACTATATTTGTGTCCAGCCAGGTACAGCAGGCAGGAACGGGCTGCCCCCAACCACCAGCTGCCTATTTGTACCTGGCCGGACACAACAATATAGGGAAGGCCTTTTTTTCTTAATTATTTCATGAATTTCATGAAATAATTAAAAAAAATTGAAGTGGGGCTTCGCACTATATTTGTGTCCAGCCAGGTACAGCAGGCAGGAACGGGCTGCCCCCAACCACCAGCTGCCTATTTGTACCTGGCCGGACACAACAATATAGGGAAGGCCTTTTTTTCTTAATTATTTCATGAATTTCATGAAATAATTAAAAAAAATTGAAGTGGGGCTTCGCACTATATTTGTGTCCAGCCAGGTACAGCAGGCAGGAACGGGCTGCCCCCAACCACCAGCTGCCTATTTGTACCTGGCCGGACACAACAATATAGGGAAGGCCTTTTTTTCTTAATTATTTCATGAATTTCATGAAATAATTAAAAAAAATTGAAGTGGGGCTTCGCACTATATTTGTGTCCAGCCAGGTACAGCAGGCAGGAACGGGCTGCCCCCAACCACCAGCTGCCTATTTGTACCTGGCCGGACACAACAATATAGGGAAGGCCTTTTTTTCTTAATTATTTCATGAATTTCATGAAATAATTAAAAAAAATTGAAGTGGGGCTTCGCACTATATTTGTGTCCAGCCAGGTACAGCAGGCAGGAACGGGCTTCCCCCAACCACCAGCTGACTATTTGTACCTGGCCGGACACAACAATATAGGGAAGGCCTTTTTTTCTTAATTATTTCATGAATTTCATGAAATAATTAAAAAAAAAATACGTGGGGCTTCGCCCTATTTTTGTGTCCAGCCAGGTACAACTAGGCAGCTGGGGGCTGGAATCTGCAGCGCAGGGAGGCCCAAGCTTTCTGGGCCCCCCCCCCGCTGCAAATTGCAGTCCGCAGCCACCCCGGAAAATGGCGCGTTCATAGAAGCGCCATGTTCTGGCGCTGTACCCAACTCATCCAGGGCCCTGGTGCGGTGGCTCACTGGGTAATAAAGGGGTTAGGGCCAGCTTGGTATTATCAGCTGGCCCCAAGCCCAAAATTCATGGGGTCACGCCAGTATTAGACATGACCGCCATGAATTTCTAGTAAAGTATTTAAAAAAAACACAACACCCAGAATAAAGTCCTTTAATTGAAATAAACACACAATTCTTTATTGTTCTAAATTAAATCATACTTACCATCACACCCATTCCAGCTGAAGCCAACGATCTCCTGCAATAAAAGAAAAATAATAAACCAACCTCATCCTTACCTTTCCATGGTTCCCACGACAGCTTCAGCTCTGCTACATCGAGATGACTGGCTGGACCGCAGCAGAACGCTGCCATCCAGCCTGTCATCCCGCGGACACTGAGAAGCGCAGGCATGCTTGCGCTCCTCACTGTCTCGCTGTGACGGCATCCAGATGAGCCGAGGTCATGTCCAATGAACTCGGCTCACCTCATGCACGTCACTGACAGCGTGGGAAAATTCTCACGCTGAAGTGCTGAGTGCAGGAGAATTCTCCCACGCTGTCAGTGACGTGCATGAGGTGAGCTCATGTCCAATGAACTCAGCTCACCTCATGCACCTCACTGGTTAACGCTAATGAGTTGGAATTGTTCATGGATGTATCTGGGCAGTTTCGCCGTCTTCTTCCAAGGTAATTGGCTGGCAGAAAAGTGGCCATCGGCTTGGAGAATATGTTTGGAGATCTCACCCTGATTAATATTTTCCCTATTGTGGTTTCATTGGAGGTTTGGGGGAAGTACTTTCAGAACAAAAAAATCTGTTTTCCTTGCGGAAATGAAAGTGTGGTGTCCACTATAAGTTCATTGCCAGCTACATCACCTTCTGTGGTGAAGGTCCTGCAAAGACTAGTGTTAATGAGTCTATCGTTGAATATGTGTATTGTGGCTGAGTTCAAGTTTGATGTTACAAATCCCATCACCAATGCTATTTCTCATTCGCAGTGGGATCTGTTTCGGGAGTTGGCACCTCGCGCGACAGCAATAGGTTTGGTTTGTCCCCCAGAGTTATGGAATCTTCCCTTCGATCTGTAAGGAATTTGATTTTTCAATCATTAACTGCGAGGACTTAGTCATCATATGAGATTGCTTGGCAGTTGTGGCAAGAATGGAAATTAACAATGAGACATTCTTTAGAGGGTGACAGCTTGCTATTATTATTGGTGGGACATTGTTGGGAGAAGGGGTGGTCAGTGTCAAAAATGAATAATTTCATAGCCGGTTTAGCCTTCGGCTTAAAGTAAGGGGTCTCCCAGACGTAACAAAACATTTTTCGTTCATCAGGCGCTAAAAGGGTGGCGAAAGGGTTGGAAGGTGAGGGATTGGAGATGCCCGTATCATACGAGCTATTGTTAACACTGGGACAGTTTCTCGTGTCAATATGTAAGTCCCCATGTGAGATTAGATTATTCAGACTATCCTGTTTATTCGGTCTTCAAAAATGATCAATTTAGAAAAGGGTGTAAAGTAGTGATGTTCTCAGTGGTTGGTTCTGATTTGTGTCCGGTACTTTGCATGAGTGACTTGGACCGGCATTAGGGGGGCACAACTTACCTTTACTAAGGCATGAGCTGAATGTGTCCTGGAGTTTTTGCCTTCTTCTGGATCAACAGATTTAGGCATAGGGATTTTAGTAATACCATTATTGGAATCACAAGAGTAATACAAAATATAAAAATAATTAAAAATTATAACCTTGTTTATTTTTAATTGTAATAGTGCATCAATAATAAAAATGGTAGTAATACATTTGTGAGGCATAGTCCCAGTAAGTTAGTAAGTTAGTGTAGGGAGTACATTTGGGGGAGAAAGGTTGAACTAGATTGACCTAGGTCTTAATTCAACCTATGTTGCTATGTTACTATGTTACTATGAGAATGGTTCCTTTTTATCTCGCTATCAATTTTAAGCAGCATTTAAGCATTGCCTTGAAGCTGGCGTTATTCCCTCAAATAAATATAGAGGTCACTCCTTCAGGATTGGTGCTGACACGGAGGCAGCTAGGAGGGGGCTAGGTGACAAACTGGTCTGGTTAGTTGTTGTCAGGTGTTTAGTTTGTTATTGTGTTTTATTTTCACAGATGAGAGTTGTCGGCTCGTTTGGATCATAGGCCACTCTTTTGTCTTCTGGGCCGCATTACAGGCAGCTGTCCAGCCAGCCGGGCGTCAGTTAGGATTCTCGAATGACAAAATGACTCTGTGGTGGATTGGGAAATGGGGAATGGTGTGGCATCAGTTCCTTGCTGAATTTTATCATTTTGTAAGGCTTGATCGGGCCCCTGATTTGCTGGGTCTGCACTTGGAAGGCAACGATCTGGGTAAGAGGCAATGTAAGGAACTCATCAAGGATATCAAATTTGATATGTTAAGGCTGTGGTCAATGTTTCCTAACGTCTTGACAACTTGGTCGGATATTGTTCCCCGACAATTCTGGTGAGAGGCTTGTTCAAACGAAGGAATAAATAAAGGCAGGATAAAGGTAAACAGGGCGGTGACTCAGTTCATGGTAAGGAATGGGGCGATGGCCATACGCCTCATAGAGTTAGAGTCTGGCAAGGGTGAATTTTTGCGGAGGGATGGGGTTCACCTAAATGCAGTTGGCATCGACATGTGGTCCTGGCAATTCAGGAGGGCATTGAAAAAGGCTTAAAGGTGTGGAGGGACACAAATATTTGAGGTAGCAGAATATTTGTGCTTATGGCATGGGGGGTCCTCGAAGTTGGTGGAGTTGATTAATGGTGGACCGGTGGGGGTGAAGTACTGGACCTCCCTACGTGGTAGTCAATGGTCATGTGTAGTTGATCCCAAGGAAAGGGATTGGAGGGCCTGTGGTTTGGGGCTTAGTTCATAGGCCAGGTTATTTGAATTGGTGCCTCCGAGCTGGTGCTGGTGCACAATTGGGTTTTTGGTTAAATTTTGGGGCTTTGAGGACCACTCCAATTGGAGGATGTTTATAAAGTTTTGTATTTTATCTGTTAATAAATGGCTGCGGTGGCCAATTTAATCCAATATACTTGTGTGGTGTGTTTATTTTACTAAAAAGGTGGTGGGGGGAAAATTATCGGGTTGTGGGCATCAATAGCTCCCATGAATCGCATATACATGCGTATTTCTGTACTTTAAGATTCTGGGACTCAAAGTGTCTACTATAACTGGCAACTAAAAGTGACAGCCATTTTCCTTTTTCTTTAAAACCTACATTAGAAAGAGTGTATTCATAAATAAGCAAAAAAGAATTCAAAATATTTATCAAAAATATATCTTTATTTGAACAAAGGCTATAATAAAAACACAAATGATAAGATTAAAAAATAAAAATAAAATTGAAAAGAACATTTACATTGTAAATGATAGATAGTTAATAAAGTGATGTAAGTATTTGCGTTAGAATAGGCTAGATATATCAATATGGCTCAAAAGATAACATATAGTTGTTGATAGTAAGCAGCCCACGGTATTAATTCTAATAGGCATACCTATGTGTTAAAATAATTAAAAGACATTATAGAGAAATGTAAACAATCAGAAATACCCAGTGATTAAGAAGATTAAACTAATTTATGAAAAAATATAAAAGTGAAAGATTAAATGTTCATAATACTAATATTGCACCAGAACCATAGAACAAATTGATATTGCTGTCATTATAAATACAATGGAACAGTAGAATAAATGGTGAATAACCAATGATTATAAATAATGAACTGCTTTATGTAGTAAGCAGAATATAAATTAAGAATATAGTGTCCATGATAGAAATATTATGCTATTTATATTTTTAATAGCATGGTTGTTAATGAATGGTAACAGTCAGAGCCCATTGAAGAATAAAATAAGACCAGAATTGTACTATCCCGATCCATAGAATGCACGACTGATCCCCCCACACACCACTTCAATACGCGTTTTGCATCAGAGAGTTAAGTAATGAGGTCAAAATAGGCTCTTAGTCAACTCTGTCGCTGTAAGTTACTAACTATAACCATTAGGAGACAGCAATTAGGAGGTGTCATCTTACTGGGCACTGCTATCTGTGAACATACTTAGGTCAGCCATGGTGCCCATGATGGTGTGGCCTACGTGCATGACATGAGTTACAGTTTGTGACACAGAACTAAGCTGGCTGGCACAATGACAAGCCCAGGGCATGCACAGAGCAGTGGTAGAAGCATAACACAGCCATCTTAACAAAGTGACAAAGTAATGGACGATATAGTGTATGGCTGCAATTGTAGACAGAAAAATACCCATTATAAAGTGCAAGGATGAAAAGTGCAAGAGCAATAAAATGAATATTAAAAGTAAATCCTGATAAAGTATGTATGTGATTGCAATAAAAAGCTAATTATATCATCATGAGTTTAATGAATGTGTAAAAAACTGAAATTAAAGCAGGAATACCATAAAAACAATGATCAAGAGCGTATGATATAAAAAGTGTATTATATAAAATGTGCATAGCAATAAATAAAAGAAAAACATGATTAAAAATGTGTACACATACATGTGTGAAATGATGCCAATAAGAACAATAATTTTGGACTTTTTTACATCAAAGGTGAAAAAAGTGATGATAACTAGGTGTGAAAAAAGTAATGTGTTTTTAAAACATACAGTATAATCAGTGTGTGGGTGTAGAATGGGGACCTGATATAGAAATATGAAATTTAAATTGCACTTATGCAGATGCATATATTTATTATATTGTACTTACACAAGGTGACAAAAAACGACCATATACAAAATGAGAGACAGAGACATCCATAGAAAATGTAAGAAGCACTCCCATCAAAGTTTTTATCCTCTTAATATATTGCAATCATATTATATAGCACAGTTTACTTACAATTGCTCATTTTGCCTTTCTACCCAGCTAATTCTTATATTTTCCATTAGGTCTATAACATCACGTGATTAAAAACAAACTATCTGAATCCTTCTAAGATCTATGTAGAAACAGGAAGTCTCTTTTCCCTGTATGAGTCATTTCCTTCTTAAACTCATGACCCAGCTGCTCTGCTCCTCCCCCCCTGCCAGGGACTTGCAGTGAGTAGAATTGTAGTTTCTTAAGAGGACTCATCCAGGGAAAAGAGACTTCCTGTTTCTACACAGAGCTTAGAAGAATTCAGCTAGTCTGTTTTCATGTCTGATCTGTTTTATTAAGATTTTCAGTACATACAGTAAACATTGATGCAGAATGTAATAGAGGAAAAGTAAAAAAAAATACAACAAAGGTAGTCTTATTTAGTAAGCATCCCATCTAAGAGTAAACTTTTATATCTTATAGTATAACTTGCAGTGTTTTCTATTACTGCACGTTCAATTACATTCGGGATCCCTGTCTTACTAGTATGATCAGAAGTAGCCTGAAACAAGAGAAGGAAAGAGGGGAGAGAGAGAAAGAGAGAGGAGAGTAAAAAAGGGAGGGAGAGGTGGGAATGGGGAGGGAACAAGGCCAGTGAAGGAGAGGAAGGTGAAAAAGAAGATGAGCACATAACATAAAAGGTATCTTATGCATCAATAGCTATCAACAGGAAATTCAGGGGAATCCAAGAATAATATCCAGGGACTCCAAAATTGCAGAAATGTATCAGTTGTACCATTGACCTCAGTGGTTAGGTCTTCCATTTGTAGGGTCTTTACTCACTTGGGTGCGACGGCAGGCAAACAGCAAGCGTGTTCCTTTAAAAGTCCATGTCGGTTTAATATTTCATAAACCAAAAAACAAAAAGGAAAACAAAAAGCCTTTAGTTCAGGCAAACAAAGTAAAGTGTTGACGCGCCCCCTGGGCCATGGGGTACTCAGTAGCCTGGCCAGTCGTTGCTAGGGGAGATGTCACAGTGGCGGTGACCCGGTCCGTGACCCAGGGCGGTCAATAAAAGGAGATTTATAGTTTTTATAGTTAATCTTCGTGACGCCACCTGTGGCATGCGGCTATATGGAGCTGCCGCCGCGGAGCAGGTCCTCTGGAGCTGTTGGTAATGCAGCAGAGTTGGTTCAGCTCTTCACAGGTAGAGCTAAGCTCCAGGGCGGTGCTGTGATAGTTAATCATCAGGTAGCTTTTGTTGTGCAGTGTAGTGCAGGGCTGGTGATGGCGCAGCAATAATTCACAGAGACAGTGGGGTGCAGTCTTCAACGTTTACTCACGATTATCACGTTGCTCCTGGTTACAATGGCCAAATTATCACCATTCGCGTCGTTCTGCGTTCACCGAGGCAGGGGTTCAGTAATCCCTCAGGTATGTCAGAAGTACTTAATGGGACCCCGTTCTGTGCACCTTTCTCAGTCATCTTCCTGCGCTGGCTCTCATCCTCCTGCCCTGCGCCTCGCAACCAGTGTCCCAAGCCGGTAACCTCAGATCTTGGCGGGCAACCTGGAGTTCCCTGGATCCTGTGCGGCTACCATTTTGGCGATTAATTGCGGCTGTGGGCAACTACACCCTGAAAATGTAGAAGCCTCTGGTTTCTAGCTGAATATTGTAATTCCCACTAGTTAGGGGCCGGTCCTCCACGTCCTGGTAGATTCGGGCGTACGGGTGGCCTTCTGCACTTCCGGTACCCCTAGGATCCCTTCTGTTCCTCTTGGAGCCATCCTCTCTGCTCCTCTCCTCTTGTCAGTCTGACCTCCTGGGCCTCTCTCACTCAGGCCCGCTCCTCCCGAGCAGAGCTCCTGCAGAGCTTCTGCTCCTTTCACTGTCCTCCTCTGATTGAACACTTTCTAGATGGTTCCATCCCTTCTTATACTACTCCTGAAGTGCTCCCCTAAACTACTTCCTCCACCCACACCCACTACATGGTTCCACCCTCCAGCTAGGGACCAGGGACTGTGCTCTCCCTTATGAGCTATCTCGCCCTTCCTGGGTGGGTCCCGGGCAGTACTCCATGCTTACATGAGAGTGAGGTACCACACCTCTGGGTGAGATGCAGTACCTCTGCGGCAACTGAACCCTCAGGGGTGCCACAGTGTCCTTTAAGCAAGTCTCTGCTTAACCAGTCCTGTGGGCACACAGGCTGGGTAGCGTCCAGTATCCTGGCTCGGTCTAGAGACCACAACACAGGAGGCCTTCTCCCTCCAAACACACAGACCATGTGCCAAACAAACAGCATCCATTTTATAGGTTGTTAACCACACCCTAGAGGTGAAGTATGTGGGTAGTTGGACCCATCTACCTCTCCAAACTACCCGTAACCCAGTCCCAGGTGCACCAATCAGTCCTCTTAGTGCTTATGTGCACTAGAGCAACACTCCGGGTTACATCACAGAGGACAGCCATCTCTGTGATACATAACTCTTATTGACTATGCGACCTTTAGTCACCTTACATACCTCCCCCCTCTGCCTAAAGCTGTGGGACTTGGCATCTTCTACTACCAGACTGGGGATTCTTGAGAGGGCATCGGCATTACAATGTAGCTTCCCTGCTTTATGTTCTACATGGAAGTTGAAATCTTGTAGGGCTAACCCTACCATTTTTCCCCTTTGTTTCCCTCATCCACTTGAGTGGGTCATGGTCGGATAACAATCTAAACTTCCGTTCTAACAGATAGTAACGTAATGTGTCCACCGCCCAGTTTATGGACAAGCACTCCTTCTCTATGACTGAATAATTCTTCTCGCATGGTGACAGCTTCCTACTCAGGTCGAGAACAGGGTGCTCCTAAACCGACTTCTGAGGCGTCCGTTTGGAGTATAAATTCGTTCTGAAAGTCGAGGGCAACTAGAAACGGTTTCCTACACAGAGCCAGTTTCATTTCTTGAAAGGCCATCTCCGCCTCTGCAGTCCACTTGGCCATAGCTGATTTTGTCCCCTTAGGAGGTCAGTCAGGGGTGCGGCCATCATGGCGAAGTTTGGGATGAACCTCCTGTAGTATCCCACGATCCCTAGGAAGGCTCTAACTTGCTTCTTTGACAGCGGTCTTGGCCAGGTTTGGATTGCCTCCACTTTACTGATCTGGGGTTTGATCTCGCATCTAGCCACTACATAACCCACGTATTTGGCTTCTTCTTTCCCCGTGGCACATTTCTTTGGGTTTATTGAAAATCCCACCTTCCGTCCATCTGACACTGCCTGGACCTTTTCCAGATAACTTTCCCAGTCTGGGGTGAAGATAGCAATATCATCCAGGTATGCCGCGGTGTATTTCTTATGAGGTGCAAGGATTCGATCCATAGCTCTCTGGAAGGTGGCAGGGGCCACCTGCAGTCCAAACGGCATGTGGACATACTGGAAGCATCTGTCCAGTGTAGAAAACGCAGTCTTCTCCTTGGCTCCCTGTGCAATGGGGATCTGCCAATATCCCTTTGTCACAAGTGAGAATTTATGTGAGGATAGGTATGCCTTATTTCAATTTGTCTCTGAGATGTCAACTCCTAATTCCTCCATCCATTTCTCGGTATATTTTGGTCTATTCGTTTCATCACTTTGGTTCAATAGAGCATACATAAGGGAGTTGGTATGTGCGGGCGGCAAGTTCAATAGGAAATGCTTTTCAAATTGGGTGGGGGTATAAAAAAGACTTTGCTCTGCTAGATGAGGAAAGGAATAATTTTAAATGGAAATACTTCAGCCATGAAGGGGGGCCTTTAATGCAGAAGTCATCAGAGAGGTGATTTGAAAAAATGAGTATCCCCAGTTGCCTTCCAGCAGAGAAAATTTTTTGCCACCATTTTATGAGGGAACTCCGGATTGGAGCAAAGGGGTGTGATTGGTCCGCTGCCCAGTCAGAGAGCCTTCATTAGTCAATGATCTCAAGACCGCAATGCAGCCTTTAATAAGTCAGCCTTAGAGCTAATTTTGTTAGAACTCTCCTGTTAGGTTTTTTCTATTTTGCTGGTCACATGACCTTTTTGCCTATTTAATCCTGCGCCGCCCTTCTGGCCATGCTGGACTTCATTGTAATTTCTACTCTTAAGCTAGCCAGGTGCTTTGTAACCTTTCTCAGTCAGTTTAGCTAGGTCTTTTGACCTTTATGTTCTATGTTGTGTGTTTGTCTTTTTACTGCTAAAATTTCTGCTAGGAGGTGTCCATCTTTCTCCCAGTCCCTAGTTCTTGTAGGGATCCCTCCCTCACATCTATAGGTCTTCGTTCAGACTAGCTGAGGACTTTAGCGGGTCTGATCGCAGGATCAGGTTCCCCGTTACATCGTAGGGATCTAGCTTAGTTCTATTGTAGGGACAGATCTCCTGCCTTTCCTTAGTGCTTGTAGCCTATCATAACAAATTTGACCTCTGTTCTTTGGACTGATCGATGAGAGGTTATGAAGCAGTGTGCTAGAGCTATCTAGTTCCATGCTCACCCATTGTTTAGAGAATCTGTGAGACTGCCAATCAAGCAGATGTGTCAAATGTGATACAGTTTAAAATTAAGGAGACTAGGCCCTCCCGAATTTTTGTGTGTAAGGTGCTAAGGCCAATCCGAGGTCTACGACCCTCTCAAACAAATTCCAGAAGGGCCGATTGAAGTCTAGAGAAGAAAAGGAAGGGGAGTATTATAGGGACAGTCTGAAATAAGTAGAGGAAATGCAGTAAAACGTCCATTTTAAGAGCATTAATTCGTCCAAACCAAGAGAATCTCCGTTTATCATAACTGTTTAAATCTTTCAGAGTCCTCTCAAAAAGAGACCTCTAGTTTAGAGGAAATATTTTAGCATGATCAGATGTGACAGCCACTCCGAAGTAATTTAAGGCTGTCTTCTGCCATTTAAATGGGAAGTTTTTTTAATATTGGTTACTTCGATATTTGACAGGGTGACATTAAGGGCTCAGACTTTGAATAGTTTACCCTAAAGTTACGTAGATGGCGAAATGTCTCAAATTCTTTTATTACTGAAGGTAAGGAAATGAGAGATTGTGAAATAAACATGAGAAGGTCATCTGCATTAGGGCTGATTTACATTGACCATCTCCAAGCGATTTGCCATGTATATTGGGGTTGTAAGCACATAAAGGATGGGAGACAGGGGATATCCATGACGCGTACCATTACGTATAGGGATTAAGGAGGATAACAACCCATTAACTTTAACTTTGATTGAAGGGCCTGTGTATAATGAGAAGACTTTCTCAATGAATTTGGTACCCAGACGGTGTCAGGAGGCAAACATAAAGCTCCAATTGACCCGGTTGAAGGCTTTCTCTGCATCTACAGACAATAAGTACATAGGAAGTGATTTGGCCCTAGCCCGGACCATCAGTAGAAACATTTATTTGTATTATCTCTAGCCTTTCGATTCTTAACAGACCCCACTTGACCAGTATGGATGACCTCAGGTAGTAGGGGAGCAAGAATATTGGCAAGGGCCTTGGAGAATAACTTAATATCCACATTTATTAATGAGATAGGTCGGTAGTTAGACAAAATTGTTGTCTTGGTTTGAGGATAACACTGATGTGAGTCTTTAGGGATTGGTCAACAAACGGGGAGCCCTCGGTGACAAACCTAAATACTTTTGATAGGAAAGGGGCAACCTGATAACTAAATACTTTATAAAATTTGGTCCTGGACTTTTCCCAGGTGGTGAAGCCTTAATGATTGAAGAATAGTGATGAGCGAACGTGCTCGGTGATACTCGGATATCACTCGAGTACCACGGTACTCACATGTGCTCTGCACTCCCCGAGCATTAACTGGTGCTCGAATTTAGTGCTCGAATCACCACCCCGCATGTTTGGCGCCTGTTACAGAGGCAATAAACATGCAGGGATTGTTTGCCAGTCACTGCAATGCCCTAGCCATCTTGGTAGTATCATTACTGTGATTGGCTGGCCGCATTACATCATCAGAGCTCAGGGACAGTTCTGATTGGAGGAAGAGAGTAGTTGTCCAGGCCTATGTGCACAGTTTTAGGAATCAGAGTCCTTTAGCGGTGATAGTGTTGCTGAACTGTCATACTAAAAGTCCTTCTAAGGGCGAATCTTGTGCTTTGCTGTTTCTATGCCATACATTCTGCATTTAGCCTATTGACATCTGCTTGTGCAGAGAGAGTGGCTGAACACAGCCTTTCGGCAGGGCTTAGCGCTTTTCAGTCCGTTGCTAAATAAATAGCTACTGCAGGTGACCAAATATTTTTTTTTTGTGAAAAAATTGACTGTTTTGTCATCCATACAGTTAATGTGCTTTGTGTTAAATTACGGTGGTATTAAACTCCAAAAAAAGATTAAAAAAATATATTGTATTGAATTTGTCACCCATATAGTTTAACAAGCTTTGTGTTAAATTACGGTGGTATCAAACTTCAAATAACCCTTCAAATAAAAATTTACTGTATTGAATTTCTTATCCATACAGTTTAACCTGCTTTGTGCTAAATTACGGTAGTTTTAAACTAAAAAAAAACGCTTTTTCTGCTGCAAGTAACCACATTTTTTTAATTAAATTTTTTTATTTTCTATTAATCAAGGAAACTTGGTTTCCAGAGACCTAGCAATTAGAAAATGCATAAGGCATGTGATAGGGGACAGGGAAGTGGAAATGCTGATGATGGTGCACGCAGACACCGAGGACGTGGGGCAGGTGCGATGGCGCCTGTTGCTGAAGCGCAAGAAACACGCCCATCCACAACATATAGCTTCCTGTCCCACTTTACAGGGAGGCACGGGACACCACTTCTGAAGCCCCATCAGTGCGAACAGGTGGTCGGTTGGATAGCAGATAATGCTTCCAGCATGCTTGCCAAGGAGGACCAGGGTGTGGCGGTGAAAGACGAGGTAGTGGATGATGAAGTCACAGACCTAACCTGGAAAGCTATCATGGAGAATGACGACAGCAGCACAGAGGGGAAGGGACAGACAGCACCGAAACTGGGAGAAAGAGGCAGTGGGATGACCAGAGGGAGAAAGCGGGCAAGTGTTCAACAGAGCACCAAGACTCGTGAATTTCTCCATCAAAGAATTAGGTGTTTCCCAGTCTGTGACTTTTTAAAGAAAGTCCAGAGACAAAAAAGGTCATTTGCAACTTGTGCCATGCCAAGATCAGCAGGGGTCTGACCACTAAGAGCCTGACCACCACCAGCATGATCAGGCACATGTCATTCAAGCACCCGACTCGGTGGACAAAACACCTGGGTTCACAATTGGTGCCAGCGGGTGACACCATTGCCTCTTCCCCTGTGCTAGGTGCTTGCCAATCTCCTGTCTATGACACTGGCATAGATGCTTCCCGTCCTGCATCTGTCCTTGTACATTCCGAGGCATCATCATCAGGCACTTCTAAATCCTTGTCCCAGCACAGCGTTCAGCTCTCCCTAGCCCAGGCCTTGGAACAAAAAAGAAAATTCCCAGCCAACCACCCACAGGCCCAAATGCTAAACAAGCACATTTCCAGGCTGCTTGTTGTAGAAATGTTGCCGTTTAGGTTTGTGGACATGGAGGATTTCTGCTGACTCATGGCGGCAACTGTCCCTTGGTACTTAGTCCCCAGCTTCCACTATATCTCCTGGTGTGGCGTTCCCCCCTTGTACTAGCTCGTGTCCAGGAACATCACCCGTGCCCTTACCAACGCAGTTACTGAGATTGTCCACTTAACGACTGACAAGTGGACAAGCGCTTGTGGCAAGGGACGCTACATTTACCTGACGGCACACTGGGTGAACATTGTGGAGGCCGGGACCAAGTCCCACCCTGGCACGGCACATGTGTTACCGTCGCCATGAATTGCTGGCCCTACTTCTATCATGGTTTCCTCCACCTCCTACACCAGTTTCTGCACCCCCTCCTGCTCCTCCTCATCCTCCATCTCTGATTTGTTATCTCAGAGCACATTGTCCACATCAGCGAGAAGCTGGAAGCTCTGCAGCATTGCCTCAACGAAGCGGCAACAGGCTCTGCTTAAGCTAATTGTCTAGGAGAAAAACCGCACACCGCCACAGAGTTACTTAAAGGAATAACAGACTAGACAGATCTGTTATTCCCTGAGGAAGCAACGTGTGAAACGCGCGTTGTAGTGTGAGGTAGCAGTGACGGCATGCACAGCATGAATTTAAGTTGGTAACCCTCCTTTTATTGACAATGTGGAGTTTTTTACTAAAACGGATTCCTAATCATTGATGATGATTGTCTTCCAATTATGACTTAAGTTACTATGTGTGATTATTACTAGTGTTGAGCGAGTATGTTCTGTTAACCCTTTCGGCGAGTATGCTCGGGCCGAGCTCCGAGTATTTACAGCTGCTTGGTGGTATGTTTGAATCGCTCCCGTGTGCATGATTTGTGACTGTTTGACAGTTTTAATACATGGGAGGAATGTCTATTTCTTACACATTCCTCACATGTAATAAAGCTGTCAAACAGTTGCAAATCATGCACACGGGAGCGATTCAAACATATCACCGAGCAGCTGTAAATACTCGGAGCTCGGCCGAGCATACTCGGACAGAACATACTCGCTCAACACTAATTATTACCTTTAATGCACTGCTCTTTACAGTATCTATGTGCAGTGCACTCTATATACTCATATACACCCACTATTGTTATGATTGCTTAAATACTACTAATGCTATGAGTATTTAAATATTACTCCCACTTACAAACATTTGCACTTACTTATAATGCCATTATGCTGCGTATGTTTTCCTGTCTTCTCTTTTTTAATTAATTGTAGTCTATTTTATCATGTCTTGTCATTTTGTATTTTTTAATTAGTCTTGTCAAGTTTTGATGTCCTTAATAAAAATTCAATTACTGTATATGTAATTATTCTATTGTCTACATCTTTGTTCAAGTAGTTTCCCTTTCATATTCTATTTTGTCTGCTTTAATTGTGCTCAGTACAACATATATCTATATCATGATATTTTGGGATTGAATTCCTTCTTATTTAGGTTTAAAAAAAAAAAAAAAAAAAAGATCTGTGTTTTTTTCTACTGAACCTCCAACCAGGCATGGTCATGTGTGATAATGGCCATAACCCGGTGGCGGCTGTGAAGCTTGGCAAGCTCACACACGTACCATGCTTGGCCCATGTGCTCAACTTAGTGGTTCAGTGGTTTCTGAAAACCTTTCCAGATTTGCCAGAGCTTCTTGTCAAGGTATGCCGCTTGAGCGCCCATTTCTGCAAGTCAGCTACAGCTGCAGAAATGCTGGACTGCAGAAGTGCAGGCAAGGCAAGTGTCAGCTCACTGACTGATGTGCGACGTGACCACACGCTGGAACTCCACACTGCACATGCTGGTAAGGCTTTGTGAGCAACAGAGGACTGTTGTTGAATACCAGCTCCAACACGCTCGTAAGAATTCTGGTCAGCCTCCGCACATAACAACTGAAGAGTTTGCATGGATGTCTGACATTTGTGCGGTTCTCCAAGACTCCACAAAGATGGTGAGCAGCGATGGCGTCATATTCAGTGCAACGATCCCGCTTCTGTGCCTACTTAAACAGTCACTGCTCACAATTAAGGATGAAGCTTTGCATGCGGACCAGGTGTAGATGGAAGAAGACATGAGACAGGGAGATACTACCCAGCCCAGCCTCATCTCATCTGCTCAGCGGGGATTGGGTAACAATGAGGGGAAGGGGATGAGGAGGAGGAGGAACAGGTGCTGGTTGCTAGCACAACAGAGGCTAGTACCCACACAAGCTTCATCCTGTCTCTCCTACATGGATGGGTTGAGGATGGAAATGAGGAGGAAGAGAGGGAGGAGGAGATGGAGAGTCGTCATCATGTGGAGACAGGAAAGTGTTGGCTGTAGGGAGCTTGGCACATATGGCCGACTTTATGTACTGCTGCCTTTCCCGTGACCATCGCGTTATATTCATCTTGGCCAAAAAAGATTACTGGTTGTTCACCCTGCTAGTCCCATGCTTCAAGGGAAACTTTGCATATCTCCTTCCTGAGGCGGAGAGGTCTACTAAAATGGTGCTATACCAGAAAGCCATTGTGGAAAATATGTTGAAAAAATTCCCATTAGACAACGCTTGGATCAGGGGGCAAGCTTCCTTGCCCAACGAAGGAGGAGAGGCAAGGGAGACACACACTAGGCACAGCAGAGGCAGGGGTACTTTGTCAAAGGCCTGGGCCAATTTCATGATACCCTCCCAGCATCCAGGCCCTAATGACTGGGTATTTGTGACAAGGAGGGAAAAGTTTTTAAAGATGGTCAAGCAATACCTGGCGATCAAAACAGAATACTCCCTTATTCCTCTGAGATTTTCAACTATTGGGTCCCAAAGCTGGACACCTGGCACGAGCTGTCCCTCTATGCCTTGGAGATGTTGTGCTGCCCTGCCGCTACTGTCTTGCCTGAGCGGGGATTTAGTCCCGCCGGGGGGTCATTACAGACAGGCGCTTTTGCCTGTCAATAGAAAATGCTGACAGGCTCACTCTGATAAAAATGAACAAAGCCTGGATTAGCTCCGACTTTCCCACACCACCAGGTGACAGCAGCACATAAAGTGTTTTTCATTTTCAATATTTGAATGAGGCCCTCCAGCTGTTGCCTCCAAGGGTCTGTGGATGACCCTCCTTATAATTATTTTCTGGCTTTGCAATGTGCAGAGCCTTTATGAGTGTAGGAGTACCACAACTACACTTTCTTAATATTTGAATGAGGCCCTCCAGTTGTTGCCTTCCAGAGTCTATGGATGACACTGATCATATTTTTTTGTCTGGTTTTGCACTGTGTGCAGAGCCTTTAGGAGTGTAGAAGTACCACAACTACACTAGGCAAAAGTTTAAAGTGGGGCCCCAAATGCTCATATATTGCACCATCACACAGAAACATTTACATTGTATTTACATGTTGAGTTCAAGCCGTTAAACGACCGTGATCGACAATATTGAAGTCGTTCGGCGCTTGTTTTCTGGCTTCTTTACACCGGCTGAGGAAGAATGATGGCACAGAACAATCACTAATAGATCAATCTGTCCCCATACAGTATCATATTATCAGCAGCATATCTGCAGTTTTCACTGGGCGATGTGCTGCTGAGAACAATGATTTTTGTTCCAGCATAAACAATCCAATCACTCGATGAATAGCAGCATTTTGCTAGTTTAGTATAATGTACCCCCATAGTCCTCTATATAGTATAATGTGCCCCATAGTCCTCCATATAGTATAATGCACTCCCCATAGTCCCCCATATGGTATAATGCACTCCCCATAGTCCTCCATACAGTATAATGGGCCCCACATAGTCCTTCATACAGTAAAATGCACACCCCATAGTCCTCCATATACACAGTGTGCAGAATTATTAGGCACGTTGTATGTTAGAGGATTATTTTTTATTATTGATCAACAACTATGTTCTCAATCAACCCCAAAAGACTCATAAATATCCAAGCTTAATATTTTTGGAAGTTGGAGTGTTTTTTTTAGATTTGGCTAACTTAGGAGGATATCCGTTTGTGCAGGTAACAATTACTGTGCAGAATTATTAGGCAACTTAATAAAAACCAAATATAATCCCATCTCACTTGTTTATTTTCACCAGGTAAACCAATATCAGTGCACAAAATTTAGAAACAAACATTTCTGACATGCAAAAACCAAAACCCAAAAAATTAGAGATCAATATAGCCACCTTTCTTTATGATGACACTCAGCAGCCTTCCATCCATAGATTCTGTCAGTTGCTTGATCTGTTTTCAATTAACATTGCGTGCAGCAGCCACCACAGCCTCCCAGACACTGTTCCGAGAGGTGTACTGTTTTCCCTCCCTGTAGATCTCACATTTTATGATGGACCATGGGTTCTCTATGGGGTTCAGATCAGGTGAACAAGGGGGCCATGTCATTATTTTTTCTTCTTTTAGACCTTTACTGGCCAGCCATGCTGTGGAGTAGTTGGATGCATGTGATGGAGCATTGCCCTGCATGAAAATCATGTTTTTCTTGAGCAATATTGACTTCTTCCCGTACCACTGCTGAAGAAGTTGTCTTCCAGAAACTGGCAGTAGGTCTGGGAGTTAAGCTTCACTCCATTCTCAACCTGAAAAGGTCCCACAAGTTCATCTTTGATGATACCAGCCCATACCAGTACCCCACCTCCACCTTGCTGGCGTCTGAGTCGGAGTGGAGCTCTCTGCCCTTTACTGATCCAGCCTCTGGCCTATCCATCTGGCCCATCAAGAGTCACTCTCATTTCATCGTCCATAAAACCTTTGAAAAATCAGTCTTAAGATATTTCTTGGCCCATTCTTGATGTTTTATCTTATGTTTCTTGTTCAAAGGTGGTCGATTTTCAGCCTTCCTTTCCTTGGCCATGTCCCTGAGTAACGCACACCTTGTGCTTTTTGATACTCCAGTAACGTTGCAGCTCTGAAATATGGCAAAACTGGTGGCGAATGGCATCTTGGCAGCTTCACGTTTGATTTTCCTCAATTCATGGGCAGTTATTTTGCGCTTTTTTTGGCCAACACGCTTCTTGCGACCCTGTTGGCTATTTGCCATGAAACGCTTGATTGTTCGGTGATCACGCTTCAAAAGTTTGGAAATTTCAAGACTGTTGCATCCCTCTGCAAGACATCTCACAATTTTGGACTTTTCAGAGCCCGTCAAATCTCTCTTCTGGCCCATTTTGCCAAAGGAAAGGAAGTTGCCTAATAATTAAGCACACCTTTTATAGGGTGTTGATGTCATTAGTCAACACCCCTCCTCATTACAGAGATGCACATCACCAGATTTACTTAATTGGAAGTTGGCTCTCAAGTCTATGCAGCTTGGAGTAGGACAACATGTATAAAAAGTATCATGTGATCAAAATACTCATTTGCCTAATAATTCTGCACGCAGTGCAGTATAATGCACTTCCCATAGTATATTTCATCCCCATAGTCTTCAATACAGTATAATGCATTCCCATAGAGTATAATGCAGCCCCCAAACAGTATAATGCAGCCATATAGAGTATAATACAGCCCCCATATAGTATAATGCAGCCCCCACAGAGCACAATGCAGCCATACAGACTATAATGCAGCCCCCATACAGTAAAATGCAGTCATATAGGGTATAATGCAGGTATAGTGCAGCCATTTAGGGTATAATGCAGCAATTTAGAGTATAATACAGGTATAGTGCAGCCATTTAGGGTATAATGCAGCCATTTAGGGTATAATACAGGGATAGTGCAGCCATTTAGGGTATAATACAGGTATAATGCAGCCATTTAGGGTATAGTGCAGCCATTTATGGTATAATACAGGTATAATGCAGCCATTTAGGGTATAATACAGGTATAATGCAGCCATTTAGGGTATAATACAGGTATAGTGCAGCCATTTAGGGTATAATACAGGTATAATGCAGCCATTTAGGGTATAATACAGGTATAGTGCAGTCATTTAGGGTATAATACATGTATAATGCAGCCATTTAGTGTATAATACAGGTATAATGCAGCCATTTAGGGTATAATACAGCTATTTAGGGTATAATACAGGAATAGTGCAGCCATTTAGGATATAATGCGGCCATTTAGGGTATAATACAGGTATAGTGCAGCCATTTAGGGTATAATGCAGCCATTTAGGGTATAATGCAGGTATAATTCAGCCATTTAGGGTATAATGCAAATATAATGCAGCCATTTAGGGTATAATTCAGGTATAATGCAGCCATTTATGGTATAATTTAGCCATTTAGGGTATAATGCCGGTATAATGCAGCCATTTAGGGTATAATGCAGCCATTTAGGGTATAATACAGGAATAGTGCAGCCATTTAGGGTATAATGCAGCCATTTAGGGTATAATACTGGTATAGTGCAGCCATTTAGGGTATAATGCAGCCATTTAGGGTATAATGCAGGTATAATTCAGCCATTAAGGGTATAATGCAAGTATAATGCAGCCATTTAGGGTATAATTCAGGTATAATGCAGCCATTTATGGTATAATTTAGCCATTTAGGGTATAATGCAGGTATAATGCAGCCATTTAGGGTATAATACAGGTATAATGCAGCCATTTACGGTATAATGTAGCCATTTAGGGTATAATGCAGGTATAATGTAGCCATTTAGGGTATAATGCAGGTATAATGCAGCCATTTAGGGTATAATGCAAATATAATGCAGCCCCCAGTCCTCCAGTATTATGGCCTCAGTGAGTTAAAAAAAACAAATATACTTATCTCTCCTCCTCGTTGCCCCGCAGCTCCGAGGTGCAGCAGGCCGGGGGCCCCTGGGAGAGTGGGGGCCCTAGCCAGATGCCTAGTCTACCTGCCCATAACGCCGGCTCTGATCGTACAAGTCACCTGACTGATGCAGTTTATGGGCTCGCTCAGATTAACATATAAGGCTGCATGCCCACAATCCGTACTGACAGCGTTTTTGATGGCGCTTACCTGCGCTTCGTCCAAAACACTGCTTTCTACATTAGGCTAAGTTCACACACGTTGTGTTTTGCTGCGCATTTTGCAGCAGATTTTTATGCAAAATTTCAGCTGCGTCTTGCAGTACCAGCAAACTCTATGAGAAACCAGAATTCTCAGGTCACACATATTGCTTTTTTTTGCTTTGTATATTCTGCCTTGCTTGCATATTTGGAAAATAGGGCATGTCACTTCTTTCAACGTTTCTGCAGCAGAAAAGGCACCTGCATTTTTGCTGTGTATTTGCAGCATTTTTTCACCCATAGGAAGTAATGGGTGGTCAAAAAACGCAGCAAATACGCAGCAAAAAACGCAACAAAACTTGCGTTTTTAACGCAGCTGTTTTCCTACCAAAGAAAAGTTAGCAGCAGATTTGCAGCAGAAAATAAACACAACGTGTATGAACATAGCCTCAGAAGCACAGTGGAAGTGATTTACCTGCGTGATCGTACTCTGCTCTTTGGACATAGCGAAAATACGCTGTGTCCAAAGCGTTGCTTTAGCCTGATCGTGGGACCATAACCTAACACAGCCGAGTGCTATATGATGTTTTACTCGACCTAATGTTATACTATGGGGCAGTGCAGATCTGCGATTTGGCATGGGAAAACAAGTGGCTTCGCAAATTGGCCCATATGCACCCATACAAGTCTACGGGTGCATGTAAGACATCGGACTGCTCTCAGATGTCATCCGAGTGCAGTCCGGCGCTGCTGTGCAACATCAGGAGTACGTCAGTGGTCAGGTGTCACTTAGTAAGGTCCTGCCGCTGAACTGCAGCCGCCAAGACACAGTATAGATTATAACCCTAAACCTGTAAAAGTGAGAATGGATGGCAAGATCCCAGAAGAATGTGAAGATGCAGAGGTCAGGTCAGTAGTACACGCCTGACTGCTTCTGCCTCCTCACTTATCTCTGGCCGAAAGAACTCTAAATAACACTAGGCAGCGCAGTTGCGGGCAAGACTTGCATTGCAGAATTGAAGCAACAATGTACTTATCTCTGTCTCTTCTGCAAAGGGAAGCACTGCTAGTGCTATTTGAATTGTAAGCTCCATTGCAGAGCCAGTAGGGGGCCCCTTCTCTGCCTGGGGGCCCTAGGCAGCTGCCTGGTCTGCCTGCCCATAATGCCGGCCCTGCCAGTATCACACACTTAAGTGCTTCCCACTGTGTAGGAAGAGATGCTGAGTCCTAAAATTGGATTTCCAGAAATTCATTGATTGAACTCTGAACTTCCAGAATGCAAATTTGGTCTTTAAGTAAATTGTCATTGAGATGCCAGATCAAGGGGTGGTGAAGGCTGTTGGGAGGAGCGAGATGGAAGAAGACAGGGGTGTGGTCTGACCATGTTACATGTCTTATAGATGTATATAGTTGCCGAGCATAGAAATACGATTAGAAGATGAGTGTGCTAGGGAGTAATATGTGTAATCTCTATCTGTAGGATCTAACACATGCCAAATATGAAACAAATGCAGGCTCTGAATAGAACGTTTAAGTTCTTTAACCTGTCTGTGAGACAGGAAGTGGCGGTTAGAGGACGTAACCAATTCCGGTTCAAAAAAGAAGTTAAAATCACTGTCTGCAACCAAGACCCCCTCTGTGAAGTCTGTCCATACAGTCAGGACAGAGGAGCATGCCAGAGTCGGATCTCTGTTGGGCAAGTACCAGTTGGCTATCTAGTCTTTTTTTAATCACATGATGTCATAGACCTAATGGAAAAGAGAAGAATTACACGTTAAAAGTCAATAAATATGTACAAATAATTTGCTGTTCACTATGACAAAAAATATTCAAATGAAGAATTTCTATGAAGAATATCTTGTTGATTGAATAGAAGAAAAGGACTTCGATCAAGCTGGGAATCCAAGAAATCTGACATAACTGTAGTTAAACTGAAACTAAGAAAAGAGATATTAGAATTATAAGAACATCAAAGATCATTAAACACTGACTTCAACAAAACCCTCTTCATCTAGAAATAATAGAATGATGACAACAATAACTCCTATATATCAATGACAATATCTTATGTAAACCTACTTTTTTATAAATAACTACCAAAGTCCCGTTGATTATTGAGGCCTTTAGGGGCCAAAGTTTTTAGAAGTGTGATCCATATGCACTCTAATTGTGCAAGTCTCTTCGTTATAGTACCACTTCTGGAACTAAGATGTAATCTATCAACTCCTCTGATGCTTAATTGTTCCCACTGATAAGCATGAAATTGTTAAAAGTGCCTAGCTATACGTTTCAGTTTAGCAATAGCCCCTACCTTATTTGGAGATCCAGGGGGATCCAGAAGATTTTTGTGTACTTTGGGAAGTAAATATAATGTAGGAATTGCTGGTTGAGCGACCCTTAAACACTCTCAAATTGTTTTTGCAATCCAACTTATTGAGTAATTGTTGGTAGCAATAAAAATCATTTAATTGTCTGAAAACTTCACATTCATATATGGCTATAGGCCATACCACTATATTATCATCTTTGTCAGCAATATTAGTCTTTTGGGCCTAATTTATTTTTTCAGAAGTCAAACCCTTGACTATCAAAAGTGATAGAATATCCAAGAGATATGCCATCACTTTACAAAAAGAATTGCCCTTTAAATATGCATCCAAAAACAAAGTTATTAAAGCAGAAACAAAAACATACTGTACCAAATGCATTTAAAAAGCAATTTAGTTATGTCTTCAGAGCTTGGTTAAATACATTTACTTTACATTTTTCTATATTGGTTGTATTGTGTGAGCACAAAATGTTTCAATTACACTTTCTGAATTTTACTTTAAGCAATTATTTACATACTTTTTTGTGGTATGCTTAGTCTATAGTGTAACTACAGTGCATGTAAAAGTTTGGGCACCCCTGGTCAAAATTACTGTTATTGTGAACAGTTACGCAAGTTGAAGATGAAATGATCTCTAAAAGGAATAAAGTTAAAGATGACACATTTCCTTTGTATTTTTGGCAAAAAAAAATACATATATATTGTCATTTTTTACATTTTAAAAATTACAAAAAGGAAAATGGGCCAATGTAAAGGTTTGGGCTCCCTTGGAGATTTGTGTGCTCAGATAGTTTTGACCATGGTGTCAGACCTTGATTAGCTTGTTAGGGTTATGGCTTGTTCACAATCACAGTTAGGAAAGGCCAGGTGATGCAAATTTCCCAGCTTTATAAAAACCCAGCCTCCTCTTACCTTGTGTCAAAAAACAGCAGCCATGGGTTCTTCAAAGCAGTTGCCTAGCACTCTGAAAATGAAAATGGTGGAGGCCCACAAGCCGGAGAAAGCTATAAAAAGATAGCAAAACGTATTCAAGTTGCTCTTTCCTCAGTCTAAAATGTAATTAAGAAATGGCAGTTAACAGAAACAGCGGAGGTCAAGATGAGGTCTGGAAGACCAAGCAAAATTTCAGTGAGAGCTGCTCGTAGGATGCTAGAGAGGCAAATCAGAACCTCTGCTTCACTGCAAAAGATCTTCAGAAAGATTTAGCAAACTCTGGAATTGGGATACATTGTTCTACTGTTCAGAGACACCTGCACAAATAAGGCCTTCATGGAAGAGTCATCGGAAGAAAACCCCTCCTGTCTCCTCACCATAAAATTCAGTCTCAAAAGTATGCAAAAGAACATCTAAACAAACCTGATACATTTTGAAAACAAGTCCTGTGGACCGATGAAATTAAAATAAAACTCCTTGGCTATAATGATCAAAGGTACAGTATGTGTGGAGAAAAAATGGCACAGAAATTCAGGGAAAGAACATCTCGCCAACTATTAAACATGGGAGTCGATCAATTATGCTTTGGGGTTGTGTTGCAGTCAATGGCACAGGGAACATTTCACTGGTAGAGGAAAGAATGGATTCAATGAAATTTCAACAAATTCTTAATGCAAACATAATACCATCTGTAAAAAAGCTGAAGTTGAAAAGAGGATGGCTTCTACAAATGGATAATGATCCTAAACACACGTCAAAATCCACAATAGATTACCTCAAAAGGCGCAAGCTAAAGGTCTTACAATGACTCACACACTCCCCCGATCTAAACATCATTGAAAATCTGTGGCTAGACCTCAAAATAGCAGTGCATGCAAGACAACCCAGGAATCTCACAGAATTGGAAGAATTTTCCAAGTAAGCATGGATGAAAATCCCTCAAACAAGAATTCAAAGACAATTGGCTGGCTACAACAAGCGTTTACAAGCTGTGATATTTGCAAAAGGGGGAGCTACTAGGTACTAATCATACAGGGTGCCCAAACTTTTGCATCTGCCCATTTTCCTTTTTGTAATTTTTAAAATGTAAGTAACAATGGAGTAACATTTTTGTTGATACTCTACTGAAAAAATTTACTTTCAGTAAGTTGTGTGCGCCTCTTATTGAATTTGGCTCCTCTTTTTCCTCCACACCACACCATTAAGACTCACATGTGAATCACCAGTCTAAATTAATCGGGCCAAATTGTCAGAGGAGACCTGATTTCTTTGCCATGGAATACTAACATTTTTTCTGGCAGTTCGTAATGGATTACTATAACATAACTGATGGAGTAGGATAGGAGCTACTCTGTATCCTTATTTAAAAAAAAATATAGTGAGTAAGTAAGTATCCTTATTTAAAAAATGGTGTTTACAAGATGTAAATATAGTACCACATTTTCATATATTACTTTATTATTACAGCTCAAGTTCATCGTAATTGCTATGTTCCTAGAGGTTTTCGGTCTATATTTATTACAGTTATTCCACTTTAGGGGGTGTAACTTTCTGCTAGAGAGGATCAGTACTCAATGATGCTGACCACATAATTTTTATTATTTAGTGTTTTCAAAAATCAATCCAGAATTTTTAAAAAAAGTTTGACTGATGAATTCAAAATGTGTTTATGAGTTCACCCAATAACTGAAAACAGAACACTTCACTTTAACAATTTAGTCGTTTGTTCAAATGTCTGAGAACTCAAAACCATGTGGTTTGGCAGTTTAATGTGGACACACACATTGAAGTACTATTAGTATTCTGTCCATTCCTGGAAATAATTGGCTGGTGCTCTACAAGAAAAAGCATATTAGCTAGGCCAGGACTGCCAATTTACCATACTGGACAGATTCCCATTTGGTTGTTAGTTCACACAATACTACCTGCCTGCCCATTAACTGTGCTGGTCCTCTACCTACTGCTCACAGATGCTGTTGCTTCGACAGGCTACACTATTTTGTGCAGCATTATATTTATAAAATTTGGAGCATTTTTCTGAGGGTAACTTTTGGACTACAATACTTTTCCTTGGAGACTTCTATGTGACACAATAATGGACATGATGTGTGATACTGATAATGGGAAAATTATGTGGAATTTCTATACTAAGGGGGTATAATGTGCTTTATAGTGCAATACAGTACTATGTTACTCTACAGGGTGGGCCATTTATACGGATACACATAAATTAAATGGGAATGGTTGGTGATATCAACTTCCTGTTTGTGGCACATTAGTATATGGGAGGGGGAAAACTTTTCCAGATGGGTGGTGACCATGGTGGCCATTTTGAAGTCGGCCATTTTGGATCCAACTTTATTTTTTTCAATGGCAAGAGGGTCATGTGACACATCAAACTTATTGAGAATGGCCCACCCTGTACTACATTCAGGGGTCACAATGTGTTCACACTTACATTTAGGTGGCACAGTGTATGGCACTATTACAAAAAGGGGCACAGTGTTATGAACGTGACACACTCACACATGGATAACAGGAATAAGGAAGACCTATTACAGAGAGGAGCCGCACCCATTCCCTAATAGTCCCTGTACAGACTAGACAATCCCTAGACAATCCCTATCCACCCAACTAAAAAAAACACCTCAGACCTGACTCCCTAAAAGGCCAACAAAGGATTACTTGTACCTCTTGAGGAACCAGGGGAGAGGCCGCTACACACTGCTAATACGGGGAGAGGAAAGTGTGCAGGTGGACACTAAGACCCAGAGTGAGAAAACTTAAAGCACGTTCATAAAGGGGAGAAAGGAAAAACTGAGGAGAACTGAAAATGAATGAAACAAAAATAACCTCCTAGAACCCTAACTGTGGTCAAAGGAAAAGGTGCTGGGAAGGTAGACAAGCAGACGCTCAGCAGGAATACAAACGGTGTTTGCCTACCACAAATCCACCTAGAAGAATTGCCAGCAAGGAAGTGAAGGGATAATATATAAAGCCCAACCCACAATGTGATAGGAAAAAACAAAATGGGAAAATGTAAAACGCCTGAAGAAGAGTAAACCAAGGAGGGAGAATAACGATAATAGGAACAAACAGCACTTGGACAGGAAAGAAAAGGGCAATAGCCCAGCAGAAGAACCGACCACAAAGTAATAGGTCACTGGATCAAATCCCCTAACCGAGCCATCACACACAGTTTGTGGCACTATCACATTCATTCGCTTGCTATGCAGCATTATTTCATTTCGGAATAGAGTGTATGGCAACAGTACAGTCAGAGGCACTAGTCTGTTAAGGGACAGATTAATTGACACATTCATATTCAGGATGTCAGAGGCATAATTTGTGTAACTATTATATGCTGTGTGAGCCGATTGGTCACAACTGATTTCTCATTTTCATTTTGAATAAAGATTGTAATATTGAAAAATAACATTCCCAAAAAGTTGTAAAAATACGCTTAGAACCTGATTTAAACAATTACTTCTTTTTCTGATGCCACATTTACTTTAATGTTGTACGGAAATAACAGTTGAGTACATATAACTGTTCTCTATTGCAAAGTGATATTGTTCTTAATTTATACAACACTCCTTTTTCTTACTATGCAGCTTTCTCATAACTCCATTTACTGATATTTCTGCATTCGTTATAATTCGATTGAATGACTTTCTATAAATGACAGCAGCAGTAAATGTAAGTGCTGAGCGTCCGTGCATGCATGATGCTTTAATTTGTTTTTGACATTTTTGTGGTTATGGTCAAATAATTTTAGCACATGCTGGCAGAAAACTAAAGGAGCATTATATTAATATTTTGTAGACACAGGAAAGGCCGCAGCTGAAAGCTTCAAAAGATTTTAACCCTTTATGAAGTTTTTCAGTTCCATGAAATGTTCTACAAATAGCTGATAATAAATAACAAAATAAGTATTACTCTTCTTACCAATCTCCTGCCACTCCTATAATGGAGCTTCCTTGACTCTGTTTACCCACCTATTGCATTACCATGTGACTACTGTAGCCAATCACGTGACATCACATGACAACATGCTAGGTCAATGTTGACCGCTAAGGACCATGAAGGCATCAGCATGGGAGAAGCAGAGGTTTTGCAAGGTGAATAGTACTCTTTTTGTTATTTTATGCTATTTTCAGCTTTGTAGATAACTTGTTGTTAGGAAACCCCTATTAAGGATGCAGCAATTGTTTTATTTTTATCATTGGGAATTTTTAATAGTTATATTTTTTTTTCCTTTTTGGGGGTATTTGACTATAGTTTATTGATGCAGCGATACTAATTCCATATATATTTTTTTCTATTTTTCCCCTATCATTTCATAAGTAATAAAGTGATTTTTTCAATAAAGTTTACATTATAATTTTTTTAGCCCCCCCCCCCCCCCAACACAATCGCATTTCTTACCTTCCATAATAAAAGGCTTCTGTAAAATAGTTTAATAAGCCAGTCAATGTGTTATTGGCCCTATCATTGGTAAAATCTTATAAGTTCATATCCATGGTAGACCCGGGGATCTTTGTTAAGGAACCCATTGACACCCTTTGATCTCTTTGCAGAGATTCCAATATACTTATAGATGGAGATCGGCAGGAAAGAAAATCACTCTATGGTCAAGTTCACATTTGAATCCGTAGTTTCAATAAAAAGTTGTAATAGACAAGAAAGGTAGAGTATCAGGAATAGAAATGAGGATAATCGCACCAAAATAAGTGTATACACCTATAATTAGCAATGACAAAGTGTCAGTAGGGGGTTTCAATAGGGCCCCATGCGTGCTGATAGGCTGCTGAACTCGCCTTGTAATTTGTCTGCTGACAAGCTGGATGGCGAATATGTCACCCAACAATGAGAGCAGCGTTGTCCCCCCCACTATCAGCACCAAGTGCACTGACAGCGCAGCAAAATCTGACAGCTGCGGAAGATGGTGAAGGAGCACGGTCAGGTAAGCATGTGATAGCACATAACTAGAACCGGTTTGAGGTTAGAAAACTACGCCTGTCGTAGAACTGAGAATGACATTTTGTGGAAATGTAACTAGAATCAGATAAAATGTTACGTTCCCACGATGAGTATTTGGTGCATTTTTTGACGTGGCATATTTTTATAGTGCAAAAAATGCAGTGTCTTACAGTTTCAGCAAAGTGGCTGTGATTAATATTAATCTCATGCCTACTGTGCTTTTTTTTTCTTGTAGCATAAATTGACCTGCGGTGTGATTTTGATATCTGCAATATGTCAGTTTCTCTTGTGGTAAATGTGCATTTTATTTACGGGTTTTAAAATGAAGGAGGAGGTGAAGAAAATCTGCAAGTAAAAAACGCACAGTGGAAACATTGTAAAAATGCATGTAGTCCGCACATGACTTTATCCTGTAAAATTTTAACAAAGCTAAATAACAGGAAGTATCCAAAACAAAGCAGTTTTATTCAAAACATGGCAAAAAGAGACAAAAACCGCAACAGAAAAAAAAAAGAAAAAGAAAAAGAAAAAAAACCAAGTGCTGAAAAACACTAATGCTGGAGAAAATCTGCCATATCAAAAACTCACGAAATACTCATTGTGAGAGCATAAAGATATATTTTCACGCAGCAATAATTGTAACAATTGATATGTTCCTGAGTGATTGTAATAATTGTTCCGACTAAGTGCGCACAAAGGCCAGGGTCACATGAGTGTATATATCAGCCGAGTGCTATCACATGTTTCATCGGATTACACTTGGACCAATATTATTCAATGGGGCAGTGCCGATTACTGATTTTTTTCACTGACTGAATCTGTCTGTAAAAAAAATTGCGGTGTGCTACAATTTGACTCTAAAATTGGATGACACTTACTCATTTAGGTCTATGGGTGCATGGAAAACACTGAATTGCACTCAGATGACACACAATGGAGAAGATGGAGATATTTTGTTCTCCATCTGCTCCTCAGTGTACTCCGATTCTCTCATCCAAGAGTATTGGAGCTGACACTCTGAGCAAACTCGGATCAGAGTTTGATCTGAGTTTCATTAGTATAATCGACCTGATTCTCTCGGATTAGAGAATCTTCAGTCGTGTGACCCTGGCCAAAGGATAAGTAATAAATAATGCAATTAATGGTAATTGAGGGCCTATTTTAGGCCTTCAGGATGTAGCATCTTTTTTGTTTTTCCCTGCATTCTGAGAGTCAAAATTGTTTAGGTTGATGTTTGTGCTGTCATAGCTGAATGAGATTTAGAGCTTGCAGGACAAAATTTGATTTCATTGTTAAACTGATAGGCAGTGTGGCACCCCTGAGGGTTCGGTCGCCACAGAGGTACTGCATCTCATCCAGAGGTGTGGTATCTCACTCTCAGGTAAGGAAGGAGTACAGCCTGGGACCCTAACACCTGCATCCAACACGTTCCACTTCAGTGGGGGCAGGGCGAGATTGCTCCTAAGGGAGAGCACAGTCCCTGGTCCCTAGCTGAAGGGTGGAACTATGTAGAGGGTGTGGGCGGAGGAAGTAGATTAGGGGAGCACATAAAAGGAAGTAATATAAAAGAGGGAACAATCTTGGGAAGACAGTTCAGTCTGAGAGGAGTAGTGGAAGGAGCAGAGGCTCTGCAGGAGCTCTGCTGAGGAGGAGGGCCTAGCAGAGAGGCCCCAGGCTGTGAAGGAGAGAGGAGCAGGAAAGGCTCCAGGAATGAGGAAGGGACCCCAGGGGTACGGGCAGTGCTGGAGGCCACCCATACGCCCGAATCTACCAGGAGGTGGAGGGGTCAGGCCACACAAAGGGGACCGGTCCCTTAACTAGCAGAGTACTTTATGTCTCAACTAGAAACCGGAGGCTGCAGTATTTCAAGTCCTGCAGCCAACAGTCCATATCAGTCTCACCAAAAAGGTAGCCATAGAGGACCCAGGGGACGGAACAGACGTCACCCGACAAGGCCCGCGGGTACCGGATTAGGACACTAGGTATGAGGTGCAGGGAGACGGCCAGAGAGGGAGAACACACAGAAGGGGGTCCCGCTAAGTACTCCGGAGATATTTGGGGGTTGGCCATACCCCTCTCTGAGTAAGCGCAGCACAGCGAGGGAAGTTACACTGGTACCTGTAACTTGGACTGCAATAACCATGAGTAAAGACCCTGAGGACTGCACTCCACTGTCTCTGTGATTATTATCTGCGCCATCACCCCTGCACTACAATGCCCAGCATCACCTATAACATCTACCACATTCCCTGCCCTGGAGCTAAGCTCTGCCTGTGGAGAGCTGAACCAACCCTGCTGCACCAACATCAGCTCCAGAGGTTCTGCACAGCAGCGGCGGCTCCATATAGCTGCACACCACAGGTGGCGTCACAAACTATATATTTAAAACTATAAAATCCCCTGTAAATAACCCCCTTTTTGATTGACCGCCCTGGGTCACGGACCGGGTCACCGCCACTGTGACATCTCCCCTAGCAACGACCGGCCCGGCAGCGAGTACCCCACGGCCCAGGGGGCGTGTCAGCAGCATATTAAAATGCTTCAGACTTTTGGGGGACTTTTTACAATGATTACATTATACTGGTTACCTTAGCTATAGGAAGTAATGCTTGGAAGTTTTAATCTCACTTTGAGGGTTTGTGGCAAAAACCAACTTTATTTAGAAGCCTATCGGTTTTTCCTGCCTACAAGATCCAAGTATGAATAAACAAGTATATATAAGGCCAGTAAAAGTTCAGGGTACTAAAATGTCAGAATCAAAGAAGCATGTGCCCCCCAAAAAAGTGGCCAGAACACCCTGTAGAGCAAAGATAAATAGTATATAATAAATAAATATACCTCTAAAATTAGGACAAATAGCTCACCTGGTGGTAGGGCCTATTGGGTGTTCTGGCCACGTGGCCTCATATGCTATGGTGTAGCGTAATGTAGTTTAATATAGCCTTTTTGTGCATTGTATATTTGTCATCTGGTTTTGGTCATTTTTGGTTGGCACAAACCTTATTGTGCTATATTATCTTTTGGTCTGATGCTTTTTAAATGTGTCTGCTTGATAAATTACAAATAACTATATATTTTTTATTGGGCATATGCTTCTGTGATTTATAGGTTCATAAGATCCAAGTGTGGACAGACATTGCCAGAATAGAGGCCAAATGCAGTCCAAAGTGATTCCATCTCCCCTATAATGCTGAATGGCTCCATCGGGGGCTCTGGCTAAATCCCATTTTTCTGGGATTTATACACTAACACCAACGCAGTTCTCAGCGTAGAGCACAGGATGAATGTGGACTTAGCCTTCTGCTTTGTCTATTTGTAATTATAAGTTATGTCTTGAATATTCATGATGAATGAAGATCTCCTCATTGTACTATTTGCCACTAATTACATTCACTGTACATTGGATTACAAAGCCAAGGTTATCATTTTTCCAACACTAATATTAGTTAGAAATGTTGAGCACAGCTAAAAATAATGGTCATATACAACAGCAGTTTCCTTTTTTTTCCTAGGCTTGCTGTCATTCTTTCACAACTATTATTTACTATTTAACCATTCATATTTAGCCAACCATTTTACTTATACAGCTCCTACAAAGCTCTTCTATCTCTGTGGTTACAGACGTGTGTATAGTCTGATACAGCAAATACACTATATGGCTAAAAGTATTGGAAAACACCTTTTAGCCCATTAAAAGTAACCTGTCAGCAGGTTTTTATGAGAGCAGCATGATGTAGAGGTAGAGACCATGATTCCAGCAATGTATCATTTACTGGGCTTGCTGTAGTTTCAATAAAATCGCTGTTTTATCAACAGGAGATTATAACTAGAGGACTAGTTGTCTTGTGCCATGTAGTTCTCCTGCTCTGTTTAGCCATGCCCCTTCCGTATGGAAGCTGGCCAAATGTTATATTTCCATGCCAGATTATTTCAGCTACTATTTGCTTTACTCCCCTTTGCCAGGTCCTCAGCATGGGTCACACATGTACTCTCATGACATATTGAACTGACTTTATTTGATAACATTATCCATTTTAGTGTCATTCCGTTTAATCCATTGGCATTGGTAGCCAATATAATCTACTGTACTTACATAGTGTATTACTAATCTGCATATGGTTGTTTCATTATTTGTATATTCAGAGGTGTGGCTATTTTGCACTTTTGTGGTTTTAAATGGTTTTAGATTTTTTTTTATATTTGATATTTTTATTGATTATCTAGGTGTGCAAATCTTATATGTATTGGCCTTTTCTTCCCTCTTTCCCATATTCTCGAGAAATGCATGTGTAGCACCCTGAGGATTCGGCTGCTACAGGGGTATTGCACCTCAACCCAGAGGTGTGATATTCCACTCCCGGGTAAGGATGGAGTGTGGAACTGAGCTCGGTAGGCTGCATGCACTACACACATCCCATTTCCGAGGAACAGGCCGACGGTACTCCCACTTAGAAATGTGCAGGTACGACCGAGTCTGTTCCTGGCTGGAGTGGGAGGGGGGTGGTACATCCCAAGTAGTGTAGGGGCAGATAGGGGGAGCAGCCTGGGTAAAGATAGGAGCTCATTGGGTGCTGGTCACCTGAGCTCACACATAGAGGGTGTATATAAGGTGGGCACCATCAAAGAACAGGGTCAGTCAGTCAGTCTTTGCAGAGGAGTCAGTCTGCCACAATCGGTCAGTCTGTCAGAGTCAGGAAGAGGAGCAGAGCAGATCCAAAGAGAGAGAGAGGAGAAAGCAAGAGAGACCCAGAGGGGGAAGCAGAAGAGAGGACTCTAAGACCCCAAATCCAATCCACGGGTGAAGAGTCGGCATCAGGGTACCGGAACCCAAGCTGGTGGGGGCAAAAACACACCCCAGCCAGAGACCGGAGGCCGTGGGCAGCGTCTGCCACAGCCACCCACCACATCCACCACGAAGTCATACCACGTGGAGGGTCAGGGAACCCAAGGCCAAGGGTCACCCAACAGAAGGCCCGAGGGAGCTGGACCTGGGTGGATCAATAGTGGGGACGGCCAGAGAAAGGACAGAAGGAGAGCTCAGGGTCACGCTCCGGACTCGCTTGGGGGTTGGCTGGATCCAGGACCTGGTGGACGCAGCACGGCTCGGGAGGTCACTTGAAGCTGGAGTGACCGGAACATCAGCAGTGAGTAAATACCCTAAACTGCACAACCCGACTCTGTCTTCCTTTAACACCTATGCTGCACCACCACAACCCCCATCCTCTGCACCTGACCCCCTGAGGCTATACCCCACCCGTTGGGGGTTATACCACCAAAAGCTGCACCTACACCATCAGCCTCAGCGGACCCTGCTGCAGCGGCGGCCATAGTGACCGCAATACAACGGGTGGCGTAGTCGACAATAAAGAACTTATAACATCTGTAGGACTGCCACATACAACTGAGTTTGACACCCTGGGCACGGACCGGGTCACAGCCACTCGGAAGACTACAACCCCCATCTGATCCGGCTCCGGATATTCCCACTAAAGAATATGGCCCAGGGGGCGCGTCACATGCATGTTAAGGAAAATTAGAGAAAACATCTTTAAAAAATTAGAAATAGATTTTTAGAGCAGACTCATACCACAGACCTATGGGAAAAGAAAGAAGTGGGTTACTACTAGTGTTGAGCCACCCCCGTAGTGTTCGAGTTCGGTTCGGTTCGTCGAACACCCGTGTGTTCGCCGAACTGTTCGTCGAACTGTTCGTCGAACACCTTCGAACACCGTTAAAACCAATGGCAGGCAAACAAAAACACATAGAAACACATAGAAAACACCTTCAAAGGTGTCCAAAAGCTGACAAACTGCTCAGAAGACATAACTAACACATGGAAAAGTGACAAGTACATATAGTCATGCGAAAATAAAAGAGGTGGAGGAGTAAAAGGAGGGGGAGACACAGATATAGGCATGTCATGCCCTTCTAAAATCCAAAAAGTGAGAAGCCGACACGGCCAGTCCGCTCCTGCCCGTGCCACCTCCGTGTCGCCGGGTTTGTGCCAGAGCCGCGGTGAACCCTGACGGCCAGCCCCCCTCTCCCAATACTGGTGCCTGTCCGCTGGTGGGTCGAGCGAGCCCCCCTGTGGTGGAGGCAGCTCTAAGCTTTTTAATTTAAATTGTCTCTCTAATTTGAATGAATACACTTTAAATCCATTTACAAGGATCTATTGGAGGGCAAGTCTCATGCCAGCAGCCGCGGTAATTCCAGCTCCAGTAGCGTCCACTAAAGCTGCTGCAGTTAAAAAGCTTTTATAAGGATCGAGCTCGGCTGTCCACCGCAAGGCATCCTACTGCCAGTCCCAGCCCCTATGCCTTGGGGTGCCTCCTGATGCTCTTCACTAAGTATCCCATGGTCCCGAAGCATTTTCTTTGAAAAAATTAAGTGTCTAAACTACAGGTGGTGTAGCTTGCTTAACAGCCTGGATAATCCGCTGACTAGCAGACACTGCTACTAGGCACAAAGTATTTCCTGGGCTAGATGCAGTTAAAAATTTGTAATTAGATACTCTCGTTGGATGCTGAGAAAGCATTCCATAGAGTCTCCTGGCACGCCATATATGATTCTCTTAAAAAGCTTGGGGTAGGGGTCTAGGGGACCCTTTTATAGCCAAAATCACGGCCCTGTATCGCAATACGTCACCTAGGCTGAAGATAAATGGAACTGTAGCACCCTGAGGGCTCGGTTGCTACAGACGTATTGCACCTCACCCAGAGGTGTGATATCTCACTCTCAGGTAAGGATGGAGTGTGGATCAGGACCCGACACCTGCATGCATTACACCACATTGCCGTGGGGCAGGGCGACCAATATGCCCCTGAGATGGGCACGACAGTCCCTGTCCCTGGCTGGAGTGGGGGGAGGGAACACTGAGGAAGGGGAACCCTGTAGTGCAGGAGCAGGGAGGAAGCAGTTCCTGGGTGCATTGAGAAGGGAGTATAAAAGGTGGGCACCATCTTAGTTCAGTGCAGAGAAGTCTGAGCAGAAGTGGCAGGGAGCAGGGGCTCTGCATGAGCTCTGCTCCGGAGGCGGGCCTAGTAACAGAGGCCCAGGCCTGGAAGAGGGAGAAGGAAGGAAGAGGAGCGGAGAAGGCTCCAGGAACGAGGAATGAAGGGATCCCAGGGGTGCGGACGGGCGAGTCGCCACCGCACGCCCGAATCCACCTGCGTGGAGGGGTCAGGCCAAAGGGGGAGACCGGTCCCCGAACTAGTGGAGGCAGGAAACGACCCTCAGCTAGAAACCGGAGGCTCTGACATTTTATGTGGCGCAGCCCCTCGCTACACCCGCTAGGAAGGCACCACATAGGGTCAGGGAAACTGGCGCCAAGTTTACCAAGAGGAGGCCCGAGGCAGCCGGACAGAAGTGTTGGTAAGAAAGGCCAGACAAAGGACACACAAAGGGGGTCCTGTGAAGTGCTCCAAAGTTATCTGGGAGTTGTCTGAGCCCCTCACCTGGTGAGCACAGTACGACGTGGGCAGCCGTTACCTGCAGACGTGGTCTGGATAATAAGAACTGTGAGTAAAGGCCCTGGACTGCATCACTGACTCCGTGTCGTTACTGCTGCTGCCCTGCACCATCACCCCCATCCTCCGCATACACTGCCCTGAGGCTATACTCCTCCCGTGGGGAGTTATGCTACGCTCTGCTGCACCCACAACACCAGCCTCAGCGGTCTGCCCTGTAGCGGCGGTTCACTCTGACCGCAATCCACGGGTGGCGTAGTCGGACATTTAAACATCAAAACCACATAAATAGTTCCGCCACTGGTTTGACCGCCCTGAGCCACGGAACCGGGTCGCCGCCACGAAGACTACAACCACCAGCATCCACCAAAAAGGGTCCGGCTCCGGGTGTCCCAAGGCCCAGGGGGTGCGTCAGAACATTTTCATCACCTTTCACAATCACCAATGGGACAAGGCAGGGATGTCCTCTGTCCCCTCTCTTATACATCCTAGTGACGGAGCACCTGCTCTCATCAATTCGCCATAACCCCAATATTAGGTGGATTGAGGTGGGAGGCACCGAGTACAAGTGCTCTCTATTTGCTGATGATGTCCTAGTATATATCACTCAATCACATATATCCATCCCTGCTGTTATGGCTGAAATAGATCACTTTGTTACATGGTAAAATTTTAAAATCAATGCAGCGAAGTCTGAGGCCCTCGATGTCTCCCTCCCCAAATCCATATAGGATTCCATCCAGTCCAACTTTCCCTTTGCCTGGCCCTCACAGGGTATCAAATACTTAGGAATTCCTATTCATAGAGACCTCTCCCATCTATGTTATCTTAATTTTGGGCCCTTTATTGAACAATTCCATACAGACCACGGTTGGCAAGTTAGAACTGTAAGATTCACTACGTGAACCACTGGTGTTTTGTGGAAAAGCACATGTACACTGCGTTCCAAATTATTATGCAAAAAGTGTTTAGGAGTGATAAGGGAAGAATTAGTTTGTTTGTCAGTTAAACTCATTGATGGTGATGTGTGTCAGAGCTCTTTATATCACTGTAAGCAATTGCAGACACCTGTGCTAATTAGTTTGGCAGGTGTGTCCAATGAAAGGCAAGACTACTTAAGAAGGCTCTCTCACATTATTAAGCAGCCTACATTTTCTGCCAAAATGGGAATGAAAAAGGATGTGTCGGCTGCTGAGAAGCAACAAATTGTGGAGTGTTTAGGTCAAGGCATGACTACAATCAACATTGTGCGATGATCAGGATGAAGTGTCTTGGCAATCAAGAAGTATGTAGCTGAATCACAGTACACACGTGTGCGTGCTGATAAGGGCAAATTGAGGACTCTTTCCTACAGGCAATTACGTCAGGTTGAAAGAGCAGCGGCAAAAAAGCCTTGTCATAGCAGCAGACAAGTTTTTGAAGCTGCTTGTGCCTCCAACGTCCCCCGAACAACAAGATGCAGGGTCCTTCAGAGGTTTGCAGCTGTGCATACGCCATCCTGTCGACCTCCTCTATCCACTTCACACAAGCAGAAACGGCTCCAGTGGGCCAAACATTACATGAAGACTGATTTCAAAACTGTTTTGTTCACGGATGAGTGCCGTGCAGCGCTCGATGGTCCAGATGGATGGAGTGGAGGATGGCTGGTTGATGGACACCCCACGCAAACACGGCTACAGCGCCAACAAGGAGGAGGTGGAGTAATGTTTTGGGCTGGAATCATGGGGAGAGAGATTGTCGGCCCCTTTAGGATCCCTGAAGGCGCTAAAGATGAACTCCATAATGTATGTGGATTTTCTCAAACAGCACTTCCTGCCATGGTTCAAGAAGAAGAACCGTGTATTTCACAGCAAGATCATTTTTCTGCATGATAATGCACCATCTCATGCTGCACATAAAACATCTGCATCTCTGGCTGATATGGGCATAAAAGGGGACAAACTTATGGTGTGACCCCCATGCTCCCCTGACCTCTACCCCATTCAGAACCTTTGGAGCATCATTAAAAGGAGTGTCTATGATGGCGGGAGGCAGTTCACATCTAAGCAACAGCTCTGGGAGGGTATTCTGTCCTCATGCAAAACAATTGAAGCAGAAACCATCCAAAACCTGACAAATTCAATGGACGAGAGAGTTCAGAAGCTCCTTTCGAACAAGGGGTCCTATGTGAAAATGTAACATCACCTAGAATAAAGTTTTGAGTTGAAAACTGTTTGATTTCAGTTTCTAACAACCTGCTAATGCTTATAATTTCAAAAATGACCATTTTTTTGGTCTTTATTAAAATGAAAAGGTTGATCGAAAAGTTTGGGGGATCTAATAGTGTGGCAACCCAGTAGTCATGATTACTTCGAATTCTGACAATATGAGGGTCATGCTGCAGGTAGTGCAGCAAGAAGGCACTTATGTGTCTTGCGCATCTCGGAGCCCCAAAATTATTTTCCGGGCTAGATGCAGCTAAAAATTATTTTTAATTTTAAATCTGGATCTCGTTGGCCCAGGCTATACGTCAGAACGTATTGCACCAGGGCTTGTCGGTGCTGCCACAGTCGCTGCAACATGTGCAGAGTTGAATTCCACCGGGTAGGCACATCGCATTTTAGCCGGTGAAGTGGCAGGCCCAACGACTTCTGTAGAGATGTAAGTCGCTGAGCTGCGGGATGCGAACGGCGGAAGTGAGCACACAGCGACCGTGCCTTCTGCAGAAGGCCATCTAGTCTGGGATAGTGGGCTAAAAATTGCTGGACAACCAGGTTCAACACGTGAGCCATACAAGGCACGTGTGTGACATTGCCCCGGCGAAGGGCCGCACCCAGGTTTGCAGCATTGTTGCACACGGCCTTCCCTGGTTTCAGGTCCAGTGGAGACAGCCATTCATGAAATTGGTTCTCCAGAGCTGACCACAACTCCTCAGCTGTGTGACTCACATTTCCCAGACATTTCAAAGTAAAAACCGCCTGATGACGTTGAGCCCTACTGCCAGCATAGTAAGGAGGTGTGCAGGATCCCTTCTGCGCAGTTAGAAAGCTTGTGGCATGACCAGACAGGCTTTGGGTGCAGGTGGAAGACCGAGAGGAGGTTGAGGAGGCAGAAGCAGTGGAGGAACTTTGACATAAAGAGGATTGACGCACAACTCGTGGGGACGGCAAGACTTGGACAGCAGCCCCTTGTCCTGCTGTCACCATAGTTACCCAGTGCCCAGTCAGCGACATGTAACGCCCCTGTCCATGCCTACTCGTCTAAGTGTCTGTGGTGAAATGCACCCTGTCACACACAGAGTTTCTCAAAGAAGCGGTGATGTTGTGTGCGACATGCTGGTGGAGCGCAGGCACACCTTTCTTTGAGAAGTAGTGCCGACTGGGCATCTGGTACTGGGGCACTGCGACGGACATAAGGTCTCGAAAATCCTCTGTGTCCACCAGGCGGAAAGGCAGCATTTCTGTAGCCAAGAGCTTGCAGATGGTGAAATTCAACCTCTTAGCTTTCTCATGGCTAGGAGGAAATGGTCTTTTACTTGTCCACATCTGAGGGACCGAGGGCTGGCTATTGTGCTTAGACGGGGTTGATAAGGGTGTCCCCGGCAAACTGCCGGTCTGTGAAGAAGATGCAGGCGGACATGTTAGGTTGCCTTGATCCAAAGGTGGTGCTATCGATGTCGGACAGCGCTCAACACCAGCTGGTGTTACCACCTCCAAAGAAAATGATGACCTGCCAATCACGCTGGCTGTTGCGGGTAAAGAGGTGGCAGGTCTGCGCCCCAAAACAGGTGTGACTGCTGTCCCCCCAGTCACAGAGGATGAAGAGGCCGCGGATACACAAGATATGACAGACGGTGGTTGGCCCGGCCGGCTAGGCCGCATTGTAGCACACTGAGCTTCCCACTGCAACTTATGCTTCATGTCCATGTGCCGGTTCATGCATGAAGTACTCAAACTATGTATTTTTTGGCCTCTACTTAGCTTTTGCTGACAAATGTTACAGATAACACGAGTTGGGTCATCTTTATCGATCTGAAAAAATGCCCAGGCTATGCAAGGCTTAGCACCCATGCGACCTGAAGAGCCACCACGACTTGTGGTGAGAGGCAGAGTTGTGTTTGAGGATGCAGTTGTTGACGTGCTTCCAGTACTACGTCTCTGTCCAGGAAGGCGCAACCTGACCTCGTCGTCACTAGCATCTTCCTCCACCTCCTCTGCTGACCTCATCTCTTGACTGACTGTGGGTTGACAGTAAGTGGGATCTCCAACCTCATCATCATCACCCTGTGTGTTATCACACCCGTCGTCCTCAGAGCCAACCTGTTCCTGCCCTGACAAAAAACTAAAGTTGTCGCTCCAATCAGGTATTTGAGTCTTATCATCGTCTTCCTCATTGTCTCCACCAACAGGAGTTACAGTTTGGGAATGAGGGTCTACATTATGGTCAGAACCTTCTGCGTCTGGTCCTGGATCCGACTCATAAAGATTCTGGGCATCAGTGCAGATCATTTCCTCGTCTGGATTCACAGAAGCGCTGGAGTCGACCTCTGATTCCCAGGCTATAGTATGAGTAAACAGCTCTGCAGACTCAACCATCTGTTCTACCTCATACTCAGACGGGCAGCTGGAGATTTGGGAGCTGTGAGGAAGCAAGTGCGATTTGGGTGACACCTTTGAGGACTGGAGTATTTGTGATGTTGAAGTTGATGTGGAGGAGAGCCCACTTAAAGGAGCACTTGATATCCGTTGAAGCACCTGCTGTTTTTGTGCCTCATCTGGAATTTGTAGCGATTGGCGTGGCCGTAAGAAAGGGATCTTATCACATTGTCCGCTAAAAGAAGTAGACATTTTAGTTTGGCTGGAAGATGGTCTTTCTTCTGCAGATGTTACTGTTGCTTTAACACCTACCCCACGGACACAACCTTTTTTCCCCTTCCCAACACGCCTATTCCCCTTTCCACCAGCAGCAGGCCTTTTTCCACTCATTTTGGTGGTTAACTAATTCACAACTCTGGAGTTGTTTGCACAAAAAACAATGGATGGTAACCGAGCAGAGCTGAGTGGCCAAACTGTGGTATTAGGCCAAAACTATTGGCTGGGTTAGATGCAGAAAAAAATTATATTCAATTTGCAACCTGATGGAGGTCAGTATAGATGGACTAATACAACAAGTCCCACACACAGCTAGAAGCCCAATATTTTTTCAGAGGTAGATGCAGAAAAAAATATATTCAGTTTGCAACCTGATGGAGGTCTGTATAGATGGATTAATAGAACAAGACCCACACACAGCTAGAAGCCCAATATTTTTTCAGAGGTAGATGCAGAAAAAAATATATTCAGTTTGCAACCTGATGGAGGTCAGTATAGATGGACTAATACAACAAGTCCCACACACAGCTAGAAGCCCAAATATTTTTTCAGAGGTACTGTAGATGCAGATAAAAATTATTTTTAATTTGCAACCTGATGGAGGTCAGTATAGATGGACTAACAGAGAAAGTCCCACACACTGCTAGAAGGCCAAATATTTTTTCAGAGCTAGATGCATACAAAAAATTATTTTGAATTTGCAACCTGATGGAGGTCAGTATAGGTGGACTAATAGAACAAGTCCCACACACTGCTAGAAGGCCAAATATTTTTTCAGAGCTAGATGCAGAAAAAAATTATATTCAGTTTGCAACCTGATGGAGGTCTGTATAGATGGATTAATAGAACAAGACCCACACACAGCTAGAAGCCCAATATTTTTTCAGAGGTAGATGCAGAAAAAAATATATTCAGTTTGCAACCTGATGGAGGTCAGTATAGATGGACTAATACAACAAGTCCCACACACAGCTAGAAGCCCAATATTTTTTCAGAGGTAGATGCAGAACAAAATATATTCAGTTTGCAACCTGATGGAGGTCAGTATAGATGGACTAATACAACAAGTCCCACACACAGCTAGAAGCCCAATATTTTTTCAGAGGTAGATGCAGAAAAAAATATATTCAGTTTGCAACCTGATGGAGGTCAGTATAGATGGACTAATACAACAAGTCCCACACACAGCTAGAAGCCCAATATTTTTTCAGAGGTAGATGCAGAAAAAAATATATTCAGTTTGCAACCTGATGGAGGTCAGTATATATGGACTAACAGAGAAAGTCCCACACACTACTAAAAGGCCAAATATTTTTTCAGAGCTAGATGCAGAAAAAAATTATATTCAGTTTGCAACCTGATGGAGGTCTGTATAGATGGATTAATAGAACAAGACCCACACACAGCTAGAAGCCCAATATTTTTTCAGAGGTAGATGCAGAAAAAAATATATTCAGTTTGCAACCTGATGGAGGTCAGTATAGATGGACTAATACAACAAGTCCCACACACAGCTAGAAGCCCAATATTTTTTCAGAGGTAGATGCAGAAAAAAATATATTCAGTTTGCAACCTGATGGAGGTCAGTATAGGTGGACTAATAGAACAAGTCCCACACACTGCTAGAAGGCCAAATATTTTTTCAGAGCTAGATGCAGAAAAAAATTAGATTCAGTTTGCAACCTGATGGAGGTCAGTATAGATGGACTAATAGAATGATGCTATGCCCAAAAGATTTTACTTCACTAGGTGCAGTAAAAAAATTGGTATTCTATACACAGGTGGTATATCTTGCAACACAGATAGGCTACTCCACTGACTAACACACTCTGCAATAGGCCAAAAAGGATTAGCTTTGCTAGATTCAGCCAAATGCTGTGAAAAAAACTTGCACAGCACTGGCACAGACCTGCCTGGCAAAAACTGATAGGAACTGATGTAACCTAGTCCTGAAAAGGACTCCAATTACAATTAGTCTTTACTCCCACAACATATGTATTTAAGAGCACAGACCTGCCTGATAAAAGTCGTAGGAAATGCTGTAACCTAGTCCTTAAAAGGACTGCAATCACAACTATTCCCTACTCCCAAGCTATCTGTATATTTGTGCGAAAATTGGCTTGAAATTAACAAGGTATAGCGCACACAGCAACAGCGGTGCCGTCTAACACGCAGCTGCAGCAGTGAGAAAATGGTGGCGACGGGGAAAATGGCTTGGTCTTATAGGGCAAGGACATGTGACATACACTGCCAATGACACATGCCCTTGCTTGTGTGAAAAAAAGCACTTCGCTCCGTGTGTGCACTGCTGATAGGCTGACAGATTGCACCTCCCCACTGTAAATGCGGGAAAGAGAAAAAAAAATGGAGATCTTCATTGTTCCTGCAGAGATCCATCCCCTGCCCCTCCCCCCACCCCGCTGTACACTCAAACTGCGTATTAACATTAATTTTCATCATTACTGAGAAAAAATCCAGTTATGATTTTGGTGCACGAACAGTTATCGAACATAACCTCAAACAGCCGAATTTTTCTCAAATTGTTCGTGTTCGCCGAACGGCTCGAACACCGCCCAAAACAGCTCGAATTTGAGATTGGCGAACAGTTCGAGTAGAACAACGCTCATCTCTAGTTACTACCCCTTCTGTCTTCTTTTTTTCGTGGCTCAATGAGCACTATGTACTGCACAGAAACATCTGCATTGCCAATTCTAATTTAGGATTTGACAAAATATGATCATTGTGTGTCTGCCCATCATAGCAAAGCTGTGGGTTCTTACCAGACTCAGATCAGCTTTGCTAGTGAAGTATGGCCCAGCAGGACAGCGTTTTCCCCTGTAAACAGGGCTTCTGTGGATGCACCAGTCACAGTGGAAAAAATAAACAATAAAGAAAAAAAATTTCACCAGAGATATTTTGGGATCATTATCATTATTTGGGATCATTATCATTATTTTGGGATCAGATTGTAATCCTGTAGAAAAAAAAAAGGTTCTCCATTTCTGAAAACTACAACTTTGTTGACTCAATTATCATCTTTTTTGTTGTAAATTTTCATTCTTACAATTATTCTTGGAGTTTCGGAAAGAGAAAATGAGAAAATAATCAGACGGGGCCAAATAAGGAGAATATGGAGGATGATCTACCATTTCATAGCTGACTTCATTGAGTTTTTTGCAGGATAATATGAGAATTGTAAACGGGTGCATTATCCTGCAAAAATAAAGACACCTTCCAATTGTCACCTGACATGTTTAACCTTTCTTAATTGCAATTTCATAACTTTTTCTGCTAAAACTTAGCACGCTTACTTTTCTAAGTTAATTACCTTCAAGGCTAACTATATTTATATATACATTGTGGAAAATAAATATTTGATACACTGCCGATTTTGCAAGTTTTTCCACCTACAAAGAATGGAGAGGTCTGTAATTTTTGTCGTAGGTACTAGTGATGAGCGAGCATGCTCATCACTACTCGTTATTCTCCCCGCCTTGCATGTTTGGTGCTTTTTAGGCAGCCAATTAACATGCGGGGATTGCCTGACGGTCACTATAATGTCGTAGCCATGTTGGTAGTGCCATTACTGTGATCGGTTGGCCACATAGCATTATCGGGTCTGTATAAGAACCGGGACCTTATGCTCGTCACAGTCTTAGGCAGAGTAGGGAGAACTGCAGCTGAGCAAGGGAAAGAATTTGTGCTTATTTTAGGCGGGGATTCCACATCAGTTGTATTTATTTCATATGCACCAACAGCCCTTGTAAGGGCTCATTCTGATGAATATTAATACTGCTGTTAGCAGTAGTTAGACCGAGTTTGTGGAGACATAGTGTAGTACAGGTTAGGGTTCATTGCACGTTCTTTCTGCTGCTGGAACTCAGATCAATAGCCCTAGATACCAGGGTTAATAAATGTCTTTTTGCTCTTGATCCTGATAATTTTTGTGTAAAAAATAAAATACACCATTTATACTTGTCCATTTGTTTGTTAACAGCATACAGCCACACTTGGTTGATTTGAATAGCATTGCTATATAGTGGAAGCAGTGAAACTTATCCATCTGAGGTGGTCAAATATTACTGCGGTAATAATCGTGAAATTTTGTTGAAGCTGCAAAATATTATACTCCATTTAAGGTGTGCCAGTTGTGCACTCAAAACATCAATCCAGACTTGGCCGCTAACCAATAGTATCGCTGTACTGCTATTGCAGAGAAACTTGTCCATCTGAAGTGGTCAAATATTACAGCAGTAATAATCGTGAAATTTTATTGATGCTGTAAAATATTATACTTCATTTAAAATGAGCAAGGCACGTGGTACGGGGAAGTGGACATGATGCTGATGGTGCATGCAGAGGACATGGGCAAAGTGAAACTGTGCCAGCTGCGGGAGCACAACAAACACCCACATCATGCTGACCTAGCTTCCTGTCCCACTTTGTAGGGAGGTGGGGAACATCACTCTTGAAGCCAGACCAGTGTGAAAAGGCTGTTGTTTGGATAGCAGATAATGCTTCCAGTCACTTTGCCAGCACAACCCTGTCTTCCACACAATCCAGTAGCCGTGAGTCTGGATCACATAATCCTCACCCTGATCCTCCTTCCTCCCACCATGCCGAGTGCCCGGAGGAAAGTGATCCCACACTTGGACACTCCGAAGAGCTGTTCACATTTCCATTTATAGATGCTGGCCTCTCGCCCTGCCCGCTTCAACGCCATGGTCCAGAACCAGTGTCTGCAGGTGACACCACTGCCTCTTCCACTGTTGTACATTGCCAATCATTTGTTCATGACGCAGGCGAAGATGCCTCCCACCCTGCACTTGTCGTTGCACACTTGCAACCACATCCACGCCCTTGTCCCAGAGCAGCGTTCAGTTGTCCCTACCCCAGTCCTTGGAGCGCAAGAGCCAATACGCAGCCAACGCCCCACAGGCCATACTACTAAATTCACACATTTCGCGAATGCTTGCACTGGAAATGTTGCCTTTTAGGCTTGTGGAGATGGAAGCTTTCTGCAAACTCATGGCGGCGGCCGCCCCTCGGTGCTCCACTATATCACCCATGCCATCCCCGCCTTACACAAGCACGTGTCTCATAACATTACCCGTGCCCTCACCAGCGCAGTTACTAGGAAGGTCCACCTAACCATGGTCACGTGGACAAGTACTTGTGACCAGGGAAACTACTTTTTTTTTAAATCAAATATTTTTTATTGTTAAAACTTTTTTTGTAGCACAACAGTAAAACAAATAAAACAACCCAACCAAAGAAGGGACCCAGTCCATATTCTATCCCTCCCCCCACAACACATCACCCTTTCAAACAAAACATTTTGAGTTAAATGTTCCACAGTTCTGTTCACAGCAAATTAACAATCTTACAGTATGAATAGTCACAATTGTATTAAGGGGTATCTAACTCTTGTTTTGGAGCAGTTATATACATGTCTAAAGCAGCCCAATGTAGGATTTTGCACCTGTCAAGTAATCTATATGTGGAACCCCAGGGGTCTGGTTACCACAGTAATAGCAATATTACGTCTGAGAGCAGGTGGGAGGTCTCCTGGTCAGGTGCCCTAAGCATGCCACACCTCCTGCCCAGTCCTGGGAGGGGAAGAACTTCCCCTATAAAAACTGGGGGCTGAGGCAGGGTTAAGGAGAAGAAGAGGAGTCCCAGACAGAGACACAGTCTGGTCTGGAGTGGAGCAGATACAGGGAGAGCAAGATCAGGAGCTCTGTGGGAGCAGTGATAAAAGGGGTCAGAGATTGGAAGCTGTAGAGCTCATCCTGACTGAAGAGATCTCACCGGACACGGAGTCCGAGGCTGTGGGGACTGATCCATACCCAGCAGCAAAAACCGACCGGCAGGGGATTTCAGGTCCTCTGGCCAAGAAACCCGAAGGCACGGTCACACGCAAGGGGACCAGCACCGCCGGCGTGGAGCGGAGGCTACCAGAAGGCCCCGAGTCACCGGCCATACGGGTGAGCACCACACGGTACACTCAGGGACGTGGGCTACTTCTACCCGCTTCTAGCAAGGTAGCCAGGAAGAGTACAATAGTTGGGGAGGCCTACAACTCCGCCTGGCCAGGGGAGATCCTATCTGCTCACAGACTGACCAGGCCCCGATCGCTAGCCAGTACTCCCGGGAGGGTCTACCTTTGCCACCAGTAAAGACCCTGAACTACACCGCGCCGTCTCTGAGTGGTTCCTGGTGCCCGCGTGCAATTCTGCTATCCCCATCATCCACGTCCGCTGCCCTGAGGCCATACCCCTCCCGATGGGGGTTATACTATCCACGCTGCACAACCGTACCACCGGCCTCAGCGGTCTGCCCTGCAGCGGCGGTTTCATAACCGCATTCAACGGGTGGCGTAGTCGAACTCTATAACATCTTATTCTAAGTTCTGCCACTTGGTTTAACACCCTAGGCACGGACCGGGTCACCGCCACGAGGACTACTACCCCTATCAGATCCGGCTCCGGGTATTCCCCGCATGCGCAACGCTGCCCAACATGGCCCAGGGGGCGCGTCATATACATCAATCATAGCAGGCCAAGTCAAAATCTATGCAGTTCTCTGGATGCTAGGCCGGAGCCGTCAATCCATGGAGCCCACATTTTTTCAAATTTAGAGATGGCCTTCCTTTTCAGATATATACTTTTTTCCAGATTTAATAACCAATTAATCTTATTTATAAATTCCGTCACCGTGGGCGCCTGCTCTGATAACCAATGTTGGGCTATTAGTTTCCTGGCCATGTATAACATGCGTGCCACCGCTATTTTGCCATGTTCGTCACTGCTCAGATCTTCTATATATCCCAGTATACATACTAATGGTGAGGGATCTGAATCGACTGAGTATGTTCTATCAATGATCGCTATTACATCCCTCCAGAAGTTTTCCAGAGCAGGGCAGGTCCACATCATATGAAGCATGTTAGCCGGGGATGTTTTACATCTAGCATATAGGGAGTCTGGTTGAAGCCCTATATCGTGGAGAAATTGGGGTGTTCTATATGACTGGTGCAGCACCTGTAAGTGGGAGCATCTATGGGACTCACTCAGAGATAACTGGGGAACTCTTTCCAGTATTTCAGACCACAGCCCCTCTTCAATAGGGTCTATCAAGCCCTCCCATTTTTCTTTTGATCTTATGGGGTGTTTTGCTAATACCAGGTCCAGCAGACCCCTATAAAGCAATGAAATTAGCCCCCCAGAATTATGTGAGCTAGCCATTCTCTGTATTATAGCATTTTGAGGAACTCCATTATTTAGCACAAGACCCTCTGCCTGATATGCATGTCGTAACTGAAGGTACTTATAAAATTCGGTGTTGGGAAGTCCGTATTCATTTTGTATCTGTGAAAACTCCTTGAGTGAATCTCCCGCTAAAACATGAGTGAATCTTTCTAGTCCTTTTAGACTCCAATTTTTAAACCCTTCCAATTTATATAGGTTAGGGAGCCATGGCGTTTCCCACAGTGATGTAAATTGTGAGATCCCTTGTATCCTCTGTAATTTCCTCACTGCCCACAAAAGTTTGTGTATTAACAGCGTAGTTGGGGTTCTACAAGAGGGTGTCTTAAATTTGTGAGCCTCCAATGCTTCATAGAGTCTGAGTGATTTAAAATGTGATTGGAGTAGAAGACGTTGAGCCCCCCCTCCCCCTCCAGGGTCGTCCCACCCACGAATATGCTGGAGCTGGGCTGCCATATAATAAACCCACGGATTTGGTACAGCAAGGCCACCCATTGTTTTATCTCTTTGCAAAGTTTCCAGTTTAATTCTTGGAGCTTGTTTTCCCCAGATTAAGTCCCTGAACATGCTGTTTGCTTTAAGGAAATATCTCTGGGGAATCCATATTGGAGAATTATGCAATACATATAGCAATTGTGGCATCCAGATCATCTTGACCAAGTTAGTGCGGCCCACCACTGACAGTGGCAATTTAGACCACGTGTCCAGTTTACACTTGAATCTGGCCAGTATTGGGTTGAGGTTTAGTTTCTCATAGTCAGTGACTTTAGATGTTACATTAATACCCAAATATTTAAATTCATTGACCACTTGTAAGCCCGAGTCAGTATAGTGAGGTGCATTAATGTTCCCATTATCTATTGGAAGCAATTAATCGCCCACCCTGAAAATTTCCCAAACTTCTCGATTGTCTCCATAGCTGCAGATAATGTTTTGGAGGCTTCCGCTAAAAACAGTAGTGCATCGTCAGCATAAAGTGCAATTTTCTCCTCTATATTCCCTCTGCGAAATCCCATTATGCCAGGGTGCATCCCCTCACCTCTCCGCTCCGTGCCCGGCGTCCTCCTCCCGCTCTGCTGGCAGCGCGCGCTGCTTCCCGGTCACTGTGCTTATGGCGCGCACGCGCGCGCTCCCCCTCTCTTAAAGGGGCCGCGCTCGCCGTCCTAAGGAGTCCCCGGCCAATGGCCGGAGGACCTCACCATATATAAGGTACCTCCTCCAAAATGGAGGTGCCCGAGCAATGTTGTAGCATAGTTCATCACTCTGCTTCAGCCCTCAGGTCCCGTTTCCAGTTACCTGCCAGTTTCCTGCCAGTTTCCTGTCTGATACCTGCCTGACTCGTGTCTATCTGCTGTTATTCCTGCGGTCCGACAGTCTGCCTACCAGCCCTGCCAGTCTGTCTATGGATCCGGCTGCCCCCTCCCCTGGGAGCGCTCACCTGCTTCCTGCCTGCTAGCCTACCTGGAGGCTCTGCCGTCACGTGCTGTGACCACCTGCCTGTCCAGAGAATCTTACCCGCTCACCTGGGAGCGCTCACCTGCTACCTGCCTGCTAGCCTACCTGGAGGCTCTGCCGTCACGTGCTGTGACCACCTGCCTGTCCAGAGAATCTTACCCGCTCACCTGGGAGCGCTCACCTGCTACCTGCCCGCTAGCCTACCTGGAGGCACTGCCGTCACTTGCTGTGACCACCCGCTTGTCCAGAGACTCTCGCCCGCTCACCTGGGAACGTCCACCCGCTACCTGCCTGCTTGTCTACCTGGAGGCTCAGCCGTCACTTGCTGTGACCACCCGCTTGTCCAGAGACTCTCGCCCGCTCACCTGGGAGCATCCACCCGCTACCTGCCTGCTTGCCTACCTGGAGGCTCAGCCGTCACTTGCTGTGACCACCCGCTTGTCCAGAGACTTTCTCCCGCTCACCTGGGAGCGTCCACCCGCTACCTGCCTGTTAGCCTACCTGGAGGCTTAGCCATCACTTTCCGTGACCACCCGCCTGTCAAGAGACTGCCCCCATCACTTGCCGTGACCTCCTGCCCTCTTACCCAGAGACTGTCCCCGTCACTTGCCGTGATCTCCTGCCCTCTTACCCAGAGACTGTCCCCGTCACTAGCCGTGACTGCCTGCCCGCCTTCCCTGGGTGTCACCCGCTTCCTTACAAGGACTGCCCCTTTGTATAGTTGCTCTGTGGTTCCACCTCCCAGACCCGTTACAGTTTGCTTGGGCCATGGAACCCGGTGGCACCCAAGCTCCCTCGCTCTCGTTCCTATGTCATGAACTGTCCCGTCAGAGGTCCCAACAGGAGTCCATCCTGAGTCATCTGCGGAATGTCAACTCTCGCCTGGACACTCTGACTGCTCCCCCAGCAACCACCGCTAGTGTCATGACTCGCAGCCCGGCAGCGCCGCTGCCCACCAATACCATGGCATCCTGCCCCGGACCCCGGCTTTCTGCACCTCCTCGCTTCGGAGGCGACCCCGCTCAAGCTCGGGGCTTCATAAACCAGTGCACCCTGCACTTTGAACTCCTGTCCCACCAGTTTATCTCCGACCGGGCCAAAGTAGCCTTCATCATGTCCCATCTCACGGGGGAGGCACTGGCTTGGCTAAATCCTCTATGGGAGAGAGGAGACCCCCTGGTGTCCAACCTGCCAGCCTTTCTCACGGCTTTCCGGAGAGTCTTAGATGAACCCGGACGGGAGACCTCATCCGCATTATCTCTGCTACGCCTCCATCAAGGAAATCTCACCGTGGGCCAATATGCCATACGGTTCCGTACCCTTGCTTCGGAGCTGGCCTGGGATAACGACGCCCTGGTGTCTGTCTTTTGGGAGGGTCTGTCCGGCCGTATTAAAGATGAACTTGCCGGTCGGGACATACCTACCACTCTCGACGACTTAATAACTCTTGCCACCCGGATTGACATCCGGTTCCAGGAACGCGCCAAAGAGGTCACCCGTGAGAGGAGGTTTCCACGTCTAGCCCCTACCTTTCAGAAAGCTGTCACTTCTCCCGCTACTCCCCAGGCGCACTCACCCGAGCCTATGCAGGTCGACCAGACCAAGATGGTCAAGACCCGTCAAGAGTTACGCCGAGCCGAGGGGAGCTGCTTCTACTGTGGCAGTAAGGAGCACCGGATCCGTTCCTGCCCGGAGAGGTCGGGAAACGCCTGTGTCTAGGATCGCTCAGAGAGGTCGTCCTAGACAAGAGTAAACCCTCTCCATCTCTGCTGCTGTCAGTCTCTATCATCTGCGGGGAGAACCGTAATTTTGAACTAGCCCAACTTGACTCTAGAGCTGCGAGAAATCTCATTTCTCAGTCCCTGGTAGAGAAATACCGCATTCCCACCAAACCTCTAGCTGTACCCTTGTCTGTCGCTGCCGTAGATGGGGGCCTCTTACCACATCCCATCCAACTCATCACCGAATCCATAACCCTGCAGGTGGGAATGCTGCACTCAGAGAGCATCTTCTTTCATGTTCTGCCTGGACTCTCTCACGCCCTCTTGCTAGGCCTACCTTGGCTTCAGAAACATGCACCCGTGCTTGATTGGCAGACCGGAGAAGTCCTTCGCTGGGGACAGGAATGCCATAAGACTTGTTTAGTTCCCGTCCATCCTGTCCGTCCTTCTCCTACCCCAGCCAATCTACCTGGTCTTCCGGTTCCCTATTGGTCTTATGCGGACGTCTTTAATAAAAAGGAGGCAGAGACATTACCCCCTCATAGACCATACAACTGCCCAATCGACCTGATGCCCGGCGCTACTCCTCCCCGTGAGCGTATTTACCCTTTGTCCGCTGCTGAGACCCGGTCCATGTCTGAATATATTGAGGAGAATCTGGCCCGGGGATTTATCCGGAAATCGACCTCCCCGGCGGGAGCAGGCTTCTTCTTCGTCAAAAAGAAGGACGGCTCACTCCGTCCCTGTATAGACTATAGAGGCCTTAACCAGATCACGGTGAAGAATAAATACCCCCTTCCGCTCATTCCGGAATTATTTGACCGTCTGAGGGGGGCTAGAATCTTCACCAAGCTGGACCTCTGTGGGGCGTATAACCTGGTCCGTATCCGTCAGGGGGATGAATGGAAGACGGCATTCAACACCCGGGACGGCCACTATGAATATCTGGTAATGCCCTTCGGTCTGTGTAACGCTCCCGCCGTCTTTCAAGAGTTGGTCAATGACATCTTCCGGGATCTTCTCTACTCCTGCGTAGTGGTGTACCTGGACGACATCTTGGTCTTCTCTCCGGATCTTCTCACTCATCGGAGGGATGTTCGTCAGGTCCTGCTCAGGCTCAGGCAGAACCACCTCTATGCTAAATATGAGAAGTGCCTCTTTGAGCAGACCTCGCTTCCGTTCTTGGGCTACATAATCTCTCAGACCGGCCTACGAATGGATCCTGAGAAACTGTCTGCCATCCAGAAGTGGCCCCGACCAGAGGGGTTGAAGGCTATTCAGCGGTTCCTGGGCTTCGCCAACTACTACCGCCTCTTCATACCGCACTTCTCTTCCCGGACTGCCCCAATCTCTGCGCTCACCCGTAAGGGCACTAATCCCAGAGAATGGCCGCCCGAAGCAGAGGAAGCCTTTCTTTCCTTAAAACAGGCTTTCTCTTCCGCCCCGGTGCTGCATCGTCCGGACGGCAACAAACAATTCTTCCTGGAAGTGGACGCCTCCTCCTCTGGAGCCGGAGCGGTACTTACCCAAAAGTCGTCTTCCGGAAGAATGGTAACTTGCGGCTTCTTCTCCAAACTCTTCTCCCCTTCTGAGCGCAATTATTCTATAGGAGACCGAGAGTTATTGGCCATTAAGCTGGCACTGGAGGAGTGGCGTTACCTGCTCGAGGGGGCTCTTCACCCGGTAATTATTTACACGGACCACAAGAACTTGGCTTACCTCCAGAGCGCCCAGAGACTTAACCCGCGCCAAGCCCGGTGGTCCTCGTTTTTTGCCCTCTTTGATTTCGTTCTTCATTTTCGCCCGGCAGACAAAAACATCAAAGCTGACGCCTTGTCCCGATCCTTCCTGGTGTCTGATCTAGAGGAGGAGCCTAAGCACATCATTGATCCCGCCAGAGTAATGCAGGTGGCCCCCGTGAATCTAAATCGTCTTCCTCCCGGTAAGACGTTCGTAACAGTACCTGATCGGAAGAAGATCCTACACGGGGGTCACTCGTCTAAGCTAGCTGGCCACGCCGGTCAGAAAAAGACCCTCCAGCTTATTACCCGGCATTAGTGGTGGCCTACCCTGCACAAGGACGTAATAGACTTTGTTTCAGCCTGTGTGTCCTGCGCCCGCAACAAGGTTCCGAGACATCTGCCCGCCGGTCGCCTCCTTCCTCTTCCTGACCAGTTACCTCCGGCACTTCGTTAATGCCCACCATTCGGACTGGGTGGATCTCCTACCATGGGCCGAGTTCTCTTACAATAATCACGAGAGCGAATCTTCCTCCAAATCCCCGTTTTTTGTAGTCTTCGGCCAGCATCCTCGGATCCTATTTCCCGTCTCCACCTCGGTGGACAATCCGGCTGTGGAATCTCTCGTTAGCGAATTCTCCTCCATTTGGGAGAGTACCTGATCCGCACTCCTTCAGTCGTCCGAGCGGATGAAAAAACACGCTGACAAAAAACGCCTGGATCCTCCACAATTCCGTCCTGGAGATAAAGTCTGGCTCTCGTCCAAGTATGTTCGGCTCAAGATTCCTTCCTACAAGTTAGGGCCTCGGTTCATCGGCCCACTGGAAGTTATCAAACAAATCAACCCAGTGGCCTATAAATTGAAACTCCCGGCCAACTTGCGGATCCCTAACTCCTTCCATGTATCTCTCCTCAAACCCGTGGTACTTAACTCTTTTTCCAAGTCTACAGGTACGCCTCCTGCTCCAGTTTCCGCTGAAAACGAGTTTGAGGTAGAGAACATTCTGGCCACCAAAAGGGTAAGAGGAAAGACCTTTTTTCTAGTGGATTGGAAGGGGTTTGGTCCTGAGGAGAGAACTTGGGAGCCCCGGGAGAACATCCATGCCCCTCTCATCCTTGATAAATTTCTGTCTGGCCTAAAAAAGGGGGGGCCTAAAGGGGGGGGTACTGTAGCGTCAGCGTCCCTGCCTCCTGTTAGGCAGGGACGCTGTTCCCCTCACCTCTCCGCTCCATGCCCGGCGTCCTCCTCCCGCTCTGCTGGCAGCGCGCGCTGCTTCCCGGCCACTGTGCTTAGGGCGCGCGCGCTCCCCCTCTCTTAAAGGGGCCGCGCGCGCCGTCCTAAGGAGTCCCCGGCCAATGGCCGGAGGACCTCACCATATATAAGGCACCTCATCCAAATTGGAGGTGCCTGAGCAATGTTGTAGCATAGTTCATCACTCTGCTTCAGCCCTCAGGTCCCGTTTCCAGTTGCCTGCCAGTTCCCTGCCAGTTTCCTGTCTGATACCTGCCTGACTCGTGTCTATCTGCTGTTATTCCTGCAGTCAGACAGTCTGCCTACCAGCCCTGCCAGTCTGTCTATGGATCCGGCTGCCCGCTCACCTGGGAGCGCTCACCTGCTACCTGCCTGCTAGCCTACCTGGAGGCTCTGCCGTCACGTGCTGTGACTACCTGCCTGTCCAGAGAATCTTACCCGCTCACCTGGGAGCGCTCACCTGCTACCTGCCTGCTAGCCTACCTGGAGGCTCTGCCGTCACGTGCTGTGACCACCTGCCTGTCCAGAGAATCTTACCCGCTCACCTGGGAGCGCTCACCTGCTACCTGCCCGCTAGCCTACCTGGAGGCTCTGCCGTCACTTGCTGTGACCACACGCTTGTCCAGAGACTCTCGCCCGCTCACCTGGGAGCATCCACCCGCTACCTGCCTGCTTGCCTACCTGGAGGCTCAGCCGTCACTTGCTGTGACCACCCGCTTGTCCAGAGACTCTCGCCCGCTCACCTGGGAGCGTCCACCCGCTACCTGCCTGCTAGCCTACCTGGAGGCTTAGCCATCACTTGCCGTGACCACCCGCCTGTCAAGAGACTGCCCCCGTCACTTGCCGTGACCTCCTGCCCTCTTACCCAGAGACTGTCCCCGTCACTAGCCGTGACTGCCTGCCCGCCTTCCCTGGGTGTCACCCGCTTCCTTACAAGGACTGCCCCTTTGTATAGTTGCTCTGTGGTTCCACCTCCCAGACCCGTTACACGAACAGTAAAGGGGACAACGGGCAGCCCTGCCGTGTACCCCTCCCCAGTTCAAAGGCTGAAGTAAGACGCCCATTTACCCTTAATCGTGCCAATGGCCTCTCATATAGTAGCTTGATCCATGAAATAAATCCAGTGACCATACCAAATTTCTCCAAAACTACCCATAGATATTCCCATTCAACAGAGTCAAATGCTTTAGCAGCGTCTAGCGAGCAAATAACCCTGTCTCCTGCATTGTCCACTGGCAGCTGAAGATTAAGAAATAGTCTACGGATATTAACGGCTGTAGACCTTGCTGGCATAAAGCCCGATTGATCACTATGTATAACATTAGATATTATGTTATTTAACCTGGAGGCCAGAACTTTTGCTATAATTTTAATGTCCATAGGTAGCAGGGATATAGGCCTATAGGATTCGGGAAGCAATGGATCCTTACCCGGTTTGGTTATCACTACGATAACTGCTTCTCTCATTGAGAGGGGCAGAATGCCTTCCCTGGCTGCCTCCTGGAAGGTGCACAGCAATTGAGGTAGTAATATATCCCCAAATTTTTTGTATATTTCCATAGGGAACCCGTCCAACCCTGGTGATTTATTATTGGCCATTGAAGCTGTGGCCATTTGTAACTCCTCTAATTGCAGGTGACTATTTAAGTATTTTTTATCTGCTTCAGAGATAGCTGGAAGATCAATCCCCTCCAAATAAGTCAGGATTTGTTCTCTGCTAAATCGTGTTTTGGTTCTGTATAAGTCCTGATAAAATTCTCTGAAAGTATTTGATATTTGATCTGGCTGATTAACCATTGCACCTTCCTTATTTTTTAAAGCGCCTATAAAGGATGTCCCTATTTGAGCCCTTGCAATCATAGCCAGTAAATGCCCTGCCTTTTTCCCTTCTTCATAAAAATGTGTTTGGGAGAATAGTCGCTTATTCTTGGCCTTCTCCCTAATGTGTGTGGAGTATGCCTCCTGCGCCTCTTTCCAGGTCATTAGGTCCTCCTCTGTACCTGATTGGACAAATTTATTTTCCGTGAGTCTAACCCTGTCTTGCAAGAATTCCCCAAATTGGTTAGTTTTAGTCTTGGATCTATTGATAGCTTGTATCAGGACTCCCCTCAGACAGGCCTTCATAGCGTCCCATAGTGAGTTCTGCATCACAGAGCCGTTATTTTCTATAAAATAGTTTTGAAGAGCTGATGTAATCAAATTTGTGTCTATGATTTGCAACCAAAAGGGATTAATGGACCATCTAGTAAGGGTAGCTTCCAATCTGGGTAAAAGACATAGGCTCATCATCAGGGGTGAGTGGTCCGACAGTGCTCTAGGTAAATATTCCACCCTTTCCACTAAAGGGAGAATGTGTTCTGTTCCCAGTTCTAAATCTATGCGGGAGAGGGTGTTATGTGATTTAGAGTAGCAGGAGAATTGTTGTGTTTTGGGATATTTAAGACGCCATATATCAGTCAAGGATAACTCTGATAGGAGCTCACCAAACTTAGTTATGGGGGTAGCCTCTGTAGCTGTGTCTGATCTGAATCTATCCCAGTATGGGTGTACAATATTGTTAAAATCTCCCATGCATAGCACAGGGACCCCCGGTACTTTGTCTATGAGTGATGCAATTTCCTTCATAATGATATTATTATAGGGAGGGGGAATGTAGACTGCCACTAGTAAGAATTCTTTGGTGAATATTCTACAATGAATCCCAATGAATCTGCCCTCCTCATCCACCTTAGCGGATATCAATTCAAAAGGGATAGATCTATGTACTAATATACTGACACCCCTCGAGTAACTTGAAAAGGTAGAATGAAAACTATGGCTGATCTATGAACTCTTCAGGGCCGCTATATTACTTTTTTCTAGATGCGTTTCCTGCAGACATACCACTGCTGGTGAATTTCCCCGTATATATTCCATGACAGCCGTCCTCTTTAAGGGGTCTCCCAACCCTCTCACATTCCAAGAAAGGAATTTTACTTGGTTAGCCATTAGGATATAACACATAGGGGATGGACAGGATACGTATGACAAGCGTTAACATAACTTCGGTTCCCAAATACAAGGTCATGATAATACCCCCTTTTCCATACAAGATCACTGTAATCCATACGGGTGGCAGAACTGCATAGCACAATCTATAAACATACAACTTACAAAAACATACAAACAGAAAAATACCGATCCATCCAGAAAAATCAGATGGATGGGGGTACCAGTCCAACTCGCATCCGCACATGAAGCAAGCAAGCAACATGTCCAGCCAAGCCACGCCCCAGAAGTTACTTTTAACTGACGGCACACTGGGTGAATATTGTGGAAGTCGAGACCCCGTAAGAACCTGGTTCAATAAGGGTTGCCTCCACATTCTACAGCAGTTCCTGCACCTCCTCCTCCTCACCGTCCATCTCCGGAATGTCAACATCAGCCGCAAGCTGGAAGCACTGCCACGGCCAGGCAGCAACAGGCTCAGTTGAAGCTAATCTACTTAGGTGACAAACTGCACACCACTGCAAAGTTGTTGAAAGTTGTAAAAGAGCAGACAGATCTGTAGCTATCGTCCCTGAACCTAGAAACAGGCATGGTCGTGTGTGACAATGGCCGTAACCTGCTGGCGGCTCTGATGCTTGGCAACCTCACACATGTACCATGCCTGGCCCATGTGCTCATCTTAGTGATTCAGCGGTTTCTCAAAACCTACCCTGATCTGCCTCAGCTGCTTGTGAAAGTACGCCGTGTGTGTGCCCATTTCCGCAAGTCAGCTACAGCTTCCACCACCCTGGCAGTGCTTCAGAAGCGTTTGCAGCTCCCAGTTCACCAACTGGTGTGCGATATCACCACACGTTGGAACTCAACATTGCAGATGTTGGCAAGGCTTTGTGAGCAGCAGAGGGCAGTTGTTGAGTACCAGCTCCAACATGCCCGTCGGTATTCAGACCAGCCTCCGCACATAAGAGATAATAATTTTATTTATATATTGCCAACATATTCCGCAGCACTTTACATTTAAGCGGGGACAAGTACAGACAATAAATTCAATATAAGGTGAGCCAGTTTAAACAGTTACATCAGGAGTGAGGTCCCAGCTCGCAAGCTTACATTCTACAAGGAAATGGGGGAACACAATAGGTGGAAGGTGCTTGTTATTTCAGGTCTGGCAATTATAATAAGTCGGGATTATCATATAAAGCTGTATGATCCGGTCATCAGCCTGTATGTTCAAGTGCAATACTCAATTACCGAGTGCAGTTATCGTGTGCATGGAGGGTGTAGAGACAGATGAACAGTAGGGAGCAGATTCTGAATAGTATTTAGGAGGGAACAGGGGAAAGTTAGCTTTTTAAAGGGTTTTTAAAGAGCGCTTGAAGACATCGGGGCTAGGCATCAATCGGATCATCTGGGGTAGAGCATTCCAGAGAACTGGCACAGCACGAGAGAAGTCTTGGAGACGGAGGTGCGAGGTTCAGATTATGGGGGATGTTAGTCTTAGGTCATTTGTGGAACGGAGGGCACGTGTAGGACGATAGACTGAGATGAGAGAGGAGATATAAGGTGGTTCAGAACTGTGGAGAGCTTTGTGGGTGAGAGCAATGAGTTTATATTGGACCCTGTAGTGAATGGGTAACCAGTGTAATGACTGGCACAAGGTGGAGGCATCGGTGAAGCGGCTGGACAGAAATATGACCCTGGCTGCCGCATTCAGGACAGATTGGAGAGGGGAAATTTTGGTAAGAGGGAGACCGATCAGAAGAGAGTTGCAGTAGTCCAGACGAGAGTGAATAAGAGTGACAGTAAGAGTTTTAGCAGTTTCAAAAGTGAGAAAAGATCGTATTCTGGAGATGTTTTTAAGATGCAGGTGACAAGAGCGAGTGAGTGATCGGATATAGGGAGTAAAAGAAAGGTTAGTGTCGAATATGACCCCAAGGCAGCGGGCGTGCTGCTTGGGAGTTATGGTTGAACCCTCCAAGGTCATTTCGATGTTAGGTAGAGTTAGGTTAGTAGAGGGGGGAAACACAAGAAGTTCAGTTTTGGAGAGATTCAGTTTAAGATAGAGGGAGGACATGATGTTAGACACAGCAGACAAACAATCCTTGGTATTTTGTATTAGGGTAGGGGAGATGTCAGGGGAAGAAGTGTATAATTGGGTGTCGTCAGCATAGAGATGATACTGGAACCCAAATCTGCTGATTGTTTGTCCAATAGGGGCAGTGTATAGAGAGAAGAGGAGGGGGTCTAGGACTGAGCCCTGCGGAAGCCCAATAGTAAGGGGATGAGGAGGGTAAGAGGAGCCGGCAAAAGATACAGTGAAGGAGCGGTCAGAGAGGTAGGAGGAGAACCAGGAGAGAACGGTTTCCTTGAGGCCTAAAGAGCGGAGCATAGTGAGGAGGAGCTGGTGATCCACAGTGTCAAATGCTGCAGAGAGATCCAGGAGAATCAGCAGGGAGCAGTGACCTTTGGATTTGGCTGTTAGTAGATCATTAGAGACTTTAGTGAGGGCCGTTTCAGTGGAGTGTAAGGAACGGAAACCAGGTTGTAGAGGGTTGAGGAGAGAGTTATCTGAGAGATAGCGGATTAGACGGGAATAGACCAGGTGTTCCAGGAGTTTAGAGATGAAAGGAAGATTAGAGACAGGTCTGTAGTTAGCAGTGCAGTTCTGATGATGAGATGACTAGAAGCATGGATGTCTGACATCTGTGCGGTACTCCAAAACTTTGAGGACTCCACAAAGATGGTGAGAGGCGGTGACGCCATAATCATCGTCACCATCATGCTTCTCTGTCTACTGTAATGCTCTCTGCTCACAATTAAAGAGGAGGTTTTTCAGGTGGAGCATGATGAGATGGAGCAAGAAACTATACAGGGTGATGCTACACAGCTCAGCCTCATCTTCTCAATGAGGATTGGGTGATAATAAGGAGGAGAAGGAGGAACAGGAGCTGGTTTCTTGTGCTACAGACGGTACTACCCAGACCACCTTCATCTCGTCTGCTCAGCGTGGATGGCGGAGGAGAGGGAGGATGAGGAGGAGAACTAGGAGGAGGATGAAGAGGAGAACATGGACAGTTGTCCTCTTGGTGGGGACAGGGTAGTCTTGGCTGTTGGCAGTCTGGCACACGTGGCTGAGTTTATGTTCCGCTGCCTTTCCCATGACCCTTGTGTTGCACGCATTTTGGGCAACAGTAAGTACAGGTTGGTCACCCTTCTAGACCCACACTACAAGGAGAACTTTCTATCTCTCCTTCCAGTGGCAGAGAGGTTTAATAAAATGTTGCAGTATCAGAAGACCTTTATTGAAGAATTATTAAAAAAATTTCCATCTGACAACGCTGGTGGCAGCAGTCACAGTTCGTTGGACAACCAAGGAGTGCAGGTGAGGGAGACACAAACCAGATGCAGCAGAGGCAGGGAAACACTGGCAAAGGTCTAGGACAGTTTTCTCAGACCATCCCAGCATCCAGGCCCTGATGCGTGAGGCACTCTCACAGGGAGGGAAACATTTTGGAAGATGCTGAAGGAGTATCTTGGCAACTGTACCAGCGTCCTCTGTGATTCCTCTGTGCCTTACAACTATTGGGTATCCAAACAAGACACTTGGCATGAACTGTCTCTCTATGCCTTGGAGGTCCTGGCCTGATCTGCTGCTAGTGTTTTGTCAGAGCGGGTTTTTAGTGCCACCGAGGGTATTATAACTGATAGGTGCATCCGCCTATCAACTGAAAATGCTTACAGGCTGACTCTTATCAAAATGAAAAAGGGCTGGATAGGCCCAGACTTCTCAACACCACCGGGTGACAGCAGTGGAAGATAAACTCAAATACAGTATTTTTTTTTTCTGGTCTATTCCAATGCACCCCTTCACACCCAGACATGGGTATACACTTCAGGATTTCATCTTTATTATGTTGTCCTCCTCCTTCTCCTCATCCTCCACCACCATATCAACAGGGTGACCATCATTTTTAAGGGTGTTTATGATGCCGGTAATAACAATTTTTAGAGGCCTACATCTAACATTCTATAAAATATATATGTACACCCCCCAGGGGTAAATGTGTAGGAGACCCACTCCTTAATAATGGGAAAACATTTTTTTACTGAGGTCTTCCACTACTTCTCTTCAAAGGGGTATTGGAATGCGTCCTAACTTTTGGCAGCCCTTGCAGTTACTGCATACACATTAACAGTATAGGAGACCCACTCCTTAATCATTTTGAATACAATTTTCATGAGGCCCTTCACTACGTCTCTTCAAAGTGGTATTGGACTGCGTCCTAATGTTTGGCAGCCCTTGCAATTACTACATACGCATTAACAGTATAGGAGACCCACTCCTTAATAATGGGAAGGCCAATTCAAATTTATTTTATATTCTACAATATTACTTTTCTTATCTGCGATTCATGTACAGGTGAGCTATCACAATATGGATAGTATATTACATGCATCCAGAAAGGTATTATTCCCTTATATTCCTTGCTGCTACAACCAAACAAAAAAAATCTACTTTATTCCCTATTGATACCGCTGTTAGCTGCATTTATAATAGGGACAAGTGGTAGGTATCCTCTGCTGGAAATGAGTGTTCATTCTGGTCACATACATCTCTTCCACAGTCCATAGCTTGATTGAGTCTTTCCATACACTCATTGACCGATTCATCATTTTTATGGTGATCTGTACTCAGAAATTCTCACAAAGCAGGCAGGGTTGCTTGTGTTCCTTCATAGTTTGGTGCTGCCACGTAGGAAAAAAAACTCTTTGGGGCGAGTTAAAATCTATTTTATATTCTACAATATTACCTCTCTTATCTGCAATTTGTGTATGGGTGAGAGCGATCGCACTACGGGTAGCACATTACATGTATCCAGACAGGAATTATTGCCTTATACTCCTTGCTGCTGCAATAAAAAAAATCTATTCTATTCCCTATTGATACCGCTGTATTTAAAATAGGGATAGGTGCTAGGTATCATCAGCTGGAAATGAATGTTCCTTGTCGTTGCATACATCTCTTTAACTGTCTATAACTTGATTGCTTTTTTCAAAAAATCATTGACAGGTTCATCTTTTTTAATATAATCTGAAGTCAGAAATTCATCAAAGCAGGCAGGGTTGCTTACGTTCCTTCACAGATTGGTGCTACCACGTCCAAAAAAATAACTATTCGGGGCTGGTTAAAATCTATTTTATATTCTACAATATTACCTCTCTTATCTGCAATTCGTGTACGGATGAGCTATCGCACTAGGGATAGCATATTACAGGCATCTAGTCAGGGATTATTACCTTATACTCGATGCTGCTAGTGTAAAAAAATCTATTCTATTCCCTATTAATATAGCTGCTAGCTGCATTTAGAATAGGGACAGGTGCTAGGTGGTAACTAGAGATGAGCGTTGTTCTACTCGAACTGTCCGCCAATCTCAAATTCGAGCTGTTTTGGGCGGTGTTCGAGCCGTTCGGCGAACACGAACAATTTGAGAAAAATTTGGCTGTTCGAGGTTATGTTCGATAACTGTTCGTGCACCAAAATCATAACTGGATTTTTTCTCAGTAATGATGAAAATTAATGTTAATACGCAGTTTGAGTGTACAGCGGGGTGGGGGGAGGGGCAGGGGATGGATCTCTGCAGGAACAATGAAGATCTCCATTTTTTTTTTCTCTTTCCCGCATTTACAGTGGGGAGGTGCAATCTGTCAGCCTATCAGCAGCGCACACACGGAGCAAAGTGCTTTTTTTCACACAAGCAAGGGCATGTGTCATTGGCAGTGTATGTCACATGTCCTTGCCCTATAAGACCAAGCCATTTTCCCCGTCGCCACCATTTTCTCACTGCTGCAGCTGCGTGTTAGACGGCACCGCTGTTGCTGTGTGCGCTATACCTTGTTAATTTCAAGCCAATTTTCGCACAAATCTACAGATAGCTTGGGAGTAGGGAATAGTTGTGATTGCAGTCCTTTTAAGGACTAGGTTACAGCATTTCCTACGACTTTTATCAGGCAGGTCTGTGCTCTTAAATAGATAGATTGTGGGAGTAAAGACTAATTGTAATTGGAGTCCTTTTCAGGACTAGGTTACATCAGTTCCTATCAGTTTTTGCCAGGCAGGTCTGTGCCAGTGCTGTGCAAGTTTTTTTCACAGCATTTGGCTGAATCTAGCAAAGCTAATCCTTTTTGGCCTATTGCAGAGTGTGTTAGTCAGTGGAGTAGCCTATCTGTGTTGCAAGATATACCACCTGTGTATAGAATACCAATTTTTTTACTGCACCTAGTGAAGTAAAATCTTTTGGGCATAGCATCATTCTATTAGTCCATCTATACTGACCTCCATCAGGTTGCAAATTGAATATAATTTTTTCTGCATCTAGCTCTGAAAAAATATTGGGCTTCTAGCTGTGTGTGGGACTTGTTGTATTAGTCCATCTATACTGACCTCCATCAGGTTGCAAACTGCATATATTTTTTTCTTCATCTACCTCTGAAAAAATATTGGGCTTCTAGCTGTGTGTGGGACTTGTTCTATTAATCCATCTATACAGACCTCCATCAGGTTGCAAACTGAATATATTTTTTCTGCATCTACCTCTGAAAAAATATTGGGCTTCTAGCTGTGTGTGGGACTTGTTCTATTAATCCATCTATACAGACCTCCATCAGGTTGCAAACTGAATATATTTTTTTCTGCATCTACCTCTGAAAAAATATTGGGCTTCTAGCTGTGTGTGGGACTTGTTGTATTAGTCCATCTATACTGACCTCCATCAGGTTGCAAACTGAATATATTTTTTTCTGCATCTACCTCTGAAAAAATATTGGGCTTCTAGCTGTGTGTGGGACTTGTTGTATTAGTCCATCTATACAGACCTCCATCAGGTTGCCAACTGAATATATTTTTTTCTGCATCTACCTCTGAAAAAATATTGGGCTTCTAGCTGTGTGTGGGACTTGTTGTATTAGTCCATCTATACTGACCTCCATCAGGTTGCAAACTGAATATATTTTTTTCTGCATCTACCTCTGAAAAAATATTGGGCTTCTAGCTGTGTGTGGGACTTGTTCTATTAATCCATCTATACAGACCTCCATCAGGTTGCAAACTGAATATATTTTTTTCTGCATCTACCTCTGAAAAAATATTGGGCTTCTAGCTGTGTGTGGGACTTGTTGTATTAGTCCATCTATACTGACCTCCATCAGGTTGCAAACTGAATATATTTTTTTCTGCATCTACCTCTGAAAAAATATTGGGCTTCTAGCTGTGTGTGGGACTTGTTCTATTAATCCATCTATACAGACCTCCATCAGGTTGCAAACTGAATATATTTTTTTCTGCATCTACCTCTGAAAAAATATTGGGCTTCTAGCTGTGTGTGGGACTTGTTGTATTAGTCCATCTATACTGACCTCCATCAGGTTGCAAACTGAATATATTTTTTTCTGCATCTACCTCTGAAAAAATATTGGGCTTCTAGCTGTGTGTGGGACTTGTTCTATTAATCCATCTATACAGACCTCCATCAGGTTGCAAACTGAATATATTTTTTTCTGCATCTACCTCTGAAAAAATATTGGGCTTCTAGCTGTGTGTGGGACTTGTTGTATTAGTCCATCTATACTGACCTCCATCAGGTTGCAAACTGAATATATTTTTTTCTGCATCTACCTCTGAAAAAATATTGGGCTTCTAGCTGTGTGTGGGACTTGTTCTATTAATCCATCTATACAGACCTCCATCAGGTTGCAAACTGAATATATTTTTTTCTGCATCTAGCTCTGAAAAAATATTTGGCCTTCTAGCAGTGTGTGGGACTTTCTCTATTAGTCCATCTATACTGACCTCCATCAGGTTGCAAATTGAATATAATTTTTTTCTGCATCTTACCCAGCCAATAGTTTTGGCCTAATACCACAGTTTGGCCACTCAGCTCTGCTCGGTTCCCATCCATTGTTTTTTTGTGCAAACAACTCCAGAGTTGTTAATTAGTTAACCACCAAAATGAGTGGAAAAAGGCCTGCTGCTGGTGGAAAGGGGAATAGGCGTGTTGGGAAGGGGAAAAAAGGTTGTGTCCGTGGGGTAGGTGTTAAAGCAACAGTAACATCTGCAGAAGAAAGACCATCTTCCAGCCAAACTAAAATGTCTACTTCTTTTAGCGGACAATGTGATAAGATCCCTTTCTTACGGCCACGCCAATCGCTACAAATTCCAGATGAGGCACAAAAACAGCAGGTGCTTCAACGGATATCAAGTGCTCCTTTAAGTGGGCTCTCCTCCACATCAACTTCAACATCACAAATACTCCAGTCCTCAAAGGTGTCACCCCAATCGCACTTGCTTCCTCACAGCTCCCAAATCTCCAGCTGCCCGTCTGAGTATGAGGTAGAACAGATGGTTGAGTCTGCAGAGCTGTTTACTCATACTATAGCCTGGGAATCAGAGGTCGACTCCAGCGCTTCTGTGAATCCAGACGAGGAAATGATCTGCACTGATGCCCAGAATCTTTATGAGTCGGATCCAGGACCAGACGCAGAAGGTTCTGACCATAATGTAGACCCTCATTCCCAAACTGTAACTCCTGTTGGTGGAGACAATGAGGAAGACGATGATAAGACTCAAATACCTGATTGGAGCGACAACTTTAGTTTTTTGTCAGGGCAGGAACAGGTTGGCTCTGAGGACGACGGGTGTGATAACGCACAGGGTGATGATGATGAGGTTGGAGATCCCACTTACTGTCAACCCACAGTCAGCCAAGAGATGAGGTCAGCAGAGGAGGTGGAGGAAGATGCTAGTGACGACGAGGTCAGGTTGCGCCTTCCTGGACAGAGACGTAGTACTGGAAGCACGTCAACAACTGCATCCTCAAACACAACTCTGCCTCTCACCACAAGTCGTGGTGGCTCTTCAGGTCGCATGGGTGCTAAGCCTTGCATAGCCTGGGCATTTTTTCAGATCGATAAAGATGACCCAACTCGTGTTATCTGTAACATTTGTCAGCAAAAGCTAAGTAGAGGCCAAAAAATACATAGTTTGAGTACTTCATGCATGAACTGGCACATGGACATAAAGCATAAGTTGCAGTGGGAAGCTCAGTGTGCTACAATGCGGCCTAGCCGGCCGGGCCAACCACCGTCTGCCATATCTTGTGCATCCGCGGCCTCTTCATCCTCTGTGACTGGGGGGACAGCAGTCACACCTGTTTTGGGGCGCAGACCTGCCACCTCTTTACCCGCAACAGCCAGCGTGATTGACAGGTCATCATTTTCTTTGGAGGTGGTAACACCAGCTGGTGTTGAGCGCTGTCCGACATCGATAGCACCACCTTTGGATCAAGGCAACCTAACATGTCCGCCTGCATCTTCCTCACAGACCGGCAGTTTGCCGGGGACACCCTTATCAACCCCGTCTAAGCACAATAGCCAGCCCTCGGTCCCTCAGATGTGGACAAGTAAAAGACCATTTCTTCCTAGCCATGAGAAAGCTAAGAGGTTGAATTTCACCATCTGCAAGTTCTTGGCTACAGAAATGCTGCCTTTCCGCCTGGTGGACACAGAGGATTTTCGAGACCTTATGTCCGTCGCAGTGCCCCAGTACCAGATGCCCAGTCGGCACTACTTCTCAAAGAAAGGTGTGCCTGCGCTCCACCAGCATGTCGCACACAACATCACCGCTTCTTTGAGAAACTCTGTGTGTGACAGGGGGCATTTCACCACAGACACTTGGACGAGTAGGCATGGACAGGGGCGTTACATGTCGCTGACTGGGCACTGGGTAACTATGGTGACAGCAGGACAAGGGGCTGCTGTCCAAGTCTTGCCGTCCCCACGAGTTGTGCGTCAATCCTCTTTATGTCAAAGTTCCTCCACTGCTTCTGCCTCCTCAACCTCCTCTCGGTCTTCCACCTGCACCCAAAGCCTGTCTGGTCATGCCACAAGCTTTCTAACTGCGCAGAAGGGATCCTGCACACCTCCTTACTATGCTGGCAGTAGGGCTCAACGTCATCAGGCGGTTTTTACATTGAAATGTCTGGGAAATGTGAGTCACACAGCTGAGGAGTTGTGGTCAGCTCTGGAGAACCAATTTCATGAATGGTTGTCTCCACTGGACCTGAAACCAGGGAAGGCCGTGTGCGACAATGCTGCAAACCTGGGTGCGGCCCTTCGCCGGGGCAATGTCACACACGTGCCTTGTATGGCTCACGTGTTGAACCTGGTTGTCCAGCAATTTTTAGCCCACTATCCCAGACTAGATGGCCTTCTGCAGAGGGCACGGTCGCTGTGTGCTCACTTTCGCCGTTCGCATCCCGCAGCTCAGCGACTTACATCTCTACAGAAGTCGTTGGGCCTGCCACTTCACCGGCTAAAATGCGATGTGCCTACCCGGTGGAATTCAACTCTGCACATGTTGCAGCGACTGTGGCAGCACCGACAAGCCCTGGTGCAATACGTTCTGACGTATAGCCTGGGCCAACGAGATCCAGAGGTGGGGCAAATCACGCTGGAGGAGTGGTCTCAGATCAGGGACCTATGCACCCTTCTGCACAGTTTTGAAATGGCGACGAAGATGTTTAGTGCTGACGATGCCATTATCAGCATGACTATTCCGGTGATTTACATGCTGGAGCACATGTTAAACAGAATTCGGAGTCAGGTGGTGGCACAAGAGGAGGTGGAGGAAGTAGAGGAGGAGGAGTTGTATGCGGAAGGGCTAACATCTGCAAGGTCCAGACGGTCGGCAGCACCAAGGCGGCAGGCATGTGAGGGTGGGGGAGATGGTTTTACCAGGGCGCATGGTAGCAGCCAAACTAGTGAGGAAGGTGCAGGAGCCCAGGAAGAAGTGGAGGACGAACTGATGGAAGACTCATCAGATGAGGGAGACCTTGATCACATTTCTGTTGTGCGAGGTTTTGGGGAGAGGACAGAGGAAGGAAGCATGATTGTTACCTCGCCACCAACACAACAGGGACTTGGTGCTCCTGGATGCGCAACACACATGAGTGCCTTCTTGCTGCACTACCTGCAACATGACCCTCAAATTGTGAGAATTAGAAATAATCCTGACTACTGGGTTGCCACACTGTTAGATCCCCGGTACAAAAGTAAATTTGCAGAAATTATTCCTGCCATAGAAAGGGATGCACGCATGCAGGAGTATCAGCAGAGACTGTTGCAGAATCTTACATGTGCTTTTCCACAAAATACCAGTGGTGCACGTAGTGAATCTCACAGTTCCAACTTGCCAACCGTGGGACCGTCAAGTGTTCAGCACTCAAACCGTAACAGAACCACAGTATCTGCTGGTAACATCAATTTTGCGTAATCATTTCACCACTTTTTTAGCCCATCCTTTGCAAGGCCACAGGAGACAAGAAGTCTGACACATAGTCAACGCCTAGAGACGATGGTACAGGAGTATCTCCAAGTAAACATTGAAGCCACGACTGTGTCACTGGACCCTTGCTCTTTTTGGGCTTCCAATCTGGATAAATGGCCGGAGCTAGCCACTTACACCTTGGAGATCTTGTCATGCCCCGCAGCCAGCGTTCTGTCTGAACGTGTGTTCAGCGCTGCTGGTGGTGTGCTGACAGATAAGCGCACGCGGCTCTCTACTGATAATGTAGACAGACTCACGTTCATAAAGATGAGCAAATCATGGATCCGAAACGACTTTTCTACCCCTGTGTCATCCTGGGGAGAGTAAAAGCTTGATGATTGGTTAAAATCACCCTACCAACCATTTTAAGCTTTCAAATTACTAATCATGTTTATCTGTATCTTGGCTGGAAAATAATTTGGGCTTTGTAGCAGTGTGCAGCACTGATTCTATTAGGCCATCTATAATAAGCTCCACCAGATTTAAAATTACTAATCATGTTTATCTGTATCTTGACTGGAAAATAATTTGGGCTTTGTAGCAGTGTGCAGCACTGATCCCATTAGGCCATCTATACTAAAGCTTCACCAGATTTAAAATTAATAATAATTTTTAGCTGCATCTAGCCCGGAAAATAATTTTGGGGCTCCGAGATGCGCAAGACACATAAGTGCTTTCTTGCTGCACTACCTGCAGCATGACCCTCATATTGTCAGAATTCGAAGTAATCATGACTACTGGGTTGCCACACTCTTAGATCCCCCAAACTTTTCGATCAACCTTTTCATTTTAATAAAGACCAAAAAAATGGTCATTTTTGAAATTATAAGCATTAGCAGGTTGTTAGAAACTGAAATCAAACAGTTTTCAACTCAAAACTTTATTCTAGGTGATGTTACATTTTCACATAGGACCCCTTGTTCGAAAGGAGCTTCTGAACTCTCTCGTCCATTGAATTTGTCAGGTTTTGGATGGTTTCTGCTTCAATTGTTTTGCATGAGGACAGAATACCCTCCCAGAGCTGTTGCTTAGATGTGAACTGCCTCCCGCCATCATAGACACTCCTTTTAATGATGCTCCAAAGGTTCTGAATGGGGTAGAGGTCAGGGGAGCATGGGGGTCACACCATAAGTTTGTCCCCTTTTATGCCCATATCAGCCAGAGATGCAGATGTTTTATGTGCAGCATGAGATGGTGCATTATCATGCAGAAAAATGATCTTACTGTGAAATACACGGTTCTTCTTCTTGAACCATGGCAGGAAGTGCTGTTTGAGAAAATCCACATACATTATGGAGTTCATCTTTAGCGCCTTCAGGGATCCTAAAGGGGCCGACAATCTCTCTCCCCATGATTCCAGCCCAAAACATTACTCCACCTCCTCCTTATTGGCGCTGTAGCCGTGTTTGCGTGGGGTGTCCATCAACCAGCCATCCTCCAATCCATCCATCTGGACCATCGAGCGCTGCATGGCACTCATCCGTCAACAAAACAGTTTTGAAATCAGTCTTCATGTAATGTTTGGCCCACTGGAGCCGTTTCTGCTTGTGTGAAGTGGATAGAGGAGGTCGACAGGATGGCGTATGCACAGCTGCAAACCTCTGAAGGACCCTGCATCTTGTTGTTCGGGGGACGTTGGAGGCACAAGCAGCTTCAAAAACTTGTCTGCTGCTATGACAAGGCTTTTTTGCCGCTGCTCTTTCAACCTGACGTAATTGCCTGTAGGAAAGAGTCTTCAATTTGCCCTTATCAGCACGCACACGTGTGTACTGTGAATCAGTTACATACTTCTTGATTGTCAAGACACTTCATCCTGATCATCGCACAATGTTGATTGTAGTCATGCCTTGACCTAAACACTCCACAATTTGTTGCTTCTCAGCAGCTGACACATCCTTTTTCTTTCCCATTTTGGCAGAAAATGTAGGCTGCTTAATAATGTGAGACAGCCTTCTTAAGTAGTCTTGCCTTTCATTGGACACACCTGCCAAACTAATTAGCACAGGTGTCTGCAATTGCTTACAGTGATATAAAGAGCCCTGACACACATCACCATCAATGAGTTTAACTGACAAACAAACAAATTCTTCCCTTATCACTCCTAAACACTTTTTGCATAATAATTTGGAACACAGTGTACATGTGCTTTTCCACAAAACACCAGTGGTTCACGTAGTGAATCTTACAGTTCTAACTTGCCAACCGTGGTCTGTATGGAGTTGTTCAATAAAGGGCCCAAAATTAAGATAACATAGATGGGAGAAGTCTCTATGAATAGGAATTCCTAAGTATTTGATACCATGTGAGGGCCAGGCAAAGGGAAAGTTGGACTGGATGGAATCCTATATGGATTTGGGGAGGGAGACATCGAGGGCCTCAGACTTCGCTGCATTGATTTTAAAATTTGACCATGTAACAAAGTGATCTATTTCAGCCATAACAGCATGGATGGATATATGTGATTGAGTGATATATACTAGGACATCATCAGCAAAAAGAGAGCACTTGTACTCGGTGCCTCCCACCTCAATCCACCTAATATTGGGGTTATGGCGAATTGATGAGAGCAGGTGCTCCGTCACTAGGATGTATAAGAGAGGGGACAGAGAACATCCCTGCCTTGTCCCATTGGTGATTGTGAAAGGTGATAAAAATGTTCTGACGCGCCCCCTGGGCCTTGGGACACCCGGAGCCGGACCCTTTTTGGTGGATGCTGGTGGTTGTAGTCTCCATGGCGGCAACCCGGTTCCGTGGCTCAGGGCGGTCAAACCAGTGGCGGAACTATTTATGTGGTTTTGATGTTTAAATGTCCGACTACGCCACCCGTGGATTGCGGTCAGAGTGAACCGCCGCTCCAGGGCAGACCGCTGAGGCTGGTGTTGTGGGTGCAGCAGAGCGTAGCATAACTCCCCACGGGAGGAGTATAGCCTCAGGGCAGTGTATGCGGAGGATGGGGGTGATGGTGCAGGGCAGCAGCAGTAATGACACAGAGTCAGTGATGCAGTCCAGGGCCTTTACTCACAGTTCTTATTATCCAGACCACGTCTGCAGGTAACGGCTGCCCACGTCATACTGTGCTCACCAGGTGAGGGGCTCAGACAACTCCCAGATAACTTTGGAGTGCTTAACAGGACCCCCTTTGTGTGTCCTTTGTCTGGCCTTTCTTACCAACCCTTCTGTCTGGCTGCCTCGGGCCTCCTCTTGGTAAACTTGGCGCCAGTTTCCCTGACCCTATGTGGTGCCTTCCTAGCGGGTGTAGCGAGGGGCTGCGCCACATAAAATGTCACAGCCTCCTGTTTCTAGCTGAGGGTCGTTTCCTGCCTCCACTAGTTTCGGGGACCGGTCTCCCCCTTTGGCCTGACCCCTCCACGCAGGTGGATTCGGGCGTGCGGTGGCGACTCGCCCGTCCGCACCCCTGAGATCCCTTCGTTCCTCGTTTCTGGAGCCTTCTCCGCTCCTCTTCCTTCCTTCTCCCTCTTCCAGGCCTGGGCCTCTGTTACTAGGCCCGCCTCCGGAGCAGAGCTCATGCAGAGCCCCTGCTCCCTGCCACTTCTGCTCAGACTTCTCTGCACTGAACTAAGATGGTGCCCACCTTTTATACTCCCTTCTCAATGCACCCAGGAACTGCTTCCTCCCTGCTCCTGCACTACAGGGTTCCCCTTCCTCAGTGTTCCCTCCCCCCACTCCAGCCAGGGACAGGGACTGTCGTGCCCATCTCAGGGGCATATTGGTCGCCCTGCCCCACGGCAATGTGGTGTAATGCATGCAGGTGTCGGGTCCTGATCCACACTACATCCTTACCTGAGAGTGAGATATCACACCTCTGGGTGAGGTGCAATACCTCTGTAACAACCGAGCCCTCAGGGTGCTACAGTTCCATTTATCTTCAGCCTAGGTGACGTATTGCGATACAGGGCCGTGATTTTGGCTATAAAAGGGTCCCCTAGACCCCTACCCCAAGCTTTTTAAGAGAATCATATATGGCGTGCCAGGAGACTCTATGGAATGCTTTCTCAGCATCCAACGAGAGTATCTAATTACAAATTTTTAACTGCATCTAGCCCAGGAAATACTTTGTGCCTAGTAGCAGTGTCTGCTAGTCAGCGGATTATCCCGGCTGTTAAGCAAGCTACACCACCTGTAGTTTGGACACTTCATTTTTTCAAAGGAAATGCTTCGGGACCACGGGATACTCAGTGAAGAACATCAGGAGGCACCCCAAGGCATAGGGGCTCGGACTGGCAGTAGGATGCCTTGCGGTGGACAGCCGAGCTCGATCCTTATAAAAGCTTTTTAACTGCAGCAGCTTTAGTGGACGCTACTGGAGCTGGAATTACACGGCTGCTGGCATGAGACTTGCCCTCCAATAGATCCTTGTAAATGGATTTAAAGTGTATTTATTCAAATTAGAGAGACAATTTAAATTAAAAAGCTTAGAGCTGCCTCCACCACAGGGGGGCTCGCTCGACCCACCAGCGGACAGGCACCAGTATTGGGAGAGGGGTTCTGGCCGTCAGGGTTCACCGCGGCTCTGGCACAAACCCGGCGACACGGAGGTGGCACGGGCAGGAGCGGACTGAACGTGTCGGCTTCTCACTTTTTGGATTTTAGAAGGGCATGACATGCCTATATCTGTGTCTCCCCCTCCTTTTACTCCTCCACCTCTTTTCTTTTCGCATGACTATATGTACTTGTCACTTTTCCATGTGTTAGTTGTGTCTTCTGAGCAGTTTGTCAGCTTTTGGACACCTTTGAAGGTGTTTTCTATGTGTTTCTATGTGTTTTTGTTTGCCTGCAATTGGTTTTAACGGTGTTCGAAGGTGTTCGACGAACAGTTCGACGAACAGTTCGGCGAACACACGGGTGTTCGACGAACCGAACCGAACTCGAACACTACGGGGGTGGCTCAACACTAGTGGTAACATCTGCTGGAAATGATTGTTCATTCTGGTCACATACAGGTGCTTCTCACAAAATTAGAATATCATCAAAAAGTTAATTTATTTCAGTTCTTCAATACAAAAAGTGAAACTCATACATTATATAGAGTCATTACAAACAGAGTGATCTATTTCAAGTGTTTATTTCTGTTAATGTTGATGATTATGGCTTACAGCCAATGAAAACACAAAAGTCATTATCTCAGTGGTACAAGGTGTTGTTTTCAGATGAAAGTAAATTTTGCATTTCATTTGGAAATCAAGGTCCCAGAGTCTGGAGGAAGAGTGAAGGGGCAGACAATACAAGCTGCCTGAGGTCTAGTGTGTAAGTTTCCACAATCAGTGATGGATTGGGGAGCCATGTCATCTGCTGGTGTAGGTCCACTGTTTTTTATCAAGACCAAAGTCAGCGCAGCCATCTACCAGGAAATTTTAGAGGACTTCATGCTTCCCTCTGCCGACAAGCTTTTTCGGAGATGGAAATTTCATTCTCCAGCAGGACTTGGCACCTGTCCACATTGCCAAAAACACCAATACCTGGTTTAAAAACAACAGTATCACTGTGCTTGATTGGCCAGCAAACTCACCTGACCTTAACCCCTTAGAGAATCTTAGAGAATAGGTATGGTCAAGAGGAAAATGAGAGACACCATACCCAACAATGCAGACCAGCTGAATGCTGCTATCAAAGCAACCTGGGCTTCCATAGCACCTCAGCAGTGGTACAGGCTGATCGTCTCCATGCCACGCTGCATTGATGCAGCAATTGATGCAAAAGGAGCCCCAATCAAGTATTGAGTGCATTTACTGAACATAAATTTCATTAGGCCAACATTTCAGATTTTAAAAACAGTTTTCAAGCTGTTGTTATAAAGTATTCTAATTTACTGAGATAATGACTTTTGTGTTTTCATTGGCTGTAAGCCATAATCATCAACATTAACAGAAATAAACACTGAACAATTGAAATAAATTAACTTTTTGATGATAATCTAATTTTGTGATAAGCACCTGTACATCCCTTCCACAGTCCATAACTTGATTGATTTTTTCCATACACTCATTGACTGATTCGTAAGTTTTACGGAAAAAAAAGTTTATCAAATTTGATAGAAATTTATCATAGTTGACAGAAATTCATCAAATTGGCAGAAATGTTTCAAATTTGAGAGAAATTCATCAAAGTTACCAAAATTTACTCATTTAATGTGTCATTTGCAATTCTTTGCAGCTTCTATATGTAAGAGGTAGCGGGGGGAGACTTGACGCTACTGAAGCTGAAATGACCACTTCAGAACTCTCCGGTGCTTTGTTTCCATTCATTTCTGGGTGCTTCTTGAAGTATGTTTGGGGTCACTGTTCTGCTGAAAGATGCATGACCTAGGATGCAAATTCAGCTTTCTGATACTGGGCCCTACATTGCGACCCAAAATCCTTTGGAAATCTTCACATTTCATGATGCCTTGCACACAGCCAAGACATCTAGTGCCAGGGGCAGCAAAGCAACCCCTAAATATCTTTGAACCTCCTCCATATTTGACTGTAAGTACAGTGTTCTTTTATTTGTAGGCCTCATTCCATAAACAGTTGAATGATGTGCTTTACCAAAAAGCTCTTTCTTGGTCTCACCTGTTCCCAATTTGCCTGCTGGTCCTCTAAAAATAGTGGAAGCTGGCTGCTGGCCCTCTAAAAATTGTGAGGGCCGCCTGCTGGACCTCCAAGTTTCAAACTTTACAGAATATTTACAAAAAAGAAAATGTGACCACAACGGATGAATATGTTATAATGCAGTAGCAATATATCGCCATGCACAGAATAGCCGCCTTCTGACCCTCCAAGTCTCAAACTTTACAGTATTAATTTGAAAAATAAAATTTACCCACCTCAGATGGATAAATTATATTGCAGTAGCATAGCCGGCTTCTGGCCTTCCAACAATACTGAGGGCTGACTGCTGGCCCTCTAACAATAGTAAGGGCGGCCTGATGGCCCTCTACTACTAATGAGGGCTGCCTGATGGCCCTGTAAAAATAGGCTTTGTGACTTTCAGGGTCCCTCCTTCATAGATTCAACAGGATGTTTCTGATCATGTCTCACACCACATGGCCAAATAAGGTTGTAAAATGTTAAAATTTACTGGTAAATTGTGAGGGCTACCTGCTCGACATCCATAAATTGTGAGGGCCGCCGGCTGGACATCCAAATTTCAAAGTTTACAGAATATATACAAAAAAGAAAATTTGACCACCTCAGATGAATACGATATATTGCAGTAGCAATACATGGCTATGCAAAGCGTAACTGGCTGATGGCCCTCAAACAATAGTGAGGGCCGACTGATGGCCCTCTAACAATAGTGAGGGCTGCATGATGGCCCTATAAAAATAGGCTTTGTGACTTTCAGAGTCCCTCCATCATAAATGAAACAGCATGTGTCTGATCCTGTCTCACATACCACATTGTAGAGATGTTCTTTGTTTTCTGCAGATGTACACACCAAACTCCACAATAACAATCTCTTCCCCCTTATTTGATGCGTTTCTGGTGCAGATGTGAAGCCGCGTTTTTAAGGTGCGTTTTATAGTATAGAAAAGCTTTGATTTTGCACTTAAAGAAGTATCTGCATTTTTTTTAGCTCCACATAGAAGTGTCTGAAGACGCTGCTGAACTCTGCGGTAGTGATGAGCGAGCGTGTGTTGTTAACCCTTTCGGCAAGCACGTTCAGCATTTATGTTAGTGCCGCCACGGCTGCATGTGTCACGGCGTCCTGCATGTGTCACAGCTGTCTAACAGCCGCGACACATGCAGCCGAGGTGGCTCAAACATAAATGCCAAACACGCCGAAGATACTCGGCAAACACCCGAGCATGCTTGCCAAAAGGGTTAACAATACACGCTCGCTCATCACTACTCTGCGGTTTTGGTCCATTTTTTCTCTATAGGCTTCTTCTGAAAAAAACGCATGGAGAAAAAAAATGCTGCTACATTTTTAAGTGCAGAATCAAAGATTTTCTGTACTATTAATAAGAGTTAAAAACTCTGCTTCATATCTGCCCCAAAATCGCATCAAATAAGGGGGAAAACGCATAAAAGAAACTGAGAAACACTAATAATCATAGAAGATTGTTACAGCACTCTCTGGTGCGAACACCTGCATAAAAAAGGAGCAAAAAGAATGCAGCATTTATATTACGTGTGAACACGGCCTCAGCTTTACAGTTTTAATATATTTTTTATGGGCTTAATAAAGAAAAAATATCACTCACGACATTTTTTTTACGCCATTTACCGAACCCCCTAAATAATCTGATCGCTGTGTTCTGCGGGTCGTTACGATTACAGGACGATTACAGGGACACCAAATATGTCCATGTTATTTGCTGATTTGTGATGTTCATTATTTTTTACAAAACGCATTAAAATGGCAATATTTTTTTCATTATTAAATGTTTTTCTTTATTATTTGTTAGCAATTTTATAGGCTGAAAAAAATCTCTTATTCTCCATTTAGATTAAAAATACATAGAAATACTCTGCTGTGTATTTCTATCCTAGGCAGATCCTGCAGAACAGATCAAGTAGACAGAATTCTATCAATGATATCACTATAGCTTTTGTAATTTGTGAGTAATTTTTGTAATTGCTCAAAAATGTACTACTTTTATTGCATTTGAATATTTTATTAACTGCTATTATTTTATATGAAAGGAATATAATGCATTCCTTGATCCTTATATTGTCTGCTTTACGAAGTATCCTTCTTTCCCCCTTTTTTTCCTATTTGTCCCTTGTTTCCTCATGCTTTTCCAAATGACTTCCCCTTTTATTTTTTGTATCTCTTACCCCATAATATTTGAAAAAACTTTCAATAAAAACATTTTGAACACAAATTTACTACTTTTATTTAAAGGATTAAAAAAATAATTTTCTTCTGCTCAGTATACAGGCACCATAAAAATATATTTCTATACACAATGCATTTCTATGGACTTATATGAGCTGCTTCTGGATTCATTGACTGCAATGTAGAGTCAAGATAACTAAATCTTCCTATGTTTGCCATTGAGAGCTGTAACTCAGTGGTTAGAGCTACAGCCTCTGGACACTGAGTTCCCAGTTCAAGTCCTGGCAGATGCAGTCACTGAAGAAAGAAGAAGAGAGTAATATACAGTACAGACTAAAAGTTTGGACACACCTTCTCAATTAAAGATTTTTCTGTATTTTCATGACTATGAAAATTGTACATTCACACTGAAGCCATCAAAACTATGAATTAACACATGTGGAATTATATACTTAACAAAAAAGTGTGAAACAACTGAAAATATGTCTTATATTCTAGTTTTTTCAAAGTAGCCACCTTTTGCTTTGATGACTGCTTTGCACACTCTTGGCAATCTCTTGATGAGCTTCAAGAGGTAGTCACCGGAAATGGTTTTCACTTCACAGGTGTGCCCTGTCAGGTTTAATAAGTGGGATTTCTGGCCTTATAAATGGGTTTGGGACCATCAGTTGTGTTGTGCAGAAGTCTGGTGGATACACAGCTGATAGTCCTACTGAATAGACTGTTAGAATTTATATTATGGCAAGAAAAAAGCAGCTAAGTAAAGAAAAACGAGTGGCCATCATTACTTTAAGAAATGAAGGTCAGTCAGTGCGAAAAATTGGGAAAACTTTGAAAGTGTCCCCAAGTGAAGTTGCAAAAGCCATCTAGCGCTACAAAGAAACTGGCTCACATGAGGACCGCCCCAGGAAAGGAAGACCAAGAGTCACCTCTGCTTTTGAGGATAAGTTTATCCAAGTCACCAGCCTCAGAAATCGCAGGTTAACAGCAGCTCAGATTAGAGACCAGGTCAATGCCACACAAAGTTCTAGCAGCAGACACATCTCTACAACAAGTGTTAAGAGGAGACTTTGTGCAGCTGGCCTTCATGGTAAAATAGCTGCTAGGAAACCACTGCTAAGGACAGGCAACAAGCAGAAGAGACTTGTTTGGGCTAAAGAACACAAGGAATGGACATTAGACTAGTGGAAATCTGTGCTTTGGTCTGATGAGTCCAAATTTGAGATCTTTGGTTCCAACCACCATGTCTTTGGGCGACACAGAAAAGGTGAACGGATGGACTCTACATGCTTGGTTCCCACCGTGAAGCATGGAGGAGGAGGTGTGATGGTGTGGGGGTGCTTTGCTGGTGACACTGTTGGGGATTTATTCAAAATTGAAGGCATACTGAACCAGCATGGCTACAACAGCATCTTGCAGCAGCATGCTATTCAATCCGGTTTGCATTTAGTTGGACCATCATTTATTTTTCAATAGGACAATGACCCCAAACACACCTCCAGGCTGTGTAAGGGCTATTTGACCAAGAAGGAGAGTGATGGGGTGCTACGCCAGATGACCTGGCCTCCACAGTCACCAGACCTGAACCCAATCGAGGTGGTTTGGGGTGAGCTGGACCGCAGAGTGAAGGCAAAAGGTCCAACAAGTGCTAAGCATCTCTGGGAACTCCTTCAAGATTGTTGGAAGACCATTTCCGGTGACTACCTCTTGAAGCTCATCAAGAGAATGCCAAGAGTGTGCAAAGCAGTCATCAAAGCAAAAGGTGGCTACTTTGAAGAACCTAGAATATAAGACATATTTTCAGTTGTTTCACACTTTTTTGTTAAGTATATAATTCCACATGTGTTAATTCATAGTTTTGATGCCTTCAGTGTGAATGTACAATTTTCATAGTCATGAAAATACAGAAACATCTTTAAATGAGAAGGTGTGTCCAAACTTTTGGTCTGTACTGTAATTTAATTTATTCACTGACCAGTGAGCAGTCCTACTCCCCGAGAAGGAGCTACACAGCGACATCAGAGAGGTGAGTATAAATAGAACCCGGGAGAACAGCTGAGCCGTGACGGGACAGTCCCGCAGAATACGGGACAGTTGGGAGCTATGGTGTCATAATAATCTTCCAGAATAAAAATATTTGTCCTATGCTGTGCGCCTGATTAATAATTATAATTGCCCCGCTTTGCATAAAATATGTCTCCCACACTTTCTCTTTCATGTTACATGGCCACCACAGTGTCCTCCCTTATTAGTTATAACCACCCCACTGTCCACCTTTATTAGCTATAACTTCCACTCTGTTTGCCCTTATCGGCTGTAACCGCCATACAATCCACCATTATTAGCTATAGACAACATTTTGTTTTGCCCTCATTAGCTATAACCGCCACACTGTCCCTATCTTTAGCACCCTCCCCAAGCTGTTTCCTTTCTATACTGGTCTACCTATTCACACTATACCATACTGTGTCCCAGCCATAGTGTCCAGTCTCTGTACTGTGCCCCTTCATCACACTTTTCTACCCTCTGCATATTCTCTCACATTCTGTGGCATCACTCTGTCCCCTTCTTTATATTGTTTCCCATAGTTTCCCCTCTCACTGTGTCCTCCCAACACGGCCCAGTAATGTTGAGCGAGTATGTTCTGTCCGAGTATGCTCGGGCCGAGCTCCGAGTATTTACAGCTGCTCGGTGATATGGTTGAATCGCTCCCGTGTGCATGATTTGCGGACTGTTTGACAGCTTTATTACATGTGAGGAATGTGTAAGAAATAGACATTCCTCACATGTAATAAAGCTGTCAAACAGTTGCAAATCATGCACACGGGAGCGATTCAACCATATCACCGAGCAGCTATAAATACTCGGAGCTCGGCCCGAGCATACTCGGCGAAAGGGTTAATAGAACATACTCGCTCAAAACTACGGCCCAGTCTCCATATTGTACCTCCTCCTGAAACTGCCCCCCAACATACTGTCCACTCACACAATCACCCCCAAATAAATCTTCCCTGTATCTTGGGCTCCATTGGAGGACTCAGCTTCTTGTCATCTTATCCTCTTCTGAGTCAAAGCAGTGACATCAGTAGCGTTATCAACTTGTCAGGAGATCTCATCACTCTGCTGCACATCGCCTTGACTCCAGAAGTGCTAGTAGTCAGAGCTTCAATTGTATTCACATCTGCCATACATTCACTCAGCTCTGCTACACACACTCACTCAACTCTGCCACACACACACATTCAGCTGTGCCACACACACACATTCTGCTCTGCTATGCACTCAGCTCTGCTGAACACACAAACTCAGCTCTGCCATTCACATGCACTCAGCTCTGCTATACATGCATTCAGCTCTACTATACAAGCATAAATTATAAAGGGAGGGAGAAGGAGCATAGCATGTGAAATAAAATGTAATCTTTATCAATTCATTTAAAATATACTGATATTAAAAGAAGACTATAGTGATATATCTTAGATCACTATTGTGTACCATGAGTGTTGATGTGTTATCTCACTGTAGTGCTCTAATAAAAAGTCCCAAAATGTAGTGGCAGGAAGTTATTAATTTAAGCCTGCCTAAATTAGATAATAGCCAAAGTCCCTTAAATGTTACAATTGGCCAATAATTGTTACAGCGGTGACAAGCCCGCTGATATAAGTAAATAAAAAAGCTTCATCTATGTAATTAATGTGATGAGCATATACGGCAAGTGTATATAAATGAATGCAACGCTTCATATGAGGGAATGCATGTGTTGTTGTTGATTCATAAATAGCTTGGCAAAATTTGCATTAATATGATGAAATACTTATAGGGCTGATATTGGATAATTGGTGATTTGATGTTTCTGTAAGAGCTCTATAATTAAACAGATGTAATATTATGATGTTCAAAAAGTACTAACATCTGTTAACAAAGTGCAAGAATGAATATACTGTTATAATGAATTGTAACAGGCTGTCAGAAACAGACTGCTGCGAGATGCAGCAGTGTTCAGCCTGCTATGCCACCTGTGAAGCCTCAACGCTGGATCACAAGCACTGAGGCATAATGTCAGCCCGAAAATGGCATTCCACGTGGCTATGGGAATACTGCATATCTCCGCTATTGCTACGATAGGGCAGCAGATAAGTGTCAGTCTAACTGTCCCTTCCGGTCGGAAAGTGAAGGAACTGCGAGCGCAGGTCATCCATCCTCCCAGTGATGGTCTCCTTGCTAGAGATAGGTTGCATCTTATGAAAACAGGAAAACACATATTTGGTAGACGCCTTGCTACACTTATCAGGAGAGCTTTAAACTAGAGCATTATGGGATGGGCAGGAAAAGTATGCAGCTAATGAATTATTTTAAGAACCCTGCTATTAGAAGCGGAAATAAAGAACAAAGACAACAAATGCTGACTGAAAATATAGGAGCAAGAGAAACTAACTAGAAACTAAAATGTGTCTATACAAATGCACAGAGCATGGGAAACAAATAAACTGCGATCATAGGCATCACTGAAACTTGGTGAGATGATACACATACATATAAACCTTGAAGGCTACAACTTATTTATAGCCTAACAAGAGGGTAGGAGGTGTTGCATTGTATGTTAGGAAAGCGTATATCTCTACAGAAATCCAAGCTTCAGAGAATGGTAGCTCTGTAGAAATTGTTTAAGAATACAAGGAGAGAAGAACAGAAAATACACTATTGTAGGTGTTTACTATAGCACAGACTAAAAATATGGATGAAATGAGATGTCTTTGTTCTCAAAAATTACAACATAGCGATCATGAGAGATTTTATCTATCCAGCTATTTGTTGGGAATCTCTATCAGGCAATAGTAATGGTTTCAGAAAATTATTATCTTCTCTCTCTGGCAACTTTATCTTTCAAAAGGTAGAAGAGAAAACAAGAGGATCTGCCATCTTGGACCTAATTCTTATCAACAGGGAGGAAATGGTTGAGGAAGTAAAGGTGGCTGGGAATTTAGGAGGCAGCGATCATGCTATCCTTGAATTTTGGATTACAAGAGGAGGAAAACCTGCGAGGACTCAGACTGTAAGGTTGGACTTCAGAAAAGCAGATTTTAATGAATTCAGAAAAAGGGTAGAAAAGGTCCAATGGCTGGATGTTCTAAAGGATAGAAATGTCCAAGGATGGGAGATTTTGCTAAATTAAATTCTCACTGCACAATCAGTAACAATCCCAAAAAGAAGGAAGAATTGGAAGGATTTAAAGAGACCAGGATGGATGAACACAGAGCTTAAACACTTGCTAAAAAGGAAAAAAGAAATGTATATCAAATGGAAAGAGGGGGGGCATAGCTAAAGAAGAATATATTGCTGTCTGCAGGGAATGCAGGGCAAGTGTTAGAAGAGATAAAGCCAGTAATGAAGTGAAGCTTGCAAGGGAGACCAAAAGCAATAAAAAAGCAAAAGAAAAGTCAAAGATGCTATAGAATTTTTACAGGATGAAAAGGTTGAAGTGGTCAAAAATGATGTTGAAAAGGGCAAACTTTTAAATTTCTATTTTGCATCTGTTTTGTCTAAGAAAGCAAATGTAACATCAACTGATCTTCACTGTGCTATCAAAGGAATAAAAAAATCCACACTATCTATTAACAGAGAGTTGGTGAGGGAACACTTAGCTAATTAATATAAATTTAAATCTCCTGGTCCAGATGAATTACATCCTAGGGTACTATGCAAATGCTTCTCTGGGAAATAAAAGCCAAACCAGGAATCTCAATTTGCAGATACTGTGTTTCGGGGCACTAGTTTTGCTTTTATCCTAAATCATGTGCCAAGGCTTGTTAGAGAGTCAATATTGACTTTTAGGATTGCTACTTCCTATAGGTGGCACTAGAGCTCTATTCCTCTTCCTCTCTGAAGAGGCAATTTACATATTTCACAGAGGAGCATTGCGCTTAAAAGTCTCCTCACCTTGGCATTTTAAGCTTAACATGTCACTCTCTGCAAGGAGAAACGTTACCCCTTGGATCCCGGTCAGACGCCTCTCACCCACCCAAACCAGATCTCACACTTAGCACTGATGAGGGGTAGTACCCTGAAATATAGTGTCTGCATGTTGAGATTACTGATTTGGCTATTATCCTAAATCATGTGGCAAGGCTTGTTAGAGAGTCAATATTGACTTTTAGGATTGCTACTTTCTATAGGTGGCACTAGAGTTCTAGTCCACTTTCTCTCTGAAGAGACAATTTGCATATTTCCCAGAGGAGCATTAAGTCTCCTCACCTTGGCATGTCAGGTTTGACATCTCACTCTTCGCAAGAAGAAACGTTACCCCTTGTATCCTAGAGTACTGAAAGAGATAGCAGATGAAATTGCACAAGCCAGAATCTTTAAAAATTCCTGGAGAGCAGGAGAAGTGCAAATGTTGTCCCTATCTTCAAAAAAGGAAAAAAGATGGAGCCAGGAAATTACATGCCAGTGAACCTTATTTCTATACCAGGAAAGATCTTTGAACAATTTATTAAACATATGTATGTAATTACATGGATAAGAATACAGCAATTAACCAGAGCAAGCATCGGTTTGAAGCAAACAAGTCATGTCAGACTAATCTAATTTCCTTCTATGATGGAATCACTGACTGGGTGGATAAGGGAAATTCAATAGATATAGTATATCTCAACTTCAGCAAAGCATTTGATAAAGTATCTTATACTATCCTTATTGAAAAAAATGGCCAAGTATGGGATTGACAAGGCTACGGTTAGGCGGATTCATAACTGGCTCAGTAATCGTACTCAAAAAGTGGTAATAAATGGTTGCACATACAATTGGAAGATTGCTTCAAGTGGGGTACCACAATGCTCTGTCCTGGCCACACTGTTGTTCAACATTTTTATAAATGATCTAGATAAGGGAACTGAAGGTAAACAACACACATTTACAGACAATGCAAAGCTTGGAAGGATAGCGAACACTAGAGAAGACAGAGAAAGGATTCAGAAGGATCTAGATAAGCTTGAACAATGGACAGCGACTAATAAAATGGTATTTAACAGGGATAATGCAGGATTCTACATCTGGGCAAGAAAACGAAAATGACATCTACAGAATGGGAGGAATAGAACTAAGCAACAGCACGTGTGAAAAAGTCCCTTCCAACTCTAGCATTCTATGATACTATGATTCATTAGATTTGCCCTAGCTCAGGTTAGGCTGGTTGTCCCTCAACTGCACTAAGCCTAAAGTACAGATCAGGACTAAGTCTCCAACGCGCGTTTTGCCATTGTATGTCAGCTTTTTCTAAGGGTGGGATCGGCCGCATTTGCAGTCTATTTAAACGCACTCCCTTGATTGACAGTTGAATACATTGCAGTTCATTCACAAATCTTGTCATTATTAAATTTACCACAGTGTATTCTATATAAAGAGAGACACTAAATCATATTCAGAATTCCTTATTTAAAAGCAGCTCTTCCACACACACATACTCTTAGCTCTGTAATATACTTACACAGCTCTGCCACATATACACTCACTCAGGTATGGTATATATGCACTCAGCTCTGCCACAGATACACTCACTCAGATCTGCCACACATAAACACACTCAGCACTGCTATACAATCACTCAGATCTGCCTCAAATACACTCTCTCGGCTCTGCTATAATCTCACTTTACTCTGTTATACTCTCACTTTACTCTGCTATATACACATTCGGCTTTGCCATGCATACACTCACTCAGCTACACAGATGCTGCTGGAGTAGCGAAATGGTATTACCTCAGACCACTGCATGAGGTGGGATTCTAATCTCACCTTATAACAAAAATGGCCGGGTGACACCCACCAGCTCACTGCAAAGGGAACAAGTGCCCCAATTGCCCCCTTCCCCCAGTTATGGGTCTGATATATATATATGTGTGTGTGTATAGAACTTCTGCAAAAAATAAAAACATAATAAAAGTTAAGACCCCTCCACAAAAAAAGATGAAGAAATCTGATTTTTTTCATATACAATATATATTAATACTTACATAAAACAAAACAACTTCATGTATGAGGTGTCACAGGGCTGTAATAATTTCACAAATTCATTCACTGGGTTATTTGGCATGAATCATAAACTGTGAAAAAATGTAAACAATAGAAAAAGTAAACTAAACTTTATTCTTTTTTCTATATCTGCAATGCAAAAAAATGTACCCCAAAAACAAAAAAATTATAGAATTACAGAAATTGTGTCACATTAAATAATGACTCTTACTGCCACCTCAGTTAAAAAATAAAAAAAAGTTATGGCTGCTGAAAAGCAGAGAGGCAAAAATGAAAAAATAAAATGGTCGTTCATTAAGGCCTTTTCATTTGGTTTATTAAGAGTTTACGCACAAGTGGTACAGGCGGGTCCCCAGCATAGACTGATTTGCACCCATTCTCCCTTTCATATGTCCCTTTATTTTAGTTTACCTCCTCTATTTATATTATACCAGCTGTGGTTATTGGGAAACCATTATTAATTTCATACGGTTACTTAATGAGCTACTAAAGTCTTTTTGTAGCAGTTTGAGTTGTTAATGTATTTCTCCTGTTTCTCCAGATGGTGGTGCTAGAGATTTGTTTTCTACTTCATTAGGTTTTTTTTTATGGAACGCACATAAATAATCCTTTAAAAATAGTTTAGCATTTAAAAATCTCTACATGTTGGAAAGGGTTAATGTTACACTCGTAAATCTATGCTACCCATCAGGCATCTTTCATAACTACTGTACGTTAGTCAGTATAAGCATATAAGTATACACTAAACAGCAAAAACAGCCAAAGTACATCCTGTATATTATGCTGCAATTTATTCTCATTTTGAAGTTATTTTAAATACAGATTCATGAGAATGTTACAATGCATACAGACAATACAAGCAATTTCACTCTCCTATAAGCCCTAAATCTGAGATGCAAAATGTGAATAGTGTAAACTGCCAAGGTTGTTCACTTGTATATTTAAAAAGGTTTAAAGGGAATCTGTCATCAGGATATCACACCCAAAACTATTATATGGGCATGTAGCTCTTTCAAAGACAAGTCCACATGGCCAATCAGTTCCTCCATTACTGAGAAATCAGCATTTGCATTGACATGTAAATGAGGCTGTAGATCTGAAGCCTGTGTCACTCCTGCTCTATTCACCACCCTTTGCCACCTCCAACTGCTTGACTGACAGCCTCTATGCTGTGTAATTTCAGGCAAAGGAGTCATTAGTCAAGCAAGGGTGAGCTGGGTTAGAAATTAAGCTGGAATCTACAGATCTACAGCCTCATTTACAGATCTACAGATCTGCAGCCTCAGCTACAGATCTACAGATCTGCACCCTCAGCTACAGATCTACAGCCTCATTTACAGATCTACAGATCTGCAGCCTCAGCTACAGATCTACAGATCTGCAGCCTCAGCTACAGATCTACAGATCTACAGCCTCATCTACAGATCTATGGATCTAAAGCCTCATTTGCATATCATTTCAAATGCCGATTTTTCAGGAATGGAGGAACAGACTAGCCATATAAAAATATTGCTGGACTTGTCTGTTAAAGAGCTAAACTCACAAATATTTTTGTTTTGTTTTTTTGAAGGGGGAGAAAAAATCCTCCTTTAGAGGAATTCTATCACCAGGCTTTTGCTGCCTAATCTGAGAGCAGTTTAATGTAGAGACAGAGGCCCTGATCCAAGTGATGTGTCATTTACTAGGCTGTTTGCTGTAGTTTTGATAAAATCACTGTTTTATCAGCAGGAGATTACCGCTAGAGGATTAGTACACCTGCTGTAAGTCCTCCAAATTCATAAGATCTGTATATACATGCCCCCACCACTGACTGACCACTTTCTATTTATGCACAGTGTACACAGAATGTTGTCAATCAGTGGAGGGCAAACTTATAAAGATACTTGAAATTTATCAGTCAGCAAAGAGTACAAATAATTTTTCCAAGGCATTAGATACAATATGGAACTCTGTGAAGACAGACATCAAGAATTGGCTTAAATTTGATGAAATGACAAGAAAAAAATTGGTGTGGGAGACTTTCAAGAGGCTTAAAACAATATTAAAGACGCTGCAAGAATTTCAGGTAATCACTAGTGTTGAGCATTCCGATACTGAAATATCGGGTATCGGCCGATATTCGCGGTATCGGAATTCCGATACTTAATTCCGATACTTTTGCCATATCGTATACCGGAATCGGAAGTTCCCATAATGCAATGAGCCAGTTTCATTTTATTCAGCCAATGAGGATCCTAAGAAGTGTGGGCACATCCTGTTAGGCATGTAGGCATCTTAACTAATGGCATGGCTGTGATTGGCTGCTGAAATGATGTCATGATGCACTATAAAAGCCGCCGCCGCCATTTTGAGCTCACTCTGCTGTGAATTCAGAAAGGGATAGGACGCTGTTGTTCTGAGGGACAGTTTTAGCTACCTATTTGGTCTATTCTGCTTTACTCAAGCTACTTTATAAATCGCTGTGCCTTGCAGCGCTAGTGCACAGTTCTCTGTGCTGTTCACCGCTGTCTGCAAGGTCTCTGTGTGTGAGTGCAGCTCACCCTGTAGTGAGTGCTTCAGCCACGTCTGGTTGTAGTGCACTCAGTGTGTGTCACTGCCTCATACATTGTCCTTTTTTGCCAACTCATAATTTTTCCTGATATCTCCTATTAGTGTGGTGGTTCCATCCATATTCAGCTAAATTGGTTCCAAACACACTATATAGGAGTAGATAGAGAAATTTTTTTTGTCTTGCAGCGCTAGTGCACAGTGCTCTGCATCTGCACTGTTCACCGCTGTCTGCAAGGTCTGTGTGTGTGAGTGCAGCTCACCCTGTAGTGAGTGCTTCAGCCACGTCTGGTTGTAGTGCACTCAGTGTGTGTCACTGCCTCATACATTGTCCTTTTTTGCCAATTCATAATTTTTCCTGATTTCTCCTATTAGTGTGGTGGTTCCATCCGTATTCAGCTACATTGGTTCCAAACACACTATATAGGAGTAATTAGAGGAGCCTTTCTGCAGCATTGTGCCCTGCAGCCCCAGCCAGATTAGTATTAGCCTATTTTTTGTAGCCTCATCTATTGCATTGTAGGTTACCTTCCTACACTGTAATAGCTACAAAAAGTTTGTGATACTATCGGTATTACATCTTTGGGTACATCCAGTGTCTTTTTGTGACAAAAAAAACCTAAATAAAGTTCACCAAACACTCCACTTTACAGTTGTGTAGGCCACATTAGCTCATATTAAAGTCTAGTCCACACTTTATAAAATTAGTGTTTCTCATACCTGTTAGCAGCTGTTCAGGAATAAGCACACTAAGCCCTTAGTACTTTTCTGCCTATCTTTATCAGTCTACCAAGATGAAGAAGGCAGGGAGTAAGGCATGTGGTCGTGGTCGTGGGCGTGGGCGTGGAGTTTCTGCAGGGAGAGGACTAGAGGATTCTGTGCCTGCAGGGAGAGGACGTGGGGATTCTGTGCCTGCTGCGGGCACCAGTGACTCAGCATCCCCCAGTTTTACCAGGGAACAGTCCTTTATGGGCAGCTTTGTAGGAGCTAGCCATACCCCACTGCTGCGGGAGGACCGAATTGAAGCCGTTGTCGGATGGATGGCAGCTAACGCATCGACTTCAATTAGTTCCAGATCCTCTCAGGTCCTGAGCACTGAAGAGCACCCATCTGTCTCTTTACCACCAGCCAAATTGCCCAGGCAGTCAGAGAGCCCTGGACAGGAGCCATCTCTACTTCTGTTCTCTGAATCTCTTGGCTTGGAAAGAGGGTGCGAGCCAAGCAGAATTCGAAAATTTGAAGAAGAGGTAGTATGCAGTGATGCGCAACCGTTTTGTCTCTCTGAATCTGAAGAGGCGGGTGGGCCAGTGCCTATGGTCAGCAGCACACCTCAGTACGCATCTGATGATGAGACTCAGGTGCCACTTTCTGGTGCGTACTGTGCTGTTGAGACTACCCAGGAGAAGCAGTTGTTTGAAGAGGGTGGTGTAGATGATGAGGTCCTTGACCGATCATGGCGTGAGGGACAGGAAGGTGATGGGAGCAGCTCTGAGGAAGAGATTCCCTGAACAGCCCAAAAAGGAGGGAGAGGGAGGGGGCAGACTTGGTTGCCTGTAGCCTCCACTTCGGCACCCATTAGGAGCATGGCTCTTCCAAAATCCAAAGCGGGCGCTCCCAAGACTTGCAGTGCCTGGTCCTTTTTTGACACAGTTGCAGATGACATTTGCTTTGTCAAATGCAAGCTGTGTAATCAGAAGGTGAAAAGAGGGGAAAGTGTCAGCAACCTCAATACCACAAATATGTGGAAACATGTGCGGACCAAGCACGTGGTGGAGTTACAAAAACACACTGAAGACCTAGGCCAGCCTACAGCGCCACCTACCACCTCTTCAGCTCGTGTTGTAGCCTCTTCCTCCAGCTCACACACAGCTGGTTCGGCTTCCTCACAGGATCGCCATGGAAGAATCTCTGGCATTGTTGTACAGAGACACAGTGTAATTCCACCCACAGCACCACTTTCCCAGTCATCCTCACACTCCCAGGCCAGTCTACAGCCATTGTTAGCACAGGCATGGGAGAAAAGGCGCCCATACTCGGCAAACCACCCCCGAGCACAGGCTCTGAATGCTGGCATTGCTAAACTACTGGCCCTTGAAATGCTATCATTCAGGCTGGTGGAGACTGACACATTCCATAACTTTATGGCATTGGCAGTCCCACAATACATCGTGCCCAGCCGCTTTTATTTCAGCAGGCAAGCCGTCCCTGCCCTGCAACATCATGTGGAGGGAAAAATTAAACATGCGCTACAAAACGCCGTCAGTAGCAAGGTCCATCTGACCACCGATGCGTGAGCCAGTAAGCATGGACAGGGACGATACCTTTCCCTCACTGCCCATTGGGTAAATGTTGTGGAGACGGGTACAGATCTTGAGAGTGGCGCTGTATGTGTTCTGCCAACTCCAAGGATTGCAGGAATCCAGTCTGTACACATTGACTCCTCCTCATACTCCAGTTCCTCTGAATCAGCGCTGCAGGAGCCGTCACGGTCTACCTCCACATCGACCCATGAACGGTTACCTGTTATGATGACCGATATGAGCACAGCCGTGGCCAAACGTCAACAGGCCGTATTAAAATTAATTTCTTTGGGGAATCGAAGCCACACAGCGCAGGAGCTCTGGAATGCCATCAAGCAGCGGAGCGACGTGTGGTTTGTGCCAGTGAATCTCCAGCCAGGCATGGTAGTGTGTGACAATGGCCGAAATCTGGTGGCAGCTCTGGGCCTAGGCAACCTCACTCACATCCCATGTCTGGCACATGTGCTCAACTTGGTCGTGCAGAGTTTTTTGAGGGACTATCCGGATCTTGATGCACTGCTTCACAAGGTCCGCATAGAGTGCGCTCACTTGCGGCGTTCCAGCAACGCAAGATAACGCATTGCAGCTCTGCAGCGCCGATTACGTCTTCCGGAACATCGCATCATATGTGACCTACCCACCAGGTGGAATTCAAAGTTACATATGTTGGAGAGGTTGTGTGAGCAGCAGGCAGCAGTAATGGAGTACCAGCTGCAGCAGGCGCAAACAAGTCGCAGTGCGCGCCGTTCACACTTCACCACCACTGAGTGGGCCTCTATGAAGGACATTTGCCACGTTTTGCGTGCCTTCGATTATTCCACGCGGATGGCGAGTGCAGATGATGCACTAGTCAGCATGACTATCCCACTTATCTGCCTGCTTGAAAAAACACTGCAAGCACTAAGGGACGAGGTTTTGGAAGAGGTGGAGGATGAGGAGTCACAAATGCCATCTGCTTCTCTAGAGTCTGCGCAACGTGGTTCCTCACAAAGGCCTAGGCAGGGGACACTTTGTGAGGAGGATGAGGAGGAGTCAATGGATGAGGAAGACTTCTGTCCAGAGGAGGGAGGTACACAATGCTCTAGTAGTCAGTATCTAGAGCGAGGGTGGGGTGATGCAGAGCAGGCAGAGATCACGCCTCAAACAGGGGACAGCGTTTCTTGGCCAGTTGGCAGTCTGCAGCACATGGTTGATTTCATGCTGCAGTGCCTGAGAAACGACCACCGCCTCGCCCACATTCTCAACACGGCTGATTATTGGCTGTCCACCGTACTAGATCCTCGCTACCGGGACAACTTACAAAGCCTCATAACACCATTGAACTGGGAGCGTAAAACGCGGGAGTACCAAGACGCACTGGTGCATTCCATCATGTTCTCCATTTCAACCGAGAGCAGTGCTGCTAGTGCTTTACAAAGCAGCTCAGTGCGTCGAGGCAGAGGAGGAAGCTCTGCTCAAAGAGGGAGCAGAAGCAGCGCCTCAGCGCAAGGCAAGACCAGTATGGCCGAAATGTGGCAAAGTTTTGTGTCCCCGCCGCCACAAATGTCTACACCATCACATACGGCTCCAGTCAGCAGGAGGCAACGTTTCCGTCAGATGGTGACAGACTACATGTCTTGCCCTCTTAGTGTACTCCCAGACGGCTCTTCTCCCTTCAAATTTTGGGTCTGTAAGCTGGTTACATGGCCAGAGCTTAGTCAGTATGCATTGGAGGTGCTAGCTTGCCCTGCTGCTAGTGTTTTATCGGAACTAGTGTTGAGCGAACATGCTCGACACTGCTCGGTACTCGCCCGAGCATCATGCTACTCGGGATGTTCGGCGAGCACCGAGCATTTCCGGGTTACTCGGGCGGGAGCTTGGGTCTCCGCCCTGCATGTTTGGCGCTCTTTACAGAGCCAATGAACATGCAGGGATTGCCAGCCAGTCACTGTAATGCCGCAGCCATGTTGTTTGTGGGCATTACAGTGATTGGCTGGCCGCACAGCGTCACCTCGAGTATTTAAAACCGGGCGCCGCCATCTTGGACACAGTCGCTCCGGATCAGACAGTGTAGGGACAGCGCTGCTGATTTAGGGAGAGATATATCCTGCAAAATAGTTAGTGTAGGGTCTGTAAAGGCTGCCAGATCAAACAAACAGTCCTTCTCAGGACTAATATCCATCCCATCAGGCAGGCAGGCAGGCAGGCTGTATAGGAGACGCAGTGGTTATACCAGCAAACGCTGCATTACAGTCCTGTGTGCTGCTCCTGTTGATGAAATTGCTGGACTTAGCTCCAGGTCCCGGGGGCCAGGAAAAATCCTTTTTTTTTATCTAAATCCTCTTTTTTTTTTCCTCCTTCACAATGTACAAATACCCATCTTATTAACCTTTTGGTGCCCCCCCCCCCCAAAAAAAAAAAGTGTGCCTCTGATTTTTCAGACACAAATATATCTGTTGAAAATAGTCTGGTGTAGGCCAGAGAAATAGAAGTGTGTTTTTGCAGTTCTATGGGCCATTTGTATCTAAAAAAAACAGTTTGAGTGTGTCGCTCACTGTTCAGCCGCAAATATATATATATTTTAAAAAGCCTGGTATACACCAGTAAATTATTACTGTGGTTTTGATGTTCCACGGTTAAACATCTCTATTATCCTGTTTTTGGCATTTTTTGCTGTATAAAAATAATAAGTGTCTCCCTGATATTTCAGACACAAATATATCTGTTGAAAATAGTCTGGTGTAGGCCAGAGAGACAGAAGTGTGCTTTTGCTGTTCCACGGTAAAAAATCTCTATTATCCTGCTTTTTGCATTTTTTGCTGTAAAAAAAAAAAAAAATAGTGTCTCCCTGATTTTTCAGACACAAATATATCTGTTGAAAATAGTCTGGTGTAGGCCCGAGAAATACAAGTGTGGTTTTGCAGTTCCACGGTACAAACCTCTGTATTATCCACTTTTGGGCCATTTGTATCTAAAAAAAACAGTTTGAGTGTGTCGCTCACTGTTCAGCCGCAAATATATATATATTTTAAAAAGCCTGGTATACACCAGTAAATTATTAATGTGGTTTTGATGTTCCACGGTAAAACATCTCTATTATCCTGTTTTTGGCATTTTTTGCTGTATAAAAATAATAATAGTGTCTCCCTGATTTTTCAGACACAAATATATCTGTTGAAAATAGTCTGGTGTAGGCCAGAGAGACAGAAGTGTGCTTTTGCTGTTCCACGGTAAAAAATCTCTAGTATCCTGCTTTTTGCATTTTTTGCTCTAAAAAAAAAAAAAATAGTGTCTCCCTGATTTTTCAGACACAAATTGGTAAAAAATCTCTATTATTCATGTTTTGGTAGTTTTTTCCGTAAAGAAAAACAGTAGTGTCTCCTGACTGTTGTGACACAAAAATATATCTGTTGAAAATAGTCTTGTGTAGGCCCGACATCCCAGTGTGGTTTCGCAGTTCCACGGGTCAAATCGCTGTACTATCCAGTTTTGGGCCTTTGGTATCTAAAAAAAAAAGCAGTTTGAGTGTGTCGCTCACTGTTCAGCCGCAAATATCTCTATTTAAAAAAGTGTGGTATACCCCAGTAAACAATAACTGTGGTTTTCCTCTTCCACGGTTCTAATCTACTCTTTATTACCCTTTTTCCATTGATAGTGCAAGTGTAAGCTATTTTGCTTCATTTACAATGGGCAAGGCGCATGGCAAGGGACGTGGAAGTGGACGTTCTGGTGATGGTTCGTGCAGAGGACGGGGCCGTGGCCAAGGTGAAAATGTGCCACAACCAACAGCCACATCTTCTCGCTCCCACTTTTTGACTGAATTACTAGGGAAGCACAGAACAACACCAGTATTGAGAACTGATCAGTGTGAACAGGTTATTAATTGGATAGCAGACAATACTTCCAGTTACCTGGGCACCACCACCTCCGGTCTGTCTTCCACACGGTCAACTCTTAGTAGCCGTGAGTCTCGACTGCATACTCCTCCTCACCCTGATGCTCCTTCCTCCCACCATGCCGAGTGTCGTCAGACAGCAAGTGATCCCACACTTGGACACTCTGAAGAGCTGTTCACTGGTCCATTTCCATATTTGGGCCCCTCGCCTGATACGCTTGAAGTGGTGGAAGAGGAGATCCCATGTTGCGATGCCCAAATATTTGAACAGCCACAGCCACAGGAAGTCGACGTTGGCAATCTGTCACAAGAGGTGGACGATGACGAGACACAATTGCCAGGAAGTGAGGAGGAGGATCGTGGTGCGCAAGTGGAAGAGGAGGAGGTGGTGGATGATCTAGTAACTGACCCAACGTGGAAGGAGGACATGCAGAGTGAGGCCAGCAGCACACAGGGGGAGGGAAGCAGAGTACCCCAACAGGCAGGAAGAAGCAGTGTGGTGGCCGGAGACAGAAGGCAGGCAACCGTTCCCCGTAACACCAACACGAGGGACGTTGCCAGTACAAGCGGTAGGTCTTCCAGAGTCTGGAATTTTTTTAAAGACTCTGCTGATAACCCCAAAAAGGCCATATGTTCCACCTGCCATGCCAGCATCAGCAGGGGTGACAAAACTACCAGCCTGACCACCACCAGCATGATCAGGCACATGGCAGCAAAGCACCCGACTTTGTGGGGCGAAACCCAGGGTCCACGACCAGTGTCAGCGGGTGTCACCACTGCTTCTTCCACTGTTGTGCGTGCAATAGAACCCCCTGTTGTGTGTGCAAGGCAATCCCCTGTCCATACTGCATGTAAAGATGCCCCCTCCTCTCAGTCTTCACTTGTTATGGCAGTTTCTCAAGAAACAGCATCAATGTCCACGTCCACGTCCCACCGCAGCGTTCAATTGTCCATATCCCAGACCTTTGAACGAAAGCGGAAATTCGCAGCTAACGCCCCACAGGCCACAGTCGTAAATTCGCACATTTCACGACTGCTTGCATTGGAAATGCTGCCTTTTAGGCTGGTGGAGACGGAATCCTTCCGCAACCTTATGGCGGTGGCCGTCCCTCGGTACTCGGTCCCCAGCTGACACTATTTTGCCCGGTGTGCCATCCCCGCACTACACAAGCACGTGTCCCATCTGCCGTGCCCTCAACAATGCAGTTACTGGGAGAGTCCACCTGACAAAAGACACGTGGACAAGTGCTTGTGGCCAGGGACGGTACATCTCTCTGACGGCACACTGGGTAAACATAGTGGAAGCCGGGACCCAGTCGGACCTTGGGACGGAACACATCCTCCCCACACCGAGGATTGCGGGCCCTATGTCAGTCAGAGTTGCCCCCACAGTATACAGCTCCTGCGCATCCTCCTCCTCCTCCTCCTCCTCATGTTCAGCCTCCATCTCAGATATCACCACATCAGTTACAAGCTGGAAGCATTGCAGTACTGCCTCCGCCAAGCGGCAACAGGCTGTGCTGAAACTCATAAGCTTAGGTGATAAACCTCACACTGCTTGTGAGTTGTGGACAGCTGTGAAAGAGCAGGCAGATTTGTGGCTGAGACCACTGAACCTACATCCCGGCATGGTCGTGTGTGACAATGGCCGTAACCTGGTGGCGGCTCTGAGGCGAGGTGAGATCACACACGTACCATGCCTGGCTCATGTGCTTAACCTCGTGGTTCAGCGGTTTCTTAAATCGTACCCCCAGTTGCCAGATCTGCTCGTGAAAGTACGCCGCCTGTCAGCTCATTTTCGCAAGTCGGCTACAGCTTCCGCCGCCCTTGCTGTGTTGCAGCAGCGTTTGCAGCTTCCGGCACACCGACTGGTGTGTGATGTCCCCACACGTTGGAACTCTACCCTCCACATGTTGCAAAGGATTTGTGAGCAGAAGAGAGCAGTTGTGGAGTACCAGATGCAACAAGGCCGTCAATATTCAGGTCAGACGCCACACATAAGACCTCAGGAGTGGACCTGGATGTCTGACATATGTACCATCCTGACAAACTTTGAGGAGGCCACCAAGATGGTGAGTGGCGATGATGCCATCATTAGTGTCAGCATCCCACTTGTCTGTCTTTTGCAACGCTCTCTGCAGAGAATTAAAGAGGAGGCATTGCAGCCAGAGTATGATGAGATGTATCAAGAAGCCGTAGCGGGCGATTACACACAACCCAGCCTCATCTCATCCCAACATGCATTGGGGGACAATGAGGGAGAGGAGGAGGAAGAGGAGGAAGAACAGGAGCTGCTATCATGCGTTGTAGACGGTAGTACCTGTACAAGTGTCATACCGTCGGTTCAGCGTGGGTGGCCTGAGGACAGGGGGGAGGAGGAAGAGGAGGAGGAGGAGAGCATGGTCAGTCATCATCTTGGTGAGGACACGGAAATGTTGCCCGTTACCAGTCTGGCACGCATGGCTGACTTTATGTTACGCTGCCTCAACCGTGACCCTCGCATTGTCAAAATGTTGGGTGACAGTCATTACTGGTTGGTGACACTTGTAGACCCCCGCTACAAGGAGAACTTTCACTCTCTTATTCCTGAGGTGGAGAGGTCTACAAAAATGGGGCAATACCAGAAGGCCCTTGCTGCAGAACTCTTAAAAAAATTCCCATCTGAACACGCTAGCGGCAGAGGTCACAGTTCGTTGCCCAACCAAGGCGTACAGGCGAGAGAGATGCAACTCCAATCCAGCAGAGGCAGGGGAACACTATCAACGTTCTGGGACAGTTTTCTGACACCCGCCCAGCTTACAGGCCCTGAGGTGCGGGGTACTCTCACAAGGAGTGGAAAGTTTCAAAAGATGGTGAGGGAGTAACTTGCCGATCGTACCAGCGTCCTCCGTGATTCCTCTGTGCCTTTTAATTATTGGGTATCCAAGCTGGACACTTGGAATGAACTCGCTCTGTACGCCTTGGAGGTCCTGGCCTGCCCTGCCACTAGCGTGTTATCGGAGCGTGTTTTTAGTGCCGCTGGGGGAATTATAACTGATAAGCGCACTCGTCAACTGACATTGCTGACAAGCTGACCCTTATCAAAATGAACAAGGGCTGGATTGGGCCAGACTTCTCATCACCACCAAATGACAGCAGAGTAACATAAAGTCAAATCCACTGTGTTATTTCGGGAGGTGTATTCACATGCACCGCTTCACACCCACACATGGGTATACGCTTCCTCGTTTCGGCTGTTTAATCTTCTTCTCCTTATCCTCAGCCTCCACCACCACTATACCACCAGGGTGCCAGCATTGCAAGTTCCTCCGTCCTAATTTTTGGCAGCTTTTGCTGGGAAAGCATAAGCAAATACCATGGGACACCCACTCCCCAATAATGGGACTTATGTTTGTAATATGCTGTACTGCATGGTTCTTGTAAGGGGCATTGCAAGTTGCTCCGTCCTAAATTTTGGCAGCTTTTGCTGGGAAAGCATAAGCAAATACTATGGGAGACCCACTCCCCAATAATGGGACTTATGTTTGTAATATGCTGTACTGCATGGCTCTTGTAAGGGGCATTGCAAGTTGCTCCGTCCTAATTTTTGGCAGCTTTTGCTGGGAAGGCATAAGCAAATACTATGGGAGACCCACTCCCCAATAATGGGACTTATGTTTGTAATATGCTGTACTGCATGGCTCTTGTAAGGGGCATTGCAAGTTGCTCCGTCCTAATTTTTGGCAGCTTTTGCTTGCAAGGCATAAGCAAATACTATGGGACACCCACTCCCCAATAATGGGACTTATGTTTGTAATATGCTGTACTGCATGTGATGCGCCCCCTGGGCCGTGAGTACATGTGTGTGGGATACCCGGTGCCGGGTCTCTGGGGTCTGTAGTCTCCATGGCGGTGACCCGGTCCCGTGGCTCAGGCTGGTCAAACCAGTGGCAATCTTTCTTAGGTTTTGAGGTTAATTGTCCGACTGCGCCACCCGTGGATTGCGGTCAGGGAGTACCACCACTGCGAGGCAGACCGCTGAGGCTGGTGTTGTGTGCGCAGCATAAAATGGGATAACTCCCCTCGGGAGGAGTATAGCCTCAGGGCAGTGAGTGTGGATGATGGGGGTGATGGTGCACGAGCGCAGCAGGAATGACTCAGAGTCTTTGCAGTGCAGTTCAGGGTCTTTACTGATGATTATAAGGTAGACCCTCCCGGGAGTACTGGCTAGCATAAGAGGCCTGGTCAGTCTGTGAGCAAGCAGGAGTTCCCCTGGCCAGGTGGAGTTGTAGGCCTCCCCGTCTGTCTGCACTCTTCCTGGCTACCTTGCTGTAAGCGGGTAGAAGTAGCCCACGTCCCTGAGTGTACCGTGTAGTGCTCACCCATATGGCTGGTGACTTTGGGCCTTCTGTTTGCCTCCGCTCCACGATGGCGGTGCTGGTCCCTTGCTTGTGACTGAGCCTCCGGGCTTCTATGGCCAGAGGACCTGAAATCCCCTGCCGGCTGGTTTCTGCTGCTGGATATATAAGTCCTCACAGCTTCGGACTCCTGTGTCCGGTTTCTATTGTCTTCTGCCAGGGCGAGCTCTGCTCAGCTTCCAGCCCCTGGTCTTTAGCTCCTAGCTCCTACAGAGCTCCTTGCTGTTACTTTCCCTTGCTCTCACTCTGACTCTGACTGTTCTCTGACTCACTCAACCCCGCCCCAGATCCAGTTTATAAGGGCAGAATTCTCCCCTCCCAGGACTGGGGCAGGAGGATGTTGCATGTTTAAGGGATCCTGACCAGGAAACCTCCCACTTGCTCTCCGACGTAATATCTCTATTACTGTGGTGACCAGACCCCTGGGGTGCCACACATGGCTCTTGTAAGGGGCATTGCAGTTCCTCATAATTTTTGGAAAGCCTTCCATTCACTGCTTAGGCCAACAGTGCACGGGAGACCCAGTTGCTATAAATCGAAAAAAAGGTTTAGTTAGCGCACTCTGACCTCCATGTCATTTCCAAGGGGCATTGGAGTGGCTCGAAATTTTTGGTAGGCATTGCACTCACTGTATGCCCTATAACTGTGTAGCCGAACCACTCCTTTTGCTACAGAAACATATCCTACAAGACATATCTGGTTGACTCGCCTGATATTGATGTGAATGGTCCCTGTTCCTCCTGCTCTTTCTCCTTTGCCACCACCTCATCCATCATTTATCACCTGAAGCTTTGTTTTAATGGGAGTCATAGAACTGGGATAGTAGCAGGAAAACATCCAGCAATCCTCGGAGGAGGTAGGATATGCGCCAAAACGCGAACCACCTCAGGCCTAGCCGCTACTACATACATGCGCTTGCATTCCAAGAAAACAAAGCAGATGCTAACTTCTATCATCATCATCATGCTCCTCACCTAGGCACTCTCAACTCCCCTGATGGAGAAGCCAGGGCCCACCGGAGGAGTCTGGTTTTCTGGTGGGCTCGTCCAATGCTGCCCTAATGCAGGCCAGGCTAAGAAAAGTGTGGGGGAAGGTGACAGGAGAAATCAGGGCGGCTGGGGACCGAGTATGGACACCTGGCCGCCACCTGGCGGCTGGGGACCGAGCGTGGACACCCGGCCGCCGGGCGGCTGGGGACAGAGTATGGATACCTCGCTGCCGAAGCGGCCATGAGGTAGTGGCCAGCTTCGGCCTCCTCCAAACTAAAAGGCCCCATTTCAAGTGAAAGCTAGCAGTATGGTATTGCAGCCTGCGGGTGGGTGGGTGGTTGGCTGCATATTTTCGCTTGCATTGCAAGGAATGGGGGAGGTACAATTGAACACTGCCCTGGGACAAGGACTTGCACGGGGATAGTTGCAAGTCAGCATCTTCTGATGCGGCAAGGATCACTTCTGATGGGCACACTTTTAGACAGTGACCTGGGGGTCAGAGATGCTTCCAGGGGTCTTCCCCATGCTGATCCCTTGTCTTTTCAGCACTGTATGCATGTGTCACACAGCACATGGCCAGATAAGGTTGTAAAATGTTAAAATGACATTTCCCGGTGAACGCATTTGTCACGGTTGAAAGCAATACAAAAGTGCAAAAACGCATGAAAAATGCTACTTGTGAACATAGCCCAAGGTGTGGAGGAGTATTTTTGTTTTTGGTTATTTATTTTACCTTATGCACAAGTTTGTACCCTGGAAAGGAAATTCCTTAACATATTTCACAGGAAAACCGTTTCAGTTTCGTTTTTGAACGTTTTATTGTGAGCCCGCAAAAGTGGCTTAATACCTCTGACCACGTTGTTGACAGCAGTGACCTGGGGGTCTGAAATGCTTCCAGGGGCGATCCCCATGCTGCCCCCATGTCTTTTGAGCACTGTCACTATCGTTTTGGGCACTTTTTAGGCTTTCTACAGACTGCCGGGGGTGCTGCCGCCAAAATGCTCGGGTCTCTCATAGACTAACATTGGGCTCGTTGCTCGGGTCGAGCACCCGAGTATCACGGTAAGCTTGGCCCGAGCTTCGAGCACCCGAGCATTTTAGTGATCGCTCAACACTATCAGTCGTCATCTTGGTGAGGACACGGAAGTCTTGCCCCTTACCAGTCTGGCATCCATGGCTGACTTTATGTTACGCTGCCTTAACCGTGACCCTCGCATTGTCGTTAATATTGTCTTTTTATTCCACTGCGACCTCCACCACTCTTCCAAGGGGCATTAAAAGCGTCTTGTTAAGCTACTGTGACCTCCACGTCTCTTCCACAGGGCGTTGATATTGTCTTTTTATTCCACTGTAACCTCCACCACTCTTCCAAGGGGCATTGATATTGTCTTTTTATCCCACTGCGACCTCCACCACTCTTCCAAGGGGCATTAAAACCGTCTTGTTAAGCTACTGTGACCTCCACGTCTCTTCCACGGGGCATTGATATTGTCTTTTTATTCCACTGTAACCTCCACCACTCTTCCAAGGGGCATTAAAACCGTCTTTTTAAAGCACTCTGAACTCCACGTCTCTTCCAAGGGGCATTAAAACCATCTTGTTAAGCTACTGTGACCTCCACATCTCTTCCAAGGGGCATTAAAACTGTCTTGTTAAACCACTCTGAACTCCACGTCTCTTCTAAGGGGCATTAAAACCGTCTTGTTAAACCACTCTGAACTCCACAGCTCTTCCAAGGGGCATTGACTTGTTGTTTTTAACTACCTCTAACCTCCACGACTCTTGCAACGGGCATTGCATTTCCTCCTAATTTTTGTCAGCGTTTGCTTTTCAATGCATAGGCGAACACTAAGGGAGACCCACTCCCCAATAATGGGTAGAAGGTTTTTAATACGCTGTAATCCACGTCTGTTTCAAGGGGCATTGCAGTGCCTAATAATTTTTGGAAAGCCTTCCATTCCCTGCTTAGGCCAACAGTGTACAGGAGACCCAGTTGCTATAAATGGAAAAAACGGTTTAGTTAAGGCCCTCTGACCTCCATGTCACTTCCAAGGGGCATTGGAGTGCCTCGAAATTTTTGGTAGGCATTGCATTCACTGTATGCCTTATAACTGTGTATCTGAACCACTCCTTTTGGTACAGAAACATATCCTACAAGACATGTGTGGTTGACTGGCCTGATATTGATGTGAATGGTCCCTGTTCCTCCTGCTCTTTCTCCTTTGCCACCACCTCATCCATCATTCATCACCTGAAGCTTTGTTTTAACGGGAGTCATAGAACTGGGATAGTAGCATGAAAACATCCAGCAATCCTCGAAGGAGGTAGAATATGCGCCAAAACGCTGACCACCTCAGGCCTAGCTGCTACTACATACATGCGCTTGCATTCCAAGGAACAGAAAGCTAAGGAGGTGGATGGCCTCATGATCATGAATAATTTACTCGTTGTGTAGGAGGCCGACCACTGGTGCTGTCTACCTTCTGAACTTTGTGTTGAAGCCTGATTGACGGAGGACCCGCAATCCTCTATGTCTGGAGGACGTATTGCATCCCAGTGTCCAACTGTGTCCCGGCTTCCACAATATTCACCCAGTGTGAAGGCGTCAGTGAGATGGACCATTCCTGGCTACATTCACTTGTCCACGTGTTTGTGGTTAGGCTGTCCTTCCCACTAAATGCACTGGGGAGGGCACAGGTAATGTTTTGGTATGCGCGCTTGTGTATAAGGCGCACCGCGACAAATAGGGGCAGCTGGGGACCGTTTATGGACACCCGGCCACCCCCACGCGGCTGGGGACTGTGCGTGGGCACCCGGCCGCGGGGCGGCTGGGGACTGAGTATGGACACCCGGCCGCCCCCTGGCGGCTGGGACCAAGCGTGGACACCCGGCCGCCGGGCGGCTGGGGACTGAGTATGAATACCAGGCTACCGACGCAGCCATGACGTGGTGGCCAGATTCCACCTCCACATGCCTAAAAGGCCCAATTTCAAGTGCAAGCAAGGTAGCAGTATGGTATTGCAGCCTGGGGGTGGGTGGGTGGCAGGCTGCATACTTGCGCTTGTATTGCAAGTTATGGGGGAGGTACAATTGAACACTGCCCTGGGACAAGGATTTGCACGGGGATAGTTGCAAGTCAGCATCTTCTGATGCGGCAAGGATCACTTTGGATGGGCACACTTTTAGGCAGTGACCTGGGTGTCAGAGATGCTTCCAGGGGTCTTCCCCATGCTGTTCCCATGTCTTTTTAGCACTGTATGCATGTGTCACACAGCACATGGCCAGATAAGGTTGTAAAATGTTAAAATGACATTTCCCGGTGAATGCATTTGTCACGGTTGAAAGCAATACAAACGTGCAAAAACGCATAAAAAATGCTATTTGTGAACATAGCCCAAGGTGTGGAGGAGTATTTTTGTTTTTGGTTATTTATTTTACCTTATACACAAGTCTTTACCCTGGAAAGGATGTTCCTTAACCCCTTTCCGACCTGGTCAGTAATAGTACGCACCAGGTCGGGAAGGCCGGTTCAGCGGGGGCTCCGGCGGTGAGCCCGCACTGAAGCGAGCACATGTCAGCTGATTATTGGAATTGCAATCCACCCGCGGCTGTTAACATGTTAAATCTCTGACAGTGGCATTTAACTCGCGCTTCCGGGAGTCCTAAGCCCCGCCCATCAGTGACCCCATCACGTGATCGCGGGTCACCAATGGGTGGGCATGACAACTCAGGGTCTGCAGCAGACGCCTGTGGTTGTCATGTCTCAATTGCTATGAGCGCCACCTAGTGGTCAGCGCTCATAGCAAGTGAGCATTTCTCCTGCATACAAGCGATCTGCTCATCGCTTGTATGCAGTAGAAGCAATCAGACAACTGCTGCTTCTAGTCTCCTCTGGAGACTATAGAAGAAAGCAGAAAGTGTAAAAAAAAAGTTTTAAAAAAAATAAAATAAATAAAAAATATATAAAAGTTTAAGTCACCCCCCTTTCGCCCCATTCAAAATAAAATATATATATATATATATAAAAAAAAACACATACACATATTTGGTATCGCCGCGTTCAGAATCGCCCGATCTATCAATATAAAAGAAGAATTAATACAATCAGTAAACGGCGTATCGAGAAAAAAAATTTAAACGCCAGAATTAAGTTTTTTTGGTCGCTACAACTTTGCAATAAAATGCAATAATGGGCGATCAAAACATCGGATCTACCCCAAAATGGTATCAATAAAAACGTCAGCCCGGCACGCAAAAAATAAGCCCTCACCTGGCCCCAGATCCCGAAAAATGGAGAAGCTAAGGGTCTCGGAAAATGGCGTCATTTTTTTTGTTTTTTTTAGCAAGCTTTGGATTTTTTTTTCACCACTTAAATAAAAAAGAACCTATACATGTTTGGTGTCTATGAACTCGTAACGACCTGGAAAATAATGATGGCAAGTCAGTTTTAGCAATCTGTGAACGTGGTAAAAAAAGGACCCAAAAAACAACTGTGGAATTGCATTTTTTTTTGCAGTTTCACTGCACTTGGAATTTTTTTCCCATTTTCCAGCACACGATATAGTAAAACCAGTGATGGCATTTAAAAGTACAACTCGTCCCGCAAAAAGTAAGCCCTCACATGGCCATATTGAACGAAAATTAAAAAAGTTCTGGCTCTGGGAAGAAGGGGAGCAAAAAAGGAAAACACAAAAACAGAAAGACCCATGGTCGTTAAGGGGTTAACATATTTCACAGGAAAGCACTTTCACTTTCGTTTTTGAACATTTTATTGTGAGCCTGTAAAAGTGGCTTAATACCTCTGACCACGTTGTTGACAGCAGTGACCTGGGCTGGGGGTCAGAAATGCTTCCTGGGGCGATGCCCATGCTGTCCCCATGTCTTTTGAGCACTGTCACTATCGTTTTGGGCACTTTTTAGGCTTTCTACAGACTGCCGGGGGAGCCGCCGCAAAAATGTTCGGGTCTCCCATAGACTAACATTGGGCTCGTTGCTCGGGTCGAGCACCCGAGTATCACAGTGAGCTCGGCCCGAGCTTCGAGCACCCGAGCATTTTAGTGCTCGCTCAACACTAATCGGAACGTGTCTTTAGTGCCGCAGGTGGTGTACTAACAGACCGTCGCATGCGACTATCCTCCGATAACATTGACCGGCTTACTTTTCTCAAAATGAACAAGGCCTGGATCTCTCATGAATTTGCCAGTCCTCTTCCAGAATAAATAATTGGTTGGCAACAGTATCCAGGTCTCCTGTTGTGTTCATGTTTCTACCACCTGAACTGTAATCCCTGAGCTCCAACACCGCCAGTTGGCGCTCGGAAGTGCCGTCTGCACAGTCAACACTTGCTGCCGTGTTATTGGGGTTCAGTAACGTCAGCTGTTCCCCTGCTGTGCGGACGGCAATTTCTCCTGCTCTGTCCTCATTCACACTACTACAGATTTTAAAGTTGCTCCAATTACACCTCTGGCTCCTCAGTTTTCAGTATTATCCCTGAGCTCCAACACCGCCAGTTGGCGCTCAGAAGTGCCGTCTGCACAGTCAACACTTGCTGCCGTGTTATTGGGGTTCAGTAACGTCAGCTGTTCCCCTGCTGTGCGGACGGCAATTTCTCCTGCTCTGTCCTCATTCACACTACTACAGATTTTAAAGTTGCTCCAATTACACCTCTGGCTCCTCTGTTTTCAGTATTATCCCTGAGCTCCAACACCGCCAGTTGGCGCTCAGAAGTGCCGTCTGCACAGTCATCACTTGCTGCCGTGTTATTGGGGTTCAGTAACGTCAGCTGATCCCCAGCTGTGTGTCCGGAAAATTCTCCTGCTTTGTCCACATCCACTGTACTACTGATTTAAAACTTGCTCCAATTACACCTCTGGCTCCTCTGTTTTTAGTATTTACCCTGGGCTCCAATACCGCTATTTTCTGCTCAGAACTGCCGTCTGCACAGTCAACGCTTGCTCCAGTGTTATTGGGGTTCCGTAACGTCAGCTGATCCCCAGCTGTGTGTCCGGCAAATTCTCCCGCTTTGTCCACATCCACTGTACTACTGATTTAAAACTTGCTCCAATTACACCTCTGGCTCCTCTGTTTTTAGTATTTATCCTGGGCTCCAATACCGCTAGTTGCTGCTCAGAAGTGCCGTCTGCACAGTCAACGCTTGCTCCAATGTTATTGGGGTTCAGTAACGTCAGCTGTTCCCCAGCTGTGTGTCCGGCAATTTCTCCTGCTCTGTCCACATTCACACTACTACAGATTTTAAAGTTGATCCAATTACGCCTCTGGCTCCACTCTGCTTTTAGTATTTACCCTGGGTTCCAGCACCGCCAGCTGTTTCCCAGCAGTGTCTTTGGCACGGGTACTCCCTCCTGCCCTGCCTGGTTCCAGCTGTTTCCGGGTAGTGTCAACGTCACTTTGCCTCCAATGCGTTGTCCTGTCGTGTTGCGGTCAGGTTAGCCGACTCTATGGTGCCTGCAGTTTAGGTGACTCCTATGTGGGCTACGGGATCTGGCAATGAAGGCTGGTTCCATAGTGCCAATAGGACAAGCACCTCCTGTAGGACTGTGGGTTTTGGTAACTGCGGCCGGCTCGCGGCCTTGAAACTTTTTTTTACATGGGTACCTTCTGCTACCCATCCGGGTTCCAGTACCGTCAGCTGGTTCTCGGCAGTGCCTTTGGCTTAGGTGCCTCCTTCTTGGTATCCAAGTTCCACCAACGTCTGCTGGTCCTTGGTAGTGCTTTCTGGCACAGGTACCTCCTGCTTAGCAACCGGGTTCCAGTACCGTCAGCTGGTCCTCGGTAGTTCCATTGGCTCTTGTACCTTCTGCTACCCATCCGGGTTCCAGTACCGTCAGCTGGTTCTCGGCAGTGCCTTTGGCTTAGGTGCCTCTTTCTCGGTATCCAAGTTCCACCAACGTCTGCTGGTACGTGGTAGTGCTTTCTGGCACAGGTACCTCCTGCTTAGTAACCGAGTATGAAATATGAATAGCATTGCCGCACCCCCATGCCGCAGGTGGTTTTAAATGCATCAGGATCTGACTTTCCCACACATAAGCAGATGGAGGTCTCTTAGAGAGGTATTCACATTGTTAGGTCCTGACATCGAGAAACGCCTTACCGCGGCTGTCAGGTACACATGAATTGGCCAATTTATGCGCTAAGATTTCTCATTTATTTCTACAGCAGCAATGCTATTCATATTTCATACTTCATATTTATGTGGCACCCCAGGGGTCTGGTTTCCACAGTAACAAGCAATGTTATGTCTGAGAGCAGGTGGGAGGTCTCTTGGCCAGGGATCCTGTGCATGCCACACCTCCTGCCCAGTCTTGGGAGGGGAAGACCTTCCCCTATATAAACCCGGGGCTGAAGCAGGGTTAGTGAGTCAAGGAGAGTAGAGACAAGAAACAGTCACAGGAAGAAACAGCAGAAGCTCAGTGGGAGCAATACTACTACAAGTCAGGGGCTGGCAGCTGCAGAGCTCGCCCTGACTGAGAAGCTTTCTTACCGGACCCGGCGTCCGAGGCTGTGGGGACTAACTCTTACCCAGCAGCAGAAGCCGACCGGCAGGGGATTTCAGGTCCTCAGGCCCAGAAACCCGAAGGCACGGTCACACGCGTGGGACCAGCGCCGCCATCGTGGAGCGGAAGCCATTAGAAGGCCCCGAGTCACCGGCCATACGGGTGAGCACCACACGGTACACTCAGGGACGTGGGCTACTTATATCCGCTTCTAGCAAGGTAGCCAGAAGAGTACAGTCAGTTTGGGAGGCCTACAACTCCGCCTGGCCAGGGGAGATCCCATCTGCTCAAGGACTGACCAGGCCCCGTTCGCTAGCAAGTACTCCGGGAGGGTCTATCGTTGTTACCAGTAAAGACCCTGAATTACACTGCACCGTCTCTGAGTGGTTCCTGCTACCCTCATCTTCCACGTCGGCTGCCCTGAGGCCATACCCCTCCCGTTGGGGGTTATACTATCACGCTGCACAATTCTACACCGGCCTCAGCGGTCTGCCCTGCAGCGGCAGCTCCATAGCTGCAAATCAACGGGTGGCGTAGTCGACACTCAAATAACATCTATCAAGACTGCCACACACTGAGTTGACTCCCTGGGCACGGACCGGGTCCCCGCCACTCGGAGACTACAACCCTCATCTGATCCGGTTCCGGGTAAGCCCCCGTGCGCGAGACGCTGCGCGACACAGCAGGCCCAGGGGCGCGTCAACTTTGGCGTAGTCGGCAGGATTTCGTGCCCGCAACCACCGGGTACTGCGTGCCTGAAAAAGAGACTTTTAAAACTTACCATCCGTGAAGTTTTCCCGCCATCGGTGAAGATTCCCGCCATCCGGCGCCATTTTCAGCCTTCTTCCCGCCATCTGTGAAGATTCCCGCCATCCGGCGCCATCTTCAGCCTTCTTCCCGCCATCCGTGGAGTTTTCCCGCCGTTGGACGCCATCTTGAGGACGCCGCGCGGGAAGAAGAGGGGCGTGGACTCCGAAAGCGCGCGAGAACTGAAGCCCCGCCTCACGTCCGGACGTTGCGTAAGGTCCTGGAAAGAGCCCAGCAGACGCCGACGTCACCGGAGCGCGACGGAAGGTCCTCAACCCTGATGATCTACTGCGGAGCCGCGGCCTACGGAACAGGATCATCGCAAGGTATGCCACGGTCCACTAGGGGGGAGGAAGATGTCGGATGCGGAGGAGAGCTTCATTGCCTCAACCCCTGCCAGCGCCACCGCTGCTGCAGTTATGCCCTTCACCATGCCCTATATCCCGGGAGCAGCTTGGCTACCCCAGTACTCAGGGGAGTCACATACCCTGCATGACTTTAGAGAAAAGCTGGATAGCCTCTTCCAGGTGTACCCCCTCACAGAAGAGCAAAAAGTGAGCATCCTGGTGGCCCAACTAACCGGGGCAGCCAAAAGGGAAGCAAAATCCTGGCCACCTGGGAGGAGGACTGTCGCAGGGATACTAACCCGGCTGAAGAATACCTTTGATACCCGCACCTCAGCCGAGATTAAGCTTAGATTCTACGGGTGCAAGCAGCGAGCGCATGAGAGTATAAGGGACTATGCACTAAACCTACAAGAGGCCCTGAGGGCCATTAAGCAGACCGACCCTGATGGAGTGGGAAACGAGGACAGGCTGTTGACCGAACAATTTATAGAGGGACTATATTGTAATGCCCACCGAACCCAGTTGCGGGCGATGGCCTTACAGGATCCCCATCTGGGCTTTGCACAGTTCAAGGACAGAGCCATCCGGGTGCTCCGAGAAACGGCACCGGGTGGCGTTGTGACCCACAGGCGCCCAGCTATCACTTACCACCAGGAGGCGGCGCCCTTGTCAGCAGGGCCTGTGGGAGCTGATGCGCAGGCTTTGGACAATGACCCGGCTCCAGACCTACACCATCAGGTCCAAGAGCTAGCTAAGAGCGTTGCTGCGCTAACCCGAACTGTGCAGTCTTTACAGGTTTCCACCCCAGGGAAGATCCAGCTGGCATCCGGACCGGAGGACATCCCGTGGCGTCGACCAAGGAGGACCCCACCGGCCAGAGGAAGACCCAGTGACCGATACAGCGAAGACGGACGACCCATCTGCCGCCGCTGCAATCAACCCGGACATATGGCAAGGTACTGTTCTTTAAACGGGCACAACCTGGGGTAGAGGGCCAACCCCCAGGAAAAAGATCACCAGGCCCATCGAACTGGCGCGACAGATATGTGGGAGGACGTCCAGTCTTGCCTGTGGTACTGGATGGCATTCCCATGAGTGCCCTACTGGACACCGGGTCACAGGTCACCACCATCCCGTACGTGCTCTTTAAGCAGTACTGGAATGACTCGGATATTACCCGCTACCCTGACGACGACTTGAGTATCATCGCCAGCAATGGCCAGCCCGTGCCACAGATCGGATTTAAAGAGGTGACCATCAAAATCGGTAGAGTCGAACTGGCAGCACAGGGACTGATCATTGTAGATATTGACAAACATGAGAGTCACCCAAAAATAACTCTAGGAACTAATGTAATTGAAAATTGTCTTGCAGAGGTGATTTTCCTTTTACAGCAGGTTGACAAGAACGCCAGCTCCGGCGAGCAGCGGGTGCTCCAGAAAGAGATCCGGGCACTGATGCGACGGCAACAGGTGGAACTCTCCGGCGGTGAGATTGGTAGCGTAAGAATGTGTGACCCTTTTCCTATTGCCATGCCCCTAAAAAGTGAAATGATGATTTGGTGCCGGGCAGCTATTGGTCTGAGTGGTAGAGATTACCAGGCAATGGTAGAACCAGTTTACTCAGACAGTAGGCCCACCATCTTGACAGCACGGGGGGTGGTTAATGTACGCCATGGGAGGGTGCCCGTTCGCATAATCAATATCGGGAAGAGGGAAGTGTACCTGCCCCGGTATGCCACGCTAGCCAAATTATATACCATTAACCAAAATGCTATACAATCTGTGGAACCCTTGCCTCCATCTCACCCGGAGGAAGGTAACGGCTCTAAGAAAACAATGGAGGACTGGTGTCAGCAACTACATTTGGGTACTGACTCCACTCCCTCACATCAGAAACAGGGAGTCTATCGGGTGGTTCAAGAGTACGAGAGAGTGTTTAGTAAACACCCGATAGACTTCGGGCGAGTCAAGGGGGTAGAACACCACATCCCCACGGGAGACCATCCTCCCATAAAAGAGAGGTATCGACCCGTACCCCCTGCACACTACCAACACGCCAAGGGGATGCTTAGAGACATGAAGGAGGCTGGGGTGATCAGGGATAGCTGTAGCCCCTGGGCAGCTCCACTAGTCTTAGTCAGAAAAAAAGACAACACCATGAGGATGTGTGTAGATTACCGGAAAATCAACCGTATCACACACATGGATGCGTACCCCTTACCAAGGATAGAGGAGTCATTGGCTGCTTTAAGATCTGCTAACTTCTTCTCTACCTTGGATCTCACTAGCGGGTACTGGCAGGTTCCTGTAGCAGAGGCGGACCGGGAGAAGACCGCATTCACCACCCCGATGGGACTTAGCGAGTTCACCTGCATGCCGTTCGGACTCTGCAACGCACCAGGAACCTTCCAACGACTAATGGAGTGTTGTCTGGGCCACAGAAACTTCGAGACGGTCCTGTTGTACCTGGACGATGTCATCGTATATTCCAAGACGTATGAGGACCACCTGAAACACCTGGCGGAAGTGTTCGAAGCTCTGGCGAGTTACGGCCTAAAGGTGAAACCCTCCAAGTGTCACCTCCTGAAACCAAAGGTGCAGTACCTGGGACACGTGGTGAGCGCTGACGGAGTGGCTCCCGACCCTGATAAGATCACCGCAATTAAGGAATGGCCAAGCCCCTCCAGCGTAAAAGAAGTGCGGCAGTTCCTCGGGTTGGTAGGCTACTACCGAAGGTTTATTCCCGGTTTCACAAAAAAGGCAGCACCTATGCAGGACCTCCTGATAGGCCAGTCCCGGAAGGCCAAGAACCAGAAGCCGCCCTTCAAATGGGAGGAGCTGGAAGAAGAGTCCTTCCGCCAGCTGAAGATGGCCCTCACGGGGGACGAAATCCTGGCGTACCCGGATTATAGCCAGCCCTTTATCCTCTACACCGACGCCAGTAACATCGGGCTAGGAGCCGTACTGTCCCAGATCCAGCAGGGGAAGGAACGAGTAATCGCCTACGCCAGCCGAAAGCTGCGACCCACCGAAAGGAACCCCGAGAATTACAGCTCATTTAAGCTAGAGTTCCTGGCCGTAGTATGGGCAGTCACCGAGCGCTTTAAGCATTACCTCGCTTCTTCCCGGTTCACCGTGTACACGGATAACAACCCGTTGACACACCTGGACACGGCAAGACTCGGTGCCCTGGAGCAGAGGTGGATGGCCCGTCTGTCCAACTACGAGTTCACAATCAAATACCGGGCCGGACGCTCCAATACCAACGCGGACGCCCTGTCCAGGATGCCCAACCTGCCGGACGAAGGAGAAGATCCGGAGGGACTGGAAGAAGTTGAACTCCCTGCGTTCCACCGTCATGGGACTATCCAGTACTCCCACCGGGTAAGGAGTAAGCAGGCTGCTACGTTGAACCCCTTACCTCACTACAACTGGGCGGAAACGCAAGACAGCGACCCTGCCGTCCGACTGGTGAAGGAGATGCTGACTCGCCCGGAGGCTTGCCTTGAACCAGACGCTCCGGAGGAAGCCAAACAACTATGGGCAGAGAGGAGTCGACTGTTCCTTTACAAGGGGAAGTTGTGCCGCAGAATGGTTAACTCCCGGATGCATGAACTACTCTGGCAAGTAGTGGTGCCACGAAGAGACGCAGCCATGGTGATGGAGGCATACCACGACGGAACTGGACACTTCGGGTGGAAGAAGCTGGAGTTCCTGCTGCGCGAGCGATTCCACTGGGTAGGCATGAGGGGAACCATTGAGAAGTGGTGCAGAGACTGTGGCCCGTGCAACCTAAGAAGGAAGGACCGTGCCAGCCAGAAGACTCCCCTGCAGTCCATCGTCACCCGGCAGCCGTTGGAACTGGTAGCCTTGGATCATGTAAAACTGACCCCAAGCAGAAGTGGCTACGTCTACGCACTAACCATCGTGGATCACTACTCCCGGTTCTTGGTTGTCGTCCCCGTCAAGGACTTAACAGCTCGAACAGCAGCGAGAGCCTTCCAGCAGCATTTCTGCCGTCCACACGGGTACCCGGACCAAGTGTTGACAGACCAGGGACCTGCCTTTGAAGCGGAGGTCTTCCAAGAATTCTGCACTCTGTATGGCTGCCGGAAGATAAGGACGACACCCTATCATCCGCAAACTAATGGACTTTATGAGAAAATGAACCAGGTGGTAATGGATCTTCTGAAAACGTTGCCCCTGGAAGAACGCAGTCTGTGGCCTGAGAAGCTGCCCGATCTGGTGGACCTATACAACCACATCCCGGTAGGTTCCACCAACTGTACCCCGGCTTACCTAATGAGGGCAAGACCTGGTAAGTTACCTGTTGACCTGGAAATGGGAGTCCTGACACCCGAGGACACTTCACCAGAAGCAGACTGGGACACAGAGAGGCAGCAGCAGTACCGGAGAGTACAGGAGAGCGTGGAGCGAAGTCTCTGTCAGGCTAGGGAAAGACAAGAGAAAACTTACAACCAGTATGCTCCCGCTGTTCCCCTGGTACCCGGAGAGCAGGTCTTGAAGAGGAAGAGACGGCTCCACAAGTTGGACGACCAGTGGGAGAAGGACCCGTACACCGTACTGCCCTCAAGCCACGAGAACCCGAAGGTTTGTACCATCAGTAAAGACGGAGGGGAAACTACAGCCATTGTATCCCGGGACCACCTGAAGAAGTGTCCCGAACAACTAAGGAACCCTGAAGAGGAACAAGAAGACCATCGACCCGTAGAGGAAAGGGAAGATATGGTTAGTACTGTGCTCGGGGACTTCCCTCGGTCTTGGACTCAAGTCGATGGTGCAGTTGTGGTACCCGTACTCACCTTCCTCCAACCAGCATCCCAAGCACCTACGAAGCAACAGGTAGAGCTGGAAGAACAGCCGGTCCAGGAGGCAGAAGACCCCACACCCGCAGACCAGGAGGATCAACCCTCTGCTTGCAGTGAGCCTGCCATATCCCTAGTGAGCCAAAGAGCCGGTAGACAGCTGCCCAGTTTACCCTTGACAGCTCCTACACCCTGTAGTTCAGGGCTAGACAGTCAGCTCCGTAGGTCCACTAGGGCCACTAGAGGCCAGTTACCCGCACGCTGGAGGATTTAAAGTGTATAAATTGTTTTATTTATGTTTACCTGTGTATTGTTGCTTGTGTATAATTTTGTGTTTCTAGTTATTTTTAGGAATCCTTGGTGGATCTACCGGGAATCCTTGTACAATTAGTTGGAGCGTAACCCAGGATGGACTAGAGACTGTTAAGGACTCGGGGTAGGACAGACCCCTACCTGGTTACGTCTCCCTGTTTAGGTGAAATGGACACCTTTGTTTCTTCAAAGACTGCACCCGGTTACGGACATGCCGTGACCACCTTTATGTGTTTCTTTATTGTATTGTTATTGTTATATCTTGTTATGTTTTTCTAAAATATGTTTAGTCCCGGAGTACTAAATTTCACTAGGGGGGAATGTGGCACCCCAGGGGTCTGGTTTCCACAGTAACAAGCAATGTTATGTCTGAGAGCAGGTGGGAGGTCTCTTGGCCAGGGATCCTGTGCATGCCACACCTCCTGCCCAGTCTTGGGAGGGGAAGACCTTCCCCTATATAAACCCGGGGCTGAAGCAGGGTTAGTGAGTCAAGGAGAGTAGAGACAAGAAACAGTCACAGGAAGAAACAGCAGAAGCTCAGTGGGAGCAATACTACTACAAGTCAGGGGCTGGCAGCTGCAGAGCTCGCCCTGACTGAGAAGCTTTCTTACCGGACCCGGCGTCCGAGGCTGTGGGGACTAACTCTTACCCAGCAGCAGAAGCCGACCGGCAGGGGATTTCAGGTCCTCAGGCCCAGAAACCCGAAGGCACGGTCACACGCGTGGGACCAGCGCCGCCATCGTGGAGCGGAAGCCATTAGAAGGCCCCGAGTCACCGGCCATACGGGTGAGCACCACACGGTACACTCAGGGACGTGGGCTACTTATATCCGCTTCTAGCAAGGTAGCCAGAAGAGTACAGTCAGTTTGGGAGGCCTACAACTCCGCCTGGCCAGGGGAGATCCCATCTGCTCAAGGACTGACCAGGCCCCGTTCGCTAGCAAGTACTCCGGGAGGGTCTATCGTTGTTACCAGTAAAGACCCTGAATTACACCGCACCGTCTCTGAGTGGTTCCTGCTACCCTCATCTTCCACGTCGGCTGCCCTGAGGCCATACCCATCCCGTTGGGGGTTATACTATCACGCTGCACAATTCTACACCGGCCTCAGCGGTCTGCCCTGCAGCGGCAGCTCCATAGCTGCAAATCAACGGGTGGCGTAGTCGACACTCAAATAACATCTATCAAGACTGCCACACACTGAGTTGACTCCCTGGGCACGGACCGGGTCCCCGCCACTCGGAGACTACAACCCTCATCTGATCCGGTTCCGGGTAAGCCCCCGTGCGCGAGACGCTGCGCGACACAGCAGGCCCAGGGGAGTTTCATTTACATGCACCAAAAATTTTTCAAAAAAATGTTTCATTTATTTCTATTTTTTACAGCAGTTATGCTATTCATATTTCATATTTACATACTCAGTATTACAGTGTGCTACGTTCTATGTTAACATGTAACTTGGCCTGTTAAGATGTTTTGATTAAAAAAGCTTTTGATTTCTGTAAATGTGACCTCTTAGTGCTTAAAATTCAACAAATGACTTATAAAATGTTTGGAAACTCTGTTGTACATAATAATTTGGAACAGAGCATTTTGATATTGTATTAGTTTTGAAAAAAATACTGTTATCATTGCGAGGTTTGTCTAATAAAATTTGATTTATTCAGTTGATGATTTGAACATTATACTGACTCATTTGCATCAACCATTTAGGAAAATCAGAGAAAAATAACATTTGCATAATAATTTGAAATGCAGTGTAATTCAGCGAATACCCCCTTAAAAGAAATAAAGCCTCTTAAGTGTTTTCTTATAAAGTAATAATGTCTTTTAAGTGGCCCCTTAAATAATTATAATGCCCCTCAAGTGCCCCCTTAAAAAGTAATAACCCCCCTGTATCTCCTTAACAATTACTAATGTCAGAAATGCCCCCTTAAAAAGGTTATCGAGGACTATTTAATTTTTTAATGCGAGCCTCAGAACTAACAGTCAGGTAGTTGCTAACTACCTGCTTGTTGTGCTCAGCGGCAATCTCTGTTAGCACAGAGTGGTCCCAAACTATTCAGGCTATTCCATGGATTCCGATGATGTCACGGGGATACCACAACAGAGAGGGGTCAGAAGATAGAGGTGTCTGATTTTTCCAAACTCCTGCATTGGTTAGAACTGCTTCACTATCCTACTAAACAGTGCAGTTTTTTTTGCTCTGGCATTGCTAGGGTTAATCTATCTGTTGTTCTCCTAGAGCTACCCATACTGGATTGCCTCAGCTGTTCTGTGTTAGACACTCCTCTCTGATATATATGCTTGCCACTGACATTTGGGAATTGCCAGTGATAGTTCATTCCGCCTGGTTTAGAGTTGCAGTAAGTTGCTGGATGTTTGGAGTTGGCGGTTGGAGAGTTGTTCTGGAGATTTCTGCGTGCAGTTTGTTTGCATGTTCATCCTCATCCTTTTCTATTTGGTTTCACCTAACTTACCCTTCCCTGTGCACCACTCTGTTGTTTGGTGAGTGTATTTTGCATGATTGTAGTTTTCATTTATCCCTTTCTGTCTTCCCTTGTCTGTCTGGTTAGTGTATTCCTATACACTTCAGCCTCACACATTTCTTTGTGGGCGAGGGAAAAGATAAGGGTAAAACAGGAGCATAGCAAGGCACATGACCCCGGCGTCTCCACCATCCGGAGTAATCCAAGGGACAGGATTAGACTAGGGTGCCCCCTAGCTTGATGGATAGAGAAGGAGCTCCTTGCCCCAAGATATCCTGCAACAGTTCCGTGACAGCTGATGACTCATTGACAGAGCAGTGCCTTCTTTTTCTCTCTGCCCTATTAATGGGAGGTGATTGCCAATGTCATGCTATTTCACAGCCGGCTCCCTGCAGTTACGCAGCAGGGAGCTGGCTCACAATCAGCATAATGTCAGCAGTCACGCCCTGTCAACAGAGCAGCCCAGAAGAAGAAGAGCTTCTCTGCTGACGTGATGCAGCTAAATCGCTGGCAGGAGGGGTCAGTCTGAGCCGGCGCTGGGTTGAACAGGCAGGTAGTTGCCTCTGTTAGCAACTACTTGCCTATTAGTTTGTAGGCCCATAGTAAAAAATAACAGTCCTGGACAACCCCTTTAACAAGTGATAATTCCCCATGAGTGAGATTATAATTATAAATAGAAATAAGCTTTTATACAAGGTCAAGTGGTCAGTATACCTCTTTTTTGAAGACCACTAGACACTCCACCTTGACATTGTAAAACAAAATCTAGGGGTTTTAGATACAATATGGGACATTGTCCTTACTCCACCCAACTCTAACATATAGTGACTGAAATAAAATCATCTTGTGCAATAGTTGGATTTGGATAGTTGAACTTTGGATCTTTTTACATCAAGGTACAAAGCATGAGATGAAATGTATAAGATAACAAAGATCATGTCATCACGGTATCTTTGATTTTCTAAAGGTTAAATTGGGTTAAATAGAAAAAATGTAGCTGTAAATCTGAGATCATGAGATATTAGTGCCATATGATTGTGACTAGGAAGGTTATTGGGACGTCTGTTGTTTACCGGAGAACTGATGCACAGATTGTGCAGTCTTTCTAATTAGCTTCTTAATATACATGTTAGTCAAAGGATTAAAGTGTAATTTCTTTATCAGAGGGAACACTTCATTTAGACCCTGGTACACAATTGTATATTCACCTTTATGATTTATATACAGTTTATTTTTCCAAATAACCCATGCAATATTCTTCTGTGGCGGATATTTGAGGCCCTAATAAATTAAATGCCAAACATTTAAATTTAGGCCTCCAATGCCCCAATGCAAAATTTACAAGGGTGGTGGTGGTTTCCGCCCCTTACATTAACATTTTGTGTCTCTTTCCATTTAAAGCAGTCCTCTGAGTCAAAATTTAAGATGGGATGGGATATATACATGAAAGGAATAATATTACATGGTGCTGCTAAATGTGTTCTCTTTTTTCCCCCAATATTACCAATGTAGAGACCACTCTTTTCAGCATAGGCAATTTGTTCCACTCTCTCTTTTGTTATTATTTTGTGTAACAAATGGCTGGTGGGCCGTGGCACACAACAGCCCTGCCATGCTCTGTCACATTGTTTCCTCGGTGCCAGCTTTTAGGAAGAAGTGCCAAGCATCTTTGCAGGCCCATACAAAGCCAGGCACTGTAGGGCTGGCAGAAGAATTAGATGGAGAGGATATTAAGCCAGAGTGTGATATGATGGTGTAAGGTGTCAGATGAGCCTTCTGTGAGTGACAGTGCAGTGGCTCGAATATTGACACCATATACTGAGTAGTTTGTGTGACCCTGTGTGTGGTGTATTGGAGGGGCAAGGTGTGTGTTCGTGTGCCACCTTCTTCACTCAAAGATACCAGGCAAAGATAAAAGGTCATTGTTTTGGGCAGTGGGTTAACACACCGGTTATTTTCATACTTTAGTTTGGAAATGACATATGTGAAGAAAATGTTGCCACTTTAAATTGATTTGCCACCAATTCTACCCAAAAAATTGCCCTGGTTCATTTTGTTTAGACATGCTGGTTTTGTTTGAAGCTACCTAAGAGAGTATTATACTTTGCTGTCAATTCACAGGTTTGTGTAGGTGGGCAGTATGCCATCTCTGGCTCTCTGCTGCCTTGCCATTTGACCTAACTCTGACAACTGCTGATGTTTTTGATCAAGAATATTTTCTTATGCAAGTTATTGTACTTTTGAACCACCCCACTATATTATCAGGTTACCCTCCTTCACTTTCATCACTTGCTTTAAAAATGTATATACGTCCGAAAACCAAAATGCAGAGTAGTAAAGATGAACAAACTACTTTCAAATACCTAATCCAATTTTCCATGTTACTACAGTGGTAGATAGATTGAATTATTTACATCATGATGACTTGCACTAAGTAGCCACATTCACACATTAAGTAGTTGGTCAGTTTAAAAAAAAAAAAAAGAAGCGGTGACGTGTTTCTATTATACTTTTCCTCTGATTGTTCTATTCCTGATTTTGGCTTACAAATACTGAAGTAAAATACTGACCAAATACTAAAAGTGTGAACTTGGCCTTATGTATATATATATATATATATATATATATATATATATATACATATATATATATATATATACACTCCCTGACTGAAGTTATGTCGCTTATCCATGTTATGTAAATAAAAGCTTATAATCTGACGTTAAATTCATCCATTGGTTTTATAAATTACTCTTTTGAAAGCTGCTGAAACCCTCCCAAATTTGGTTTACGTTAAGAAAATAAATTGGCATCAATGCTGAAATATTGATCATTTAATGAACACAGAATCGTCAGATTTTGGCAAGACAAAAGTTTTGTCGCCCACAGAAAGTAATGTGATATTCAAACAAATAATTATCTTAAAATACAAATATATATAGCATAATATTGGTGAATGGAGTTGTGGTGCTATTAGAGTCATATTTAATATTTTGTGTGACTTCCATGAGCTTGAAGGACTGCATCCATGCGGTTCAACAATGATTCGTACCATTTATTAATGAAGTCATCAGGAATAGCAAAGAATGCAGTCTTACATGCCTCCCAGAGTTCATCTAGATTCTTTGGTTTTGTCTTCCAAGCTTCCTCTTTCATTCTACCCCAAACATGCTCAATGATGTTCAAGTCTGGTGACTGGGCTGGCCAGTCCTTGAGCACCTTGATCTTTCTTGCCTGGAGGAACTTTGTTGTAGAGATGGATGTATGAGATGGAGCACCATCCTGCTGCAGAATTTGACCCATTTTATGATTTGGAATGTAAGAGGTAGCTAATACTTCTTGATATTTTAGGCTATTGATATTGCCTTCCACCTTGCAAATGTTTCGCACATGCCCATACTGAAGGTAACCCCAGACCATGATCTTTCCACCACCAAATTTAACTGGTTTCTGGGTGTATTTTGGATTCATACGGGCTCCAGTAGGTCTCCTGCAGTATTTGCGGCGGCTGTGGTGTAATTCTTCTGAAGATTCATCAGAGAAATCCACCTTCTGCCACTTTTCCAGCATCCATCTGTTTAGCAGGCTGTGGGACTTTGCAAATGCCACACGGTTTTTTATTAGCCTTTTGTTTAGTGCTGGCTTCTGGGCACTAATTCGACCATGGAGGCTATTTCAAGACAGAATCCTAGAAACAGTTCTAGTTGACACAGGGACTTGGGGTGACCAGGCCTGTTGGAGCTCTGCTGCAGTGGAAGAGGGGCTTGCTTTGGATTTTCTAACCAACAAACGTTCCTCCTGAGCAGTTGTCTTGCGGGGTCTGCCGGACCTGGGCTTGTCAAACACATCTCCAGTCATTTCAAATCTTTTTTTAATTTTTTGTACTTGACGCTGAGACACATTAAAGGTGCCAGCCACCTCTGCAGTGGGTCTGGTCTTCAGCCTCTTGATAATCAAGGCTTTGGTCGCAGGGTGGATTTTTGGCATGTTGTCAGAGCTCAAGTGTCCGTTCAAGTGAAGGTCTGGGGTGCTGGGTTTCTTTTTATACACACCCACTAATTAACCGATCATTTACTGAGCACTGGTGAGGATGTAAACTAGGATTGGGTGCATTATATGACCAGGAGATAAACCTTTTGTCTTGCCAAAATCTGACCATTCTGTGTTCATTAAATTATCAATATTTCAGCATTGATGCCAATTTATTTTCTTAACCTAAACCAAATTTGGGAGGGTTTCAGCTTTCAAAAGAGTAATTTATAAAACCAATGGATGAATTTAATGTCAGGTTATAAACTTTTATTTACATAACATGGATAACTTCTGTCAGGGGGTGTATATATATATATATATATATATATATATATATATATATATATATATATACATATATATATACAGGTGCATCTCACTAAATTAGAATATCATCAAAAAGTTAATTTATTTCAGTTCTTCAATACAAAAAGTAAAACTCATATTGTTAATGTTAATGATTATGGCTTACAGCCAATGAAAACACAAAAGTTATTATCTCAGTAAATTAGAATACTTTATAACAACAGCTTGAAAAGTGTTTTTAAAATCCGAAATGGAGTTAAGGTCAGGCGAGTTTACTGGCCAATCAAGCACTGTGATACTGTTGTTTTTAAAAGAGGTATTGGTACTTTTGACAGGACAGGTGCCAAGTCCTACTGGAGAATGAAATTTCCATCTCCAAAAAGCTTGTCAGTAGAGGGAAGCATGAAGTGCTCTAAAATTTCCTTGTAGATGGTTGCACTGACTTTGGTCTTGATAAAACATAGTGGATCTACACCAGCAGATGACATGGCTCCACCAAACCATCACTCATTGTGGAAACTTCACACTAGACCTCACGCAGCTTGGATCGTGTGCCTCTCCACTCTTCCTCCAGACTCTGGGACCTTGATTTCCAAATGAAATGCAAAATTTACTTTGCATTTACTTAGTATGTCAATAACTGCCTTCTGGACATCTGTCAAGTCAGCAGTCTTCCCATGATTGTGTAGCCTACTGAAACAGACTAACGGACCTTTTTAAATGCGTGGGAAGCCTTTGCTGGTCTTTTTTGTTAATTATTCTAATTTACTAAGATAATGACCTATGTGTTTTTATTGTCTGTAAGCCATAATCATCAACATTAACAGAAATAAACACTTGAAATAGATCACTCTGTTTGTAATGAGTCTATATAATATACAAGCTTCACTTTTTGTATTGAAGAACTGAAATAAATTAACTTTTTGATGATATTCTAATTTAGTGTGGTGCACCTGTATATATATATATATATATATATATATATATATATATATATACACTGCTCAAAAAAATAAAGGGAACACTTAAGCAACACATTGTAACTCCAAGTCAATCACACTTCTGTGAACCAACCTGTCGAGTCATGAAGCAACACTGATTGTAAATCAATTTCTCCTGCTGGTGTGCAAATGGAACAGACAACAGTTAGAAATGATAAGCAATTAGCAAGGCACCCCTTATAAAGGAGTGGTTCTGCAGGTAGTGACCACAGACCATTTCTCTGTTCTTATCCTTTTTGGCTGTTGTTTTGGTCACTTTTGCATTTTGTCATTGCTCTCACCCATGGAGGTACAGTAGTATGAGGCAGTGTCTACAACCAAGAGCGGCTCTAGGTTTTTGTGGGCCCTGGGAGAAAGAGTCTCAGTGGGCCCTTTTAACACATACCACGATTAGTGTTGAGCGATACCTTCCGATATCGGGAAATATCGGATCGGATTGGATCGGACCGATACCCAAAAAATATTGGATATCACCGATTCCGATACCGGAAACCAATGCAAGTCAATGGGACACAAATATCGGAATGAAAATAAACCCTTTCTTTCCTTGTAGGTTAATTCTACAAGAAGGAAAACAACTAAGAATAATGTAGAATGTATTACATGAAAAGCCGGCAATTCAGCAGCGGCATACACTGGTACCCGACAATTTAGAACAGAAAGAATAGAGCATCACACATAGATTAGATAGATAGAAACATGTCAGTCACATATATAAGAAGTACAGTGACAGTGTTGCTTACTGTACTTGTCATTTAGTGTTAAAGGATTTATTAAAAAAAATAATAGTGTTTTCATGCACCGTCTCTTTAAAAAAGCCGGCCGGCAATTCAGCATCGGTACCCGACAATTTAGAATAGAAAGAATAGAGCATCACACATAGATTAGATACATAGGAACATGTCAGTCACATATATTAGAAGTACAGTGATAGTGTTGATTACTGTACTTGTCATTTAGTGTTAAAATAAAGGATTTATTAAAAAAAAAATTGGCGTTGGGTTCCCCGTAATTTTAGTCTCTAGTGGAGGTTAAGCAGACGGCTGGGGCAGATGTTTGAAGCCTGGGAAGGGGGTAATACCCACAGAGCTTCCCAGGCTACTAATATCAGCCCCCAGCTGAATACCTAGCCTTTACTAGCTATTAAAGTGGGGGACCCCCAAAAAAATGACGTGGGGTCTCCCCTATTTTAATAGCTAGCAAAGGCTAGGTAGACAGCTGGGGGCTGATATTAATAGCCCAGGAAGGGTGCCATGAATATTGGCCCCCTCCCAGGCTAGAAACACCAGCCATCAGCTGCCCCAGAAATGGCGCATCCATAGGATGCACCAATTCTGGCACTTAGCCTCGCTCTTCCCACTGCCCTGTAGCGGTGGCAGTGGGGTAATAGGGCTGGGGTTGATGTCAGCTTATAATGCCAGCTGACATCAAGCCCAGGTTAGTAATGGAAAGGCGTCTATAAGACACCCCCATTACTAACCCCATAGTCAAAGTTAAAAAAAAAACACAAACACCCAGAATAAAATCCTTTAATTGAAATAAACACACAATTCTTTATTGTTCTAAATTAAACCATACTTACCATCACGCCCATTCCAGCTGAAGCCAATGTTTTCTGCAATAAAAGTAAAATAATAAACCAACATCATCCTTACCTTTCCATGGTTCCCACGACGGCTCCAGCTCTGCTACATTCACATGACAGGCTGGATCGCAGCCGAAAGCTGCCGTCCAGCTTGCCATGCCTCAGACACTGAGAAGCGAAGGCATGCTTGCGCTCCTCAGTGTCTGGCTGTGACGGCATAAAGATGAGCCGAGGTCATGTCCAATGAACTCAGCTCACCTCATGCACGTCACTGGTCTTGCAGTGAGCGTGAGAGAATTCTCCTGCTGAAGGAGAATTTTCCCACGCTGTCAGTGACGTGCATGAGGTGAGCTGAGTTCATTGGACATGACCTCGGCTCATCTGGATGCCGTCACAGCCAGACACTGCAGAGCGCAAGCATGCCTGCGCTTCTCAGTGTCTGCGGCTGGCAAGCTGGATGGCAGCTTTCGGCTGCGATCCAGCCTGTCATGTCAATGTAGCAGAGCTGGAGCCGTCGTGGGAACCATGGAAAGGTAAGGATGAGGTTGCTTTATTATTTTACTTTTATTGCAGAAGACATTGGCTTCAGCTGGAATGGGCGTGATGGTAAGTATGGTTTAATTTAGAACATTAAAAAATTGTGTGTTTATTTCAATTAAAGGACTTTATTCTGGGTGTTGTGTTTTTTTAAATACTTTACTAGAAATTCATGGCGGTCATGTCTAATATTGGCGTGACCCCATGAATTTCGGGCTTAGGGCCAGCTGATAATGCCAAGCTGGCCCTAACCCCTTTATTACCCAGTGAGCCACCGCGCCAGGGCCCTGGATAAGTTGGGTACAGCGCCAGAAGATGGCGCTTCTATGAACGCGCCATTTTCAGGGGTGGCTGCGGACTGCAATTTGCAGCGAGGGGGCCCAGAAAGCTTGGGCCTCCCTGTGCTGCGGTTTCCAGCCCCCAGCTGCCTAGTTGTTCCTGGCTGGACACAAAAATAGGGCGAAGCCCCACGTATTTTTTTTTTAAATTGTCTCATGAAATTCATGAAATAATAAAAAAAAAAGGGTTACCTATATTGTTGTGTCCGGCCAGGTACAATTAGGCATCTGGTAGTTGGGGGCTGTACCTGGCTGGCATACAAAAATATGGCGAAGCCCGCGTCAAAATTTTTGGGAAAAATTAATTAAAAAATAAATAATAATTTAGGGACTGCATCTTTATTAACCCCTCAAGTGTCATTTAGTGTTAAAATAAAGGATTTATTAAAAAAAAAAATTGGCGTGGGATCCCCCATAATTTTAGTCTCTAGCAGAGGTTAAGCAGACAGCTGGGGCAGATATTTGAAGCCTGGGAAGGGGGTAATACCCACGGAGCTTCCCAGGCAACCAATGTCAGCCCCCAGCTGAATACCTAGCCTTTACTAGCTATTAAAATGGGGGACCCAAAAAAAATGACGTGGGGTCCCCTTATTTTATTAGCTAGCAAAGGCTAGGCAGACAGCTGGGGGCTCATATTAATAGCCCAGGAAGGGTGCCATGAATATTGATCCCCTCCCAGGCTAGAAACAGCAGCCCTCAGCCGCCCCAGATTTGGCACATCCTATTTGTGCGCCAAATCTGGCGCTTAGCCTCGCTCTTCCACGCTGCCCTGGTGCGGTGGCAGGGGGTAATAGTGGTGGGGTTCATGTCAGCGCCAGCTGCCATGAAGCCCATGTTAGTAATGATGGGCATCTATAAGACACCCCCATTACTAACCTACAAAGTGTTAAAAAGAAAAAACACACACTACACCCAGAAAAAAATAATTTATTTGAAGTAAAACACAATTTTATTTAATTCTTAGTTTCCTATAAAAAAAAAAGTTACCTGTCCATGTTCCTGCGCTGATCTCCCATGCACAGCTGTCACATCTGGAGATGTGACAGCTGTCATTGCTGCTGTAAGATCACACTGCCAGAAACACGTCCGCTCCTGGCAGCGTGAGCCCCTGACTGAGGTCACCGGAGTGCATTCAGTCAGCGCAGCTCCGGTGACCTCCTTTTCGGCCCTGCTGTACCGTGGGAATTTCTCACGGTCAGGGGGGCCGTAAAAGAGCTCACCGGAGCTGCGCTGACTGAACTCCGGCAAACCCGCTTAAGCAATGACGGGGCTGCTTTATGGCCCCGTCATTGTGGCGGCGGCAGCGGTTTAGAGCGGTCACATTTTATGTGGCTGCTCTAAACTGGAGATCATCGTGGGACACTCGATTTGGACTACTATGGAGGGGTAAGGATAAAATTGTGGTTTATTATTTTATATTTTATTACAGGAGATTGATGGCTTCGGGGAATTAGGTGTCTAGGTGAGTATAGGTGTATTTTTTTATTTTTTACTTTATTTTAGGTGGCGATCGGCGGGGGCAGGTAATATATAAACTAATTTATTTTAGGTAACCACTGGCCACCAATGAAATGTATTTAAAATTTATTGGGGACCAAAAACAAAACAAAACAATATGGGGGCCTAAAAAAATAAAACATATATAGGGGCAAAAATATTAACCTATGGGGGCCAAAATAACATATGGGGCAGTTTAAAGGACACAGTAGGGCAATTTAAATAGCAGGATCAGGCTGATGGGAACTACTGCTCCCATCGAGCTGATCCTGCTGGCACGAGTGGACGGGGGACAGACATAGGCCGATGGGAGTAGTAGTGTCACATCGGCCTATGTGTCCCTGCACGCAGACACCCGCAGACATCGCGCAGACACCGGCAGACACCGGCAGACACCGGCAGAAACCCGCAAACACCCGCAGACACCCGCAGACACCGGCAGACACCGCGCACACACCAATCATACATCATACCACATGCATCAGGGAGCGGGGAGCGCAGCACAGACCTGGAAAGCCGGCGATGAAGTCTTTTCACTGCCGGCTTCCCCGCCCGGGTCCTTCGCTCCCCACTCCTTGGTGCTGCGCTCACCGCCCGGTCCTAACTTAGGATCGGGATGGGAGGTGGCGGGGGGAGCGGAGGATCAGGAAGGGAGGCTGCGGGGAAGCAGTATGGGGCTGTGTGATTGTTTAAAAGCCGGCGGCGTTTTACCGCCCGCCGCTTTTAAACAATCAGGAGAATTCTCTCACGCTGGGATGGCATTCTGATGACAGGCTGAATCGCAGCTGAGCGCTGCCATCCAGCTTGTCATCCTTCATAGACACTGCAGAGCGCAGGCATTATGGGAACTTCCGATTCCGGTATCCGATATTCTAAAAGTATCGGAACTCAGTATCGGAACTCCAATCCCGCGAATGTCGGTCGATACCCGATATTTCAGTATCAGAATGCTCAAAACTAACCACGATTCATGATGCACAGATACCGCAGAGAAATATATATATAGTACAATGCCAAAGATTTCACTTCTTACATTACATGAGTGATATCTATAGTAAATTCCACAATAGCTCAGAAACCGGCGAATCGCTCCATACAGAATACTGGCCCCCATAAAACGCTCCATACAGGATACTGGCCCCCATATAAGGCTCCATACAGAATACTGGCCCCCATATAATGCTCCATGCAGGCTGTTATCCCCCACATAATGCGTCATGCAGGCTGTTCCCTCATATAATGCCCCATGCAGGATGTCACCCCTCCTTATAATGCCCCATGCAGGATGTCATCCCCCCCCTTATAATGCCCCATTCAGGATGTCATCCCCCCTTATAATGCCCCATGCAGAGTGTCATCCCCCTTATAATTCCCCATGCAGGATGTCACTCCCCCCCATATAATGCCCTATGCAGGATGTCACTCACTCCCATATAATTCCCCATGCAGGATGTCACCCCCCCATTATAATGCCCCATGCAGTATGTCACCCCCCTTATAATGCCCCATGCAGGATGTAACCCCCCTTATAATGCCCCATGCAGGATGTCACACCCCCATATAATGCCCCATGCAGGATGTCACCCCCATTACAATGCCCCATGCAGGATGTCAGCCCCCCTTATAATGCCCCATACAGGATGTCACTTCCCCCCCATATAATGCCCCATACAAGATGTCACTTCCCCCCCATATAATGCCCCATGCAGGATGTCACTTTCTCCCCCGTATAATGCCCCATGCAGGATGTCACCCCCCCTTATAATGCCCCATGCAGGATGTCACCACCACCCCTTATAATGCCCCATGCAGGATGTCACCCCCCTTATAATGCCCCATACAGAGTGTCATCCCCCATTATAATTCCCCATGCAGGTAGTCATTCCCCCCCATATAATGCCCTATGCAGGATGTCACTCCCCCCCCTCATATAATTCCCCATGTAGGATGTCACCCCCCCTTATAACGCCCCATGCAGGATGTCACCCTCCTTATAATGCCCCATGCAGGATGTCACCCCCCCTTATAATGCCCCATGCAGGATGTCACACCCACTTATAATGCCCCATGCAGGATGTCACCCCCATTGCAATGCCCCATGCAAGATGTCACCACCCCCCCTTATAATGCTCCATGCAGGATGTCGCCTCCACCTCATATAATGCCCCATGCAGGATGTCACCCTCCCCTTATAATGCCCCATGCAGGATGTCACTTCCCCACCCTTTATAATGCCCCATGCAGGATGTCACTCCCCCCCCACACACATAATTCCCAATGCAGGATGTCACCTCCCCAACATATGCCTCCATACATGAAAAAAAAACAACTCAAATACTCACCTCTTCTCCTCACCTGCTGCCGCTGCTCAGCTCTGGAGTCCTCAGCATCACCGGCATCTTACTGCTCTGCGCTGTGACGGCTCAGGAGAGGGCATGGTGGAAAGATGTCACCATGCCCTCTGACCTGAGATGTCACAGTCAGAGGACACGGAAGACACCGGAGCTGCTGCGGAGGCACGGGGAGAGGTAAGTATTGTGCTGGCTGCCGGGGCCCTGAGCAAGCGGGGGGGGGGGAGCAGGCACTGACACCACTCTTCTCCGCTCACGGATCCCATAGTGCGGTGGGGTGCCCAAAGGCGAGTGGGCCCCCCCACCTGCTCAGGGCCCCGGCACTTATCCAGGTGAGCCGTGTGCTTGGGCCGGTCTGTCTACAACCCACAGAAGTTGCTCAGGTAGTGCAGCTCATCCATTTATCTGCTCAAACTGTCAAAAACACACTCCATAAGGGTGGTATGAGGGCCTGACGTCCACAAGTCGGTGTTGTGCTTACAGTCCAACACCGTGTAGTGCGATTGGAATTTGCCAGAGAACACCTCTATATAGGCCTCTATATAGTATAATACACTCCCCATAGGCCTCTATAGTATAATGCACTCTCCATAGGCCTCTATATAGTATAATGCACTCCCCTTAGGCCTCTATAGTATAATGCACTCCGAGGAAGGCCTCTATATAATATAATGCACTCCCCATCGGCCTCTATATAGTATAATACACTCCCCATACGCCTCTATAGTATAATACACTCCCCATAGGCCTCTATACAATATAATGCACTGCCCATAGGCCTCTATAGTATAATGCACCCCCATAGGCAGACTCTATATAGTAAAATGCACTCCCATAGGCAGACTCTATATAGTATAATGTACCCCCATAGGCAGACTCTATTTACAGTTGAAATCAGAAGTTTACATAAACTATATAAAAAGACACATGTGCATGTTTTTCTCAATATCTGACATGAAATCAGACTAAACCTTTCCCGTTTTAGGTCAATTAGGATTATCATAATATTTAATATTTGTCAAATGCCAGAATGATGAGAGAGAATGTTTTAAGGTATTTTTATTACTTACTGCAAAATCAAAAGTTTACATACATTTCATTATTATTTGGTACCATTGCCCTTATACTGAATGACTTGGGATAAATGTCACTCACAGTATGGGAAAAACTAAGTGCAACACGAAGGGATGAGGGGAGTGTAGCCCAAACACTAGGGAAAGGGGGAGTGGAGACCCCTAGGCAGATCTAATGTCACCCTACCTGTCCTACCATCCCTATATAGGTTCTGCACCTATTGCTGAACAGGAAACCTAATCCCTGTATATTTCTAGAGCTAGGCCCTAGATAGGGAGGGGGGTGAGTACTGGTCAGTCCCCACTATAAACTAAAGATAACAAGAGAGACAACAAAGGGGGAAAAACTTAGCTTGAGCAGACACCAGAAAGAAAACACTAAACACCCTCCAAGGGCACCAGAGAGGAAGCTAGCCGACTGCTATTGCTCCAAGCCTTCACAAGGGAAAATGAGAATATCACCGGCGACTCCCTGAAGCAGACTCAGAGTTTATAAACACCCAGACCAGGGTGTGTTAATCAGAGCAGGAGGGAAGTTGCCACTGGGTCCAAAATTAA